>NC_045560.1:54224637-54852137 GCF_009819795.1 Aythya fuligula
CACGGAAAGGTGCTATGGTAAATGAACAAATTCAGCAAACCCTGAAGAACATTCTATTCTGATATTATGATATGTGAGCATGACAGACTGACAGAATGACATGCAAAGTTCTTGGTGTTGTGCCATTGTACCAAGAGGTCACGGACACGGAACACTGTTTGCGTATAAAGACAAGAGAGGGAAGTAATATGAGTGTTTTATGTTTTGGCTGAGTATTTTTTGCATTAGTCAGCACAGGAATAGACTGTGTGGACAGCCTTTGTGTCCAGTTTTATTTCACAGTATGCCTTTTTTCTGCTTCTTCAATAACAAAAATAGTATTTCACAATATAGAAATAGAAAAATTCTAAATAAATATCCTGCAGGCTGTATGAAGTGGCATCAGATGGAGATGATATGGTGTATGAATAACATACAAAGTTGAACAGTTACTTCCAAAATTCTGTGTGACCTAATATAAGGCACTTTTCCTGTTAAAAATACAACTATTTTGTGTTCAATAAGGGTTTTGTTGTTGTTTTTTTCTTTTGCAATTTTCCATAGTTCCCTGTAGCCACAATTATATATTTTCTATAGAAATGGATGAAAAGTCAAAACAAAATGTTTTTTTTTTTTTTTCCCCAATAAAAGTAACTTGCTTTTTCTTTTATGAATAACTTTATTTTTTTTTTTTATTTGTGAAATAAGAATTAATACATTATTTTTATTTCCAGTAATTTTATGTGATGTGTGTGACAATGTTCAATATCACATTAGATCACAAATTATTATTAGCTTAAAGTGTATTAGGGAAATTTGTTGTACATTTGCAACAGGCTCAGATCCTTTTAAAAAAATGTAAAGACAAGTAAAGATAGCAGAAAGATATATCATGTCCAAAAGCATAAACATGTAATTGCTGGAATTACAATGTCACATCTCTGAAAAAAACAACAATAACAACAACAGAAACATATGAGTCCAACTGTTCCATTAATTTTGTACATTTTCTTAGACTGGTGTACTAAATGAAACAGATAAACTGTACAGATGAGTATGAGAGAAAACATTTGTCTATTAATCTTGGAAATAGTAATATGTTGTGACAATAGTAATTTTTTTCAAAATTTGATGAGAGAGAAATACGAGCAATAAGTGGCTTTACACATAAGCATGCATAGCAGATTTTAGCATAACAACTAACATTTGTCAGTGCAAAGTAAACTCTTCAGTAAGTTTTGCTAAAAACAGTACTTGTAGCAATACCCCAAGCAATAAATATTTCTGGGAGGTGGTACAGTACTTACAGTCTTCTAATGTTGCAGTATAAAGTGTACACAAATCCCGATTACTGTGGAAACTGTTTAATCTGTCTCATTATACTGCACACATTGTAGGCTTTCTTTCTCTGCAAGCCTGTGCTTGTGTCAGGACTGTGGAGGCCAGGACTCAAGGGTGCAGGTGTTAGGGCTGGAGAGGCCAGGGAAGATGTAGAGGAGTGGGAGAGAGAGAGGCGGGGGCTGGGAGATCATTCCAGTAAGTGTTACTGCCTGCCTGGGGTTTCCACTGCTGCTGGCCCCTCTTCCCCTCACCCTGCACCAGTTTCTCAGGCCTTAGCAGGTCTCAAGGAGCAGATGAGGAGGAGGCAATGTATGCACCATGAGGTTTTTGCACTATTGTACAATCTCTGTCCAAGTGTAAGAGATGTAAAACAGATTTCCAGTCTGCTCACATGCAGAGGTGGGACATTCAGGAAAGAAAAAATGAAACAAAGCAAACAAACAAACTAGAAAATTTAAGATGCTAGAAAAATACTTGTTTTTAGCTCATATAATTTTTAACCCAGTTGTTTTGCTCTGTTTCTGGGACAATAGTTGTCTTATAAAGTTTGAATTGAGACATTTTGTAAAGTGAAGGTATATTTGAGAGGTAAATTAAAATAGTTTTAGAATTCAGAAGGCAAATGACATCAGGATTCTGATTAAACTCTTCAAGAGAATGAAAAAACAAATTTCCCAATTATTTTCTGAGAGTAGAGAAGTCAGTTTAAATGTAAACATTTAGAAGGAGTTAGTTAAGTCTATTATTAATAGCCAACTTAAAATATTGATGTCAGTTAGGGCGTGGCATGGCAGTTTGTGTGGTAGCTCATGCAGGGAAGGAAATTGACTGGTGGAAATGTACTCTACCATCCCTGAGACAGACTCATGAGCCAGTCACCACACAAGAAATGAAGGTTTGCCTATCCCACCAGGTAGCCACTACACAAAAGACAAAGGTTCCCCCAGGCCACCAGGCAGCAGGAGGGGACCTAGGATAAGAGGGAGAATGGAGGCATGTTTCTGCTCAGGGTGGTAGGTGAGCCCCCTCCCTGCCTACCTCACCTTGCCATCTACCCTTACACACCAGGTATGAGGTGCTAGAACTTGACAGTCAAGCAAACTTGAGGATGAGGTTCAAGGCTATCTAAGAAACCTGAATGTGCACAAGTCCATGTAACCTGATGAGTCGCACTTGTGGGTCCTGAGAGAATTGGCAGCTGAAGTTGCAAAGCTACTGTCCATCATATCTGTGAAGTTGTAGTGGCCTGGTGAAGTTGGCAGTATCTGGAAAAAGGGAAGCATAATCCTCATTTTTAAAGGAAGGCTCAGGGAACTACAGGACAGTCAGTCCCACTTTTGTGCCCGGAAATATCATGGAGCAGATCCTTCTGGAAACTATCCTAAGGCACGTGGAAAAGTGTCTTGGTTTCAGTTAGGATAGAGCTAATTTTCCTCCTAGTATCTGGTATAGTGCTGTATTTTGGATTTAGAATGAGAAAAACATTGATAACACTCTGATGTTTTAATTGTTGCAGATCAGTACTTACACTAATCCAAGGACTTTTCAGCTTCTCACATTGTCCTGTCAGTGAGTAGGCAAGGGGTGCAGCAAGAGCTAGGAGGGGACAGAACCAGGGCAGCTGAACCAAATTGGCCAAAGGGATATTCCATACCATATGGTATGCTGAGCAATTAATGGTGCCTACCATTACCAACTGATGACTGGTCAGGGTGGGGGGGGACCACTCAGGCATAGGCTGGGCATCTGTCTGTGGGTGGTGAACAATTGCACTCTGCATCGCTTGTTTGGTAGACATTTTTATTAGCAGTACTATTATTATTATTATTATTATTATTAGCCTTTCTTTTCTGTCCTAATTAACTGTCTTTATCTCAATCCACAAGCTTTCACCATTTTTTTCTGATTCTCTCCACCATCCCACTGGGCTGGAGGGTGGGGGAAAGAGGGTGAGTTAATGGCTGTGTGGTGCTTAGCTCCAGGACAGGTTAAACCACAACAGTACAACAATTACAACGAGGTAATTGTTGCCAGCCAACATGGTTTTGCTAAGGGAAAATCATGCCTGGCATGTCTGGTGACTCTCTATAAAAGGGTTACAGCATTGGTGGATAAGGGAAGAGCATGTGATGTCATCTACACCATTTTGTGCAAAGCATTTGATACTGTCCCGCACAATAGCTGTGTCTCCAAATTGGAGAGAAGTGGGTTTGGTGGACATATCACTTGATGGTCAAGGAACAGGCTGGATGGCCACATTCAAAGAGTTGTGGTCAATGGCTCGATGTCCAAGTGGAGACCAGTGATGACTAGTGTCTGTATTGGGATTGGTACTATTTATCATTTTTGTTGGTGACATGGACACTGGGATTGAGTGCACTTTTGGCAGGCTTGCTGATGACACTGACCTGTGTGGTGTGGTCAACACACTGAAGGGAAGGGATGTCGTCCAGATGGACCTTGACAGGCTTGAGAGGTGGGGCCATAGGAACAAGAAGATTGAGTGAAATGTCCTGCACCTGGGCTAGGGCAATCCCAAACATGAATATAAACTGGGAGACGATTGGATTCAGAGCAACCTTGTGGAGAAGGGCTTGATTGTACTCATGGATGAAAAGCTTGACATGAGACAGCAACGTGTACTTTCAACCCAGAAAACCAATTGTATCTTGGGTTACATCAAAAGAATTATGACCAGCATGTCGAGGCAGGTGATTCTCCCCCTCTAGTCTGCCTTCTTGAGACCCAACCTGGTTCAGCTCTGGGGTCTCCTATATAAGAAAGACATTGACCTGTTGCAGTGAGGCCAGAGGAAGGCCACAACAATAATTAAAGGGCTGAGGCATGTTCTATGAAGACAGGCTGAGAAAGTTGTAGTTGTTCAGTTTAGTGAAAGAAGGCTCCAGGGAGACCTTATGGCAGCCTTCCAGTACTTAAAGGGGTCTACAGGAAAGATGGGGAGGGACTCTAACAGGGAATGTAGCAGTAGGGCAAGGGGGAATGGTTTTAAACTGAAAAACTAAAACTAAAAGAGGGGAGATTTACATTAGATATAAGAAAGAAATCATTTACTAGGAGGGTGGTGAGGCAATGGAATAGGTTTGTCCTGAGACGTTTTGGATGCCCCATCCCTGGAAATGTTCAAGGCCAAGTTAGGTGGGGCTTTTTTTTACCTGATCTAGTAAAATAATATTAATTAATTTTAGAGGAGCACTGAATATAAAAGAAGACATTAATTGATTAAATTTAATTGAGCAATTTCTGTTTGTATCAGTGTAAACCAAGAGTTGTGAAGTTAGGTTGCAATCATATATCCATGTAAACTTAACTGGCTTTATCTTTCAATAAAACAAAATATATACCTGGACATGAACAGAATAAACCAGCTGTGCACAAGGAGTTTCAATGCAGACTGGTTGAGGCACAGTTATGTATCTGTTAGTTAAATGTTGAATATTCCAAGGTGTTCTGATAAAGGAAAAAATTGATGGTGTTTGAATATTGAGAATTCCAGAAAGTCTTGCCTGTCCTTTCCAAACAGCTATTCTCAGTTGACAAAGAATGAGGACAAAGGGTGGGAATTTACTCATTTTCTCTCTTGCCTTTTCTTTCCTCCATGAAAAGCAAGCTAAAGAGATATTCTTCTTTCAAAAGGTGTTAATTTTATTTCCAGAGCTACAGTGCCAGTGGAAGATACAATTTTTAGAGAATGTTATGACAGTGAATTCTTAGACAATGTAATGTGGGTCTCTGTAATGCTCCAGTCTGTTCAGTACAGACCAAAAGAAGTTGTCACTGAAGTGATGAGTTAAACGGAAGAAAGATTGTAGCATACAGCTTTTATGCAAAGGACAAGAACAGTAGTTTAATGAAAGTTGGCTGGCTTACTCCTCAGCATACTTCAAATCATTTTTGAAAAGATGCCATAAAGCAGAATTTATCTTAGATATTTTTAGAAAAGCATTGAAAAGTCAGTTATTTTATGATTCTGCTAATCCATCTGTTGGCTTTTCACAGCAAAGGAATATTTACATTTTTAATAACATTCTAGAGATCATTAGGCTCTTAGGACATGAGTTAGAATTACAGTAAGATCATATACTAATGTTGCTTTTTTTTGTGCTAAGTACTGCTCAATGATAAATCTTTTTTTTTGTTTGTTTGTTTGTTTAATCTTAAATCTAATGATATACTGTAAATTTAAAGTTTTATAGCAAGTTTTGATATCATATGAGCAATGGATTTGGATTCCATGCAAATATGTCTGACTGAAAAAGAATTAAGTTTGATAAGGCACAAAAGGCTTATTTTGATTTGAAATATGACAATATGACATTCAACAACGTATAGAAAATATATGAGTTATTTTTAGAGAAAAAATAGATGTTTACTAATAAAAAAGAAATTAGACTGCAAGCAGTAGTTTGGGCTTGTGATTAACAAGTCACAGCAGTTGAGGGGTTTTACTGTTCCTTATCAACTTAATGTGTTATGGGACTGTGTTTTATATATATTCTATATAAACTGGGAATAAACAAAGACTGAATTTATTCCAACTGTATTTACTACACTAGGTGTATCATCATCAGAGGATCTCTTCACATGCAACAGCAATTTGGCTCACCATCATAATATTATAGGAATAATATTATAGCGTGCCTCTAAACTGTAGCTTTAGTTAGATGCATGAATTTGAATCTGTCTTCTTGGGCCTAGTGTAGCAATTCCTAGCATGGAATCTAGAATCTGGTACTCTTTGTTCCTGTAGTGTAGCTTTTGTGACAGTAGCACTATGAATCTTTCTGTAACAATAGTGATCTAATATGAAAACACTTGTATCCATGACATAGTGAATTTCCCAAGTATTTAAGGCCTTTGTAAAAGGAAGAAAAAAAAAAAAAAAAAGCTTAAGGGAATCAGGAATCCTCTTTCTCTCATTCCTGTATTCCTCTTAGCTTAGCTCTTGCATGTATGTTGAAAAGGTAAACTAAATTCAGACCTACATTCAAAGATACATTTATATAACAATTTCTAATGCCAGTCCTCTAGTATTCTCTAAGCTTTCTGGTCAGTGAAAGTGAAACTCCCAATGTTTAGAGAGAGCTGAGCTTATTAGCAGAATGACACTTTTCTATCCTGTTACTGCCTCGCACAAAACATGTGGAAACACTTAAGAGTAGCCAGCACTTAATTTTTGAACAAACCTTGTAGATCATTAATAGTGACTTGATCAGGAAATACCATGTATCAGTTGCCAGAATGCTAATAAGGAGCTATGTGAGGGATGATGATGTTTCTCCAGTAGAAGTTGACAAACTTCTGAAACAAAGCTTATTGAAAGTTGGTTGTAATTCTTCAATTACTACTATCCCTGTTACTTTGGGATAACTTCAGGCATACTAAGAAAGAAAAAAAAGGAAAAAAAAAGCTCCTGTGTTGACTTGATTGTCACAGTTTCTGTTTAGTCAGAAGTATTTTCTGCATTCTGAGGGACAGTAACATATGTAAGATTGTGGAAAATGCATAATGGGCTTTATGTCTGCTTCCTGAGTTAGCAGAAAATGAGCTTAAACATGGTAGTCTGTTTTTCTTTCTTAATTGATTGGAGTAAATGCCAAGCTGAGAAGAGTTCTGGACTACATCTGCAGATGGGGAAGTTATGGTAATTAGTTGTCTTGCTGTGCATAAACCTGCTGCTACTGGATTTTTAATTAACCTTTCAGATTTATGCAACCTGTTTTACAAAACCTAAAGTGGAGAAGCAGGTGGACTTTAGGAGTTGTTGGTATCTGTTTGGCTTTTTCCAATTTTTGCAAGTCTCTGATTTACTATTAACTCAAGATAATATCTAAACACTATGTCTCTTCCACAAGAATTAGGTTAATGCAGTTTATCATTTGACTGTGTTTTTCTAGGCAATCTTTTCCAATTACGTTCTAATGCATTGCAGACATTGTAAACTAAGTAATTGGTTTAACTGAGTCCATGGCATATCAGTGGTTGGAAGCTGTTCCCACTTTTAACTTAATTCTTTGTGTTTTAAAAGAAAAAACATGTTAGTAGAATGCATTGTATTTGGTACATAACATTTGCACACTTCAATTATAAACTTTACAGCAAAAATCTTTGCACATTGTTTCATGTTAAAAAGTGTGACTGTGGTTAACAACAACTGGAGCTGCTGGTAAGGCAGTGATAACTTTGTTTCCAAGGCTATATGTTTATTGTATGACATCTTAATTACTGACTTCTGGTCACTGGTCAAAAGCAGATTTTATTTGAAGAGGATCTCTTTATAAAGCAGGAATCCTCAGATTTGTCACTGAATTTCTGAGGTTACACCTTTAAAACAAAACAAAAAATATATTATGGCATATCATGTTTGAGGTAGTGGGAGTGTGAAGTTTCTATGTGATATATAAAATATTAACATTGTTTGCACTGAACATCATGATGGTATTTTTTGACCTAAAAAGGAGCAGGAGTTGCCTTAGGTTGTGGTTTTAATTTGTGGCCCTTCTTCCACAGGAAGAACTGAATATGACAACAGTAACCTTAGCATCAGTAGATTTGATTTTACTACATCAAGGTCCATGGTGACTCTGGAATATTCTTAGGAGTCTGCAGTTTTAAACTATCAGACTATATGATATTTTAAGTTACTTTTCAGGACTATGAACACATGACTGTTGCTTTTTTGGCAATTGAATCTCTGAATCCTTGTGTCTCAGCATTAGTACTCTGTAGTACCAAAATATGTTAACTATGAAAAGAAATCTATGTATCTTCAATTACAATTGATAGGATTTACTTTTGATTGTATAGTAGTTAGACAGTTGTTATCACTGCTGTGTTTCAGCTCCTGGTACTGACTGACTAATTAGAAGAAAAGTAAGAGAGATTTCTGCTTTCTAGGAAGAATGATAATGTTATAGTCCTATTGAACAGAAGAGACCTACTGAGAAACTAAAGGAACCTTGGTGTTCCTATTTTGTATATAATTAAAGAATTTACAAAATATGTCAACAGTTTTGCAAGGCTTACATATGGTCATCAAATCATTTATTCTAATTTTTGTCATTGCTTATCAATTTTTGTCATTTCTGTAGGAGAATGAGGGTACTGAAATCATACATGACTTTTAGAAACATATATTTATTGAATTGCTATGTGTAAGAAACAGTTAAATGGAAGTGTAAACAGAGGAAGTGTAAATTGTTGCCAGGTTTCAGGCAAATCCATTTGTCACTGCGTAGTCAAAAGCCAGAATTAGAAAACAACTAGTTAAGCTAGATTCCTTGGTGGAGTTCAAGAAGTGTTTGGATAATGCTCTCAGACACAAGGTCTAATTTTTTGGGTGGTCCTTTGGGGACTCAGAGTTGGACTTGTGTGTCCTTTCCGACTGGGAATATTCTATGATTCTATAATCATGCTAAGTACTTGGAAAGCTGAAGTCACCTTATATTCACTTATCCTTTTCATGAAGCAGCGGCTTCTCAGTTGTGATATTCAACTTCATCTTAAAGTCAATTTTCTCTGCTATAAAAAAGTGATGATAACACATTCTGTTAAACAAATCTTAGCAGCTGTTACTGAGGAATTGACTAAAGATTTCTCAAATATTTTATGGGGCAGTTAGTTTTACAGTGAACATCTGGGCTAAAGATAGCCCTTAGGTGGGGAAAGCATAATGCTAACATCTAAATAACTACCAGTATGGAAAAGGTCCTCTTGATTTCAGTGTCACTGATGCTTTAATCAAGGTTAAAAATATCTCTAAGGTTTTTGTGTGACCTTGTTTTGTCTGGGATAGTTAGTTTTCTTCATAGTTGCTTGATGTAAATCAGCATTGCAGACGTAAAACAGTTGCTTTAATGGTTTGTTGTACTTTGTTCATTACTTTTTGCCAGGGCTCAAAGAAAATGAAAGTCTTCAAACTTCAAAGTTAAAATTTTTAATATTTCTTTAGATATGACAGCAATAAAAATGTGGCTGTATACAAGTACTTCATGCATTCATAATGCATATAAACATTTGCTTGATCTGCAGTTCTATAGGTGCCTTCAAATTGCTTGCATTGCCACCTAATTTCATTTATCATAAAACTTTTTGATTAAGCCTTTTGGAGTAGCATGCTGTGTCATTCTTCTGTCTTTCACAGTCATAATTTTAAGTAGTACCCTTAGTATAGTAGTACTCTATGGATTGTTCAATTAAATTATAATTTTTAATCTATTATGATGGACATGGTTAATAAATCATGGGATGGGCATAAATAGTGGAATGACAATAGTTCAAACTACCAAATTAAAATCAGAGATAGTTGGGAATTTGTATTTTTATGTATTAATTAATAAGAATTCTGTTATGAATGTTTTCTTTTTATTTTTTCCCAGTGTTTTTATATTGCTTTATTGTGTGTTAATGTCAGTGCAGGTATAACTGGTACAAACAAAACCTGCTGTGAACATATTAATGATTCTAAAGCTCCATGAAAAATCTAGAACGTATACTTTGATAAAGGCCAGGAAGAAAATGCCTTTGATGATTTTAAACAGAAAAACTGTTCTACATTTTACATCACACTATTTGTTAGATCAGTTAATGCAGTTGGATAAAGCACAGATTTTCTGGGCGTAAGTCCTTTTGTAGTATTAAATCAGAAGTAGAAAACTCAATAGTCAGTTAAAGTAGATAATTGTCTGGAAAAAAAAGTATTTGGCGTAAACAAGCTGTGAATTAAAGGAAGAAATCATCAAGTGTACATCTATTAGGGAAAGAGTAGAGAAAAAGTGTGAAGGAGATAGTGTGTTTATAAACTACAGAATATGAAGAAAAAAGGAGGAAAAGGAGATGGTTAGATTTATAAAATAATATTTCTGTTGACTCTGTAGTTATGTTATCGAGGAAAATAAATTTTTTTCTGAACATGGAAACTAAAAGGATAGTACTGTTCTGACTACCAGAATAGGAAATGAATGGTGCTTGCCTTTTTTTTTTTTTTTTTTTCAGAAGAAAATAGAAAGAATTTAGCTTATGACAGAACATTTTCTATGTTTATAAAAATGTTATGATAATCTAGAAAACGTTCATTAACTATACATTTTACTCTTTGGTAATACATTTATTTCAGTCAGTTCTCAAATAAATTGTCATGGAAAATACATAAAAAAATTGTTTTTTAATTTTTTTTAATCATATCCCATTATATTCCTCTGCATTTTCAACTAACTCATATTATATATAAAGAACAGGAAATGTTAAATCACCGGTGGATATTTCTAGTGCAGAGGAAAACAAAGCATACAAGAAATCAGATGAGACAGTCAAGTTCCTGTGAATTAACACTGTGTGCAAATAAGTATGGCAAATACTTCTCTGCAGTCCTAAGTATCACACTATAATTCTGGAAGTAAAAATAATGTTAAAAAGAGATTTATGGTCAAAGGAGTAGGGCTGAGGCTTTGTCTTGGTCAAAGTAGGCTCATTTAGAATTTCTAAAATAGGATTATTAATGCAGTATTGAAATATAAGGGCAGATTCAAATTCCACAGGCATGGATTTAATTCCACAGGCATGGATTTACCATTGTTTCATTTCAAAGGCTTCTGCAACAGTTCAAATAAGCAGAAGAGAGAGACTGATTGCGAAAACTATGTGATGCAGCCCACTTGGCATTATTTTAGTGAGGTTGGATGGAACATCTTTAGTCCTGTGGTAAAAACAGTACAAGATATTTAAGACAAATGCCATGTCATCAGTTAACAAAGATTAAAGAAAATAAAAGATCTTAAACAATGAAAACAATTATGGCTACCTAATATATTCTCCAATAGAAACCATTGGTTTATAATTTTCATGAACTCTAATTACTTGAATTTAAAATTTAATTTCATGTTTATAGAATCAGAAAAGTAATCTACAAGTTGCACTAAATTATCTGGAGTTTCTCTTTCTTACTAAAGAAGCCTTCGGCGTACATTTTACTTTGGCCATAATTAGGGTAATTGCTCACTCTTACAGGTTGTATATGACATCTATATGATTATATTTCCATATATGAATGCAAGCTATGCATTTCTTATAAATGTCCAAGGGGAACCTGGGAATGAAGCCTTCTTGCTCCAACTACAAGAACCATAGCTCACGTAGCTCTTATCCTCCTGGAGGATTTCAACCACCTGGATGTTTGCTGGGAAAGCCACTTGGCAGGCAGTAAGCAATCCAGTAAACTTCCGGAGTGCATGGAGGACAATTTCCTTGTCCAGGTATTAGACAAACCAATCATAGGAAAAGCATTACTGGACCTGATGCTTACCAATGTGGAGAAGCTCTTTAAAGAGGTTAAGATTGGAGGAAGCCTGAGTTGCAGTGATCATGCCCTGGTTGAGTTTGTGATCTCAAGGTATATGGGCCTGGCTAAGAGCAAAGTCAGGACCCTGAACTTCAGAAAAGCTAACTTCCAGCTGTTCAAAGAATTAGTGGACAACATCCTGTTGGACGCAGTCCTTAGGGACAGAGCTTCTTATCAGAGATGGCAACTCTTTTTCCTTAGACAACAATAGAATCAAGCAATAAATGCAATAAATGCAATAGGGAAGGCAGGTAAACCATATGTCTCAACAAAGACCTGCTTGTCAAACTTAGGCAAAAGAAAGAAATGCACAGACAATAGAAACAGGTCCATGTGCCCTGGAAAGAGTACAGAGATGCTGTCCAGAGGTGCATGGATGGGATCTGGAAAGCCAAGGCGCTGACAGAACTAAACTTGGAGAGGGATGTAAAGAATAACTAGAAGGGGTTCTACAGGCACATTGGCCGCAAAAGACTAAGGAGATCAAACCCACTCTCACAAATGGATATGGTAACAACATATGTGGGGAAGGCTGAGATACTTAACAACTTCTTTGCCTCGATTTTCACTGGTGGTCAGGCTTCCTACATCTCTCAAGTCCCCAAACCTCTAGGTAGGGGCTGGGGGATCAAAGTCCAACTCATTGTAAGTGAAGATCAAGTTTGGGACCTCCTGATGCAACTTAACAACTACAAGTCTATGGGGCCTGATAACATCCATCCCAGGCTCCTGAGGGAATTGGCTGATGTAGTTGTCAAGCTATTCTCCATCATATTCAAAAAATCATGGCAGTCAGATGAAGTCCCCAGTGACTGGAAAATGGGAAACATCATTTGTGTTTTTAAAAAGGGTAGAAAGGAAGACCCAGGGAACTACAGACAGGTGAGACTCACCTCTGTGCCTGGCAAGATCATGAAATGGATCCTTCTGGAGGCAATGTTAAAACCCATATAAGACATGGAGGTGGACCGGGACAGTCAGCATGGCTTCACCAGAGGCAAATCGTGCCTGACTAATCTGGTGGCCTTCTATGATGGAGTGACTGCATCAGTTGACAAGGGAAGACTGACCAGTGTCATCTACCTGGATTTCTGTAAGGCTTTTAATAAAGTTCCACATGGCATCTTAATCTCTAAATTGGAAAAATAGGGATTTGAAGGGTAGTCTATCTGGTAGATAAGGAATTGCCACAATGGCCACATCCAGAGAGTAATGGTCAATGGTTCTATGTCCAGGTGGAGGCCAGTGATGAGTGGTGTCCCTTAGGGATCTGTTTTGGGACTGGTGCTTTTCAATATCTGCATCAATGTTGTAGACAATGGGATCCAGTGCATCCTCAGAAAATTTGTAGATGACATCAAGCTGAGTGGTATAGTTCATGTAATAGAAGGAAGGGATGACATTCAAAGGGATTAGAACAGGCTGGAGAAATGGGCCCACATGAACTGCATGAAGTTCAACAAGTCCAAGTGCAAGGTGCTACACCTGGGTTGGGGCAATCTCAGACAGGAGTACAGACTGGGAGAAGAACTCATTGAAAGCAGCCCTGTGTAGCAAGACTTGGGGATTCTGATGGATGAAAGGCTCGACATGAGTTGGCAGTGTGCCCTTGCAGCCCAGAAGGCCAACTGCATCCTGGGCTTCATCAAAAGAGGCATGACCAGCAGGTTGAGGGGGTGATTTTCCCCCTCTGTTCTGCCCTTGTGAGGTTCCATCTGGAGTTCTGCATCCAGGTTAGGGGCCCCCAGCACAGGAAATATAAGGACCTGTTATAGTGAGTCCAGAGGCAGGCCACAACGATGATCAGAAGGTGGGAGCACCTCTCCTACAGGGCTGGGGATGTTCAGCCTGAAAAAGAGAAGGCTCTGGGGAGTCCACACTTCAGCATTTCAATACTTAAAGGAGTCTTATAAAAAGGATGGAGAGGGACTCTTGGGCAGATAACAATAGGACGAGGAGGAATGGTCTTCACAGAATCACAGAATTTCTAGGTTGGAAGAGACCCCACGATCATCGAGTCCAACCTCTGACCTAACACTAACAGTCCCCACTAGACCATATCCCTAAGCTCTACATCTAAATGTCTTTTAAAGACTTCCAGGGATGGTGACTCCACCACTTGTCTTAAACTAAAAGAGGATAGATTTAGATTAGACATTAGGAATAAATTATTCACTGTAATGGTAGTGAGACACTAGAACAAGTTGCCCAGAGATGTGGATGCCTCATCTCTGAAGGTGTTCAAGGACATGTTGGATGGGGTCTTGGCTACCTATGGCAGGAGGGCTGGAACTAGATGATCTTTAAGGTCCCTTCCAACCCAAGCCATTCTATGATTCCATGATAAATGTGCTTTAGAAAAGTTGTTATTCTTGCCTTGCAATACTTGAATTTATAATGAAGATATTAATGTATTCATAGTATATTTGTTAATATCCCTTTCTAATGTATTACATAAAAATATAAAAATATTTTTATGGTGTGACTTTTTATCATCCCTTCAGTTACTGGACTGTGAGGAAATCAGCTGTGATTCTGTAAGGCATACATGGTAATTTTTAATAAACTCTGAATTTAACAGAACTTCATACAACAGTTGCAGCTTAATACTACTACTGTATGCAACGGTATAAAACTTAGTGAAGTAAATACATCTATGATTTATCAAAATGTAGCTGTTAGACAACTGTGAAACCACAAGTAATGAATAAGTCACCTAATGATGATTAAGGAAAACAAATAGATGCAGGAAGGGGGAAAATGGATTTTTTTATGTATGGAAAACTGTTGAAAGGATAGAAAATGAAAGACAGGGTTTAATGGTCACATTTCAGGGTGGAGAAGAATCAGTGGTGTTTTTTCCAGGGTGCTATGCTATTCTGTTCAACATTTTCATCAGTTGGTTGTAGAAGGGAGTGCAGAGTGAAATCTCTGAGCTGCAGGGGAAGCTAAGGTATTTCACACTGATGGTGAGGAATGCTGGAAGAAAATTATGAAATGAATGAACAGGTAGAAATGTGGCAGTTGAACTTCAGTTTAGATATTTGTAGGAAGGTGCATGTTGGGGAAAATAATTTAAGTATGATTGCCCTATGCTGAATTTGGAAATAACAGTTACAAACCAGGAATGAAAGCCTGAAACAATCAGTTCCAGTTCTTTGAAATCTGTGCAACATGTAGTGTTAGCCAGAAAGGCCAATAAAATATTCAGTATCCTGAAATACTATTGGATGTCATCCTACAAAGTATGAAAGAGAAACCATAATTTTTAGCCTGTTTAAAACCTTAATGTACTTTTTTTTTTTTTTTGGTACTGTTTGCAGTTCTCATTTTCAGAACAGTAGTCAAAGAAAGTACAGAACAAGGCAAGGGAATGAGAGGATACTAAAAAGAGTGGGATTCTTTAGTGTGACTAAAAGTCCAGGGGGAGGGAGGAAAAGTTTTGTGAGCATGTGCCTGAGATGTAGAAAATCATAAAGCAGTGAATGAAGTGAATGCAAAACTGTTGTTAACCAAATTCCACAAAATTAGGAAAAAAAGGACATAGGTAGGTCAGATAGTATCATTATGTTCATGAAGTGATTTAGATGCACTGGTCCATAATCACATACCACAGTGAAGTATGAGTGAGTGACCAATGTTGGGGTCCAGGCTTAAATTTTCTCTAAATAACATCTGATATTTCTGTCAAAGACAGAATAGTGGGATGAAGAGACTGTATATTCTGTCTTGAAAATGATTCTTTAACAGACATTATTTAGCCTGTGAGGCAGCTGGTCTTGCCAATTCTAGATGTCTGATGTCTGATGACTATCAGTTTAACAAAAGAACAAATGGTACTAGGAAAAATGCTGTGTATTTTCTATGGCAATCTTTCTGTTGGCATCCCCTGCATGCTAGTGTTTCCTGGATCAAATGAAATGAAACTAACTTCCAATGCTTTTTTCATAGGTAGGCAGAAAGGTCATATTTATTATGTGATACTAAAATCGAGAATAAATATCATAATCACTAATTATTAGCTCAGAGTTTCCAAAAGGAAAAGATTATGTGTTGAATGAGGTGTGAATGTACTGCTAGCTGTGGTAGTTGTAGACATTAGACATCAGTATTTCTGTAGTTCTTCCAGATGTCATGCTAATAAAGGTGGTAAGTGAATAAATACCTTAATAATTCTAAGACTGTAAGAGAGAATTTTGATGGTAAGATATTTTCCTTTTGTAATTCTAGCAGCAACAGAACAAGTACATACCTCTATAAACAATCAGTCTACCTGTGGTGCTGATAAAATGGCAAATGGTAAAAGAGAAAAGGTTGTCATTAGTGCCGTCTAGACTGAACTTGTTCTGATGCTAGTTCCAGGATCTGTCATAGTTCAGAACACTATAGATAACCAATTAAAGAGTGATATTTCCCAGAAGACAATCAATTCAGCCAAAAGTATTAGGTCAAAGGACTTATTCTTGAAATGTTATCCTTACATGCAGGTAAACTGACAGAAACAGAATGACTTTCAAATGACTTCTAGCCTGCATTTGGAAAGAAACAGTTCTCTGGAGCTGACCAATGGCACTATGGGACATCTGCTTGAAGGTCACAAACACAATTTATATGATTTACTTGGCACAAGAAAGTGTATAATATATATATGAATGGTTCAACATCAAAATATAAAATCTTGACTCTACAAAGCTGCACTGTTATCCTGGGCTTCAGGTAACAACAAACTTGTGTAACTCTTTCTTTTGGGGAAAGGAAACATTAATTAACATAGTAGATTACTTCTCCAGAATTGTCCCTACTTCAACCAGCCTCATTAATGCATGTTTATCTAGAAAATGTATATTTGCAGGACAGGAATTTCTTTAAACCATTTCATCATATAATGACATAGTATCAGAATATAAGATTATCAGAGTATAAAATTAACCTTAGAATCATAGAGTGGTTTGGATTGGAAGGGACCTTAAAGATCATTTAATTCCAGAGACACCTTCCACTAGACCAGGTTGCTCAAAGCCCCACCCAACCTGGACTTAAACACTTCTAGGGATGAGGCAGCCACAACTTCTTGGGGAAAACCTGTTCCAGTGCCTCACCACCCTCCTAGAAAAGAATTTATTCCTAATGTCTAATCTAAATGTCACCTTTTTTGGATTAAAACCATTGTCCCTTGCCCTACTGCTATACTCCCTGATAAAGAATCCCTCCACGGATTTCCTATAGCCTTCCTTCAAGGGAAGGCTGCTATAAGCTCTCCCTCTAAGCCTTCTCTACATTCACTGGTATCGTAGGTGTTTTGGCTGGGTATATGAAATTAGCAAATTCAGAGCCAAATTTCATACTTGTATTGCATACTGCAGTTTACGTTCATATTTTGCATTTTATATTTGTATTTGCATTTATCTGACATTTTAAAAGGGTTGTTGTTGTTGTTATTATTATTATTATTATTATTATATTTCCAGGGAATGGAAAGTTTTCTTTAATGCTATGAGGACAACACAAAATCATTCACCTCAAATACGAATGCATCTACTGCTTTAATGGAAGAACATAAAGGTGAAGTCCTATAAAACCAATATGCTTGTCTTCTCAGGGAACATTGTGTCAAGTTTTGAACACGAAAATAAGGGAACAGGACTGCCATTTATGTTAATGTACTTGTTTTTTTTTTGTTTGTTTGTTTGTTTTTTGTTTTTTTTTCTCCCTTTATTTCTCTCTCCCTCTGTTCCTTTTTTCAATTTCTATTTACACAGTGCTTACACTATTTAATAAGTGTAACAACTCAAAATAACAAAGACAGACCTCCTCTAATGTTTGTTTTCCCCTTAAAAAAATGAAGGAAAATTAGAGAAAAATTTCTATACAAACTAACTTCTCCCATTTGTTTAAGTATAATAGTCAGATATCTCATTCTTAAATCTGAAACAAAATTGTGCCTAGGATACTAATGATATAGCTATATAACCCATGTTTCCTAGGCATCTTGTACTTGCTCAAAAGCAATCGGCTATCATCAATATATTCTAAATAGCTGCAGTGACTTCAGGATTTATTTGCATTTGTACTCGTATTTTTTTTTCCAAGAAAATTAATATTTCTTTTATTCCATGTCCAGCACAGCTGGGTCTCCAGTCTTATGTTGGATACAGGGTAGAACATTCTTGTGTATCAGTAAATCTTCCTTATAAGAGTGCAATACAATTAAGGCAATATTTTGGTATTATGCTAGGAAGAAATACCAACCTGAGAATTCGTTTTCTGCCTCCTATTCTCTTCTTTCTTACCCCAATTAACAATCCTATTAATTTCTAATATTGTCCAAACTAGAGATGAATAGTTTGTTATACTAATATTTTATACCAGATTAAGTAACAGAAAAACATCAGCCTTAAATTAATACAATTCCATTGAAGGGTGAGAATGCTTTTTATACGATTTGAACATTATATACTTTTCAATCAAAGCCATATTAGCATTAGGAGAATCCTTTCCAATGTTGCCATTATATTTATTATCCACGTTCCATTACTTTTAGGTTTTAAATTCTGGAAAGAATATACAATCTGTTAAAGAAATAGTTTTGTGTTTATCCTATGAAACACTTCCAGAAGAGGTTTCCCAGTTCCAACAGAACTTCTAACGCACAGAACTGATCCCACCCTCCATCATACTTCTCTGGCTGATCTCAGTTCACATCTGTGGAATTCTTATGTGCTCCATTGAGCTGTTTCCTCAGACTAATAGTTTCAGAGTGTTATTAGGCATTCCAATAATCCAGTTAGATTAATTTTTGATCTCAACTTTTTTTTTTTTTTTTTTTTTTTGAGAAAGCCAAAAGCCTAGTATAAATATCGATGCCTAGTATAAACGTCTACTATAAATGTTGATGTGTCTAATATAAATGTTAAGTCAAGGATAATGTTGATAAATATAAATGTAACATTATATATTTATAGTATAAATATAGCGTCTAGTATAAATATTGATAAATAGCATTTTGTATGTCTGTTCTATGGTATCTATTCTCTGCAAATGCACACAAAGAATGCAAACGTGTTTGCATCAGAAGTTTCATGCTAATGCAATCTGATGTTACACGTGTTGGTCTGAGTTTCTGGCTGAAGATTTGTCCTGGTTTCAGTTAGGACAGAGTTAATTTTCTTCCTAGTAGCTGGTAGAATACTCTGTTTTGGCTTAGGATGAGAAGAGTGCTGATAACACACTGATGTTTTAATTGTTGCAGAGCAGTGCTTACACCAAGCCAAGGATGTTTCAACTTCTCACTCTGTCCTGTCAACAGGCAGGCTGGGGGTGCAGCAAGAGCTGGGAGGGGGCAGACCCAGAACAGCTGACCCAAACTAGCCAAAGGGGTATTCCATACCATCAGACTTCATATAGGGCTGGCTAGCTGGGAGGAGGGGGTTGGACTGCTCGGGGTTAGGCTGGGCATTGGTCAGTGGGTGGTGAGCAATTGTATTGTGCATCATGTCTTTTATACACATTATTAGTAGTAGTACTATTATCATCATTATTGTTATTATTGTTATTATTCTTGTCCTGTCTTAATAAACTGTCTTTATCTCAACTCACAGGCTTCACTTTCCTATTTCTCTCCCCCATCCCAGAAAGAGAGGGGGAAGAGTGAGCGAACGGCTGTGTGGTGTTTAGCTGCCGACTGGATTAAACCAAAACAAAATTGAACACATCTGAAAATATTAACATATTAAAAGGCAGATTAAAGAAAAAATTAGAGACTATGTTAATAGTAAAGAAATCATGATATGATAATTATAAATACAAAGAATGTTTTCCTAAAGTGGAAGCCTAGATAACTGCTTCAATACCTTGAGATCCTTAGAAATCAAGCTTCATCATGTGAACAAACACAAGTAAAACTTTCCATCCTAATCTGACTAAAATATTTTTATCTGAATCAACTCTAGATTAGGATCTCCTTTATTTCCTTTCTCTTCCTACAAGTCTGAAAAACATTAATACAGTCCAGATCACTTGCTGATAAGGTAATTCTTTGTGAATTATTAGATTAGTTTGCTTTTCTCATTTGTACAGGTGAAAACTAGTACTAAGAGCAGAAAGTCCAATGTTCCTCCTGTTATCTCGGGTCAGACTGTTTCCTACCATCTGTTTCAAACACTTATAAAGTATTTTCTGATCTCAGAATATGTATCCACATATGAAAATGGAAGCAGAACTTGATGAAGGTTTGATGTAGTTTTATTTATTTATTTATTATTGTTTTGTTTGTTTGTTTCTTTGTTATAAATCTATGAGGATTTTTGTCTCCTGGAAGGATAATATTGAGTATATTAAATAAAGCAAGATGTTAAAGTAAAGCAACAGTTAAAAATCATGGCATTTTTGTCAGGCTTTTACACCGTCTTAAATACAATCTTGTCTTTTTTAATAGGAGACATCAATGTATCTTTTTTTAGAGAATCCAGTATTACTTTTTCCCTAGATCTACAAAAGCTTTATATTTTATAATTTTGGCCAAAAACCAACAATAAAATGTTGTTCTTGTGATTTTTACAGCCTGGTTAGAAACAGGAATTACCAAGAATCTAACGCAGAAGGCTTCCTCATCTTCTATCCTAATACTGCAAAGCTAAAAATTTTAATTAAGTCCAGTAAACATAACAAATTCTTTGTGCTAAGCTCATGCAAATCTCTTCTATCTGGAGAGTCAGAAAGGAGTTTCCATGTTTGTTTCATTTGTATGTTAAAAAAAAAAAAAAAAAAGCGCTATGAATTTGAATTAAAAAAAGTTTTAACTTTGAATTAATTTACGAATTTGGCACAAAGTTCCTTTGCCAGTCCCTTAAAGGTCCCTTATATATATAAAGTCCCTTATATATACTGTGTGTGGCTTCTTGTGAACTATAAAAATAAACTTATTTTAAAAAGTTGTCTGTCAAAAGAGAGAAAATAAATAACACACATCTGCATATTTTAAAGTGTATTAACTTAGCTTTTGCAATTGCAAGGTTCAGTTTATTTCACATAAACATATACGTATGGATGGAAAGCTGCCAGGCGGAGAAGGACCTGGGAGTATTGGTGAATAGTCGGCTGAATATGAGCCAGCAGTGTGCTCAGGTGGCCAAGAAGGCCAACGGCATCCTGGCTTGCATAAGAAGCAGTGTGGCCAGCAGGTCTAGGGAAGTGATTGTCCTCCTGTACTCAGCTCTGGTGAAGCTGCATCTCAAGTACTGTGTTCAGTTTTGGGCCCCTCGCTACAAGAAGGACATTGAGTTGCTCGAGCGAGTCCAGAGAAAGGCAACGAAGCTGGTGAGGGGCCTGGAGAACAAGTCTTACGAGCAGTGGCTGAGGGAGCTGGGTTTGTTCAGCCTGGAGGAAAGGAGGCTCAGGGGCAACCTTATCGCTTTTTATAAGTACATTAAAGGAGGCTGTAGTGAGGTGGGGGTTGGTCTATTCTCCCACGTGCCTGGTGACAGGACGAGGGGGAATGGGTTAAAGTTGTGACAGGGTTTTTTTTTACGTTGGATATTAGGAAGAACTTCTTTTCTGAGAGGGTTGTGAGGCATTGGAATGGGCTACCCAGGGAAGTGGTGGAGTGACCATCCCTGGAGGTCTTTAAAAGATGATTAGATGTTGAAATTAACAATATGGTTTAATGGAGGACTTGTTAGTGTTAGGTCAGAGGTTGTACTCAATGATCTTGAGGTCTCTTCCAACCTAGACAATTTTGTGATTCTGTGATATTAGAGGCAAGTAGCAGTGTCTATGGGTTTTTCTTAGCATGACCAGTAGATTAGGATTTATTTATTTATTTATTTATTTATTTATTTTGGCAGGGAAAAAACAAACAAAGAAAACCAACTGATCTAAGAAACAGACTTATGGAGTGTACAGTTTATTTTAATAATTGGTATTTAGGAAATGAGATAAGAGAATCCATTCTGAGCAAGGGACAGAGAATGTGTGGACAGAGGGAAAAAGACAAAAAGGAGAGCAGTGGGAACGCCATAAGGAATTATTAGAGGATAGATAAAGAGGTGCTCTTGTACCTGATGGTTAGGTGATACACATTTGTGTAAGAGAATAAGGAAAAGATCCAAGAAAGTGATAATATTACTGGAAATTGTAATATTCCTTATAAACAGTAAGGCAATAAAGAACTGAGTCACACTAGTTAGGTTATTAGAGCAAAGTCAGTGAAAGAAACGGAGGTCATTTGGTTACGGAAGCCAGCACAAGAGACAAAATGGAGATGTTATATAATGGGGGATTAGACAGTAAGCTGAAAGTAGATGAAAATAACTGGGAGGCAGAAGTAGAGCATTACTGAACATAGAGAAAGGAAGCGAAGAAATAGTAGGAAGGCAAATAAGATTTAAAAATCATGGCATTTCTGTCAAGCTTTTAGTTTTGAAACAGTAGTTTTGAATGCAATCTTGTTTTACTTAATAGGAAATATACCCTTCCTGCATAAAATTGAACTGTGTAGATAGAACTTCTGGAAATTCATATAAAAATCTGCTTTGGTTTACCTATGCTGAAATTGCAATACTAGTAGTCTCTTACCTTCTTAGTCTGCCTAACCATATTTCTAAGAGCTTTGAGCCAATTCAGCCCACCAAAAATAATTTTAGGTTAAGGAAAAAAAAAAACAAAACATCTGGTTTGTGTTAAGATTTGAATATTAATGTTTAATTGAAAACAGAAAATGTGCCAACCTATTTCAATTGCTACAAATAATTTTTCTAAGTGCTGAATTCATCTTATTGCAGCTCATTGCTTGCTGACAGCAAGAAAAAAGTTTAACATTACTGAATGTAAAAGTGTTAAGAGGGTCCTGCATGTTAACTCATTTGGAAGAACCTGCACATTAATTCACTTGGAAGAACCTCTAGTACCATAACCTACAGAAAGTCCCTCCTTGAATGTACCTAGACATTAACCAGTTAGTGTACATAACAGTGTGACTGACTATTTAACTGTGGAAGAAATTGATGAGTGAGGGTTACCTAGTCACCAGTACTTTTAGGGGCAAAGAACTTTTCATAGAATCATTAAGGTTGGAAAAGACCTCCAAGATCACCTGGTCAAACCATCACCATGCTACCAGTGTCACCCACTAAACCAGGTCCCTAAGCAACATGTCCAACCTTTCCTTAAACAACCCCAGAGATGGTGACTTCACTACCTCCTTGGGAAACCCGTTCCATTGCCTGACTACTCTTTCTGAGTAGAAATGTCTCCCAATTTCCACCCTAAACCTCCCCTGCTGCAATTTGAGGCCATTCCCTCTAGTCCTATCACCAGTTATCAGCAAGAAGAGGCCTACTTTCAGGTAGTTGTAGAGAGCCATGAGGTCTCCCCTGAGCCTCCTCTTCTCCAGACCAAACAACCCCAGTTCCCTCAGCTGCTCCTCACAGAACTTGTGATCCAGGCCCTTCACCAGCTTTGTAGCCCTTCTCTGGATGTGCTCCAGGGCCTCAATGTCCTTCTTGTAGTGAGGGGCCCAAAACTGAACACAGTACTCAAGGTGCGGCCTCACCAGAGCAGAATACAAAGGGATGATCACCCACCTGGTCTTGCTGGCTACACTATTCCTGATACAAGCCAGGATGCTGTTGGCCTTTTTGGCTACCTGGGCACACTGCCGGCTCATGTTCAGGTGAGCATCAGTCAACATCCCCAAATCCTTTTCTTCTACACAGCTTTTGAGACACTCTTCCTGTAGCTTTGCATGGGGTTGTTGTGGCCAAAGTGCAGGACCCAGAACTTAGCCATGTTGAACCTCATCCTGTTGGCCTCTGCCCATTGACCCATCCTGTCCAGGTCCCTCTACAGGGTCTTCCGACTCTCCAGCAGATCAACACTTTCCCCCAACCTGGTGTCATCTGCGGACTTACAGAGGGTGCACTCAATTCCCTCATCCAAATCACAACTAAAGATATGAAAGAGGATGGGCCCCAACACTGACCCCTGGGGAACACCACTCGTGAACAGTCACCAGCTGGATTTCACTCCATTCGCTACTACCCTCTGGGCCTGGCTGTCCAGCCAGTTTTTAACCCAGCAAACAGTATACCTGTCTAAGGCATGGGCTGCCAGTTTCTCCTGGAGAATACTATGGGCGACCGTGTCAAAGGCCTTGCTGAAATCTAAGTAGACTACATCAACAGCCTTTCCGTCATCCATCAGGCAGGTTACCTGGTCATAGGTTGGTCAGGCAGGACCTGCCTTTCATGAACCCATCCTGACTGGGCCTGATCACCTGTTTGTCCCTCATGTGATGCATGATTGCATTCAAGATGACCTGTTCCATCACCTTTCTTGGCACCCCAGTCAGGCTGAGAGGCTTATAGTTCCCCGTGTCCTCCTTACCACCCTTCTTATACATGGGCATCACATTAGAAAGTCTCCAATTACTACCAAGACTTCTGATAGGTGATGGAAAGTGGCCCAGCAATCACATCTGTCAATTTCCTCAGCACCCTTGGGTGGATCCCATCTGGCCCAATGGACTTGTGACAGTCTAGGTGGAGCAGCATGTCTAATTGTTTCCACCTGAACTGTGGGGGGTTTCTTCTGCCCCTTGTCCCAGACTTTCAGGTGGGGAGGCTGATTACCCTGAGGATAAGTGGTCTGGCTAGTAAAGACAGATACAAAGAAGGCATTAAGAACCTCAGCCTTTTCCTTATTCTCAGTAGTCATGTTCCCCCTCTGCATCCAGTAAAGGATGAAGATTCTCCTTAGACCTCTTGCAATTAATATATTTATAAAAACATTTTGGTTATCCTTAACCATAGCGGACAGGTTGAGCTTATACTGGGCCTTAGCCTTCCTGATCTTTTTTCTGTATATGCTGGCAGCTTCCTTGTACTCTCCACAAATTGCCTGTCCTTTCTTCCCCCGGACATAAAGTCTCTTTTCCCCTGGACACTTAGCAAAAGCTCCCTGTTCAGCCACGTTGGTCTTATTCTCTGCCAGCTCATCTTATGGCACATGGGGACAGCCTGTTCCTGTGCTTTTAAGACTTCCTTCTTGAGGAGTGTCCAGCCTTCCTGGACCCCTCTGCCCTCCAGGACTGGCTCCCAGGGGACCCTCCCTACCAGTGTCCTGAAGTGTTCCATCCAGAAGTCTAAGGTTGCAGTTTTACTGATGGCCCTCCTGACTTCACCCAGGATAGAAAACTCTACCATTTCCTGGTTTCTCTGCCCAAGACAACTTACCACCACATCTCCCACCAGTCCTTTCGTGATCTTGAGAGAAGCAGAAATTTTAATGGCCCTTGGGGGGTTTGGACTTCTTTAAAGTACCAGAAAGTGGTGTAGAAAATGCAGAAGGCATATGAGTCACAACTTAAAGGAAAAATGAGTTCCTGTAGGAAAGATCTACTAAGCTACTTTATATTGAGGTACTATGTTAATAAATAATGCTTATAAAAGCTGCAGGTTTCAGCTAGAAAGATTTACTCAGAGGTTATTGGAAGTGTTAGATTTGAGAAAATGAAGTAGTTACATAGCTCTTTTAGACCATTTAGAAATATTTGATTTAGGTTGTTTTGGAACTGACTTAGAGAAATGCACAGAAAGTTAACTATTATATAACCATGGTTTTAGATACTGTTCTTAAATAATGAATATAGGCACCACTTTTAAATTGATGGCCTTATGCATGTAATATAGAAGGTTTTTTTGTTTGTTTGTTTGTTTGTTGTAATCCACTCATAAAAGGGATTCCTGCCTTAGTAGAGATAAATAAACATTTATTTGTATACTAAAACTGTCTAACTCAAATTCATCACTATCTGTCTTGAGATTTTTATTGGCTTTCATTACGGTCTTGTGTCAGTACACAGATGTAGCATTCTTATTTCTGTGTGTTTGGTATTATTGAGAATAGTAGTTTTTTTGTTGTTATTGTTTTTTGTTGTTGTTGTTGTTTTTTCTTTCCAATCAGATAAGATCAAAGCAAACAGCTGCAAAATTACAGGCTTGATAATAGCCTAAATGACTAGTCAAAGGACTAGAAAGAGGCAGATTTGCTCTTCTCAATGCGAATTAAAGCCTGTCAGCTACTGAGCAAAGAACCTAAGCAGGGTTCCTTAACCTTCAAACTGTGCAGCTATTCTAACTCACAAGAGCCCTGCTTTTTTTTTTGTCTTTTTTTTTTTTTTTTCTGAATGTTGTAGCTCAATCTTTAAGCATTTCTCAGCATTTCTGATCAGTCCTTGTAGAATACTTAAGTTAAGATAGGATACTAATCAAGACTGAGCTAAGAACTAATGCTGGAAACCCCACTTATGCTAATTACCTGAACTTTAAACTGAGTTAAAGACACATCCAATATGTTCATGCACACATTTAAGGAGTATTAGTAATAAAAAACCTACATGCCATTATAGTGCCTGTGGCTTTGTATTATTTACAATAAATAAATCATAGAATCATATAATATCCTGAGTTGGAAGGGACCCATAAGGATCATCAAGTCCACCTCCTGGCACTGCACAGGTCTACCCAAAAGTTTAGACCATGTGACTAAGTGCACAGTCCAATCACTTTTTAAATTCAGACAGGCTTGGTGAAATGACTACGTCCCTGGGGAGCCTGTTCCAGTGTGCAATCATCCTCTTGGTGAAGAACCTCTTCCTGATGTCCAGTCTAAACTTCCTCTGCCTCAGCTTAACACCATTCCCATGGGTCCTATCACTGGTGTTTACAGAGAATAGGTCACCTGCCTCTCCACTCCCCCTCGTGAGGAAGTTGTAAACTGCAATGAGGCAATAAATAAATAAATAAATATTTCCTTTAAAGAAAATGAAATCAAGAAAAATCCTTTTTTACAATTAGTAAATCTATCCCAAAACAAATTGTGCAAAACAATAAAAATAAAACTAGTGGGGGGAATGGCTGGGGGGTCTGGCTGTGACTTGGGATCAGGCTGGACATCAGTCAATATGTGCTGAAAATTTGCTAAGTACATCACTTGCTTTGTATACTCCCTTATCATAATTCTTTTCATTATTTTCCCTTCCTTTATTGCTTTATTATGCTGTCTTTATTTTTTTCCGTTTTCCAGTTCTCTCTCCCATCCATTTATCTCTACTGACAGGGACTGAGTGAATGGCTGTCTGGTGCTTAGTTGCCTGATGGGTTAAACGACGAAAAAGAAATATCTTTTATTACAATTAACAAAAGTATCCCAAAATAAATTGTACAAAAGTAAGTGAAAAGAGAGTGCAGAAGCAGGTCAAGTGCTTAAAAAATAATTTTAGAGTAGACATAAATGAATCAAGAGAAAAAGAAAAAAATATTAATTCTATGAATTCAAATTACAGTATGCATCAAGACAAAAGGCAAGTGGCTTTTATTGATCAAGTTTCTGCAGGTGCTTGATTTTTGTGTGAGAGAAAATGAAAAAACCCTCAGTACAATTTTTAAGATAAATGTTATTACTACTCTTTGGAAACTATTTACAAAGTAGGAATTACTAGGTTTATTCTTACAATCTCGAAAATCTCATCAGTAAAAATGTTGGTTTTAGACATTATTTTTAAAAGGAAAACTATTGCAAACCACCCATGCTATTATTTGGGCTCATCGGGCTCCCTTCACAAAAGGTTTTCATCTGATTTTGGTACATTTTTCTCCATGAGTTTCTATTTGTTTTTCTGTTTCTAGAAAATCATCAAAAAAGTGATGAAAAATGTAACATGAAAAATACTTGACATTTATAAACATTTTGTTAATTCATGAACATAATGGCAAAAATTGAAAGGAGTTTTGAATCTTTAATATGGAAATATGTTAGTTATAGTAAATAACATTACTTAGTATTTGTTTCCTGATGAAGCAGATGAGGTTGTCATAGCTGGGCAAAAAGCTCAAAGAAGTCTCTAGGGTACAAAATTCTTGGAATGCATAGTAGTAGGACTAAGATTAAATGAGTAATGATAAGATTAAATGAACAATGAGTGACTTTATGTGTGTTAGCCTAAGGCAAGACTCTTTGAGAAATGAAAATTCCATAAGACTTAACTACGTCTCAGTTTAAATTTTCTCATCTTATTTACAGTATTTCATATCAGTAATTCCAAACTTCTTTTTAAATATTTTGGATTTCTTTGGTAGATTGTTCAGATTTTGAGGCAGGGCTTTGACCTATTTTATTTTATTTTATTTTATTTTATTTTATTTTATTTTATTTTATTTTATTTTATTTTATTATTTTATTTTATTTTATTTTATTTTATTTTATTTTATTTTAATTTCCTCATTCTAACTATAGCAAGCAAAAACTTTTTCCTTTTATGAAAGCTGTTGTAATCACAGGATTTCATGCGACCAGCAGAAAGAGCATTAGTGTCATGAATTTTAGGGATCAAATGGTTCTCTTAAGCATCATGTCCATTTTCCTGCTCTGCAACGTCATGTGACTTTGTCTTTTTATGATCTTCCTTACAAATAAAGAAAACAAACAAACAAACAAACAAACAACCTCAGAAAAAGGATAGAACAAGCTTAATTCACTTTTACTCTTTCATTCTTCTGGTACTGAACATTTGTTCTGTACTTTAAATTCTGGACTGTAAATGATTTTTACAGTCATATAAAACATGCGTTACTGTCATGTAAATAGTGCTAAAGCTTCCACAACCTTCAAGGTGAGCCAAACAAACTTTCCAGCTCAGACTACAGATGATATTTGCCTAGTTATCTCTTTATTGATACTTTAATAAGACAGGAGATCATTATTATAATTATAGCTGAGAAAAAATATAAACATGAGAAAGTATTTATTACATTTTGGGTTTTATCTTTTGCAGACACTGTACTGATAGAATACAAATGTCACTTGCAAGACATTGAAAGCAATGTCTTTGCTTTGTAACCTTGCAGAGATACTTAAAGAGGAGCTGGTTGCAAAAATGTGTAGTGACAAGTCTCAATAATTTTAAAATATTACTGTAGATTTGTTGTTGTTATCAGACAGTATGTAAAAGGATATAACATTTAAGAGATTAAAAGAAACATTTTTCCTTAAATTGGCTGATATCTTTGCTACTGAATTAGCTGCAAGGAAAACAAAATTCAATGTTGTAAGTATTTAAGATGGCAAAACTACCAAAATGCTTAAAATGGTAGCTGTTAATAAGGATATCTGCTTACAATCTCGAAACAAAGACATGACCTCTGTGAACTTTGGAATTTTCCTTTCCTCCTATTCCTACCACTTCCACAGATCACAGCTGTTGAACTAAAATGTCTTTTTTTTTTTTTTTTTTTTTTTTTAACTTCTAGTGAGGCCATCTGGTTCAAGAGAGTTCTTTAGGGAACATGTGATAGAGTAGGAGTCTAGATAGAGACAGCATTAATTTTTAGTGTTTTGTTGTTTTTGCTGTTTTTCATCAGAGAGCAGTTTAGTCATCTCTAAATGATACAAAAATTACCTATTATTTTCTTAGCTTCAAAGCAATTGTTGTTAATGTGCCTATAAACACAAACACAAAAAGTCAATGCATTAGCTATGGCATTATCCTTTCACCCTGTTGCATATTCTGTTAAGTGACTTGGCAAAAATGACAGAAATATTTTGAGATTGGCTTCTGTTCCCTTTTTATGCACAGGTGAGAGAAGTTAAGCACATTAGTTCAGAGATCTTTTCTTGAATAATTTCTGGAGTTGCACAAAGGGTTGCTTTTGGTTTGATATATATGAATAAAAAAGAAAAAAATCATATATTTTTTTTTTTAGATCAAGTTCTTTCTATTGAAACTATTATATGTTCCACACATTCACACATGCATGTCTTTTTGCTTTGTCTTTGGTTAAGTATAAGAAAAATAATAACAATTCTGGGGTCAAAAAAATGGCTTCAGCATATATTTTAATGCTTTACAAAGAAAAGACATGGGCACCAAGGACTAAATAAATTGCCTGCACTTTTACCATTGTAAAATAGACATCTGAAAAGCATCGGACTTTCCTTTTTCTAGAAACCACATGCAAATGAAGCTGGAGAACATCCAAAAACAGATGACTATCTTCCTGACAAGAGAAAATGAGACAAAAGCAAGTTGAATCAAAACAAAATGTTTCTTGGATTGCCTGAGAATCACTTCATCTTTTATTTCTTTGTCATCATGTTGTTTTTTGCCAAGCTCAAGGCAATGCTCTTGTTTTAGCTACCAAGTTCATTAGTTGGATAAACATTTACTTTGTTGATACCATGTAGACTGATTGAAGACTTTCATCTCACTGTTTGACATAGTTTGTTTCACAGTACAAATGGATGTATGCATGTGTTTCATCATTTCTATAAATATGTACATATTTTCTGCTTTTTATTCAGTGCATCCAATTCAGTGCTTGGATCTTTAATGATCAAAAAGGCCAGTGAAGATATGTCTCTTCAATTTCTAGTACAAAACTGGAATAGTATTTGCAATTCCATCCTGAATACCAAACTGAAAATTTGCAGTGGTAGAAAACATGAAAAGGGTGGTTGAATTATTGAAAATTTTCACTAAGATTTTTTCACAAGAGATTTTTTGTTCTTACTATTTTTTCATATTCATGACAACACTTTCACATAGCTTTATGAATATGTTAGATTCTCAGACAAACTTCCGTTCCTTTGTAATCCTAAACTTGTACTTCTTTAAAATATTTGATGTATTTACATTTTTAAGCACCAAAAAAGTTAATGAAAGCAAATGTTACAGGCACATGTGATTCTATTTTGGAGAATAAAATAGAAAAGAAAATGAACCAGTGTCAGAATCATGACAATTAGAATGCCAGTTTCTCAAGCTACAAGGCTGTAGGCATGTTAAAAATAGTGAGGAAAGACTAAATGAAAAGAGATGAAGGCAAATAAGCTCCAGACTTTTCAGAGAAAGTTTTAGAACAAGGAAGTCGAAGACTGGAACCTTGTTCAGTTTTAACACTAATATGTTTTCCTGTGAAACACATATCAGCTTCTACATTCAGATAGGTGTAGCACTCTTATGCAAAGACAGGTTTTTCTATAGGAACACGACAGTTTGTCCATTTTTACAGATTTTTTTTTTTTAACAATTCATATAAAACTGAATTGTAAATGAACATAGTTTATCCTCACAAACAATATGAAAATAAAGAGTATAGGTACACAATTCATGCCAGAGTATATCAGAGTGTAATAATTTTAAGTGACATGCTGATGGCTGAGCCAGGGGTGACAACACTGGCTTTAAAAAGCCCACCAAGTTCATCATTGCCGCCATTTTAACAAGGACCTCATGCGAATTGGCAGCAGCGAGGGCTCCTGGCAGGGAGACGATGGAGCCAACCCCTAAAATTCCCCCCAATAAAGCGGCACAGAGCCGTTTGGTCAGAACCGCAGCACCAGCCCCCTCGCCCCCTCGCAGGCAGGAGCTGTGCTTGTACCACCGCGGGCACTGAAGTACTGAGGGCGGAGCAAGGGGTGACAGCAGCCAGCCCCATTGTGGTATAAAAGCAGTCCCCAGGGAGTGCCACGACCCAGGAGTGCTGCCAACAGGACGCCTAGACAGGACAGACTTTGGCAGTTAGCTCAGACAGTTCAGGTGGGGCAGGGAGGATCCCCTCCTTTTCCCACCTCTCTTCCTCTTCCTCTCCTCTCCTCTCCTCTCCTCTGGGAACTCTACCTTTTAATCACAGTGGCAGTAACCCAAACTGAGGGGATGTGGCCTCTCTGGCCTCACATGGGCACCCAGGTGGATCCCCTGAGGGGTGAGGTGGCAGTCCAGAATAGAGACTGTGGAGAGCTTAAGAATCTCAGGCCCCCTGGTTCCCGAGGGAAGAGAGGGCTGTCGTGGGGGCAGGTGTGTCCTGCTCAAGGAACTGATTGAAGAAATGGCCAGGCTGCAGTGAGAAATTGGCAGCCTGAGGGGCTCCTGGGAGTCTCTGAGGGAGGTGGATAGGAAGTGTCAACGTGCCCCTACTGAGGCCCAGCAGCCCCCTCCTAAGTCCCTGCAAGGGGTAGTAGCCAATCCAGCTGCTCACCTGCAGTACAGAGGGCTTGACCGTCCACAGGAGGAAAGGGGCTGGACCTTCGTCTCAGCTCAAAGCAGGAGGCATCTTCCTCAAACACTGACGGTGCCACTAATCCCCATGGTGTCCCTGGGTAATAGATTCAAGGTTCTCGGGCAGGAAAAGGAGAAGGATGACAGTCTGGACATTGGTTGGAACCTGGGCCCCAAGAAGCATGTCAAGGATGAGGGAAGTAACAAGCACAAGGAGTGGGGCTGGATGGGGCACTGCATCAAAACCAGTGCCACAAAAAAAAAGGCAGAGAGTCTTAGTGACTGGGGACTCCTTGATGGGGGGCACTGAAGATCCCATTTTCTGCCCAGATAACCTCTCCAGAGAGGTGTGTTGTCTTCCTGGAGCATGTGTCAGAGACCTTAGGAAGGCTCTGCTACAACTCACTAAATCAGAGGACTACTATCCTCTTGTTGTCATTCAGGCTGGGTCCTGGGAATCATAGAATCATATAATATCCTGAGTTGGAAGGGACCCATAAGGATCATCAAGTCCACCTCCTGGCACTGCACAGGTCTATCCAAAAGTTTAGACCATGTGACTAAGTGCACAGTCCAATCACTTTTTAAATTCAGACAGGCTTGGTGAAATGACTACGTCCCTGGGGAGCCTGTTCCAGTGTGCGACCACCCTCTCGGTGAAGAACCTTTTCCTCATGTCCAGCCTAAACTTCCCCTGCCTCAGCTTAACACCGTTCTTTAACACTGTGGGTCCTGTCACTGGTGTTTACAGAGAATAGGTCCTGCCTTTCCACTCCCCCTCACAAGGAAGTCTGCGATGAGGTCCCCCCTCAGCCTCCTCTTCTCCAGGTTGAACAGGCCCAGTGCCCTCAGCCACTCCTCATACGTCTTCCCCTCTAGGCCCTTCACCATCTTCGTTGCCCTCCTCTGTATGCTCTCCAACAGTTTAATGTCTTTCTTGTACTGTGGTGCCCAGAACTGCACACAGTACTTGAGGTGAGGCCAGACCAGCGCAGAATAGAGAGGGACAATCACCTCCCTCAGCCAACTAGCGATGCTGTGCTTGATGCATCCCAGGATACGGTTGGCCTTCCTGGCTGCCAGGGCACACTCCTTGCTCATATTCAACTTGATGTAAACCACAACCCCCAGATTCCTCTCTGCGGGGCTGCTCTCCAGTTTCTCATCACCCAGTCTGTTACGTATAGCCAGAGTTACCCCGTCCCAGGTGCAGGACCTGGCATCTACCTTTGCTAAACTTCATGTGGTTGGTGATTGCTCAGCCCTCCAATCTGTCCAGATCTCTCTGAAAGGCCTTTCCACCCTCAACAGAGTCCACAACTCCTCCAAGTTTGGTGTTGTCGGCAAATTTGCTCAAAACACCTTCTAGTCCTACATCCAAATCATTTATAAAGACATTGAAGAGGACTGGCCCTACCACTAGTGACCATCTGCCAGCCTGATGTGGCCCCATTAACCACAACCCTTTGAACCCTGCCCGTCAGCCAATTGCTCACCCATTGTATGATGTTTTTCTTAAGTTGTATGCTGGAAATTGTGTCCAGTAGGATCCTATGGGAAACTGTGTCAAAAGCCTTGCTGAAGTCCAAAAAGATCACATCAGCTGGTTTCCCTTGGTCAGCTAGATGGGTGATCTTGTCATAAAGGAAATCAGATTTGTTAGGCAGGATCTACCCCTCATGAACCCATGTTGGCTGGGACCACTGACTGCATTGTCCCCCAGGTGCACCTCAATAACTTTAATAATCATCTTCTCCATAATTTTACCAGGCACTGATGTGAGACTGACAGGCCTGTAATTTCTAGGGTCTTCTTTCTTACCCTTCTTGAAAACTGGGACAACATTTGCCAGGTTCCAGTCTACTGGGACCTCTCCAGATTCCCAAGATCATTGAAAAATGGTTGAGAGTGTTCCTGCGATTATATCAGCCAGCTCTTCAAGCACCCTGTGACGGATCCCATTCAGACCCATGGACTTGTATGGATCCAGGTGGAACAGCAAATCCCACACATGTTCAGGCTCAGTTGGAAGTTTGTCATTCCCACTGTCATGGTCCTCCCACTCAGGGCAACCAGGGTCCCAAAGTCCATCATCAGCATTGAAGACAGAGGTGAAGAAGGCATTAAATGTCTCTGCTTTGCCTATGTCATTGTCTGTGAGGAGACCTTCCCCGTCAATTATTGGACCTATGTTTTCTTCGGTTCTCCTTATTCTGTTAACATATCTAAAAAAAACTTTTTTATTGTCTCTCACAGACATGGCCAGCTTCAACTCTAGTTGGGCTTTGGCCCCACGAATTTTCTCCCTACAAACATGAACAGCATCCCTGTATGCCTTCCTCATTGCCTGACCCTCCTTCCAGCAGCCGTACACTTTCTTTTTCCATCTAAGCTCAAGTAGAAGATCCCTGGTCAGCCAGGCCGGCCTTCTGCCCCACCTGCCTGCCTTCTGATAGTTTGGAATTGCCTGATCTTGTGCTTTTAGGAGGCAGAGCTTAAAGATTGACCAGCACTGATGGACATCAATGTCTTCAAAAGCAGCTTCCCAGGGTACCTTGATGACTAGTTCCCTGAGCAGCCTGAAGTCTGCTTTCCCCATATCCAGGGCTGAAGTTTTGGTGGCACTTTTCCTTCTGTCACCATAAATTCTAAACTCAACCACTTCATGGTCACCATGACTGAGACGGCTGCCAATTGCTGCATTGCCACAAGACCCTCTCTGTTTTCCAGCAACAGATCTAGGAGGGCACCTTTCCTGGTTGGCTCCCTTAGCACCTGCACCGAGAAGTTATCATCTAGGTGCTTTATGAACCTCCTGGACTTGCTCATGTCAGCCGTGTGGTGATCCCAGTTGACATCTGGCAAGTTAAAATCTCCTATAAGGACAAGGGGAATTGACCTCAAGGCATCTATTAGTTCTGCAAAGAATAATTCATCGGTGTTGTCGTCCTGGCTGGGTGGTCTGTAATAGATTCCCACAATGACATCCCCTTTATTTGTTCATCCCTTAATCCTTAACCAGAGGCTCTCAACTTTGCCATCCCCAACTTGAAATTCCATGCAGTCCAGCCCATGCTTCACATACATTGCCACCCCGCCACCTTGTCTACCCTGCTTGTCCCTCCTGAAGAGCCTGTAATCATCTATTGCAGCACACCAGCCACAGGACTCATCCCACCAGGTTTCACTTATGCCGATGATGTCATAACTGTGGGACTGGGCCAAGACTTCTAGCTCGTCCATTTTATTCCTCATACTGTGTGCATTTGTATAGAAGTACTCCAAATGTGCTTCCATACACACAGCACCTTGTGGAGCTGACTGAAGGACCTCACTGGCACACAGTCCCTCTAATTCTAGTGCACCATCCCTTAGCTCATCACCAGCGTGCCTGGTTTTATCCCCTTCCCCCTTCAACTCTAGTTTAAAGCCCTATCTAGCTATCTATCATCCCTGGGAAGCTGCAACAAGAAAAATGAGTAATATTAAAAAGGAGTTTGCATTCCTGAGAAGGATGTTGAAGGGATTGGGGGTGCAGGTAGTATTCTCATCTGTCCTCCTGAAAGAAGGAGGAGAACGGGATAGGTAAATGACTGGCTGAGGGGATGGTGTCTGGACCAAGGCTTTGGGTTTTATGATCTTGGCCAGCCCTTTGAGAAGCCAGGTATGTGGGCTGCTGATGGACTCCGGCTCAGCAAATGGGGCACAAGAGTATTGGGGAGCAAGCTCTCTGGACTTATTACCAGGGCTTTAAACTAAATTCGACCGGGGAAGGGAGGGGAGTTAGAAGTGACAGAGAAGGGCTGGGGGATGTTGTTGCTGTTGAAGATAGTAGGGAAAAACTTTTGAGTTGTCCCATAGGATCATCCGAGAGCTCCTCGGAGAAGGTTATATCCCCAATACCCCATCCAGAATCTTCTTGCATCCCTCTAGGGGAAACTGTGCCTGCTACTTCCCTAAAATGCCTGTATACCAATGCGCAAAGCATGGGAAATAAACAGGATGAGCTCAAGATCTGTATATGGTCGTGGGGCCACAATCTCATTGTGATCACAGAGATGTGGTGGGACACCTCACATGACTGGAATGCTGTCATGGAGGGCCATGTCTTCCTTAGGAATGACAGACTGGGGAAGCAAGGGGGAGGAGTTGCCCTTTATGTGAGGGAGCAATTACAGTGTACCCAGCTCCACCTGGGGGAGGGTGAAGAATGAGTGGAGAGTTTGTGGGTGAGAATTAAGGGGCAGGATGGTATGGGTGACACTGTTGTGGGGGTGTACTAGAGGTAACCAGATCGGGAGGAGGAGGTCGACAAGGCCTTCTACAAGCAGTTGGAAGTAGTCTCATGATCCTGGGCACTGGTTCTCATGGGGGACTTCAATTACCCAGACATCTGTTGGGAAAGCAACTCAGCCAGGCATGTACAGTCCAAATGGTTCCTTCAATGCATTGAAGATAATTTAAGATAATTTTCTGAGGCAGGTGGAGCAGGAGGAGCTGACAAGGTGGAGGGTGTTTCTGAACCTTGTTCTTACCAAGAGGGATGGGTTTGTTAGGGCTGTGAAGGTTGAGGGCAGCTTGGGATGCAGCGACCATGAGATGGTGGAGTTTAAGATGGAACTTGGTGGAAGAAGTAAGGCAAAAAGTAGGATTGCTACCCTGGATTTTTGGAGAGCTAACTTCGACCTCTTCTGGGACCTACCTGGGGGCATCTTATGGGCTAGATTGCTAGCAGGCAAGGGTGCTTGTGAGAGCTGGGCAACATTTAAACAGCACTTCTTCCAAGCTCAGGATTGGTGAATCCCTAAGAGTAGGATGTTGGAGAAGGGGGGTGGGAGACTTGTGTGGATGAGCAAGGAGCTCATCAACAAGATCAAAAAGAAGAAGATCTATGAGATGTCGAAAAAGGGCCTGTCCTCTTGGGAGGAATATAGGTGTTGTCAGGGCCTGCAGGGATGCAACAAGGAAGGCTAAAGCCCACCTGGAGGTGAACCTTGCAAAAGAGATAGTAAGGATAATAAGAAGTTCTCTTTTTCTTGTTGTTGTTGTTTGTTTGTTTTAAGTATGTGAAAAGTAAAAGAAAGACTAGAGATAATGTGTGTCCCCTGCTGAACAAGGGGGATGTTCTGGTAATGGGGGACACTGAGAAGGAGGAGATACTAAATGCCTTCTTTGCTTCAAAGACGCCCCTCTGGGACTCCTGGACCCTGGAGTGAGGAGAAAGAGTCTGGGAGATTGACATCTCCCCCCTGCTTGATGAAGCAGTGGCTTGGGAGCGCCTGAGTGGGATCAACACACACAAATTCATGGGTCCCGATGGGATGCATCCACATGTGCTGAGGGAGTTAGTGGAGGTGATCACTGAACCACTCTCTATTATCTTTGAAAGGTCCTGGAGAACAGGAAAGGTGCCTGAAGACTGGAGGATAGCCAATGTCATTCTGGTCTTTAAGAAGGGCAAGAAGGAGGATCTGGGAAACTACAGGCCAGTCAGTCTCACCTCTGTCCCTGGAAAGATGTTGGAACAGCTTGTTCTGGATGCCGTTTCCAAGCAATTGGAAGAGAACAACCACAGTACAGGCTGGGGGATGACCTGCTGGAGGGGAGCTCTGTGGAGAAGGACCTGGGGGTCCTGGTGGACGACAGGTTGACCATGAGCCAGAAGTGTGCCCTGGTGGCCAAGAGGACCAATGGGATCCTGGCATGCATTAAAAGGAGTGTGGCCAGCAGGTCAAGGGTGTTGATCCTCCCCATCTACTCTGCCCTGGTCAGGCCTCACTTGGAGTACTGTGTACAGTTCTGGGCTCCCCAGTACAAAAAAGATAGAGATCTTCTGGAAAAAGTCCAGTGGAGAGCCACAAAGATGATACTGGGCCTGGAGTATCTTCCCTATGAGGAAAGACTGAAAGACCTGGGTCTGTTCAGCCTTGAGAAAATAAGACTGAGTGGGGATCTTATTAATGTTTGCAAGTATCTTAAGTGTCGGAGACAGTGGGATTTGGCCAACCTCTTTTCAGTGGTTTGTGGGGATAGGACAAGGGGCTATGGTCAAAAAATGGAGCACAGGAAGTTCCTCACCAACATGTGAAAGAAGTTCTGCACAGTGAGGGTGATAGAGCACTGGAACAGGCTGCCAAGGGAGGTTGTTGAGTCTCCTTTTCTGGAGATATTCAAGGCCTGTCTGGACGCCTACCTGGGCAACCTTCTCTAGGGAACATGCTTTGGCAGGGGGTTTGGACCCAATGATCTCCTGAGGTCCCTTCCAACCCCTACAATTCTGTGATTATGTCTGTGATTCTTTAGATTAAAATTGGTCCCTTCCAACACTGTCCATTCTATGTTTCTATGATTCAAAATCAGTGCAAGAAATGTCTCCTAATTTCCACCCTAAACCTCCCCTGCTGCAACTTGAGGCCATTCCCTCTAGTCCTATCACCAGTTATCAGCAAGAAGAGGCCTACTTTCAGGTAGTTGTAGAGAGCCATGAGGTCTCCCCTGAGCCTCCTCTTCTCCAGACCAAACAACCCCAGTTCCCTCAGCTGCTCCTCACAGAACTTGTGATCCAGGCCCTTCACCAGCTTTGTAGCCCTTCTCTGGATGTGCTCCAGGGCCTCAATGTCCTTCTTGTAGTGAGGGGCCCAAAACTGAACACAGTACTCAAGGTGCGGCCTCACCAGAGCAGAATACAAAGGGATGATCACCCACCTGGTCTTGCTGGCTACACTATTCCTGATACAAGCCAGGATGCTGTTGGCCTTTTTGGCTACCTGAGCACACTGCCGGCTCATGTTCAGGTGAGCATCAGTCAACATCCCCAAATCCTTTTCTTCTACACAGCTTTTGAGACACTCTTCCTGTAGCTTTGCATGGGGTTGTTGTGGCCAAAGTGCAGGACCCAGAACTTAGCCATGTTGAACCTCATCCTGTTGGCCTCTGTCCATCAACCCATGCTGTCATGTGTGATAGGTGTGCCAGTGTTAAGTATCTGGTTACATTACTTTAAGCTAAATCAAAACTTAAGAAAACAAGCTTCACTGAGAATAAACAACTATTGCTTTTCCAGGATCTTGTGAAATATTTCACCCTGCAGTATACAATCCAAGGTAGCTCGCCTTGCCTTAAAATATTCAGAAGACAAAATACAGAGCAGGCCAATTACTGGGGAAAAAAATAAATAGTTAAATAGTGTATATACTGAACAAGAGAATATATAGTTCCTAAGGTAATAAGAAGAGAACAGTCAAAAGACATAGATGTACTCTGAGACCCTTACCTTTTTCTATATCCTCATATACAGAATTAAGAGGATTTTTTCAGTATAATATTATTCTGCCAATTAGCACTCATACTTCAGGTTTTCCTTACTAATAATGAAAACAAAGAATCAAATACACAGTCCTTATTCTGCTGATGCATAGAATGGAAAACAAATGTTGGAACTGGAAAGAATCCAGAATTAAAGAAGAACTGGACATTTCATTAATTTGAATAAATATCTGAAACAAGATTTTCAGTCTTTCTAATCATGTAAAAAACCAGAGGTCTCAAATTAGCAAATCCATATTTAAGTTTATTGATAACTCAGTTTCTGCCATTGAATTAATTTTTTGAATTTAAGTATTTCTGCCTATGCCAGCAAACGATGTTAAACAGAGGAGGTTGTTCATAGTAAGAGGCAGTATTCTTAGTAAACTGGACAATGAATAGCACTTATGAATATGTGTCACAGGAAATATGTGCAAAATCAAGCTGAGATTACTATTTTTAATAATTAAACTCTGAGAAAAAAAAAAAAAGTGTTTAAAAGAGGTCTAAAACCCTAACATTATTAAAAAATAATTATATTTATTTATTTATTTTTGTTCATGTTTCTTGTCCTTAGCAACGAGAGTCCTTAAATTTTTCTGTATTTTCTGTTTTGGTGGTAGCTGCTTCTATGTTTGAGAGACTCAGAGGCAACTAAAAATATCTTGAAAAATCTAATTAAGCACTTTTCATAGAACTCATGTTTACATTGAACTTTAGGTTATGCAAGTATTAATTTTCATTTTTATGGTGATATTCTCATGTTGGATGTAACTGCTGCAAAGAATATATAAACAGAACCTTACCAATTGTTTTGGTAGCAAACTAGTGAATCCTCACCAAGACCAAACACTGTATTTCCTCCAACTGAAAAACCTGTCTGTGACAGAAATAATTGTGCAGTTCCAGGTTATGACAGTGGTTATATATTTGTGAGGAGTATAATGAATGCTCAAAAACATATTCAGAGGTAAAGCACAATTAATGAGAAATAGACTGATTATGAAGACACTTTGCCAGATAATGTCAAAATAGAACTATTAGTCATTACCAGGAATATTGGCAAATCTTTCAAATTTACACATAAAAATTATTTCAGATCTTATCATCTCTTGAGAAAGTTTGAAAAAGTTATCCTGGCTGAAAAAAAAGTGTTTTGTGAGAAAATGAGAAAAATACCTGAGCATCTGAAGCAATACAAAAGCTGAAAGTACATAATATTTTCTCCAGACAAGGAGGCAAATCTTTCCTACTGTATTTTTCATTTTACTTTAGGTGTCATTTACTGGACTGTGTGCGTAAGATCCAATAATTCTCAGTGAATGCTTACCTGGATGGGTAAAACAGCTGAGATTTGAACCAAACTCTTGTACTGGAGTAGAAGGCTGAACAGTAGGCAGAAAGATAATCTGTAGCCTTCAGAAAACTAGGACAAATCCAAGTAAGCCTATATTTGGTTGTTACTTTTCACTAATGATATTGTTCCAGAGGAGGATTTTCTCCTGTCTTTTTAAAGATTTTGGATGAGATTCTCACTGGAATAAGGAATTATTTTGTATCCAGGAACCTGTTTCCTGAACCTTTCAAACCAGGCCAAAAAGCTACCCAAATGTGTCATCTTCTGTAACTGAAACATGTCTGTGACCTCAACTGGGAGTGTTACACACTGAAAACAGAATATTGCTATGACAAATCATAACTAGCACCCCAGTGTTTTGACTCTTCATGCAAAACAGCTGGGAGGTCTTGATATTTTCAAGTTTGTGGTCTTTGGTAAAAAAATATATTTGAATTGAAATTGTATTCCAGTTGTTTAGGAAGCTAGATTTTGATCAACTGGAAAACAAAGTCTGTGACTGAAAATCAGTGGTCCTTTTTGATATGTCACAATGCATGTTTGCATGATGTTAGACTGAGAGAATTTTTACACATGAATTCTTATTTACACAGTCAAAAATGTTACAACAGTTCTTAAGACTAACTAACTAATAATAATATACCAAACTAACTAACTAACTAAAAAACTAACTAACTAAATAATAATAAACCTTGAGAATTCACATTTGAGACCTTAGAACTTATCAAGGTTTTGCAGTCTGTCAGGACGGTCAAACATGTCTTTTTATTCCTTGTCCTTGAAAAACACTCTTACAACCCTTAATGGTCTTCTATGCAATTACCAGCCTTCCAAGAATTTGCATTGTTTATCTATATAGGAATATTTTGGTGTCAAGCTGTAATTGTTGACGGTTGTTCAGTGAATTCAGGCACAATAAATCCTATAAGAAAGGTTAATCAAACAGAAGATAACATTGTATTTTGTTCTACAAAGCACTCAGAAAATCAGATTAGGAAGATTTTGGAATAACCCTAAGAAATGTTTTCTCTAGAGGATTTTCAGGAGGAAAAACAAAAACAACAGCAACAACAAACCAAACTTTGATATTGTACTTAATTGCCAGTGCAGGTTGTATTGAATAATATGGCAGAACTGAAACTTCCATATATGAATTACTTTGCAACTATTATAGATACATGCTATTTTCTTGCATAGCAAATGAGATAGTTTACTACTAAAAAAGGAAAATGAGTTTTGTATTTCCTATATATAAGCAAAGTGCTTAGCTGTCTGCCAAGTTAAACCACAACATAATTGGAGTTCAAGAATTATCCCAGCAACATATTTATATATGGAAGACAGTAAATATAGTAGTCCTTTCTGATAATGTTAGATTTTAAAATACTTTACATAAAAAAGTTATCATTTCTGCTTTACAGTTAGAAAACCTAAGGAGGAAATGTAGCTTGCCTGTGGTATTTATTCCAGTTTATTCCAGGAAAAAAAAAAAAAAGAAAAAAAAAAAAAAAAAAGAAAAAGGCCATGAGCTACCTATAAGTATTTTTTATATAAATAAAAGCATAGATATGCTAGGAAACGTAATACCAATAAACACATATTATATATACACAGACAAGTAGAGAGACTGAGAGTATGTATGTGTGTTTATTTGTGACAGCTGAGATTTGCAGAAGTGTTTGGTAATTTAAGACATCTCATTTTAGTATGTCTTAATAGGGCAATGTAAACAAACAGAGTAAAGCATCACTTGCGTACTTTTAGAAGTCGCATTCCATCTTTTTTTTTACAAGCCCACTTTAAGTATTTAAAGGATGCTATGAGGTCTCCCTGTAGCTTTCTCTTCTTCAGGGTGAACATTCCCAGCCCTCTCAAACTTTCTTCACATGAGAGGTGCTCTAGCCCTCTGATCATCTTTGTGGCCCTCCTCTGGACTTGCATCCTTCTTGTGCTGGGGGGCCCACATATGGATACATTACTCCAAGTGGGGCCTCACAAGGGCAGAGCAGAGGGGGACAATCACCTCCCTCGATCTACTGATCACTCCTCTGTTAATGCAGCCCATCATGCAGTTCACCTTTTGGGCTTTAAGTGCACACTGCTAGCTCACGGTGAACTGTTCGTCCACCAGAACCCCCAAGGCCTTCTCTGCAGAACTGCTCTCAATGTCTTCCTCACCCAGTCTGTACTCATGTCTGGGATTGTCCTGACCCAGGTGCACCACCATGCACTTTGAATCATAGAATCACAGAATTATAGAATCATTAAGGTTGGAATCATCTGGTCCAACCAACCCTATACCACCAATATCACCCACTAAACAATGTCCCTAACCACCATGTCCAACCTTTCCTTAAACAACCCCAGGGATGGTGACACCACCACCTCCCTGGGCAACCTGTTCCAATGCCTGAAAACTCCTTCTGAGAAGAAATGTCTCCCCATTTCCAACCTGAACCTCCTCTGGCTTAAGGTTATATAATAACTTGAGGTTATTCCCTCTAGTTTTATCACTAGTTATCTTCCAGAAGAGGCCAACCCTCAGCTTCTCATGCCTTCTTTTCAGGTAGCTGTAGAGAGCAATAAGGTCTCCCTTGAGCCTCCTCTTCTCCAGACTCAACAACCCCAGTTCGCTCAGCCACTCCTCATAAGACTTGTGTTCCAGGCCCTTCACCAGCTTTGTTAGATTTAGATACATTAAATCTCATTAGATTCACATGGACCCACTTGTCCAGGTCCCTTTGGATTGCATCCCTTCATTCTGTTGTATCGACTGCACTACTCAGCTTAGTGTCATCTGCAAACTTGCTCCAGGTGCACTTGATCCCACTGTCTATGTAATTGATAAAGATATTACACAGTACTGGTCCCAAGACTGACCCCTGAGGGACATGACTCATCACATCATGTAGAGCCATTGACTACCACTCTCTGTGTGTGGCCTCCAATCAATTCCTTATCTTCTGAATGGTCCACCCTTCAAATCCATATCTCACCAATTTGGAGATCAGAATGTTATGTGGGACCATGTCAAATGCCTTGCAGCATTGTGTTCGCCCAAGGACCAGGGTATACCTGGTGGGTCATGCAAAAGAATGGGGATATCAAGTGTGTGCCTCAAGGAGATTTGACATTGAGAGAAAACTAATCTATAATCTAAGTTATATGTTGTAGAAAGATGCTGTAGGATCAACGACAGGTCAACTTTGCAAGGAGCTGGGCAGTGCAACAAGGACTTGAGCTAAGCTGGTGCTGGTGTCCAGACATCCAACTCCGCCTGCCTTGAGTGGCCACTTTGGCAGATGAAGACCTAATCATCAACAGTTCTTATGAACATTTTCCAAGAAAGACCTATGGAATGAAAAGATACACCTGCCTATTAATCCTGTCCTGTTAAATCCTTGTCCTGTTAAAGGACAAGGGATAATGATGAGAATGCTTGTATGCTAAAGTATGGGGATCTGAGTGTGACACAAATGTTATGGAATAAGGGGTGGAGGTTGTACTGGGTCTGGCTGGAATGTTAACTTTCCCGGCAGCAGCCCATACAGTGCCGTACTCTGTACTTGTAGCTGGAACAGCAGTGTTATCACACCAGTGTTGTGTCTACTGCTGAGCAGCAGTGGCACAGCATTGGGCCTTTCTCTAAGCCTCCTAGAGGTGGGCAAAAAAGTGAGGAGAGAAACATCACTAGGGCAGCTGACCTAAACCAATCAAAGGGATATTCCATACCATGTGGTGTCACACTCAGCAATAAAAGGTGGAAACAGGAAGAAGAGGGGAGGGGTGGGCTCTCGTTGAGAAGATGTCGGTCCTCCTCTCGAACACCGGCTGCGTGCGTTGAGGCCTTGCTTCAAGGACGTGGTCAATCATCGCTCATTTGTGGGAAGTAGAGAGTAATTTCTTTCCTCTGCACTTCCATATAGCTTTCATTTATTTTGTTTGTTTGATTTCCTCCCTTTTTTCCCCTTTCCCTTTTATCTCCCCTTAGTTAAATTGTTTAGTTCATGGTAGTCTTTATTTAATTATTATAATTATTTCCCTTTAATTAAATTATCCTTATCTCAACCCGTGAGTTGTTCTTTGCTTTACTTCTCCCCCTCCTCATCTAAAGGAGGGGGAGTGAGAGAGCAGTTGTGGGGTTTAGCTGCCCAGCACGGTAAAACCACCACACCTTCAAATCCATATCTCACCAATTTGGAGATCAGAATGTTATGTGGGACCATGTCAAATGCCTTGCAGATGCCATCAGTCAGTCTTTCCTTGTCAACTGATGCAGTCATACTGCAGTCACATCATAAGCAGGCTTTCATCTCCCCAAATGTAAGCAGAACTTTTTAGAGTGGATAGCAGTAACTTCCTTATGCCTAATGCATCATAGTAGTGTCATTCTTTCCTTGTCTCCCTGTCTATTTTTTGAGCTTCTAAACTAAGGAAGTTTCTTTAACATCTCTTCTTCTTCTTTGTACTTTCATTATGCTGGCAGTTTTGGTGGAATACAGGAGCTAGGAACTGTAACTACCACACATGACAACCCCTACTTACAAGAACTTTTGTACATTGAGTGGAAAAACTGGATGAAATAATCATTTGTTATTTAACATTTCTGTATGTACTTCAATGTTTACACACCAGTATACCTTTCAAATTCAATAATATGAGCAAAAAATATGTTCCTTGTCCCCTACGGAAAGTTATTTCTTATTCAATTCTTATATGAGAATATTTATATTCTTTCCTTATGCTTTACCTGGATTGAAAGCTCACCTTGTGTGCCTCAGAAAGATCTTTAGAAACGAGTTAATCAAAGAAAGAATAAATATGCTGACTCATCTGTGTTAATCCTGGATCAAGGTGTGTACTGAACTGTCTCAACTAGTTGAAAATGTTCTAACGTGGTCTAGGAATGCCTGAACTCACAGCCCTGGCAGGCATGAACTGACAAGTGCTCTGGAATCTCACCCATAGTATTGTGATTCATCAGACTTGATGAATATATTCTCTTGTCAGTGGCATATTTTCCTTCTCCTTCATGGCACCTTTAATGTATGAATTATGAGAGTCTTCCAAAAATAACTAGGGTAGGTGGCATGCTTTTCATATTACATGACTGCCCAAGTGATCCAAGCAGGGCAATGAGGGAAAATGACTTTTTATTTGTTTGCTTGCTTGCCTGATGAGGCATTTTAGTTTCTGTAACAAAAATTCTCCCTTCTGTTCTCACTTCACTACATATATACAAGCATGTGTAAAATTACAGTTTGATGAAGAGGTTGCTTACAGAGCAACTTTCACTTTAAAAATCACTTTTCCTCTCTGAAATTCTCTTTCTGTTATTGAAATAAATAAAACTCTTCACCCTTATCACTTAGCTTTTTTTGAATATATTTGACAGTTGTGTATGCTCTTTCACCTGTGACAGTCAGATTTCCATTTTTTCAATGTAATTTCTTCTTTTGTCTCAGACGATAATAAGAAAATTTAATACTAGAAATATGCCAAGAATAAGCAGAAGTATGCATAGTATCTGTCATTGCATTTCTGGTAAAACAACCTCCTCACAAATATTGAAAAATATTTTTTTCTCATAATTTTATTTATATTGATTTAACATGTTTTTAATCTCTCCTCAGAGTATTTCTACAATACCAATATTCGTTTCTCTAAGGTCATCATCTTCTCTTTGCCTTCTGTAGACTGGAAGAGCAAATATAATGAAGCAGTTGAAGCCACATCAGTTTAAATTATTAGTCTGACTGTTTCATTCTAGAGGAAAAGTAAATGAGTCAGTGCAGTCCTTACTCAGATTTGAACCTATTCTGTTGTAGGTTATGTTTGTTAGTAGGAGCAGTTGCAATAGCACTTTTATATGACATTGATTTTGTCATGGTTTATTAAAGAATGTGCTGTATTTAAACTGTGGAGGTGGTCAATAATGTGCATCCAAAAAGCTCAATATTTCTTAGAACAGAAAAAGTCTAATTTTAGTTTGTAAGACTGTGGACTCTGTTTCTTTAGATATAAAGAAAGAATCATATAAACACAGAGCTGACATGCAATCAGTGGTCCATACAACATATTGTCACAAGACTACCACCAACTGATCTGTGGTTCTACACAAACAAGCATCCACAATGATATTATTGAACGTTTCATGGAAACCTCCGTGAAACGAATGCATAGGTTAAAACAACAAGTCTGTGGTACAAATTAGAAGGGACATAATGATTAGAAAGTTTTAAGGGAAAGAGGCTTAAGCAAAGAAGGAATTCAAGCAACAGTTTCTCATCAGTTTCTGGGATATTCTTTTTCTTTCCTCGAAAATTCTGTCAAAGCTTTATTTACAAGTGTGGTGGACTGGTCTTGGACAGCTACAGATGGCCACCCAGCTGCTCTCTCACTCCTCTTCCTCAGCTGGACAAGGGGAGAAAATAAGATGAAAAAGCTCATGGGTCAATATAAAGACAGGGAGATCAATTACCAGTTACTATCATGGGCAAAGCAGACTCAACTTGGAGAAAATTATTTTAATGTATTGCCAATTAAAATAGACTTGGATGGTGAGGAACAAAGACAAAAATTAAAACATCCTCCTCCCTTTTTCCCAGGCTCAACTTCACTCCTTCATTCCTGAGTTCTATACTGCCCCCTCTACATCTTCCCAAGTAGCACAAGTGGATGGGGAATGTGGTTAGTCCATAACAGTTCCTCTCTGTCACTCATTCCTCCTCACAGTTCTCCCCTGCTCTACAGTGCTCTACAGGCTCACCACAGGCTACAGTCCTTCAGGAAATATTCACTGTGGGGTCCTCTTCATTCAGCAGTGAAATACCGGCTCCACCATGGGCTTAATGGGCTACAGGGAAATCTTTGCCCAGGCACCAGGAGCACCTCCTACTCCTCCTTCTTCTCTCATCTTGGAGCTCACAGAGCTGTTTCTCACATTTGTCCTCAGTCCTCACTGCTCTGTATCATTTTTCACTTTCTTAAATGCCTTTTCCTAGACTTGCCACACCTATGGCTGAATGGACTGTCATGGTCACAGACACAAGCTATGAGGATTACTCTAAGCAAAGATCACAACTGTGGGGTTTTCAGGTTTCAGTAATACACAAAGACACAGAAGCCTGGTTTCCATTGATTGATGGACCATTTCCATCTCTGTCTGAGCTTATCAAAGATGCCTTGGGCTCCTGTCTTTGTCAGTAAGTTTACTGGGTGGTCTTTATGGCTGCTCACATAATGGGCTCAGCCGTGCCCTGCACACTGTATACTGAATTTCCATTTCTTACGTTTCCATGTTTTATGCAGAAGAATTCCACAGAACCACAGCTTTGAACTGTGGATTGATTTTACTCAAAACCATGTACACAGGAGCTATAGTTATATCCTGGTGGCAGAATTTAGAAATGCTTATCTGTTTCTGTGTGTTTTGTGCAGGTAGAGTGCTTAATTGGGTGTCTACCTTACAAAATTGCCAGTTTTATAAAGATATTCCTTTTTCCACTGTGTTCAGTTAGATGCATGGTATATGTCACTTTTTAAAATGACTAGATAAATTATAAGTATAAATGAAATTCACAGCTGCTTATTTAAGCTTATAATTTTTTAATGTGAATACTGAATAATTACATCACGTCAGTGCTCATTTTTCATAACACTATGTTACCTCCTGTAGGGAAAAAAAAAAAAAATCAGTTTTGATATAATTCTATATTGCAACATTTAAGATATGCTGAAAAAATGTGTTATGCAAAAGAAATCTACAAAGCTCTAGACAAAAGTTTGCTAATATTTATATACTTTAACAAAGATGGACATGGATTTAATTCTACTAAATGGCAGTTCTTAGAAAAACTAGTTTTCTCATCTCAAACTTTACAATTGGGAGTACCTTCTATAGTAGAGTTAGGCAAAGATTCAGGAGCAATACTTCTGCCTAGAACTCTATCCATAACTATAGATACAGACCTTCATCGTTTCTCTCTGTAGTGAACAGATACACTGTCTTTGTAGAACTACTGCAATGCATGTGTAAAACAGATGTCTAAATGTTATAAATTGCAAAGTAAAGCAAATAAGAGTATTTCAGTGCACCATTATAAATCAAAAATCAAATCTGGCAGGAAAGAAAAAAACTGTAATAAAGTATCTTCCAATGTAGGCTGTTTTTTTTTTTTCTTATAAGAATCTCATTTCTTATAAGAATATGTACAGTGTCATATTGGCTTACCAGGAAATTTTGATGACATCAGCTAAACTACAAAATTGGTCACATTTTTGAAACTGGCTGTGATTAAACTGAAATCAGAGTGCTGTACACTACAAGGCAACCAAAAGTTGGTGCCATATAAGAACAATTTTTAGAAGTGAGAGTGCACATAAGATCTCTATTCATTTTGAGAAGATTAAGGATATTTTTGTGCTTAAGTATAGTTATGGATTTTTCTCTGTGCTTTGAATTAATTAATCAATTTATTCATTTTGACCTTTTACTAATTCCGCTGTATACCTGTATCCATGAGATAGAATAGTTCTTGTAAAACTAATTCCAGTCTGGAAAATTAAGGTGCTAGCTACTGCTTGTAGGATAACACTGTAGATAGTTTAAACCACAAGAATTGTGATCAAAGGTGTGGTGCAAAGGAGGTTAAGGTAATGTGGATGAAAGGTTTGGGAGGAGAACAACTGCCAGAACTTAAAACAGCTGTTATACAACAAAGATCCATTGCAGTCTGCATATATTAAAGGCATGGCCACAATGCAATGAAAATAATCCTGTAACTTAACCTGTAGTTAATCCATGTAACCCATTTGCATTCACCATCTACACATATACTAGCAGACTACATATGTATGGACTGTTTTTTGACGTTGAAGCTCATGCCCATATTACAAGAATTCTTAGTTTCAAAAACTGGCTGGTGACACGTAAACTATCCACTGGGAAAACTTCCTATCTTCCAGATGATGACTGATTTATTTGGGAGAATGCTAGTTGGCACAGAATCATACAAGAGATTGTTCTAATAAAAAGTATAAACAAGAAGACAGTAATCCATAATTAGCAGCCTGTGCGAATGATATCACTTGTAGAGATTTAGTAAGTTTAAATGATGTTTGAATTAGGACACTTTAGACACTTAATGGAATAAGAAGCATATACTTTGCATTAAATGAAGCCAAGGGCCTCTGTAAGGGACTAAGTTCCTATATACTACTTTTAAGTATAATTCCTCACCTGCTCACCTCAGCTGCAATTTAACAGTGGCATTGCCTAGCTTGTAACTAGACGAGTCATCTAAATACCCCAGTTCCAGCTCTGAGTAAAATTGTTCAGTGATGGTACCAAATTGCACCACATAGAAATGCAGCAAAATTCTCATTTTTACATCCTGGTACCTGTGCTTACCAGAACTTTGGACCTTGAGACTCCCAAGGAAATGCCCTAAATGTTAGGTCATGCATTCATTTTAATTCCCTTTTTGGATCAATGTAATACTTTTATACAAAATTAAATCACTTAAATTAAATTAAATTATAATCGCTTCAGTAACAAAATAGATTATAAAATCACTGTTGCTATCCCATTTATGTGACCAAAAAAGATTTGAGAAGACACATATACTATCTGCACACATTTTATTAGCCTTGGGGACATGGATTTTTTATTTTTTTGTTGATAGAATCATAGAGTATCTGAGTTGGAAGGGACCCACAAGGATTGTTGAGTCCAACTCCTGGGTCCTCAAAGGACCACCCAAAAATTGAAAAATAAAAAATCGATCATGTGTCTGAGAGCGTTGTCTAAATGCTTCTCAAATTCTTGAATTCTTGAATTCTGTCAGTCTCGGTGCCAAGACCACTTCCCTGGGGTGCTTGTGCCAGTGCTTGACCACCCAATCAGTGAAGAACCTTTTCCTGATATCCATACTGAACTGCCCCTGTCTCAGCTTCAAGATGTTTCTGCAGGTCCTATCACTGGTCACTACACTTTCTTCTCCATTCCCCATCTTGAGGAAGTTGTAGACTACGATGAAGTCTACTCTCACTCTTCTCTTCTCTATGCTAAACAAAACTTCAGCTTTTTTCAACAAGACTTCAGCTGCTCCTCATATACATCTTCCACTCTAGACCCTTCTCCATCTTTGTTGCCCTCCTTTGAACACTCTCTAACAGTTTTGTTTCTTTCTTGTACTGTGATGCCCCAAACTTCACACAGTACTTGAGGTGAGGCCACACCAGCACACAGTAGAGCAGGACAATCACTTCTCTTGACTGGATAGAAATGCCATGCTTGATGTACCCCAGAATACAGTTGGCTCTCCTGGCCTCCAAGGCACACTGCTTGCTCATTTTCAGCTTGCTGTTGATCAGAACCCCCAGATCCCTTTCTGTGGGGCTGCTCTCCAGCATCTCATCCCCCAGTCTGTACATGTAACCAGGGTTGCTCCTTCCCTGGTGCAGAATCTTACACTTGCTCTTGTTAAACTTCATATTGTTGGTGATTGCCCAGCTCTCTAATTATTCCAGAATTAAAATTGCATGACAGCATCTTTATTAATTCAGTGGCATCTAGCTCAAAATACATGTATTTTGTTAGTTTTGCAATAGCATGAAACTTGGTTTTAGTAGAAAGTTTTAGACTCAGAAATGTTTATTCATGGATCAAAATGTGTATTTAACTGATTATATCTTTACTTTACCTGGGCTATGATAATTACCTTTTCCACCTCTGCCTACTGTAGTATAACATTTAATTATCACTTTTCAAAGACTACAACAGATACTCTTTTTGTCTTGTCTGTATGCGGTTTGGTGGCTCTAGAGGTCACTGAAAGTCAGTAAAAGTTTTTCTCAGACACCACCTGATATATTGAATGGTAAATCCATACAGGGATGAATAATTCACAAATGGTTTCTCAATGTTTTCAAAGCTTCTTTCATAAACTGGGTACCACTGAGTATAGAAAATTCTTCTGTTTTCTCCTAAGGATTATAAAGTAGCTTGTTCTTTCTGCCACCCCAGATACTGTCTTATAGATGAGTACCTGTGGATTAGCCTCCATCTCTGATACTCTCTGATCTTAATCTCTGTTACAATTCTAGAGTGTGGATAAATGGTAGCTGATATTAAATTGTTGTAAAACAAGACATGCCCATCCTGATTTCTAAACATCTTCATAATTAATCTCAAGAAGTAACTAGTAAAAGCAATGGTAAAAGCAATACTAGCAAAAGTTTGTGGGGTTTGTTTGTTTGTTTGTTCTCTCTCTCTCGCTCTCTCTCTTTTTATTTTTTTTTTCCCCTATGTTTTTAATCATTTTAAGTCTGATCAGACATCCCTGGTTGACCAATCTGTCATGTCATGTTGTCATGTAACATAATATCAATCTAACTGCACTGATGTGTCTTCACCATGTAAGTGCTGGGACACTGCAGAAATGTAATAAAATAAAAACATAAAACAAAAGCAATTCATCATAACGTTTCAAAATTAATATTATGCCTTCATGTCAGGAAGAGACATGAAGAGACATTTAGTTGCTAAAAGAAATATTTGTAAAAGAAGTAACTGAGAAACACCTAGCATCTAAGCAAAAATATTAAGGCATTTCTAAAGAAAGAACAGGAATGTTTTGTTCATTTGTATGCCCTGTTTCTTGTCTCAGTAAAATGAACTGTTGCCATTATGTGCTTTACCAGTAACTCTTGTTATGATTTATGCCACAAAGCATGGTTAGTATGATTTTCATCATGGACAGACTGCTATTTAAAAACACTCTGTTTCCCTTGGCTTAGATTAATATCACAGTGTGTAGATGCTTCCAATAGCTTTAAATAGACTCATTTATATACTGGAAACAGATTAGCCTAGGTGTGCTGTGTTTGTTAATGGCTTTCAGTTAAGAAACCAGGTGACACAGTACAACATCAAACTAAGTCATCTAAGCTGCTTTCTTAAATTGACTCACATAGCATTGTACTTACAACACAGTTCTCTCTAGCTGTATCTCCTGGTTGTTGCTTGGAAAGCTACTGTTACTAAATTTTTGTTTAATCTAGCTTCATTAGTGTGAACTCAAATTGCTCATTCTTTTTCCTTTTATTTTTAATTCTCTCATTTTCTAATTTACTCTTCATACCTTTAAGCATTATCTACATATAGTAATAAAATAATATAAGAAATATTCAGCTTATATTTTATTAGGAGTTGGCCTAGTGTTGACCTGTGGACCAGATTTTGTGTACTGGTTTCAGTACTGTGGTTACAGTTGTCCTTGACTGTAATGTGATCTGTGACTCACAGCACTGAAAGTGTTGGCTTATGATAGTTAATCCTGATCTGATTGTAAGAGTGTGCAGTCACTGAGCCAGGTTTTGGCAGGGAGTAGCTGTTATTTTTGCATATAAAGCTTGTGCCCTGAGGCTTCTAGAAGATTTTTGTGCTTTCTTTTGTGAGATACTGTGAAGTTGTGTACTTTGTCACAGATGCTTATTTTAAATAAAACAAGCTAATGAGATTGTTTTAATGCAATTTCAATCCTTATGCAATTTTTCCAGTTGGTCTTTTACTATCATTTTATGAGTTTGTTCTGAAAACATGGACATTTACTTTAATATTTTTTGATATCTAACATTACATAATATACCCTATTTAAATGTTGACATATCATAATTTGGAATATATATTTAGTTGACTTTAGGACTGATGGGAAAATTTCAGATGGTTTTCTGTTAAGAAAATGTGTATTCTCTATCCCAAAGTGTCTTACTTTAAGGTATCTTTCAGGAATTGTCTGCCTGTCTGCACCTTCTGCCTTAGGTCTTTTGCTAGGACTGTTTGGTCAATTCCACCATGGATAGATAATTATGGAACTGTGTCTGCCCCATGTCCTTTTGTGCACAAAAAGAGAGAAGCAACCCACAATGGGTCATCTAGAGCTGGACCCCATCCCTCTCATCCTTCCTCTCATTCTCTCTCTTCCTTTCCACTCTTCTTTCCCTTCTCCTACTTTCTCTCCTGTATTGGCCTCCACTTTCCCCTCACCTCTTTTCCCTCATGTACTCCCTACTCCCATCACTTTCTTACCTTCTCCTCTTCCTTTCCTCCTCTCCCATGTTACTTGCACCTCCCTCTCTTTTCTTCCCCCCACCTTGGCTCAAACAAATTTAGATGAATCTCTTAGAAAGACAGTAAGACAGTTAGGTTTAAAACATCCAAACTCAAGTGAGATACATCTCATCAAATTGTAAGGGGAAAGAGAAGCAGATACATAGTGCAAACAACGATCCTTTACACAAGTTTTGAAAGCTTATACTATCTTCAAACCAGCTCCAGCTTGGTCCCAGGGCCTGGACATCCCTTAGTAGCTGCAGCACATTTGTAGTCTCTTGGATTTTCCCTGCTGGTTTAGATTCATCCAAAGAAATTCAGTTTGTTTATTGTGAGACTGTTCCATAATGGAAACAAAGTGCAATTAGAAGGGACATAGCTTCAGAAAAGCACTCCTCATCCAAACTAAAACATTAGTGTGGGAACATGTTTGGAAGTGCAGCAAGATAAATTCAGAGAATCTGACTTCAGTAGCTCATAAAAAATTTCAGTGAGCCGTATGTGCTTACAGAATGTAGCAATTTTCAGTTCAGTGTTTTTGCAGAAGATAAGAAACTATATGAAGAAGTAAGCTCTTTATCAGGTAGTGCATAATTTAAGATTTTGGTTTCAGCAAAGCAGTTCCACTCCATTTAAAGCTGACAAGAGTTGAAACAGGGTCTGACAGATTAATGCCCTAGTTCTGCAACAGCATACTTAATGGTATTTGAAGCCTCTGTAAAGTGCAATACTGGGGTCTTCTGTGGGGAGACATTACATGATATTGCTTATAATTTAGAGATTTCTTTCTTTTCAATAAGAACAAAAGTACAGGTGACTAAAGTAGCACCTTGAATGTAAATAGTATTTGCTGTAAGAAGAGAAATGGAAAAGTTACCAAGAAAAATGATTCATCTAGTAATGATTCGTAATACAATCTACCCCTACGGATTATGGATGCAAATATGTTGAAATAAGTTTTAAAAAGAAGAAAAGGATTGCTTAGTCGTGCAAGTCACAACATGAAACATTGCAAGTATTGTGGTTAAAGCAGTTCATGATTTGATCCCTCTTCTCTTTGAGGCATGAGCTTGCTTCATCATTGTTAAATGCATGCTAAAATGGGAAATCCAATGCTGGTGACAATTTAGCATACAGTTAATTAGTCATAAAAGCTCTGATGCAGATGAAATATGTCTGCCTACAAGTTAAGACTTATCAAGCTCTTCATATTTTGATTTTCCTAATGAAAGTCATGCAGGGATTTGATCATTTCTATACATAAGTGTAGCTTAGGTTGGAAGAAACTGCTGGAGGACACATAGTCCAATCTTCTGCTCAAAGCACATCTTATGTAAAGCTGTATCATCTTGCTCAGGACCTTGTCTGGCTGAATTTTGAAAACTTGGAAGGATGATCATTCCACAACATCTCTGGGCAACTTTTCTAGTACTTAATCACTGCCACAATGAAATTTTTTTCTTCATATTATATCAGAATTTCACATTGCAACTTATATACAGTACCTTTGTTCCTTTTTCTGAGTACCTCTGAGTAGAGTCTGGATGTCTTTTTCATATCTGCTTAGGTAACTGAAAACAGCAATTAGATACCTTTTTTGCTGCCTTAAAAACGAGCAAATCCAGTTCTCTTGGTCTGTTCTTATATGTCATGTTCAACAAATCCTGACAATTGTGTTGAACTTGCTCCAGTTTTTCAGGGTTTATATGGTGTTTTAGGGCCCCAGACTGGACAATGAATTGCAGTTGAGTCTTGGTTCTGAACAGAGGAGAATAATTAACTCCCTTCACGTGATGGCGACACCATTCTTGATGTGCATACTTAGCCTTCATTAATACACTGACATATTGCTTATTTATGTTAAAGTTGCTGTCCACCAGGACACCTGAAGCTTTTTCTGTAAAGTTCTTTTCTAGTAAGTCTATCCTCCACTGATGTTTTTGCATGGGGCATTCCTGTTGTAGGCTCGAGTCTTTGTATATGGCTTTGTTGCACTTCATAAATTTCCTGTTGTCTCAGTACTAAAAGCCAGTCCCCTGGATGGCAGCCTTGCTCTCCAGAATATTTAGCATCTCTTCAAATTTGGTATTTTCCAGGTTGTTCATGACAACTGTAAACATTATCAGCCCAAATATCAACCCCAGAGGAATGTCACTGGTGATAGGTGCCGGTTCCACTTTGAACACTTACTGATACTTTTTCAGACAAACAACCTAGTCATTTTTTCCACCTTACAGTCTACCAGCTTCATTTGTATCTCAGTTTGGCCAGAAGATTACTTGTAGGATGGTTGTATTAAAATCTGAGTCTGAGTCCCCAGTAAATGACATTTTCTGCTCTCTCCTCATCCATTGACCCAGTCATTTCATTACAGAAAGTAATTGGCTTTAATAGGAGCAATTTGTCCTTGGCAAATCCATACTTTTTCTTTTTTTCTTTTTTCTTTTTTTTCTCCTCCTCTATTTATTTACTTACTGCCTGTGAATTCATAAGAACTTACATGGCTGATGTGAGACTTGCTAATTCAAATGCTTTGCAAGCAGGATATCAGAGCAGATCATCATAACTCTGCCTTTTCTTGGTCTTAAACTCCACCAGTCTGGGAGACATTTAGGGGAGATGCGCTTACTGATTTCAGTAAGTTTTAAATTAAGTCTACTGTGCAGGTGCTCTTGAATGCTCTTTAGAAGATGTAGTAGTTAGTATTTATGTGAAAAATACAACTCCTGGAGAGAACCTCTGTTCATCAACACCACCATTTTTAATGAGTCTCTTTTTACTGTTTTCAGCACCATAAATAATGTCAAATAAAATAAAATAAAATAAAATAAAATAATAAAATATAAAATAAAATAAAGAAAGGCACCTTTCTGCAAGATAACTGATTGAAGACTGATCAAATAATGGCTGGAGCAGAAGTAAAAATGGTTGACCTTATCTCTTGGTCTCCCCGAAAGAAACTTCTCTGAAATCTGAATTCAGTTAAACTTATACTAATATATTTTTTTTGAAATGTGAAAACTTTAGCTAACAAAGTTGCACATATCTTTCAGACTTTGCTTTTCTGATGGAAAAACAAAGTGAAATTTGGTGAAATTAAGTGAATTTGTTTTGCAATTTCCCTCCTTTTGTACAATAGTTTGCAAAACTGCATGAAATGGATAACAATAATAACAATAACAACAACAACAACAACAATAATAATAATGAATATAGGTATTCTGCAGAAAGTATTATCACTTTAAGCTAAATATTTTGGCTAAAAACCAAAATATTTTGTTTCAGAACCATGATATTGTGCTTGGTAGAACTTATGCAACAAGTTCTCCCGTAAAGCTTAGTTCTATGGTGATACTGCATTTTCTGTACAGTGTCACAGTCCGATAGTGCCTTGGTGTATTACACACAAGAATTGATGGCCTTGTCTCTGTATCATATTAGAAATGCAGTCAGAAAACAAACAAACAAACAAACAAACTTTAATATGAAAAAATCACAGATGATATGTGAAACAAAATATTAGTTAAATATACAAAGCATGTATCTCTGCCCTTCCAAGGGCAGAGATAAAGATGTCATATAGTAGTTACTGCATCAGGGATGGAATTAAGCAATAAAAGGGAAACAGGCCAAGATTCTGTGGATAAGGAAACGCCCACTCTTCCTCCAATTTTTAAGTTCCTTCATGAAGAAATATTCAATATGTAACTGTTACCATCTCATCATTTACAGTTCTATATTTCTTCAATACCTGGTGAAATACATGTCCCTAAATATTTCACTTATTTAAAAATATTATTTAGTAGTGCTAGCAGTTTTGCTCAGAACTCCACAGAACAGACGTATCTATGCTTAAAAACCTCAACAGCTGAGTGATATGCATGTACCTTTGGGGGACAAAAGCATGAATTATATAAACAAGTTTAAAAAGTTTCTTCTTAGAAGTACAAATTCATGTTAGACATCAGCATTTCAAATTTAATAGTCCTTTGTAACTTAGGATTCCCTTTTTCAGAAGTGATCACAATACTTAAATATACCATTTTCAGAAGATACAACAATACCAATATATGAAATACCGAGATGGTCAAGGCACTGAAGTGTATCTCCTGTGAGGAGAGACTGAAAGAGCTGTGACTGTTCATCTTGGAGAAGAGGAGGGGTAGAGGAGATCTTATCAATGTGTATAAATACCTGAAGGTAGGGTACAAAGAAGACAGAGACAAGTTGTTTTCGGTGGTACCCAGTGACAAGACAAGAGGCAACAAGCACAAAATGGAACACAAGAGGTTCCATTTAAATATCGGGAAGCACTTCTTTACTGTAAGGATGACAGAGCACAGAATAGTTTACTCAGAGAGATAGAAAAGTGTCTCTCAGAAGCCATCTGGACATGGTTCTGGGTATTCTTTCCTGAGCAGAAGGGTAGGAACAGATGACCTCCATAGGTCCTTTCCAAGCTTAACCATTCTGTGATAACGTGATTCTGTAAAAGTCTCTTTGAATGATGAGATTTGGATTTTTGCAGATGAAATCTTCAAACATACTTTACACTTAAAATGTCCAAACATGTGGTAACTGCTTTCTGAAATATTAAACTACCTTTGCTGGAAAGTGAGAATCTCTTTTCACCGCTTTTTTACTCCAGAATGGAAAGGGCAAAAAATCTTTTAGAAAATCCTATAAATAAATAAATCTCAAAGATTTGTGGGTCTGGAAAGATGTTCCTAGATCTCCTACTGACATCCATGACTTCACTGACTTGCTGCCTAGAGTTGATATGTGCATACTCTGGCAATCAATTTTAAAATCTTTTTCTAGTAGTAGTTCTTTAGTGGAAATTTTGTCAAAAGGATCCTCTTGTTATAATTAAAAGATTTATGAGTTAAGACTGTACTGGGAAAGTCATTTGAAATACTTGGTGTTAAACTTGGTTGATATTGAAGTGGTGGATGGAAAGGATTAAAGAATGAATTCTAGTTTGTGTGTTTATCTGAGAAATATTATATCATTTCAGATCAAGTTTAAAAGATAAAAATAGGGCTATGGTCACATGAAGCGTCATAAAAGCAAACCCCAAATTAGTCCAGATGGAAAAAAGTGAATTTTACTCCAGGATTAAGTATATCCTGGGCTGTTCATGAAAAGCCATCTTCTATAATAATGTGTTTTCCACTTATTCAAGCCTCAAAACCATAATTTCTCAGATTTCTAGTTTTCTACTCTGTCTTTCCTTCCTCATGTTTGACTCTGCAGAATGTGAGTGGACCACTGTGAATAGTCACACCAATTCAAAACAATTAATGGAGAAAGAAAAAAATATGCTATAGCCATATAAATTGTCCTGGTTTTGGATATCTATTTTAGCTGTTATGTTAAATATTTAACTGAGCAATTGCTGAAAAAGCCCACAAAAAATGTATTTGCTGAATATTTTGTTGATCAGAAACAAAATTTTGATTTTTTATGTGCTTTATTAGCTGGTTCATTTTCCAACACAAAATTATTGTGATTTTTATATACATATATATATATATCAAGATAGAGGTTTCAGCTACTGTATTTAAAATAGAGATATGTTTAAAGATTATTTAGGTCTTCTCCATTGCAGTTGGAAAGGAAAATATGTTAATATTTTAACACTGATTTTTAAATGAAAAGTTTGCAGTTAACACCTCCAAATTATGTATATTTAGTCAGTGTGGGAGTCAGATCCCTAGCTGATGTAAATTAGCATTGAATTGAATGAAATACTACATATTTACACCATCTGAGAATAGTTTTTTCTATTTTCTGTACACTTCAGATAATTCATAAGTAAGCAAAATAAGCCATTCAATTTACAGAATGCAGTCTCCATATTATATTCACCATGAAGTCCTCTGTCCATACTGTCCATACTGTCCATACTGCCTTCATTGTTTTAAATATGTTTAATTGTCATTACTTTTTTACTTTTAAAACCTACATAACTCTACTAAAAACAAAACAAAAGAAATAAAGATTTATTTTTTTTTAGGTTTTAAGAAGGTTTTAAGATAATACTTCCCCAAATGCAGCTAATTGTGTCAACAGAACTGCTGAATAGATTTTATCATCTCTTTGTTTTGTACTAAGAGATATATATATTTATATGGAAACAGAAATTGTATTGACAGTACCTTGCTTTTCTAATTAAAAAATATTTTATGTGAATTACATAATTTATTTTTGAATTCTTATTCAAGGTATACAAATGTATATTTTAGGTTTTTCTTTTCTGTTCTTTTTGAAAAAAATCATCTTGGAGCTCTGCCTATTTTTCCCTTATGAAATCTGCATACACATATAAAACGAAAGTGATTTGTACTGAGAAATAATTTCATTTTGCTACCCATTGTGTACCTAATTTTAATCAAGCTTAAGTTGCACTTTATAAGATTACTGTAAGTATCTTTCAGTCTATTTGTGAGTGAAACTGTTTGACATTCTCTCCAATATTGTGGAAAAAAAAAAAAAAAGAAGAAGCAGAATTTAGGTGAATTTAAATCTGACTTCTGACCAGCACTGCAAGTACAGGTTCTGAAAAACAGAAGGAAATAAGAGGTAGCAGTTATACTAAATTGTCTAAGTGTCTCTGGTTAAAAAGGAAAATAGTTGGTACTGGTTTTTACAAAATTTGAAATATTTAACGTGGAGGGTTATTTACCATTTATAAGACAAACCACCCACAGCATATTAGAGGTGATTGTAGAATTACCTGTAATTCTACAGGTAATACCTAAAGCATTGTAGAATCTGTTGAAGCATAATTGTATTTATAATCTTACTTTTTACGTAGGGTTATTAAGAAGCCAACTTGAAAATCATTTAACTAAGCATCTCTAATGCTTTACATTTTGTTTCAGACTAGTTTGTGGCTTGTAGACTGTATCCATTGTGCTGATAGATAGCAAGTTGATGAGAGTTTAAATTTTGAGATTAATATTGTTATATACATCTGTAACTACTCTATAGTATTTGACTGTATTGGCTATGATGCTATTAAGATTTCAAAGAAAAGCTAAAGACAATTTTTACAAAAAATAAAATCTCTTTTGAAGCTACATGAAGAATAAATAGATATTTTTAAGAATTTACCCTCAAGCTATGTTTATACTTTTTGTATCAATGGAGTTATCAGAACAAATATACTTATTTCAGAAATATCCTAAAGGCCTCAGAATGTAGTATGTTCTCTTTGAAATATGTATCTAAATGACAGACATATCCAACTGCCACTATAGCATGCACAGAAAGTTATAGAAACGTAGAATAAGATGTGTCTTATTTCAAATAACAGGAGACGCAGTCCAAAATTTTCACCGAAATTAAACAAAATTTATTTCTGAGAGACAAAAACTTTTATATATATATTTTTTTTCCAATAACATTGAATATTGTTGACATATGGGTCTAGTAGGGAGAATGTATCACAAAAGCCAAAATATATGTTTTATTTGTCGTTCATCTGAGAGTTTATTTTTATATCACTTTATTCTAGATTTTGTAGAAATTGTGCTGGGACAGATTCTGATTCCTAAACTGAACTACTACTATAATCTACCTGAAGTATGTCTACCACAAATTTTGGAGGAGTAAATAAATAAATAAATACATAAAGATAGTTGCTTTTAAAACTCCTGCGAGGTGAGTTCATTTAAGCATGTATATTATTTTAATAAATATTCTTTTTTAATGGTATTCATATTATTTCTGTAACATTCAGTGTGGTTGTGTTATTATGTTATTTGTATTTTGGATTACTTTTTTTTGTTGTTTTCTTTATTTAATGTGGTTCATGAAAGGATTTTTCAGATTTTACTGTGTTTATATATATATAAACATATATATATATATGTTTTTTATATATATATATATATTTATGTGTGTATGTGTATATATATATATATATATATATATATATACACCCGTAGACCATCAATGAAGTAGGAAACTATTAATGTAAGAATGTTGAAAATGCATTTTAAACTGAAAAAAATTTTTTTTGGTGTATCTCTTCTAGGATTCTTTTCGGATTCTCCTATGATCTTCATCTGTAACATATACAATTTCACATCATGATTTGCAGAATTTATATTGTGAACAGTTTACTATGTCATTTCAAAAGAAGAAAACTGTCTGGTTTAATTTAATTTGTCACCATGATTCAGGATGAAACAAGGGTCTGTGAATATTTCCACTTTGGATATCTAACTTCAGCTTTATTATATGATGAATTGTTTAGAACAAGGTAATTGACCTTCTGTTGTGGAAATTCCCCTTGTAAATATTCCAAAATGTTAAGACAGTGCAAGTCACTAATCATATTTAAAAACCTGATTGAAATAATTGGTGTGATGATACAGTGTTTGTTTGTTTGTTTTTGCCATTAAATAATAATAATAATAATAATAATAATAATAATAAAGAATAGAAAGAAGAAAAAAGAATAAACTAGAAAAAAACAAATGTAAACAAGTACACAATTAGTAAGAGAAAATTAAATCTATAATATCTCAACTGCATAAAATAAAGATAATAGAGAGAGAGATAAACAGATAGAGTTCAGATATCCCACTAACCTTGGCCCAAACACACAGTTGAACACAGGAAATTATCAAAACAAGGTCCAGAGAGAGGAGTTTTTGTGTTAATCAGAAGAAAGGAAAGATAATGCTAAAAGTCTCATGAAGAATTTCTGATGGACCTTTTGGAAGAGGTAAGAAAGGATGACATCTGCAGTAGTAGTGATAGCAAGTAGTGAGGATGTCAAGGTCACACAGCATAAACAACACGTTGATGCTTGCAGGTAACCTGGAGATTAATATAAGCAAACATGATATTCCTTCATTACAAGCTCTGGGTCTCATCCTCAAGAGTTATTATTAATTTATATTATATGAGTGTATGATACCCAATGTTATGAAATATTCTCTTTGTGAGGATAAGAAAAGTTACAGACATTACAGTATTTGGACCTGTACAATAACTTAAGACAAAATGAAGTTTAAATGTCTAAAAGTTAGGTTTTCAGTTCCATGTGTTTTTTCAAACATGTATACTGTAGTGCAAGTAAATGACTGCCAGGTGTACAGGTAGATGTAAGCAAGTCTAGAACTAGCTAGTTGAACTGAATGTATAATATGACACAGCCTTTTCTTCCTGCTTCCTATGAGCAGAATTTTGATGCTTGAATTGGTGTCAGTGCTGTTGCAGATTTACTGGTATTGTCCAGCCTAGCTATTGGAAGGTTTGCCCTAGTGAATCTGTCCAATCTGAATTGTACTTCTGGGTTATAGCAAAAGATGACAAATTCAGTTATAAACTGGACCATGACTCACTGCTATTTGCACACACTTAGCAAAATGGCAGGTATTTTGCCTTTCCAGAAGTAACAAGAAAGAGTCATCCTGCTAGGTCTTTAATGTGCCAGATTGCTTTGGTGTTTGTTGTTTTGTTCAGAAGAGCAGAGGAAAGAACAATTAAGCTCAAATTGATTTTTTTTTCTTATATCCAACTGTGAAATACTGTATAAATATTGTTTAATTAATAGTAAGAGACTTGTAATTCCACCATTCCTTTTTTTCATTTGCATATGCTTTAAGTTTTCATTTACTCTTCTACTGGTTCAGAATTATGGCAGAGGAAATAGAATGCAAACACATTCAAGAAATCATACTGGATTCTAAATGACTTTGCAGATTGACTATGCATGATTATTTTTCCTTTTAAACCCAAAAGGCCTGAATAAGATCTTTAGAACTAACTTGAGGTTCTCCTGTTTGAAAATGTCAGACATAGCTTCTAAAGAGCCCATGTGTTTTCTTGCTTCTGCTATTAAAGAATATATACTCCAGAGTAGCTGGTGGTATGTAACAGTTGTGGAACTGACTGCCTGCCAGTATGGTATGCAGTCCAGAGCTTTACAAGTAGTCTCAATAGCTATTGTTACACTACTGCTGAGCAATCTCTTCAAATAAGCTTCATTAAACTGTAATTCTGATAATCATCTTGGATTCCTTCTCAGTTTTATATCTGAAGTGGGGGCTTAGGGAATTTTACTGGAATTATTTACATTTGTTTTGCTTTGCTGTTAAAGTGTCATATACTCTAAAGCAATAATTTTCGGAGAGGCTGGCCTAAAATAACAAGAAAGCATAAGTTGTTTAATTATCTGTCTAAACATGAACTCAGTAAATGAACAGTCATTAGATTGTGTGATTTACTGAAAGCAACCATCCAGTCTCTGGCAAATTAACTATCCTAAGTGCTTCTTCTGTTTGCAGATACTATGACAGAGGAAGAACAAGGAAACCTCACCCCTTCATTCAGTGACTTGGTGTGCTGTTTATCACTTAATGCACCAAAGAACTAAGCTAATGACCATCATTATGCTTATGCTTCATTATACCTTCATATCTTATGTTAAACCCTCTTAACACCAAGAAAAGCAGCGCTTTATTCCAAACAGAATTGTGTCTGGATTTTGATTTTAAAATTCTATAGAAAGGAAGGCCAGGAGGAAGTTGATGTTAAGATTAGAAATACTTTATACAGAACTGTATGAAATATTACTATTTCAAATAGCTTCATTTTTTATTTTTATCTTTTTATATTTAAAATTTAATCCGGCTTTTGTTTGTGCAGACCCATACTGGCCATTAATGCAAGATACTAAATAACTTGAACATGCTGGTTTACAATGCACATGCTCAAGGGAATATGACTGCTTTCAATGTGTGAAGCTGGTGTCCATGAACATATTTGCATTTGGGTGGTAGAGATATAAAGAGTTTAGGTTAGTGGTCCTTTAACTGAACCACTTTGGCACTGAGAGAGACCAATGTGGCAGAAACAGATATTTTTGCAGTTTATTTCCCTTCTGGTGATTAGGACGTATCAGAACACAACGTCCTTTCCACATTTTCCAGGGACAGTGCCACAATATAAACCTATCATCTATATCAGCAACAGGCTTCCTTCAATTTAAAAAAATAATATATAAATATAAATATAAATATAAATATAAATATAAATATAAATATAAATATAAATATAAAATATATATAAATAAATAGAACAAGCTAATAGAAGCCACACTGGATTGTATTTAAAAATATTTTTTCTATTCTGTGGATGCTGCTGAAGTGATAGAGTCCTTTTTGATACTAAAAATTTTAAAAGGTAGGAAATAATAAAAATATATGCTGGGTACTACTGGAATAGAAGTATACAAGCATTACTTATAATTAATAATTAATAATTAATAATTAATAATTAATAATTAATAATTAATAATTAATAATTAATAATTAATAATTAATAATTAATAATTAATAATAAGAGCATTTTGAAATGTTGTTGTGGGAGATACTAGTTACTCCTGTCCTTGGTTCCTTTGTTGTCCTCGAGGTGGATACTCAGGAGTAGATTATTCAGGAGTAGATTAGTACCCTTATCGTAATCTCTTTACTGTTTTGAAACACTGAGATGGTGAAAAATTATTCTACAAATCTTTGTGTAGGGCATATAATAGATCCTGAGCATATTGGCCAAGTGACAACTCAAGGTACCTGAACCTCTAGCCATAGCTGTGTTGAACTGGAGAAGTCAAACCAAATTAAATTGTTCTATAGGTTTGAATTGGTTTATACATTAAAAATTATAACATTGATTAAAAAAAAAAATCAGAAATGAAAGAAAAATTACCACCACTCATGAAAATGTAGACTAGATTCATGTGAGTCCTAGACTAAGGCACTTTGTGCCTTAGGGTAGGGTAATATTGTTAAACATATATGTAGCTGTCCTGGTTTTAATTAATTTAATTAATTCTGTTCTAACTGAAACCAGGACAGTAGCTATCAATCTAAACTTCACAAAAGTATGGCTAATTGTTCCTGATAACAAAATGAAATTGTCTTACCCTTTCATAAGTAGACTGATATTATTGTTTTGTACTGTGGTTTGTGTTTTATCCTTCTTAACTGTAATTTTCTTTGTGAACACTGTATGAAGCCCTGATGCTTCTACAGAGTAGAAAAAAGAGAACTCAATGAGCTGTGCTGGGCTGTGTATCTAAATCCTGACCAAGTAGTGTATCCAAGCCAAACCAAGTAGGGGGGATTTTTTTGGTCTCTTCTTTGGTTCCAAAAGTGAATCCCTGTAAGCAGAGAGTGTTCCAATTCAGTGTAACTGAATAGCTAAATAACGTTAAAAAAGTCCTATGCTCCCTTTCTTTATCACATTATATTTTAAAATGTATTCCTTTGCCTTTTTTTTTTTTGCTTGTCTCTTTAAAAACTTTTAAAAATATAGTATAAATATCTTTCATAATCTTGCCTCCAAATGATGTTTACATTTCCATTCTGAAAAAGCATCTGTGTGGTTTACTGACCATTGTGTCTGTAAAGCCCGTCTGATTCCAGTGGCTGGAAAAAAAAAAAAGAAAAAAAAAGAGAATTTGAATGTTCTTTTCTCCTGTTTTCTCCTCTTCTACTGCATTCCAGCATGAGTAAGATCAAAGCGAAAAAAATAAAAGAACAGATGGACAGTAATGGGGAGCCAGATACAGAACCTACACTGTAGTCCCACAGATTGTGAGGTAAAAGAATCACAGTGATGGGAAAGTTGGAAATGAATGTAGGTTGTTTATTCATGAATAAAGCTTTACCACCTATATTGTGTGACACACTAAGGAGCTCTAATACAATAAAGGTGTTTTGTTACCCTCTTCTGTTTGGGGAAAATCACAGCCTGCAAAGAAGGTCTTCCCATTAACAGAACTTGCATATGCTTGGTTGCACACGTTATATAGAACACCAACAATTAGATACCAAGTAATTTAAATTTGCTTCTTGTCTGCAGTTTATGACTAAGTAACATATAGAAGTTTAACTTCCATACAGTTGATTGGAACTGACTCTAAATATTTAAATTCTGTAGATCCATGATGAAATTTAATAAACTCCTTGTCTATTCTAAAGCTATGATACAGAGCAGAAGAACAGCACTAAAATGGTAAAAAAGTTGCCTCAAAAATCTTTGAGCTCCAAGAGCTCAAGGTTGCTTCTCTGCAGCATGTGAAAAGTATCCTTATTTTGGAGCATTGACAGGAGAGAAATACACAAAAATGACTGAGTCTATCTAGGAGGGAGTATTTCTATGTCTCTATGTCCACAGCATACAGAACTGGAAGGCCTCTATAAGGTCTCCCCAGAACCTTCTCATCTCCAGGCTGAACATCCCCAACTTCATCACCCTCTCTTCAAAGGAGAGGTGTTCCAGTCCTCTGATCAACCTTGTGGCCCTTCTCTGGACCTTCTCGAATAAATCCATGTTTTTCTTATGCTGGGACCCCCAGAGCTGGACAAACTACTTCATGTGGGGTCTCATGGAAGTGGAGTAGAGTGGAAGAATCATTGCCTTCAGCCTGCTAGCTACAATTCCTCTAGTGTACCCTAGGACATGGTTAGCTTTCTTGGCTGCAAGCACACACTGCTGATTCATGTTGAGCTTTTCATCCACCAGTACCCCCAAGTCCTTCTCCATAAGGCTGCTCTCTACTCACTCATCACCCAGCCTGTTTGGGATTGCCCCTACCAAGGTGTACTACCTAGCGCTTGGCCTTGTTGAACTGCATGAGTTTGCATGGGCTCACTTCTTGTGCCTGTCAAGGTCCCATGGGAAGGCATCCCTTCCCTACAGCATGTTGACTGCAATGCTCAGCTTGATATCATCCATTTTTGCTGACAGTGCACTCAGTCCAACTGTCCATGTTGCAAAGATGTTAAATAGTGCTAATCTCAGCACAGACCCCTGAGGGACAGGTCACTGGTTTCCACCTGGACATTGAGCTATTCACTCTCTGAGTACAACCACTCAGCCTTATACACTGAGTGTTCCATCCATGAAATAAATGTTTCTCCAATTTGGAAACAAGGATGTCCCCTGGAGGTCAGTACTGGGTCCAATGTTTTTCAATGACCTGGATGATGGAACAGGGTGTACCCTCAGCAAGTTTGCTGATGACACAAAGCTCAGAGGAGTGGGTGATACCCCAGAGGGCTGTGATGCCATTCAGAGGGACCTTGACAGGCTGGAGGATTGGTCAGAAAGGAACCTCATAAAATTCAACAAGGAAAAGTGCAGGGTCCTGAACCTAGGAAGGAATAACCCCAAGCACCAGTAGAGGCTGGGGTGTGACTTGCTTTAGATCAGCTTTGCAGAATAAAACCTGGGAGTCCTGGTGAACAGCAGCCTGACCATGAGTCAGCAATATGCCCTTGTGACAAAGAAGGCCAACAGTATCCTGGGCTGCGTTTGGAAGAGTGTTGACAGTAAGTCAAGGGAGGTGATCCTCCTCCTCAGACCTAGTGAGGCCACACTTGGGGTCTTATGTCCAGTTCTGGGCTCCACACTACAAGAGGGACATAAAACTAATGGAGAAGATTCAGAGGAGGGCTACAAAGATGATTAGAGGACCGGAGCATCTGTCATATGAGGACAGGCTGAAAGAACTGGGCCTGTTTAGCTTAGAAAAGAGAAGACCAAGGGAAGACCTTATAAAGGTGTAAAAATATGTGAGGGGAGGTTGTCGAGAGGATGGAGACAGTCTTTTCTGTTGTGCCCAGTGACAGTACGATAGGCAACAGGCGCAAACTGAAGCACGGGAGGTTCTGGCTGAATATGAGAGGGCATTTCTTTGTCACCCATCACCAACAACCTCTTTGTTTTCCATGTGCATAGAGGGATCTGCCCCACAGTCTTAAAAGGCAAAAAATTGAGACTGACTGGCCTGTAGTTCCCTGTGTCTTCCTTCCCTTTTTAAAAATTGGGTGTATGTTTCACCTTTTCCAGTCAGTAGGAACATTACCAGACTGCCATGACTTCTCAGATACAATGTATAGTGGCTTAGCAACTTCATCAGCAAATACCCTAATGACTCCTGGATGCATCTCATTAGGTCCCATGGACTTGTGCATATTCAGCACTTAGCTGGTCTCACACCTAATCTTCTCCAGCAGTGGGCAGTACTCCATTCTCCCAATCCCTGTTTTTGGATTCTGTGGCATGGGTGGTGAAGTTCCAGTATAGCTGAGTCAGGTCAACAATACAGTCATTGAGTACTTCATAGTATGTCCAAACAGAGTATAAGAAGAATCAGAGAATTCATAATAATGGCTAAAGGACCAAAGAGGACCCTTTCCTTTTTACAGAAATAGTCTTGAACATATCAGCTCTCCCAGGAACTATCAAGTCAAATTTAAGATTCCAGCACTTCAAAATAAATAAATTAATAAATAAAATATAATAAATAAATAAATAAAATCTAAGTTCTAAAAAATGTTCTAAATGTTCTAAAAATCCATATGAAAATGAAACTGTTGAAAGATATGGTAAACAATTTATACTTCTACTGCACTGATAAAACTCATCAGTGAAGTTAGAAAGGCAGAAATTGAGGATCAACATGTGCTTCTTCAGGATTAAGAATTGTCATATATAAGCATGTTCCAAAATGACTGTATGTGTCTTTGGGCTTCTACAACTGAAATAACAATGTGCATATATATAATCTGGTTCAGTGACAGTAAACACACTGATAATTCATTTCTTGTTTTTCCTTCTCCTTAGTTCATTTAGCCAATGGAAGATAAAATCTTTTGTATTTACACTGAGAAATTCAGTGTACATTTGTATCTCTGTCTTCTTGCCCCCAGAATACCTCATTCCATTCAGTGAGAACAATAGTTGAAAGAAAAAGCAGAAGAATCATATAGGACCAACTTTTTACTCTTTATCAAACTACTTACTCTCTAACTGGTTTCCTGTCCCACTGCCCTGATACTGGTGCCAGTCACTATAATCACTGAGATCACAGTTTAATTCTTATCATTGCATTGTTCATGAATCTCAACAATTCATTCAGACCAGGGGTTCTGCAAAATGCTTATCTAATAGACATCTTTTCTACTCGGATTTGATGGACCACTACTAGTAAAATTAGCCACAAGGTGACAGTGTTGTTCCACTCCAATAGAAAACTGGACATTTTATTAGGCAGAAACAGAACAAAAGCTTTTAGAGGAGGAATTTTAACAAAATTAAAATTTTAGAAATCCACTTTTTCTGTGTATGATTTTTTTCAGATTTTTTTTTTTTTTTTTTTTCTTTTCATAATCCCATCTTGAGACTCAGGTAATCTCTTGGAGCAAAACTTATATATCAGTTTTAAAACTGTATTACATCATTTTAATCCCTCAAAGCAAGCTGGCAACAACTTTCATCTCAGAAGGAATTTCTCTTAGTGACTTGTTTTTCAGTTTCCTATTAGACACGATCTTTTTTGTCTGATAAGTGTTTTCTAGTGACATGCAATTTTAGATATGAATGTTTGCTTGTTAAAGAATTTCCTTTTTCTTTTTTTTTTTTTTTTAATTGGGGGGTGGGAGGAAGTGCTAACTAATATAAAAAGATCTGTGCCATTAACTCAAGCAAAGCAATATAATCAATTCAGTAAACAAAATAATAATAGTAAAAGAAAGAACATATAATGTACAAATTACAGCATCTCTGTACATATAGTTTTGTCTGTCAGATTCTGTAACAAATCATAGTATGTAAAATAATTGCTGATCTCATTAAGCAGCCGGATTGGCAGTAAACTTTTTTTTTTTTCCTTTGGAATCATTAAACTTGTGATAATTTCTGATTTTACAATTAACATATTTATGTGTAATACACACTTCTAAAACTGGTATTAATTTTCATAGTTCCAGTGCATTTGTAAATATATATATATCTTGTACGTACTTCATGGTGGTGACTGTTCTGTAATGGGTTCTTTTTTGAGCTTCAGAGTACGTCTGCATTCAGAGAATGAACACTCTCTAATGGTTTTATGTCTTTCTTATATTGTAGTGCCTCAAACATCACACAGTAATTGAGGTGAGGCCACACCAGCACGGAGTTGGACAATCACTGCCCTTGATCAGCTAGCAATGCAGTTCTTGATGTACCCCAGGATACAGTTGGCCCTCCTGACCTCTAAGGCACACTGCTTGCTCATTTTCAGCTTGCTGTTAATCAGAACCCCCAGATCCCTTTCTGTGGGGCTGCTCTCCAGCATCTCATCCCCCAGTCTGTACATGTAACCAGGGTTGCTTCTTCCCTGGTGCAGAATCTGACACTTGCTCTTGTTAAACTTCATATCACTGGTATTGCCAGCTCTCTAATTTGTCTAGATCTCTCTGCAAGGCCTCACCATCTTTGACGGAGCCAACAGCTCCACCCAATCTGATATCATCTGTGAACTTGCACAAAAAACATTCACATAGCTGCTTGTTTAAGAGGTACTGTCCATCCATGTACCCTGAATGAGTCAAGGGCCCTTAATGGCAATTGTGTATGGTAATACATGTAAGGATTATATATTCTTGCATATACAAAACTCATGGTAAATTACACTACGTGAACAGCTACCTTTTCCCTTGGAAATCACTATATTAACCTAGTTGAAAAGTTCAACCTGAAGCAGGGAGATTTCATCCTAAGTGATCTTGGCATAGTTATTTATAAGTAAACAAACAAACAAATTAAAAACACCCCACACTTCTTCCTGATGAAAATTTTGTCTAAATTATAATAATAAATACAGTAAATTATAAATATACTGTACCTAACTACCTAGAAATACTAGGTTTTAGAATCATAGAATCACAGAATAGAATCATGTAATATCACAAGTTGGAAAGGACCCACAAAGATAACTGAGTCCCACTGATGGGTACACACAGTACTACCTAAAAATTAAATCATATGTCTGAGTGTTGTCCAAATTCTTATTGAACTCCAGCAGTTTTGGTGTGCCTTGACCACTACCCTGGGGAGCCAATTCCAACGTGCAACCACAGTTTCAGTGAAGAACCTCCTTCTAATATCAAATCTGAACTTGATATGGTTGGTTCTTTTGGCTGCCAAGGGACAATGTTAGCTAGTGTTCAAGTTGCCATTAAATAGAACCCCCAGATCCCTTTCTGCAGTACAGCTCTCCAGCTTCTCATCTCCCATCCTGATTATGAATCCAGGATTGCCCTATCCCGAGTGCAGAATTGGGCAGTTGCTGTTGTTAAATTTCATGCAATTCATGATTGCCCAGCCCTGTAATTTATCAAATTCTCTCCTCAAGGACTCTCTACCAACAAGGAAGTCCTCATATATTATCATCTGTGAAATTACTTAGTATACACTTGAGTCCTGCATCAAGATCCTTTATTAAAACATTAAAGAGAACTGGCCCTAAAATGGAACCCTACAGAACCCCACTGTTGACTGGCTGCCAGCCTGATGTAAACCCATTTACTATAACCCTCAAAGGGTTATAGTTCTGTATAGGAGAACCACATGGGCCAACCACATCCTGGGGTGCATTAAGAAACAACTGTAAACCCATAATATTGTCTAGTTGTATGCTGGATAGCTTATACAGAAAGACACTCTGAGAAACAGTGTTGAAAGTATTTCAGGTTGGGAGATGAGTGGTTGGAAAGCTGCCTGGCAGAGAAGGACCAGGGAGTATTGGTGGATAGTCGGCTGAATATGAGCCAGCGGTGTGCTCAGGTGGCCAAGAAGGCCAACGGCATCCTCACAGAATCACAGAATTTCTAGGTTGGAAGAGACCTTAAGATCATCAAGTCCAACCTCTAACCTAACGCTAGCAGTCCCCACTAAACCATATCACTAAGCTCTACATCTAAACATCTTTTGAAGACTTCCAGGGATGGTCACTCCACCACTTCTCTGGGCAGCCTGTTCCAATGCCTCACAACCCTCTCAGTAAAGAAGTTCTTCCTAACATCTTACCTAAAACTCCCCTGGTGCAACTTAAGCCCATTCCCCCTCATCCTGTCACCAGGCATGTGGGAGAACAGACCAACCCCCACCTCGCTACAGCCTCCCTTGAGGTACCTATAGAGAGCGATAAGGTCGCCCCTGAGCCTCCTCTTCTCCAGGCTGAACAAGCCCAGCTCCCTCAGCCACTCCTCGTAGGACTTGTTCTCCAGACCCCTCACCAGCTTCGTCGCCCTTCTCTGCACCCGCTCAAGCACCTTGATGTCCTTCTTGTAGCGAGGGGCCCAAAACTGAACACAGTACTCGAGGTGCGGCCTCACCAGAGCCGAGTACAGGGGGACGATCACCTCCCTAGCCCTGCTGGTCACACTGTTTCTGATACAAGCCAGGATGCCGTTGACCTTCTTGGCCACCTGAGCACACTGCTGGCTCATATTCAACCAACTATCCACCATCACTCCCAGGTCCTTCTCTTCTAGGCAGCTCTCCAACCACTCATCTCCCAGCCTGTAGCTCTGCTTGGGGTTATTGCACCCCAGGTGCAGGACCCGGCACTTGGCCTTGTTGAACTTCATACAGTTGGCCTCAGCCCATCGGTGCAGCCTATGCAGATCCTCCTGCAGAGCTTTCCTACCCTCAAGCAGATCGACACACGCACCTAACTTGGTGTCATCTGCAAACTTACTGAGGGTGCAACCGATGCCCTCGTGCAGATCATCAATGAAGATATTAAAGAGGACCGGCCCCAGCACCGAGCCCTGGGGGATGCCACTAGTGACTGGCCTCCAACTGGACTTGGATCCATTCACCACGACTCTTTGGGCCCGGCTATCCAGCCAGTTTCTAACCCAACGAAGCGTGCGCCAGTCCAAACCAAGAGCAGCCAGTTTCTTGAGGAGAATGCTGTGGGAGACGGTGTCAAAAGCCTTGCTGAAATCAAGGTAGACCACATCCACAGCCTTTCCCTCGTCCACCCAGTGCGTCACTTTGTCATAGAAGGAGATCAGGTTCATCAAGCAGGATCTGCCTTTCATAAACCCATGCTGACTGGGCCTGATCGCCTGCTTGCCCTGCATAAGAAGCAGTGTGGCCTGCAGGGCTAGAGAAGTGATTGTCCCCCTGTACTCAGCTCTGGTGAGGCCGCACCTCAAGTACTGTGTTCAATTTTGGACCCCTCACTACAAGAAGGACATGGAGGTGCTCGAGAAAGTCCAGAGAAGGGCAACGAAGCTGGTGAGGGGTCTGGAGAACAAGTCTTACGAGGAGGGTCTGAGGGAGTTGGGCTTATTCAGCCTGGAGAAGAGGAGGCTCAGGGGCGACCTTATCGCTCTTTATAAGCACATTAAAGGATGCTGTAGCGAGGTGGGGATTGGTATGTTCTCCCATGTGCCTGGTGACAGCATGAGAGGGAATGGGCTTAAGTTGCACTAGGGGAGTTTTAGGTAAGATGTTAGGAAGAACTTCTTTACTGAGAGGATTGTTAGGCATTGGAACAGGCTGCCCAGAGAAGTGGTGGAGTGACCATCCCTGGAAGTCTTTAAAAGATGTTTAGACGTAGAGCTTAGTGATATGGTTTAGTGGAGGACTTGTTAGTATTAGGTCAGAGGTTGGACTTGATGATCTTAAGGTCTCTTCCAACCTAGAAATTCTGTGATTCTGTGAAAGCTTCGCTGATATCCAAAAAGATTTCTTATTGCAGTATTAATCTGAAGAATAAAAAACAAACAAACAAACAAACAAACAAACAAAAAAACCAACAACAAAAAAGAGAAATAAAGAATTTCATTATTAAATGTGAACATTTTATTTTCTGTTTTGTGTTGTTTGTGTTATTAACTGATTTTGACAAAATTGTTTTATATAATAGAATTCTCAAGTTTCTCATAGAAGAAAAAAGGAAAATACTGTGGAATTAATCCTACTTTGCAGGAGTCCCTTGTTCAAGTCAGCTACAGATTTTTCTTATTATTTTGATGAATGCTTAATGCATTTGCATATTATGCCTTGCATATATTGTTTTGGTAATGAGGAATTATCAAGTTGCTGTATCATTGTGGGGGGAGGTTTGTCTGATTATTTGCCAAGTTCTAGCAAATTGCTGTATGCAGCCAGACACAGTTACATCATTTAACTTACACTGTATTCAATGCAATCATATATTGTAGAATAAATAGTAAGGGTTAGCCTTAAGTATATGCCATCAGAGGAAAACTTTAATTAGGAAAGATTGAGGCTGACTGGTAATTATAGAGGTAACAATTCACGCCTCCATAGTTAAAAGGTTGAGTCACTGTTTCCAATATACACCATTATTTTCTGGGGTTTATACTCAGCCATTCAGAAATGTATGCAGTCAAATCCTAAAGACTTTTTTTTTTTTTTTTTTTTTTTTTGATAGGCTGTAGATAAATTTCAGTTCACAAAAAAACATACATTAAAAACATACATTCAACAAACAATACTTTAATTTTTCAGAAACTGTAAAGGTTCATTAACCGATTTATGTGAAATATTTGAGCTTAAATGAAAAAAACAGTTCCATGAGAAAAACTGTACAAAGATAATAAAGTATTCAAAATAAATCTGTTCTAGTAATGTCTTATATCGTGAGTTATCTCAATTAGTTCCAGCTCACCTGACTGTGTTGTATTACCTTGGTGTACAAATTTTATTCTGTTAATTTCTACTCTTAACTAGATTACAGTAATTAATATGCTATGGGTGATATAGTTTGAAAGTGAGTTTCTAAAACCGAGGAAAGTTTCAGGATGAAGCAGCTGTCTTGATCTTATCTAAAGTATTCCATGTTACAGTTGCCTCCATGAAATACATCTTTATTTATGTATGTCTTTATTTATGTATGCACTAATTTAAAGCAGTGATAAGGAAGGCTGGAGTATTTGAAATCTTACCCAGGCTCAAAAAATGATCTCAAAATTGTTATTTGCTTGATTTGCGTGCATATTATACTCTCTAGAATATTACATAAAACTTAAATATGAAAAGAATTACCAAAGTTGTCTATTATTCACTATTCTATGGTACTTTTTGTGTGTGTGTGTTGATCAGATTTTCAAACTTCTCGAAACTGTTGTAGGCACTTTATGAAACAGAGGGAAATATATTACCTATACCTCAAAGAACTTGTCTTCTAATTTTAGATATGACACAATGAAGGAAGCTAATAAACTATACAGAAATGATGAAGGTGAAGAGAACAAGGCTTGCAGCAATATGTTCGGGTGATGATTTGGGTTTGGCATTTAGAGACACAATGACTCAGTGTTAAATTGGTGGGGTGTTAATTGTTGAGTCATCTTGCATACTAGTTTAAGAAGGGAGTGCTAGGAGGTATTTAAATGATAAAAAGGAGAGATTTTGCAAGCCATAAGTCAGCTGATAGACAGGGAGTGCCAATAGAGACACAGAGAGTCTGTGGGAGAAATGGAACATTAAAACGCTGGCATAACTGTCAGAATGAATGACTGACAAGACAATGAAATAGATATATATGTGCATTTATCATTCAGGACTCAAACTTGTAAAATGCAGAACATTCTCAGTCAACCTACCAGAGCAATTAAGCATGTACTTTAATATTAAGCATGTGATAGGTGCTATTAAAGTCAATTCCTCATATGATTATTATTAACCACACTTAAGTGATTTGCCATGTCATACCAGAATGCTCAGGATTAAACCCTAAACATGCAAAATATCTGTTCTAAAAAACAAACAAACAAACAAACAAACAAATAATTTATTTTTTTTTTAAATGACATTATTTTTTCCCTTTCAGATGCTTCAGATTTCTATATGTTCAGAAGTGGGCATTCCAGATAGCTGATAATAAGCTAAAAAGTTTTCTACACAGGAGTTCTGAAAAACTACTGTCTGGGCATTCTAAATGGCAAGGTAAACATAGGCTAAATATCTTTATCATATACGGAGCATTTATCCTATGTGTTTTCATTTTATTTTAGCAAGCATTAGCTGCTGGGCTTTCCTGTAACTTCTAAGTATATTATAGAGGATTCACTTACTCTGGTAGTGCCTCTTCTCTCTTATTTTTTGACATTTACCATTTTTCATAATTTTTACACTACTGTAATTTTGCTCTTATTTATAAAAATACATAAGAAATTTGTGAAGTTTATCCAGTATGGTGTTAGGTCTTTGCATATACAGTGTGTTCTTTATATCCTTGAACTGCTCTCCCTTCTACATTAGAAATGGTCATTAGAATTAGAACACTGTTTTTACATTGTCTGCTCTTCTCCTTTTCCCATTTCTTGATTTTGGCAATTTCAAGTCACTTTCAAGATACATGGATATTCTGTGTCAGATGTAACATCCAATTGAGAATGCCACAAACATTCACTTATTGCCTGGTGTGGAAAATATTCCCTTAGTAAAGCGTTCAGAAATTTTGCAAAGGGTGTGGAAAAGATGTTGATTTCCAAAGCCTGTCTGGAGCAGTATGGGATGACTCAGATTGTACCTGTTAGGAGTGTGCACTCCAGAACAGTAACCTCACCACCCTTGAAGGAAAGGTGCAGCCTGTTCCTCTTTTAGGCTGTGGCACCTGCACAGTGGAACAAGCATTGAGGATATGGGGCAACACTCACCTCACCCACTGTAAAGTCCTGCAGAAAGACAGTGGAGTGTCTTTGATCCCTAAAGGGATCCCCAAAAGAAGCAAAGACCTTTTCTATATATGGTCATATCAATATAATTAAGTGTCTGTGTGTCTGTGTGTGTCTAAATCCATCAATAAGAGCAGTGCAGTGTTCTAGTAGGTCATCTTCCTTAATAACAGGCAGAGGTACAGGTAGCAGATTTATGGCTGTATTGAGTAACATACTAGAAAGTGGTGAATCTGCTTACCAGCTAAAAATAGGAGTCTAAACATCTAAAAGGCATCTGTAAATGAGACAATTACAGATGTAGAATTATCCTCTATCTCCCATTTAATGTTATGCCACACAGCTCTCTGTGCGATTGGAAAAATCTCTCTCAATACTATCTGAAATATCAGAGCCTACTTAAAAGACCATTAAAAGGGAATTCTTGTATTGTTATATTGCTATAACATATAATCTTAGAAGGGCCAATCACCTTAACAAAGTAGAGTAGAATATACTAAGAAAACAAATCCATACTGCTACATTGACTGCTTCAATCTAATAAGCACAAGGGAAGAATGAATATATAGTAGAAATGTCAGGAGTAATTTGTGGACTCCAATCAGCTAAAAATGTGAAAGTGATTCAGATGTCTTGGAGATGTATAAAAGAGTTTCACCATCTTTTTCACATAATGGCATTGGAAGAACCAACAGTAACAAAAAATGAAAAAAATGAAATGCTTTGAAAAAAAATGAAATGCTGAAAAAAATGAAATACAGTGAATGGACAGTTATGTGAGGGATATTATTATTTATGTATATATATATATTTACAATATGAAACCCAAAAGTCATCCAAAAATCTCTCATGAAAGTCAAGTCTTAACTTGATCTGAATTACTCTATGGCATCTGCCAGCTCCATTGCCTGAGAAGGCCTATGCTGTCACATCAGGAAAATTACAACACAAAAGTTTGTCAGGTTTTGTTCCATAACTCATGGCTGGGGTTTCAGATAACTGGAAGGTGGAGACTTTACAAGACTGTTTCACCAACTCAGAATGTATCGATATTTTCAGACTGATAGGTCAATACAGAAGCCTGTTAGTAATTAGTTTTATAGGTGTAAGAAAAGGATAAAGAAGAATATCGAAGTACATCTGAACCTCATATAAATATTTGATTGATGTCTTTCTGTTAAAGTAAAAATTGAAGTAAGAAATTCATAGGAGCAGTGAAGAACTTATTTATGGCTCCTGAGTATGTAAACATAGTTTGCTTAGATGTTTTTGAAGACTGATTTTGCTAGTGTTTTTATAAACAAAACTTTAATGTATTGGCTAATCATGGTGGTGATAGACCTTGATAAATCATCACAGAGAAATCAGAAAAGCTACCTGAACTATGTTCTTCTCAATGAACTTTCAGAACAGTTCTGCTTCACTGATGACTCTTCCCATTTCTGTGTGGGTGCATCCTTTTTATTTGTACATTAACCAGAAGTTTAAAAATAGTTATGTCACGATTCTAATTTATTGTAAGGCCACTTTAAACTACTGTGCCAGTGTAAAATGTCCTTAAATTATGTATAAATTGTAATTAAGTTCACAGCATGGTTTCTTCATACTGGCATAGCATTTAAAGTAGTGTTGGTATTTGCAAGAGGGTGGTCTGTTGCTCATAGAGGAGAGTACTGTATGTGAATAAATATGATTTGATGGGACCAAAACTTGTATACTGCATTCTTTTATCTTTGTTTCTGTGTGTTGAAGGTCACAATTTTCTTCTTGTTCAATATTTTTCATTTATTTACTTACTGGGAATTCAGTATTGGCACTTTGGGCTGGGCAATTAGGAGCTGAGGATTATATGGGAGAGGTTTAGAATCTCAGGCTGGTTAGAATCGAACAGCTCAAAACTGATCTCCTCTGGGTGAAGAGCTGCTTCCTGCTGGCAAAAGCCAGAGGCTTGTTTCCCTTTACCAGTGTAAACAGGCCATGGGCACTTAAGGGTGAGGACATAAGTCAGTACTTTTAGGATCAGAATTTGCTATCTTGATGCTTATTGAAATTAGCTACTTCCTGGGGAGCAAGGTTTCAGTATGTGTAGTGATTGCTCCAGAATAATAATGCTTTCATAATGAGTATACCCTTTTTCTTTCTTTCTTCCCACCCCCAGCTTTTATTGCTGAACATGACATCATGTGTTATGGAATATGCCTTTGGTCATTTTAGGTCAGCTGTCCTCGCTGTGTCTTGTCCCCACTTCTTGCCTACCTTCAGCCTTCTGGCCTTTAGTGAGTTGGAGAGGGACTTGATGCTGTACAAGCACTTCTCGGCAATAGCAAAAACATTGGTGCATTATCAACCATTCTAACTCCAACTGCAAGGAACAGCAATATATAGACTGATTTGGGGAAAGTAACTCCATCCCAGCCAGAACCAGTAGATACATTTTATACCCAGTGCAGCTGGAAGATGTGGAAGAGCACTTCCAGTTTCTCATCTGGGTAAGAAAGGAGTGATTTGGTACCAGTGACCTAATCCAACCATTGTTGGAACATCATCTAGACTTCCCTGCTTCTCTTCTTTCCCCATTCTGTTTTATACCAATATTCTTTTGTATATGAACTGCAATCTCCAATCTCTACAGACATCATTGTTGTTTGTAAAGAATTTTCTTGCATAATCCAAAATGTAGGGAGGTCTGTTGTATACATGAAGGAATAGTAGTATTTAGTGTACATAGGAAAATAAGAAGCTCCACAAGTACAATCTGTCTTCACATTGACATAGACTTTACTACAACAAACAAACAAACAAACAACAACAACAACAAAATAGTTGTAACTAACTACAGTTTTATTACAACAATACAATAACAATGAACTATACCGGCCAAATCTAGTGGCCAGTATAGATCACAGACACTTAGTATCATGAAGTGCAAGTCAAGAAGACATGTAAATGCTTGTTTCACTGCTGTGATACAGAGCAGAAGGCAGACTTCAAAGACAACATCCACAATGTTGAAATTGGTTCCCTGCTGATTTTCCTAAAAGCCATTCTTCCAGAAATGGAACAAAAAATGTTTAACAAAGAACACACAGCAGGAACTGGCAGTTCCGAGTTACAAGCAAATAAAACTTGTAAGAGTTTGTGGGTAACAGTACCCATAACTCCTAGACATGGTCAATAACCTCTTTACCTTTAAAAATCTACATTGCTGTAGAAAACATTTTGGTTCCTGCTGTTGAAGAAAAGCTGGCTACTTTCCTTACTTGTCAAATGATGTCATGTGGAGCCAGAGAGGGAGAATACTTCATGAACTCAACACACGAAAAAATAATAATAATTGAACATAAACATTTGATTGCCTACATGAACTGATTTAGAGGATAGAAAACATCTTATTTTTATCCCTGTACTAATTTACTCTCTGTATCATGGTCAGGTTTCATTGTCTTTCAGACTTACAGAACAGGTCATTTGTTTAAAAGAATTTGCTATATTACTGCTTCCATTTGGATATCTAATTATATGGATGAATTTTCATGGCTCTCAGTTATGCAAGAATCCACAGCAGCTCACTTTATTTGCAATATGAGCTACAGGGTACTGAACCATCTAAGGATTTGTGTTCCTAACATTTATGTTCCTAACAGAGATTTGGACTTGTGAAAATCTGTTTGTAGAATATTTTCTTTCTAATTCTGTCCTCATCACAGGAAAGCAATAAATCTTTCTGAAAGTTTGTCAGATTTCATTTTCCAGTGGCAACCTGTGTAATGCAAAGCTAAATCACTTAAATCTTCTGAGAAAGATTTCCAAATATTAAATGGAATTAGGTGCTTAACTCTTACTGAGCTGGGAAGAAATCATAACAACAAAGATATGAAACTTGTCTAATTATTTCAGATTGCATTGAGATCTTTGGATGAAAGATACTGTAGCATATTTGTTAACAAATTGACTTCTTTCTCTTGTCCATGAGAAATCATTAGGTTTTATTTCTTGTTTACATAATTTGGGTAAATGCAATTAATATGCTGACAATATTTAGCATGTTGAAACTTGCTCCCTGTGAAAGAGATTTTTGTTAGGGACTAAGTAATGACACTTCCTGTATCCTGTTTATTGTCTATTTTGCTTAATTAGATTAAGGATTGTATGTAATGCAATGTTTTGATCCACAATCCCATATCTATTCAAGAATATACTGTAGTTTAAAAGATTTTTTGATACCTTCACAGGAAGTTTCTGCACACAACTGTAAAGGTACTGTACCTGTAGACTCAAATATAGGTAAAACTCATATACACAGGGATTTTGAAAACACTTTCCTTAGCTTTGCCAATATGCACTTGGAAGAGCTGAGGTGCCTTGCCATGACCTTAATTTACATTTTGAATGTATAATGAAACCTGAGGCACTGGAAGTTTAGAGTGGTTTGGGGGATTTCACTGCCCTTACATATCAGTCTGTCACAACGACAGTACTAACAAAAAAAATGCTTTAGTGATTCATAGTTTCTCCTTTACACCCATGCTTGCGTCATGTACCGTGTTACATATTTCCTTTCTTTTCAAGCACATATCTGGGGACTGGTTTATTTTTTGACTGAGAAGTGAAGCTGTTCCCAATGCATTCCTAAGGAAACATCCTGTACAGGAAGAGAGATTTGTTTTATTTTACATAGAGCTGACAATATACTCTAAAGTGCATGGTGTCCTTAGCTTTTCTTGTTCCCTTCCCTTCCCTTCCCTTCCCTTCCCTTCCCTTCCCTTCCCTTCCCTTCCCTTCCCTTCCCTTCCCTTCCCTTCCCTTCCCTTCCCTTCCCTTCCCTTCCCTTCCCTTCCCTTCCCTTCCCTTCCCTTCCCTTCCCTTCCCTTCCCTTCCCTTCCCTTCCCTTCTTCCATCTGTTCAATCTTGTACACTTCCTTGAAGCAGCTTTTCTGTCTTCAATATGTGTCTACTGGGAACTGGACTGGAAACCACAGCAAAATAAATTCACACAAGGCAATCAGCTACTAAACACTAGAGCTGGATTTGGACTACTTATCTGAAGAAGTGTTCTTTCTTTTGTAACCAGTGTATCTATTTCTGAGTTTTCTTTTAGATAGGGCATTATTTCAATTTAATTGAAACTGCTGAAATAGAAAATAGGTAAGATACTTGCTAAACTACATTTATTAGAAAACAGAAGAAAAGGAGATTATACATTTATTATGTATATATTTATTTATTTCCAGATAATCATTCCATATAATACATATGTTTCCTTTGTGTTATTACAGAAGTCAGTCTAGAAAAGAGGTAGACCACATCTATTGTGTCTGCATGCAAACTTTGAGGAAAATTCTAGACACAACATTTATTCAGAAACCCAAACAGAAATCCTTGGTTAGATTAATTGGCATATGTTCCAGCAAACTTTATTTCAGCACTTCCCAGCCTCTTGTATTGATTATAAATGGGACTAGAGTCTTCAATCTATTTTCAGACTTTAAACTATTTCATCACTATGTATTTAAGGCATATATTTTATTGCTGGTGCAAAAGTTATTAACTAGAATATCCAGTGTCTTTTGATCCATTCTTATTGGCTTCATGAAGGAAAATCAACCTTCATTCTAGCATGATTTTACCATAAATTGTCATAGATAGTAGAGTTTCCAGTATATTAATTCCTCAGGGAAACAATTAACAGGAGTAAATTAGATCTATAGTGTCTTTCTGTGGTTGATTTCAGTTAACTGAGACAGTGTCTCATTTCAGAAAGGACAAGAGTGTGATAATTACTTTTCTTTGTCTGGCATAAAGAAATTAAATAAATGAGAGAAACGGTGTGTTGTAACTGGTTACAAATCTCTTGAGCTAAACACTCCCTGCAAAGTAGGTATAGAATTTAAAGTCAGAATAAAAACTGAAGAGTTTGCTGGAACTTGACAGGTATATGCTCTGGGTGGCTTTTTTTTTATTGCCTGAGCTCAGTTGAGTTATCATAACACAACTGAAAAGCTCCATTAATATACAGGCCAAAACATGTGTGGCTATGTTAACTGGCTTTGCCAAAGTTTGAATATTCCCTGTAGGCTATACACACCCTGTTAGCAAAACTTCAATTGTCATCTGCACCTTCATTGTGGTTTTTAATAGTCAGCCAACAAGAATGACCTGAAGAATTTTGGAGGAAAAAAACATAAGCTGTTTGTCTGTGAAGCAAAGCTAAATAATTCATGTGTATCCCCTCCCTAAAGAAGAATTCCAAGAGTCGCAGACTCTAGAAGTTCCAGTGCATTTCATTTTGTTTCATCCCATGATATGGAGGGCTGCAGAGAATAGTGCCATGATGTGTTGTCTGCACCTTAATGCTCAAGTGATGTGTGAAGAAGAACATGGGAATTTGAAAATGGGAGCAAACAAATATAGTGGCTTATTTGTTATGTAGTTTCAGCCATTTCCAGTTGTGAGAGAGGATCATAGCCACAGATACTGTTTGTACATGCAGGCCTGGATATCATCCTTTTGAGAGGGAAAGTATTCATTTTCAAATTTCCCCTGACAGTATCTCATGTGCTCAGAGCCAGTAAGAAAGGCAAAAGAAAAGCTTTGCACTAAGTACATACTGTTCATAACTGCTCCAAATGTGATTTATCATAGCTACATGCATTTAAATATACTGTTATTCAAATTAATGGAGTTTCCACTTCAATGTTTAGCAGCCAATTGCAAGATAGGATTTTAATGAAAATTGAGGAGCAATCCAAATAATATTTGCTCTGTGTCAGACCTTTTCTCCAAATGTGAATCAAATATATTTGAAAGGCTTTAAAACTGTTTAAATGTCAGGTGCATCTCTGAGTTTTATGGTCAGTTTCATTCAGCCAGAAATATGAAAAGGAGTGCTTTCTAATGCTTCAGGACATATGCTAATTCCCATTGTTCATTTACAGCTTGTGGCTGGGAATAAGGGCCTTCAAGGAAAACTCAGAATATCCTAAAATGTTTTTCTCTGCTCTTGAGATATTTTTGGCCTGATAGGAAGTAAAAATAATTTAATCCCAATCTCTATCTCTCATGTGACTCTGTACCTCCTTGAGTCCTATAAATTGGCTTGATTCCAATTCATTTGTATAAGAGCTAAGTGGATAAATCCCATGACTTATTTTCAAAATATCAAAGAATGAACTCATTCTGTTCAGATAAACATCCAAGCTGTTTATCTGAATCCAACTAAACACTGTTGGATTTAACCTTCTAATGTTGTGAATTTCAGCCATGTAATATCACAAGAAGTTTCTTCCTCTCTTTTTATTTTTTTGTTTGTTTGTTGTTTTTTTTTTTAAGTCCTTGTTTACTTGGAGAAAGAAAAGGAATAAAATAAAATAAAATAAAATAAAATAAAATAAAATAAAATAAAATAAAATAAAATAAAATAAAATAAAATAAAATAAAATAAAATAAAATAAATAAAAAACTGCACCATGCAGCACACTCTCCACCTCAACCCAAGCATTGCTCGCCCCCGCAAGAATACTGCCTCAGTGCACACTGGTGGGATACAGGACCATGGCTTGGCATCACTACCTTAGAGACTGGGATCTGTGGTAATATGGTGAGCATACAGGATATTGTTAGGTCTCTGTCAGTCCTATGATGGTGAACTGAAAGTAAACAGCCAAAGCTACTACTGCCTCATCATGCTGCTGGACATTGCTATTCCAGAACAAAATATGTCTGATCCAGTCACGAATTATAGTGCACTAGGATGAAAAGCACAGCAGTTGATCGACAAAAGGATCAGATATCTGTGCCTCAGGGGCAGCCATCTCTTTCAAAAGTGCATAGAGAGTGGATTGAAGACATTAGAGTTTCAAACTTCCTTTTTTATCTGCATGCCAATTTCCTTAAAATATTATAGGAAATATTTAATTCAGTGCAGGAAGATAAAAGCAAACAGAAAAATTTTGAAGTCATGACCAATAAGACATTGACAATTGGCTGGTAAAATAGTGTGTGAATATATTACTCATTGCACTTTTGACCTTTTTGTCATAGTACAAGCAAGAAAGATATCTTGGCATAGTTGGGATTCTCCAACATCACATGCATTCATAAGATCTTTCCTGAATACAAACTACAAATCACTGCAGTTTCCAGTAAAATACTTATCTTTGATAATTGTAGTTTATTTTTCTTTACCGATGTTAGTCTAGGATGAGGCAATACAAAACTCTAATCATTACTGATATATATGTTTTAAATCTTTCCTATGAAAGAGATACAAGAAGGACGTTGTCAAGTTAGTGGATATAAAAAGCAAGCAGTCGTCTCAGTTTATGACATTTTGCTGTGCTAAGTATTCTTCAGTTTCTTGATAGAGGATAAAACACAAACCCTCAAAATGAATCCATTGCAGGAAACTTACCACTGAAAGAATATTACCAGAATTAATAAAATATTTATTCACAAAACATAAAAACTCATTCACAAGTGAATCACATTGAAGGTTTTTGACTATACCTAGGCCTTAGTATTTAAACTATGAGGACTGGAATAATATGTATTTTGGTCATAAAGCAGAATGGTGTTATCATTGTTTCTGAGCTTTTGCACTAAATTTTGCTGTATTTTACAGCTTTAAGTTAATGACCTTTTCTTGAAACTGTGAATACCCTGCCTGTCAAAGAGGAAAAGATTTCTGATGGTTTCTGATTCCCTAGATTGAAGGATCACTCCCTGTCATTCCAGAAATATAAATGGATTCTGCCTTTCTGTAGCGTGATGATGTTAGGGTACACTGTATACTGGTGTCTGCTAGAGCCTTACGTTCCTGTAGGTCTGATGTGCCAGGCCACAAAATCCACACAGTCCAGTAACTTGATTGTCCCGTTCCTCTGCCTGGCCAGAGGCAGGACCCCTCTAGTCATACATGTATGCCTGACCTTCTAGGTTCAAGGCACTTTTGCCATCCCACATTCTCATGTCCTCCCTGTGGTCAGGGCAGATAAAACCACAGGCTGCCACACAGTGTATGCCCGCAGTTCCATTTCCCTTGAACAGAAAAGCACTGAGTTATATTAGCTGAGCACTGGTCTGTGTGGGAGAGGGGGAAAACATATACATTTCAAACCTCTGAGTCTATTGTGACAGTTTCTCCACAGCCAGGACACAGGCCCATAGGAAGAAAGAAAGATTCTTTTTGTATTTCTGGAGCTGATTGGCTAATCCATCCACCATTGGTACCTCTGTGCCTGTACAGTTCATTATTGTCAGGGTGCTGGCATACAACAAAGGTATGCTCCATACAAACTTCCACCGTATGAACCATGTGCAATATACTTCATCTGGATCTTTGAATACTTGGTCATTTTCTGTGTCACCTCCAGCACAGCTGATTCCCTCAAGTACTGGAGACCTTTCCTATGGTGGTCCACTTGCCTGATTGGCGGATAATATCACAGAAGGAATACCTTTCCTTCATGCCTGCCAGGAGTTGCCTGCAGAGGCTGAGGACTTGTGTCCCTTTCCCAATCGTTTTGTCCATGACCCTTTACCAAGAGAGGGATCCCAGCAATTTAGCTCCCTTGCCCTCTAATTCATGACTCTTGTCCCCAGTTATCCCAGCATTAGAAAAGCCAGGTTAGAATGTCCTCATCTGGTTCTAGGCTGAAAACTTTTCATGTATCTCGTAGCTCACTCAGGGATACGGATTAGGTGTCTTTGGAATCACCTGATATTCTGTCTCTTCTTGTGACTACTCTGCTGCAGAGCAGTCTGCCTCTTCTGATTATTCCTCCTGCTCTCTCTTAGGAGAAGCATCTTCTTCCCTTAATAAAAACCTGACTTCCAGTTCCCCTGTTTCTTCTTGACTATAGGAGCAACTGATAAAGCTGAGAGTTGGCACTCTGGCTTAGGTGTCTGTTTTCAGATCCAGAGACCTTCTTTTCTACTTGAGGGTTCTGAACAGTGTTGACTAAGGTTTGCTAGATGTAGGCCAGGCCCCAGGACATTGCAGTGATTTGTGTCTCTTTTGAATGGACAAAGTGATGACATACTTCAAATATTTTATCAGTTCTTCCAGATTCTGCACTTGTTCAAAGGTTCTGTTCAAAAGCACTGGAGGTGCCCATTGTTTTAGTTGCCTGCTAATACCCTCCCATACATATTTGTACTCATAACCACCCTGCTTTGGAGCAGATTCCTGAGTAGTATTCTTAAATAGTTGTTTAACCTTAGGAAAAGGTGAAAACATATACTGGAGACATGGTAATAGGGTTATGTTGGTTGCTTAAGGATGTCCAAAAACTCAAAAGCTATTGTAACTAGCACACAGGAAAAGAAGGGGAAGGTAGCATTCCTTATTTCCCTCACTAACTGGTTTTCAGAAGAGAAAAAGGAGAAAGTAGTTCGAAGTTCATTTAGTCTAACTGCCTAATGGCTTCAGGGCTAAGAAAAAGTTAAAACATACATAAGACAGGTGTGGGGCAGCAAACAGCTTTCTAGGAAGCCTATTTCAGAGTTTAACCACCCTCACAGTAAATATATTCTTAGTACACTTTTAATCCATTTGGTATGAAGTATAAATGAAGGAGGAAAAAAAAAAAAAAAGCTTTCATCAAATAACAACCACCAAATTAACAAGAAAGGAATAAAGAAATCAAACCAGCTGATCAAGTTTTAAAATGATGCAAATGTCTTCATCACATGGTCTGTTTAAGTCTTCAAAACAAACAAATGTGAACAAATGCATTTTCTATATTTAATACTTGATATTGAGTTTTTTACTTCCAAGCCTAACCAGACAGCTTACTTCATTTTGATCTTCCATTTTGCCATATTTCCACAACTTGTGTAGCTGCTCCTTTTCAAAGAGCTAGAAATAGTTTAAAACTTTCCAGAATGGTGGTTTTCCTACTAAAAATGCCCCACAGGTATTTAAGAAATGTAAATTGAACATCCTAACACAATTTTATTGTAGATTTCAAGGGGCTTTAATTTCAACAAATTAAGCTAAACATTGTCACATACTCAGTAAATTGTCATAGCTTTTGTTCTATCATATTTTCATTGGATGTTAATGATTTTTTCTTCAATGAGAAAGAAACAACCAAACGTAGTTCAGAAGCAAAGCAAAAGTTACTCAATATGTTTTATATATATATATATATTATTTTTTTTTAATTTCTATTTTTTTTTTAATCCAGTTTTATGTTCCTATAGAGTCCTTTACTCATCCTGAAAATGAATTTCTGGTTGAAAGTTGGTTGAGATGAAAATCAACATGCAAGTACTATACTTTCCTTGTACTTAAGATTCATTTTTGATTATACAATGATATGAAACATTAGGCTTTTAAGGGACTGACTCCTTTGCAATATTAATAATTTTACTGCTCACTTTATACTGTTATAAAAAATATCATTCTGAAAAGAACAAGCTCTTCAAAGTGAAAACCTCAAAGTTCCATTCCAAACATACCAAATGGTGTTTTATCAAAATTTTCTCAAAATAAATAATTTTGTTTAAAAAAGAGCTAGATTCAACTTAAGGAAAATGCTTTGTCTACTTTTTAAATTAAAAGTATTTAAGGAAATTGGCAAATATTTAGCTAACATAGAACTGGTCAAAAGCAGTTCATATTTTCACAGTTTTCTTTGGAAAATGTTCTAGCAAAAAATATCAATCTTCTATTGTTATATATTTTAAAAGAAATCTGGGGGATTAAACCCACTGTTGTTAAATCACTTGTTCAAATATCAGTCACAATAATTTTCTAAACAGTGTCACTGATGTTACTATTTTGGTATGAAAACCTCCCTTTGTGTTTCTAGCTCTATTATTTACACTGAAAAAACAAACAATCAAACGAAAAACAAACAAACAAACAAACAAAAAGACAAAAAAAAAAAACACCTAGAATAGCAGCTCATATTTAACTAAGATATTTGAATTATCAGTTCCACTAGCTGCTTGTGAGTACACCAAAAACTTTTCTTATGCTCTCTCATATTCACTTTTACCATACACTGCAGTTTACCTACATTAATTCTATTAAATTTATTAAACTCATAAATATCTTTAAACCAATGCTTACAGTCTAGCAGTGTCTTTATATTCTCACCAGATACTTTTTCTTTAAGTCTTCATTTGTGATTTGTGTAAACTGAAAGAGCAGGGAAAGTACATAATATATAATCTGATTACATCTGAATACATAATAAATAATCTGATTTTAGACATTGGTTAACCCAAGAGGATTTCAAATGCTATGAATTTTGTCTTGGACTTAAGTCATTGATTTATGTTCTAGGATCTCCTCAGCTATGGAAGTCCACAATTGCCACAAGAAAAGATTCACATGTTTATTTATTTATTTTTAAATAATACACGTATTCCTATAAGTATTTGATTAAAAATAATTGAACATTTTTTTGTTTTGTTTTGTTTTGAGTTTTGTAACTGGTATCCAAAACAGCATGTTTCAACATGGATAATACTGTGCTTAGAAGATCTGTAATGAACAACTCAAAAGTCCAGCAGCTTCCTGAGTCACAATGGAGTAAAAGCTGAGTAAGACTTTGAAGGTTCCTTGGTTCCTTTTGGAACTTTTTATTTTTTTTTTTTTATTTTTTTCATAGAGCTATTTATAATGCTAGAATGAAACTGGGTGAGTCAGAATGTATTAAGTTTCACCACCTGGAAAAAAAGAAATAATGATTAGTAAAAGACATGCATGACTCATGATTATGATTATTTCAGTAAGATTCCATGTCCACAAAATCTTTGTGTCTGAAGGAGTAATTTTAAATGAAGCCAATTTAAATAATGAGAATGGGTTTATGAGTAAAATAATGGTTTCTTGCTATATTTTTTTAGGTTCTCACAAGTACATATCCACATAATTCCACCTTAAAATATTTATTTTAATATTCTGTTCTATATCAAACAAAAAGTCTAAATATGGATAACATAGCATACAATTTATCCCAGCATTTATCCCATCTAGGATTATCAGTCCAGTTCCTCAAAACCGCAGACGTGAGCCTGTTCCAAAATAGCGTGAAATCACCCTGAAAAGACTGCAACTAGGAGTAAGTGCATCTGTAGGGGAGACCTACAGCAATATTTAATGAACTTCAGAAAGTTCAGGTAAGATTGAGATTTTAACTAATGCAAGCAACCTGAAGAACTGAATTAGACTGATGTTGATTTGTTTCTACTAGTTTCTGCTTGTGCATGAAACTAGAATATATGAAGTCATTTATTCTTTTAAGTACTAACCACAGATAATGAAAGCACCAGTTTTGGTCAAATGAAAAGTGTATTTCAGGCCTGAGGGAAAATAATAATAATAAAAAAGGTATAGGTGTGAATTTTTATTTATTTTTATTATCATTATTAATTGCTACTTTCTTAATATGTAATGGAAAAATAAAACTCTTTTAAGCCAAAAGTGATTTTGATTCAAAAAATAAGAATATTTTGCTTAAAATTCAAAGCAAACTTTCGCACCTTTATTGGAAACAGGATCTTTATTTTTCTACCAATAAAAACAATTTAAAATTCACTTGAAGAAATGAACGATAGTGAGGACCCATAGAATGGGTCTAATATGCTAATCAGTTTAATTTGATTAATGCAAAAAAAAAAAAAGTAATCAGATAACTTTATTTTCTGTTAGTCATTTACTAGCAGAAAACAAAAAATAAATTTAATCTAATCTAATTTAATCTAATTGTCATCTTCAATAAAATGGTGAGTTTGTAGTTAGAGGAAAAATGGGATATACTCCGTATCTTCTCTTTAGTAAGATTTTTTTTTGGCTTTTTTTAAAGCTATTTTGTTATAAGAAAACTATTTCATCATCTAGATGAAATTCCTGTATGATGCAGATACAAAGATTACTGTTAAACAATTATGTGAGGAGTAATTAGCAGTACTTTACTGTCCACTGGGTTCTGTTCTGTGTACACACTCTCCAACAGTTAATATCAGTGTATCAGTACACTGGACTAGAAAGTAGGTTTAGTGAGCTTGCATCTGACATGTCTTTGTAGGAGGAACTGCAAAGATGGTCAATGACAACAAAAACTTAAAGCTGAACATGAGCAGACTGGAGGAACTGAGAAAATAGAAGGCAATTCAATGGGGAAAATTGCAGTACTGGCAGGTGAACTCTGTTAGATATCAAAGTCTGATTTTTTCAGCAGAATTACTCAAAAATTACACTTAAAGGAGAGAAATTAGGTAAGTGCTAAAAGAAAAGCAAACAAACAAAAAAAAACAAATAAACAAACGAAAAACAGAAAAGCTGAAGTATGACCTGCAAGGAAACATTGAATAATAATAATAATTAAAACAAAACAAAACAAAAAAAAACCACTAAAAGACTATGTTGCAAAAAAAATTAAAAGATGCAGATTAGCTATTAGAATGGATATTTTAACATCATAGTCACAGTTTGTAAGGATGAAGTACAGAAATTACCTGAAATGTCTGTGGCACCTCCATCATAGAAGATGTTTAAAAATAGGCTAAACAAAGTTCTGTCAAGGATAATATGCATACGGGTGATCTATCTCTTGACAAGGAAGTGACTGTATTTCCTCTTAAGGTCCTGTACAGTCCTAATAATTTGTACTTTGTTCAGTTTGCAGAATGCTCTTATTTCACTCCACATTTTTCTCAAAAACTTCTTGTTATCTGCAATTTCACCCAGCTCTAGTTCTAAAGATTGCTCTCAGTGAATCTATCTAATCCACAATACAATGGCTATCAAGTTCTCCTGATCCATAAAAACTCAGAGAAGCAAATTCTTGTTGTTAATGTAGTGCCATCTTTCTGATGCACAAACTGGGGTATTTATGACAGGACAAGAAAGATCTTTCTTGTGAGCAGATACCTGGGGGACAGCTCTTCTGAGATATGCTTTTCACAGCTGAAGGAGGCATTAACAGGCCATGATGTGACTTAAATTAAAATATCTTAATCCTTCTGGATACAAAAATGCCATGAGGGACTGTTACTGCATTCAGAAATGATGCAAAAGTGTTCTTCAATCCGTATGAATCAGTATGTCTTTTTTTTTTTTTTTCTTTTCTTTTTTTTTTTTCCCCACAGTCAACATGACACAACAGGAATATTAAAGAACGGTATCATGTATCAGCTATTTAATTCAGTGTTTGCTGTTTCAGTTGTTGTAATATAGTACTTCATTAGTGAACTACCTAGAAGAACCATATTGCTCTGGTCTTAGTAGGCAATCAACAGCAACTTGCTTGATATAGACATGCTGGATGGCAGATGGCCTAGGAACAAACTTTCAGCTTGGCACAAGGAGAAAAGTAGACAATTCATTTCTGTATTGTCCAGACTTTGTTTTCAGCATTGCAAATTGCCATCATGTTTCCTGCTAAGAGTTGTTGTAAGGTTACATTGCAAAGTAATTTTATGTACTCTTTTGTCTTAATAAACTGTTTATATTCTGTATTTCAGTTTTGTTAGAACCACAATGAAGAAGAATCCTATTTTCACTGACCATAATACTGATTATAAACTGTCCCTCATTCTGTTTCTATGTAACTCTTGTTTATGTGTTTTGCTATTATGTATATTTGTACCAATATTATAGAAATATAATTAACCTTACATTCCTCCCAATATTATAGAAATATAATTAACCTTACATTCCTCCCAACTATCCTACGTGGTGGCCTAGTTTTGTGCATAGTTTAAATACCAGTTTTTCAAAACACAGTCTTTACAGAACTACATATTTAAATCCCTTAAGCTCTAGCTCAGTCTTTAACTTTCAAATGAAACTTTTAAAGCTAAGGATGAGAAAAGCCTCCCATAGATTTTTGCAAAATTAAGGTCTTTGTAGTCTGATTTATAAGTATAAATACTTCTGTTTCTGTTCAATATGAGGTGAGTACTGAAAGTAAATGAAAAGGAAAACGAACAAACTAAGACTAATTTCATAAAACTACTTCTAAAATTATGCCTTCAATCAATGATAGCTGAATATAGGCACTAGGACCTAGTTTATGGACTTTCACATGCAAAACTGAGTATGCTAAGTGTTTGTTGAGTTAGCAACGTCATTAAAGCCATCTCTTGGCTTTTCCAGTGGAGATGGTGAATTAAATTACAAAATGAGTAACTGATATATTTCCCAGTTAGTGTTCAAATGTGGATATTTTTTGCAAGTTACTTTTGATATTCATTGTTCATAAGCATTTGGATGGCCCACATTATACATGAAGCATCTGCAAATCATGAAAAATTACTAAATATTTGGGATGAACAATCTCTGTCGTTGACATGAAGGGTTCCAGCTTGCTTCTTCTGGGGTCTAAGCTGATTTTTGGTCTACCCAGATCTTGTCTCCTTACTCAAGGAAATTCCATGTGTCAGCAGAAATTTTGATTTCTGGGTGCAACTGGACTTGGCTTATTGAAATTAAATAATTGTATTTTTTTGTTGTTTTGCTAAGGCTAGACAAATGCCCTTGCTCATGATTATTTATATAGTGTATGGTCTCATCAACTTCATAGGGTTCATTTATTGAGTTGAATTTTTTGTTTGCAGTGTGCGTGAATAACCAGATGTAGTCCTAATGTAGTAGGCAACTGCTTTGCAATGTAATCAGATCTTCTGTTATATTTTAATTAAAAGCAGATATAAATTGAAAGCAAAATTAAGTTGTTCTGAAGGGTAAACTAAATGTGTCACTATATCATATTTCTTCAAATGTGTTTCTATATAACATCTTTGTCTTGTTGGGTAGTTGCTAATTTATCAGCATGGTTAATCCAACTACTTTCTCTAACTACAGTCAACAAGGATCAGTGGTGGAGAGAGCTTCAGCACATTTGAAAACCAACCATTAGGAGTTCGCATTAACATTGACAGCAAGGAGTTGTATAGATAACAAAGGGTAGGATGAAAACTAATACTACAGCTGCTACAGGACATGTAGGAGAAAGGGTCAGCACCACAAAATGCTGATAAAATCACATAAAACCATGCTTTTATTGAGAGCCCGTAGGTATTATGCTCTGTGGGATTTATTCTTAAGAGCTGATTTGACAAGAGAGATTATTTCTATAGTATTATTCACATGGTCTACACACTTTCATCTTCCAGTGTAGAAACAGGCTAATTTATTAATCTTGTAGAGACCTGTTGAAAGCTATCTGGATTTCGTTGAGTGCTGAATCAGTGTCTCAGCATAACAGAAATTTTGGCTACTAAGCAACATTTACCCATACTCCCCATATCTCCTGTAACAGATAAATATTTTTAGACACACCTAACAACTATTTTTTGACTGTGCTGCAAATCAAATATTACTGTTTGACTTACGATTTTTTTCTTCAAACCAGAGATCACTCTATTTATAAATCTACTGGTACTTCACACAAAAGTTCACTGTTAGTAGTATGATAAATCAATATATTGATTTCAAATGCATATTCAGAGCATTTTAAGCATTGGTTCTTTTTATACTTAAACTGAAAATTTTGCAAAGCTTTCCACTAATAGCATTTCAATTATTAATTTCAATTATTAATTGAAATGCCATACAGGAAACTTGGTAAGGAGATATCTAAAGAGTCTTCGGAAGATTAAGTCATGTAAAATTTCATGTGTTCCCTCCCCCCCCCCCGCCTCCAGAACTATTAGCTGTGATTCTTATTGTGTTTGCAACGTGACTTATCCTAAAAAACATTGCCAAGGCTTTGCCAGCTTACAGGAGATGATAATCCATTCATTATGTTCTGGATGTTTAAAATCATTCTGAGAGCTAAATTTGAAGCATTTTTGGAGGAGTTTTAATTTTTTTCAGAAGGTGATCTCAGTGCCCCACCTTCACACTTTCAAGCTTCCAGAAGCTTTTGATTAGAAGCTCTTGCTTCTGCAAGAAGCAGCTACTTCAAAGTAGTTAATCAAAAGGCAAGAATCACCCATTATTCTCCGTTTTTTGTTGTTGTTGTTGTTTGTTTGTTTGTTTGTTTATTTGTTTGTTTGTTTTTCAAGGAGCCAGGAATAATACACTTTTTCTTTGAGGTTATGGATAAAAAGTTGTATTTAAAATCAAACTTGCAATTTGACTGATGCTAAAGCCACAAAAATGTATAAATTCTTTGGGCAGGAAGGAAAGGGACTAAGGGATTATGCAGGGGACTGAGTCTGTAACAATTTAATACTTTCTATACTCATCGTGTGGATTTACAATGGTCATTTATAAATTAGGTCGGTATTTTTGAAGGTGAATGTGCTCGTATGTGTGTGCTTTCAAGCAGAAGAAAACCAAAGAGTAATATTTACTTAATATTTAGAAAATTAGTAAGAATAATTCCTCAAATTATGCTTTTTATAAATATATATATATATTCAGAAGGTTAGAAATAGTTTTAATTTACTACAGTGCATTTATTTCCTTGACAAATTAAAAAAAAAATGTCCCCCACAAACCAATAAGTAACATTATACATTGATCTAACTGGATTTGGATCATTGGACCTAGAGTTCTAGAAAAAATGAACTTCAGTAGACAGATCTTTTAAGAGATTGTTAAGGTGACTGTGTAGTGGGCAAGGAAAAAAAAACAACAACAACAACAACAAATAGTAATAATAATAATAATAATAATAATATATAATGTGGTATAAATCTGATATTATTGATTTTTTTTTTTTTTTTTTCCTGCTTTCTTCACCTTTGGAATAATGGGAACCACCTACATATTTGCTTTCTTATTTAAAATTATTTTATGTAGGGAATACCCAAAAACACAAAGGAATTCACTCAGTGAAATGTGCATATTTGTACAGATTATGCATATAAATTTGAAAAAAAAAAAAAAAGTGATGGGAAGACTGCTGACTCCTCATTACTTGATATTACATTAAATCAAAAGATTAAATCTTCTCTCCATACATGACTTCAGGCTATTGCATCTGTGAGTTAACAGACTTTGAGTGTTGAAAGCTTGACAAATCTATCATAGCCATAAACTTAACTCCACCCAGAAATGGATTAAGCCAGGGAATTGAGACTAGCTAGTGTTATGGACAATCTCATTTAGACACGAAAAGTCTAAGACAGGGCTTTCCTGTCAGTTTCTATTCTGAACCTATTTTAAATCTATGTTATCTAGATTCAAGTAGGATTTCTGCTTTGCTATTTGCTGTTCATTAGGGCTGCATAAAGCTTGACAGTGATACAGCTTCAGGAATTGTGGGACCTATACTTACCATGTTTTCTATTCACATCTTCTTTCAATGCATGTTTTTTGCCTTAAGCTAATGTTGTTTGATTTTCAATTTTGGGAAAGGGACAGAAGATTAAAATGCAAGAAACATAAATTATTCATGTTTCCCCAACAGTCAGCAACCTTAACTGGCTGCATAATACTATGAATGCAGATTAGAAATCATTTAGGACTGATATAAACTTTATTAAATTAAGAAATTATTTTCCAAGGGATTGTTTTTCTTCAGATGTCATCCAAGAATTATTCCTCAGTCTAAATGTAATTTTAAAATTTCTGGAATGAAAACTTGATCACAGGAAAATCAGTGAGAACTTGATTTTCTTAATTTCAATAGCCAAGAAAAGCTTTCCTACAATCCTGATATAGGCCTGAATAATGTGTATTAGGGTCACTTGATATAATAGAAATTATATAAACAGCACTTTAGTGGAAGGAACTACATCAGAGTCATGTAATCACAGTTTCTTCCCTCTAATTTCCTTAATCAGCTTTTGGAGGGACATGGCTGACTGTGCTATGCAAGTACAATCTGTTACATTGCTGACTGGTGTTCTGCATTGGTGGTCTGCAACTAGTTCCAGAGCTGTGACAAAGGAAAAAAGTGTTGCTTGTTGAGTTATGCATGTAACATGGTTCAATGTTTTGTTTGCATGTGTGAAAGGCTGAAACTACCAAATCATGCAATGTTGCATGATGTACCTAGTCATACTCATTAGGCTGCACATAGTTCAAGAAAGGTGTAGCAACTTATCATTTTGCTAAAAATAAATTATTAAAGTTGGATTTTTATTTTTCCTAATTCTCACTGGTGAATGTCTTCCACAAACTCCTTTTGCATTAAAAAAAAAAAAAAAGGGAGTTCTTCGATATATCATGCTTGGATATATGATGTCCATTTAGTTACAAAGTCTCTAGTAATTACATACAAGTTCACTGTTCCAACTTTTATTGCTGAAAATTATGACAGAAGCAGTAAGAAAAAAAAAAAAAAAAGGATAAAAGAAAAGAGAGAGATTTCAGGAGGACTTATGCAAAAGAAAAGCACAGTATTTGAAGGCTCTTGAATAAATGACATTTTCCTTACTTGTGTTTTTTCTGCACTGCTTTCTATATTGTGCCTTCAGTAAACTTACAGATCCAGAAAGATAAATCTCATGTTATGATCAATTATGAATATACAGATATATATGTATAGATCAGAATGAAAAATCCTTTGGAAGGCAATGTATGGTGATGAAAGCAAATTTTGTGATGTAATGAATCGAACAGTTGTATAGTCACTTCTGGTAAAATATTCCAGTTTGAAGCATTCAACTGACATCCACTTTCCTTGACCTAGAAAAATAGAGTTAAGACTCTGATGAATAGTAGTAACAACAAAACAACTTTCCATGCTTTATCCCAGTTCAGTCAAGCTTTTTATTGTATGATTGACTATTCTGTAATCACAGAATCACAGAATCATGGAATTATTCAGGTTGGAAGAGACCTCCAAGATCATTTAGTCCAACCTCTGACCTACTACTAACAAGTCCTCCACTAAACCATATCACTAAGCTCTACATCTAAACATTTTTTAAAGACCTCCATGGATGGTGACTGAACCACTTCCCTGAGCAGCCCATTCCAATGCCTAACAACCCTTTCAGTAATTAAGTTCTTCCTAATATCCAACCTAAACCTCCCCTGGCACAACTTTAGCCCATTCCCCCTCATCCTGTCACCAGGCACATGGGAGAACAGAGCAACCCCCACCTTGCTACAGCCTCCTTTAAGGTACCTGCAGAGAGCAATAAGGTCACCCCTGAGCCTTCTCTTCTCCAGGCTGAACAATCCCAACTCCCTCAGCTGCTCTTTGTAAAACTTGTTCTCCAGACCCCTCACCAGCTTTGTTGCCCTTCTCTGGACTCGCTCGAGCACCTCGACACACGGTTGGAGAACTTATTTTACATGGAAAATGTCTTTATGTCTTTTAGCTCTCTCTCTCTCTCTCTTTTTTTTTTTTTTTTTTTTTTTTTTTTTTTTTAAATACGTGTCAGAAAGTCTGACCTCTCTCCAAACTGATTTGACCCTAGAAGCCTGAACACAACACTCTCCATTACTTGCATAAAGTACAGCCTTCATTAACCAGGAAAGGTAGACTGGATCCCTCTAGGAAAAAGTAAAGGCTGGTGCTGGTCAGAAAATCCTTCCCTGGGTAAGGAAGTAAGTAAAAATATTCTCTTGGGAGAGCTGTCTTGGCAAATGCCTTCCTTGAGCTGATATTCAAAACATAACAGAAAGGTTGTATTCATATCTATCACAAATGTCTGCAATAACTTCAGGAAAGGACTGGCATTTGGACAACATTGAAAAAAAAAAAAGAAAAAAGAAAAAAAAAAGACTTTGAATTCAAATAATGCTTACTTTACCCTTCTGTCAAGATGGAGCGTATTCTTCAGTGATGTGTGTCATGACGATCATCATCAGTTTAACTTGTCCACACAGCTTGTGGCCTGTTGCTGGTTGCATATTGACACAGGCAAGGACATATCACACTTAACACAGATCTGAAAATTGAACTTATTTCAGAGCTGTGTCCCTGCAAAGAACTGCAAGTGATGCAATATGCCTCCTACCAGTAAGGATTGTGGTGGTTAGTAATGTAATGGTATGTGGAAGAGAATCTGCTTCATTAAGGTTATCCGGTCAATGACCTTTCAATGCGGGGGGGTTAATAAGTAAAAAGGGGAGTGTTAAATAAGAATGCACAGAGAGACAACTCTGACACAGAGGAGACAATGGAGACAATACTAAAGACCAGAAGTCTCCACTCACTAACAGGTGGACCATTAAGATGCTCAACCTGCAGCTTTAGAGAGGACCACCTACACTTTTAACTGATAAAAAGGGAAAAAAGAAGGACATAAGGATATGAGACCTTAGATGGGGAATCTGTGGGACTACGTAAAACTTATGAAGCAGAAGAGGTTCAAGAGGAAACAAAGGGTGCAATAAGGTAACACTATTTCACTGTGAAGATGGCCAAACACTGGCACAGGTTACCTGGAGAGATTGTGGTGTCTCCCTCTTTGAAAACACTCAAAAGTCATCTGAAAATGGTCCTGGGCAAGTGTCTCTAGGTGGCTTTGCTTGAGCATGGGTGTTGGACTGGCTGACCTTCATAGGTCCCTTCCAACCTCAACCTTTCTGTGACTCTATGTGATTCTGTATAAAATGGGCTTCTTGCATGTAAAAAGTAGACAGTCACTGCATCTAATATGACCAAGTTCTGGATTTGATCACTGTGGTCTGTCCTATCTTACAATTGTCCTTGTGGACAATTGTCCTGTGTATAAACTTTTCGCCCTTAGTTCCAGATACTGAGCAGACAGGTGTGAGTGGACTTGATATCACGTACTGGAATCAGACCAGGAATGTGGACACCTTTGGGGTGTGGTGTCAGCTACAGGAGGGAGTGCAGGTGTCTCAGTGCCAGCTACTGGAGCAGGTGGAGTACTCATCTCCTTCTGCTGGAACAGGTAAAACTGTTACTGTGGGAACTGGGGTGAGTGAGACAAGTGAGAGACTCAGCAAAAGTGGCTGATGCAGGACCATGGGTCACACTCCATTGTCTTGGTGGGCAGCAAGTATCTGTCTTTGCCAAACCAGGTGTACATGGGGTATGCTCATGTATTTGTCAGCAAACTTCAAGCTAAGACAGGAAGTGAGTATGAGGCTCTGGGTCTGGACAGATTTATAGGGGGTGGAGGGAATATGCTGGTGTCTGGGGTGACCAGTGAATGTGAGGTTTAAGTGGCATGAGTATGTGAAGGCCATATTTTTGCTGCAAGCATTGAGCTGGATCAACCAGTGAGCAGGAGACCCATGGGGAGGATAAGAGGCTCCAAGTTCAGGGTAGGCATACTGGATGAACAGAGCAGCCATTCTGATACTCTGGTGATCTGCAAATGTGGATGTGCTTGTGAATCTAGAGAGTGTGTACGTGTGCCTGCACTAGTGACCTACTGTCTTTACCAGCTGAAGAGGGGGAAGGGGACTTTGCTGTCTGTAGTTATGTTTTTGTATAAGCCCTATATGTAGGTTCTGTTGAAGGCACCCCGCATCTTGGGCAGTCCGTGTGACTTGCTGTGTCAGTGTACTGTGCATGTCCATGTCTCTGGAATACATTTGACCTCGCAAGATGGAAAGCAACAGTCATATCCATCAGCTTGGGGCAGAGAGCACTGTATCTCCATGCTGGGCTCCAGAGGCTGGACAAGAGATATGTACAGACTCCCCAGATGCTGGGGACAGGAGGCACTAAACATGTAATGGTCCCTTAACATGTAATAGTCTTAATATGCACAGGTGCACAGGATCCATTGATATGCATATTTGCAAAATCTTCAAGTGCAAAGAGCTGCAGATCTATGCACAGTATTTGGCAGTCACTGACTAGGTGGTAAGTGATGGTCTTCTGGGTAGGTAAATTCATCTAATGGTCAGCACGTCTACTTATGCAGGAAATCACATTTCTGAATTTTGGCAGTTGTTCCCCCCCCTTTTTATTATGGAAAGTATTCTGCTTAAGAATTATCAAAATAATGATAACACATAACTTAAGCAACTTAAAATGATACAAAGGAGATGAAGGAGATGATAAAACACAACTAAGATTGTAAAGATTAAATAAGGTCAGATCAGTCTATAAATTTTTTTTTTTTTTTTTTTTTTTTTTTTAAATTAACTGTCTTTGTAAGTGAAAATATATATAGATGTGGCATACTGCAACTTTATTAAGACATTGAGCTTTTACTCGCTCTCTCTAGTACATCAGGACTGCCCAAAACAGGGACAAAGACAACATTTCTCCTGCCCAGCAGTGGCTAAGGGATAGCATATGCCATGGGATCTCAACAGCTGTCGAAACACAGGTGTCCAATTTAGTAAATTAGTAATAGGGACATATAATGAGCTAATCTTGAAGCCCAGATTTCTTGAAGCCCAGATTACTTGTCCATAAGTATGTGTAAAGCAGTCATCTGCATCTGGGACACATGTGCTGCCCAGTGACAGTACATATTTCTTTGATGAAATTTTTGATGACAGCCAGCAGCTATGCAGAAGATACCTACCGTATTGATAAGGATAGTGATCTAGGTGTTGTAGTAGGGATCTGGAAGGCAGAAAATAATACAGGGTAGGGAAGTATGAGAACATGAGAGAGGATGGAAAGGCATGATGGTGTGTAGAGAAAGCAATGCTAGGTGGCTAACTGCAGTATCAAGTTGCAGTATCAAGTTCAGTACTGAAAACTAGATTTTCAACTACCTACTCACTCATTATGTTTGTAATCTATATTCTATAGATTCTAGTATAATCTATGTGTAATTTCTAAAAGAGTAGTTGTCAGTGCTTTTTAATCATTTGGAGAAGTCATTTTAATGGGCAAGATTCTCTCTAGAACCTAACTAAGCTCAATATTTTTGTTAAAAGCTTGAATGGTGGACTAAAGGCTGTATTTCAGAATATTTTGATATTGTTACACCAGGATAGATTCCAAGGCATGGCAGATATGAAATGCATTGCTAACTAGTAGAAAATGTGTTTGAAATTAGATAAATAAAATAAACCTTTTAATAAAATAAACCTTTGAAAATAATATATATTACTAGGAGAATTCAAACACACAAAGACATGAGGAAAGAGTAGCTAGGCAGAAGGCTGTGCTTACCTTGTTAATTACAAGTTAACAACATGAGAACACAGATAGACTTGACTGACTTGTAAGACAAGGCAGTCTGGACCCTTGTCTCTGCTCAGAGAAGAAGGAAGAGTTTACCTCTTACCCCTGCAGTGCCCCTGCGCAACAGGTATGTAAGCACTATAAGCCAAGAGTAGGTTCAAGACCACCTGATGAAAGTGAACAAGTACAAGTCTATGGGACCTGATGATATGCATCCCAGGGTCCTTGGGAAGCTGGCTGCTGGAGTTGCCAAGACACTCCCCATCATATTTGAAAAGTCCTGGCAGTCAGGTGAAGTCCCTGTGACTGGAAAAAGGGAAATATAACTGCCATTTTAAAAAGGGGTTGAAAGGAAGACCCAGGGAACGACAGACTGGTAAGCCTCTGTGTTCAGTAAGATCATGGAACAGATCCTCCAGCAAATAGTGTTAAGTCACATGCAAGACAAGGAGGTGATCTGAGACAGCTCACATGGCTTCATCAATGACAAATCATGCCTGACCAATCTGTTGTCCTTCTATGATAGAGTGACTGCATCAGTTAACAGGGGAAGACCAACCAATGTCATCTACCTGGAATTTTATAAGTCATTTGACCCTGTCCCACATGACATCCTGATCTCCAGGTTGGAGAGATACAGATTTGAAGGGTGGATCATTGAGTGGATAAGAAATTGGCTGCACCCAGAGAGGGGTGGTCAATGGCTCTATGTCAAGATGGAGGCCGGTGATGAGTGGTGTACCTCAGGGTGTCTATTTGGGGACTGGCTCTATTTAATAATTCTATCAATGACATAAACAGAGGGGTTGAGTGTACCCTCAGCAAGTTTGCAGACAACACCAAGCTGAGTGGTACAGTAGATAAAAAAAGAAGGAAGGGGTACCTATATATATATATATATATTTATAAGCAAAGTCTGTGCAGAAGGATAGAGATAGAGAAGTTCCCATCAATACATCAATGAGCAATGTTTAGCCACATCCCAGGAAGCAGGACCTCAATACATGTAGTGGTTGTTTGGAGGATGGATGTTTTCATAATGAGAGCTCCCCCTCTCCTTCCTCTTTCCCACCTTTTATTGCTGAGTGTGACATCATATGGTATGGAATATCCCTTTAGTGGTTTAGGTGAGCTGCCCTAGTGATGTCTCCTCTACACCTCTTGCCCACCCACTGCCTGCTGGCTCTTGTTGTGGGGTAGGAAAATTGGAGGGAGTCTTGATGCGGTGTCAGTATTGTTCAGCAATAGACAAAACACTTGTGTGATACCAATGTTCTAGCTACAAGTGCAGAACACAGCACTGTATGGGCTGCTGCAGGGAAAGTTAACTACATCCTAGCCAGACACAGCACAGAAATGGAAGAAAATAGTCCAAATACTATTATTGGACTATAGTCCAAAAGCTGGTTTTGCCATAAAGCAAAATAAGGCCAAAGGACTTGCACAGAAGATCCAGTTTTTAGGAATACAATGCCAAGATGGATGTTGTCAGATCCCAATGGATGTCATCAACAAAGTAACAGTTACGTCTCCACCTACTAGCAAAAAAAGAAACACATGCTTTGTTAGGTGTTGTGGATTTCTGGAGAAAGAACATTCCAAATCAGTCTGCTTGTGGGCGCACTCTAGTAAGCAACCCAGAAGAAGAATGATTTCAAATGGGGACCTGAACAATGACAAGCCTTTGAACAAATTAAACAGGAGATAATTAATACAGTAGCCCATGAGCCAGTTCAAACAGGACAAGATATAAAACATGCACTACACTGCAGCTGGGGTGTATGACCCTACCTGGAGCCTCTGGCAGAAAGAACCAGGGGAGACTGGAGGTTGACCCCAAGGGTTTTGGAGTCTGAGATACAGATGATCCAAGGCCTGCTAGTCTCCAACAACAACAGAAAAAGAGATACTGGAAATGTATAAAGGGGTTCAATCTTCTTTGGAAGTAGTTGGTACTGAAGTAGTTTGGAAGTAGTTGGTACTGAAGCACAGCTCCTCTTGGCAACCTGACTGCTGATGCTGGGCAGGATATTGAAAGGAAGAGTCCATCCCTGCTACGCATCATGCAACTGATGCTACATGGAGTAAGTGTGTTGCACTGATTACACAGCAGGCTTGAGTAGGAAACCTCAGATGCCCAGGAATCTTGGAAAAAATCATCGACTGTTAAAGACTACACTGGAGGCAATGTGTACCTCGGGGGGATTTAATGTTGGGTGAGAATAGCTCATGATTTGAATTGTATGATGTTAACTGATATTGTATGTCATTGTCCTGGTTTCAGTTAGAACAGAATTAATTTTCTTCCTAGTAGCTAGTGGAATGCTGTGTTTTGGCTTAGGATGAGAAGAGTGCTGATAACACCCCGATGTTTTAATTGTTGCAGAGCAGTGCTTATACCAAGCCAAGGACATCTCAGCCTTTTGCTCTGTCCTGCCAACGGGCAGGCTGGGGGTGCTGTAAGAGCTGGGAGGAGACAGACCCAGGACAGGTGACCCAAACTAGCCAAAGGGGTATTCCATACCATCTGACGTCATGCTAAACAATATATAGGGGTGGCTAGCCAGGGGGAGGGGGCCAGACTGCTCGGGGTTAGGCTGGGCATCGGTCAGCGGGTGGTGAGCAATTGCATTGTGCATCACTTGTTTGTACATATTTTTATTACTTTCCTATTATCACCATTGTATTATTATTATTATTATTGTTATTATTATTTTTGTTATTATTTTCCTGTCTTATTAAACTGTCTTTATCTCAACTCACGGGCTTCACTTTCCATTTCTCTCCCCCGTCCCAGAAAGGGAGGGGGGAGGGTGAGCGAATGGCTGTGTGGTGTTTAGCTGCTGGCCGGGTTAAACCACGACAATCATCAATACTGCGGTTGCTGTATTTCATATTAATGGTATTACAGTAAGAGTCACCAATACAATGACAAATGATTTTTGATAGAACTGGACCAGCAGAGGGATGATGGAATCAGAATTGGCTTCAGCATGCAACAATCCAACACCACACACCATCTCTTCTGCCCTAAAAGACTGTTATGACAGATGGAGCCCAAAGTCAAATAATAAACCAACTCAATGCACAATTTAGAACGATGGTCCATAAACTAAGAAAATTATATCTGTATGTGTATATATATATATATATGGACAGGAAAAGTGGTTATTGATTGGAATGTATTGGAAAATAAGGGACCTGAGTTTGACACAGATCATATGGAAATGACACAGATTGTATGGAATAAGGGATGGATAGTGTTCTGGTTTCAGCTGGGACAGAGTTAATTTTCCTTCTAGTTGCTGATATGGTACTGTATTTTGTATTTAGGATGAGAATAATGCTGATAACACCAATGTTTTAGTTGCTGAGAAGTGTTTACACTAAGTCAAGGACTTTTCAGATTCTCATGCTGCCCTACCAGTAAGGAGGCTGGGGTTGCAAAGAAGCTGGGAGGGGACAGAATGAGGACAGCTGACATCAGAACAGCACTGGCAGTCAGGGTGCTGAGAGGAGCTTTGCATGTGCTTTAACATAGTTTGCAGGAGCATTTGTTCCATGTTCTTACTGGGCAGAGGTAAGGCTCACTGGCCTAGATTTCCCCCAGTCCTCCTTTTGACCCCTCTTAAAAATGGCAGATGTTTCCCTTTTTCCAGTCACAGAGGCTTTGCCTGACTGCCATGACTTTTCAAATATGATGGAGAGTGTCTTAGCAACGACATCAGCTAGTTCCCTCAGGACCCTGTAGACTTGTACCTATTCAGTTTCATCAGGTGGTCTCTGTAAGCCTATTCTTTGCTTACGGTGGGAGGGACTTTGTTTCCCCAGCCCTCATCTACAGGTTCATGGATTTGAGAGGCAAAGGAAACCTGACTGGCAGTCAAGACTGAGGCAAAGAACTTGTTTTGCTTTCTTCATGTGTGTTGTTACCTTCTCTTTTACCAGAGGGGGTACACTTTCATTCATTTTCTTTTCTGGCTAATGTACCTATAGAACCCCTTCTTGTTATTCTTTGCATCCCTTGCCAAGTTCCACCTGTGCCTTGGCATTTTGATCCCATCCTTATCCACCCAGATGGCACCCCTGTACACAGGCCACATGTCCCTGCTTCCACTGCCTGTGTATTTCCTTCTTACACATCAGCTTGACCAGCAGATCCTTGATCAGATTGGTTTCCTGCCTTCCCTGCTTGATTTCTTACTCGCTCTTCTTCTCAGAAGCAAAGCCATATTCGTTGTCTGTTGCCTAACTGTAGGCTATTAAGTTCCTTCCTCCTCTTTGTGATTCCTACTTACATGAAATACAATCCCAACCTTATGGAAGGCACTAGAAAAAGTGAAAGAGAGGGAAAGAAAGAGACATGACTTGGGAGAAGAAAAGGAATGTTCTTTGTGGTGTATTTTGGGAAAGGAGTCCGAGAAGAAAAAATAAAAACAATCATAAAAAAAAAAAAAAGAAAGAAAACAAACAACAACAAAAAGAAAACCAGGCAGCCTGCTTTTCTTGCTTTGTTCTGATTACTTCCACTCATCAGTAAAATAAAGTCACTATACAAAAAATTCCAGGAAAGTGACTTCAAGGAAAAAAACAATTTGTTGGCAACTTCTATATATAGATGTTTTTATTTCTTTCAGCTTTTCTGCTTGTGGTCAGTGCTTCTCTGCCATCAAAAAGGTTTATAAGCCCCATGTAGCCTGCTTTAAGTATATTAAAATGAATATTTTAAGGCAGATTGTTTAAGGACTTAACTGTGTTTAAAGTTTGCCTACAGTTTAGTTGGCATCAGTGTAGATAATTTCCCTCTAAACCATGCTTAACATACAGACTCATGACAGAAGGCAATTGTTAACAGCAGCTTGATACAGTGCTGCTTGCCAGCACAATGTCTGTAGGATCTGAGGATTGTGACTGCTGTGCACTGAAGCAAACAGCTGCTTGTTGAAGATGTTAATGACCTCAGCTGTCTGGCCCTACTGCCAAATTCTGCTGCAGTCATTGCAGAGCAGGCAGCAGCTGATGTACACTTCCCCCTCACTCTTCCCCAGGTCAGACACTACTCTTTAGCACACAATTTCCCTGGCAGTTTGTGTGAGTTCAGTAGAATATGAAAGGGTGCAGCTCATGTGTGTTGAAGATTCTCCTCTTTTGCTCTTTCACCTTGGATGTGACCTACAGCAGAGGTTCAGACAGGAAGCCTGGGGAAACAGAACTTTAAAACTCTTCCATCAGAGTACACCCCATCTCTCAGACCTTTAGACCCAATCAGTTATGAACTTAGAGAAAAAAGGCAACCATTTGTTAGCCTTGTATATTTTGTTTGTTTATATTTTTTTTATATATATTTTTTGTTTAAACCAAAATAGGACTGCTAATTTAAAAATGCTAACTAAATGGAGGTATGTGTATATAAATCTAAAATCTTACATTCTATAAGTTACTCTTTTATGTTGCTGGTTTTTGTTTGTTTTAAATAAACATAGTTAATATGAAACTTTAAATTAATTAACTTATAATAGGGCTGAAGTTTATTATAATGCATTTAATAACTTTAAATAATAATAATAAAAATCAATAGAATTCATTACTATTTTTTAAAAGAAAAAATAATTACTGAATTGGAAATCACAAACACAATGTCCTATAGTCTGAGAATTTTACAATGCTCATGGACAGCTCATTCAGTTCCAATGATCAGTTAGTTCAAAAATGAGAAACTTACTACAGGCTAAAAAAATAGAACATCTAGTTTTCCCCATTCAGTCTTTGAAAAACAGTTAGGTTTTCAGTCAGGCTGAGATCCACTACATCAAAAATAATGACAAATGTGATGCCCAGAATCCTATAGGTAGAGTTGTCCTGTGTAATATATTGTCTTAATTGCAAACTGTGTTTTCATTAAAGTGTTTAATGTGACCAGCATATTTGGTATAATTTTGGTTCAATATATGTATTCTAAAATGCTGTTCCAGATTCTAGGCAAAAGCCTACACTAATTTTAATGATACTTTTTACTAATACATCCTGGCACATTTATATAAAAATATTTATCTAATAAATAGGATATATCACTTAGTGATAACTTTCAAAAATTTAGTATGAGTAAATACATGCTTGCATTAATCTATTTATCCTTAAATGTATATAAAATTAATTATTCTCACTATTAAAATAAAATATCAAATAATCTATGAGATTATATTTAAATCAAATGTCTTCTTCATAGTTATCAAATTAATGGTAAGGAGAAAAATAATTAAAAATATACCAATAGAAAGCAGTAAAGTAAAGTAGTGTACTTAAAGACTTTTTGGAGTTACACAAAAGGCTTGAGGAGAAAATTATGACTGTGCTATCTGAAAGTTGGTGATTTTTCATGTTGGATTTGGTACTGGGATGTTGGATAATGGTACTGAGCTTGAAGATATTACTCCCATTCTTACTGAAGAAATAATACTAGTCCTGATTTTCATCTGAGTTGGACTACATTACCACTCTAGTTCCACAAAATTTCAGATTTACTTCTGGAATTTACAGGTATAAGTAAAGCTTTTTTGTTGTTGCTTGTGTTGTATGTCCAAACATACAACATCTTAATTTACCTTGCCATAAATTAAGCTGTTCTATCTTTGCTTATACACCAGCTATAATACACATTATGTATATGTATATGTATATGTATATGTATATGTATATGTATATGTATATGTAATCTCTCTCTAAAAGAGATTATTGCTCTCATCTTTGAAGCAGCATATTAGTACTTTCTCTATCACTTTCCATTTCCTTAGATTAACAAGCCACAATGTTTTACATCTTTTCTTGCTTTACTCTTTTAATTTGTATATAACTATATATATACAATTACACTTGATAATTTTCTTGTTATGTAGAGCAGATCTCATTATTTACAAACACTGATACAAACAACTCTTGTGGAATAGAACAGCGTTAAGAAAACTATGTAAGTGAGACACAAAGATTTGTATAGAACTCCATCATACATTTTGATAAGGAATACAAATGAAAATAAATAAACAGAGCTCCACAACTTTAAGAAATAGAAGCTGTTAAATTTAATTAAGTTAGTGATATGGGTTACCTATTCCTGGAGCACTTCCTGGCTAGTGATATTTTCCCAGTAGTTGAAGGTATTTTATCAGTTATTGGGGAAGACCTGTCAGTTTGATTTGATTGCAATGAAAAAATCATTTAGATCTTCTTTGCCTTTGTTTCAGCAACTTTCAAAAACTTCTTAAAGTATGTTCTCTCTTCTCCTTTCCTTTATGTAAATTCTAGGATAGTCATTTTCAGTCCTTTCTCCTCCTCTCCAGCATTGGAATTAAACAGAAGAAAACCACACTCATCTCATCCTTTCCCAAGATGAAGAGAAAAGAGGGAAAAACTACTACAGCTCCTATAGGAGTAGAAGTGATTATTTATGTCTGAAACTGAAGCAGAGACCAGAAGTTTATGTGATTGTGAAGTTACACTCAGATGAGCAGTGGGTTGATTTGAGAGAGAAAATAAGTTCCCAAACTTAGGATTCAACAGCCAGAATGGCTAGGTACACACAACCTTTCAGTTAAGAAGATTATTGAACTTCAGGAGCTTCAGAAAGGTATTTTTAACCCTTTAAGAATTCTACTAATTTCAGTGCAGACTTGTAATATGAAGGTCAATAAAAATTACCTCACCATTTCTAGTTTATTTTTGTGGATTACTTGGAATTTGGGAATAATACTTGTGAGCTTCTCTACATAAATATTAATTTCAGGGAAAGTGGTTGAATTTGAAAAACTGTGATATGATTATTTTTTCATATTTTAACTTTTTTTTGTGTGTGTTTGTTTTGGCGAGTCTTATAAGGATTTCCAGATTTCTTTTCTCTCTTAATCTATGTATATGAAAAGTAACATCACTGCAATGTGAACACTGACATGAAACACTTCAAATATTGTATGGTTTCAATTTAACAATCAAATAAATATACAAAATAGGTAAATTTCCTAAATTTTTATTAAGCTTTTGTTTGTTTGTTTGTTTTAATTCCAAACAAAATGCTTTATATGTTGCAGATATTAATCATCGTGTATCATGGTTTGGTCAAGAGAATATGTTAAGTAAGAGGTTTCAATTAAAAATATTTTGAACTTACCTAGTCTTGTATTTGTCTGACATTAGTCATCTCTAGAAAACTTACATTCAAACTGCTCTAGTCAATGGAAACTTGTAAGGTACTTGTTTAGTACCTTACTTTTAATCATTAACTAAGGATTATGTGACAGTAACTTAAGAGACAATTGTACTTCTACTGCTTGTCTATTATATTGGCATTTTCTACAAAGTAGGATTTCCATTTAAAATTACAATTAATTATGTAACTATTGATTATTAAGAACCCATTGGCTTAGTGAGTAGTACCATAATACATGTATATTTTTAATTTTGCTGAAATGATTTGTATGTGAAACAAATACATAAACGATTAGTAAAGGCACCACACATGTAGAATATTTCAAATACCTTACAGAAAAGTAATACAGAATCAAAGTTTGTTGTGCAATTATTTCTCCCATTAGTTACCATTATTCACTGGGATAATTCCACTCTTTTCTAGATAAATTGATATGTTAATTACTGGCCAAGAAACTGAGTAAAATCAAAGGTTTATGTAAAAATCACAGGAACTGCAAAATGAGGTAATAAATGCAAACTGTCATGAAGTGAGGAGGGATCACTCAATGGCAGACTTCCAGGTACAAAAAGGAAGCGAACTATAAATTTTAGTAAAAAAGTCTCTTGATCAATCCTTGTTCAATTCAAAGTCAATCTGACATTTTTCTCCCTTTCAAAATAGGATATTAAAACACTTGAAATCTTACCCTCTGGTCTCTCAGATATTTCTGTTCTTCTTCCCTTGCTATATCTTAAAACCAAGGTGAATAGTCAGTGAGTAAAAGTGGACAGTGCATTTTTATAATATTGAACCCATGCTCTGCAATTATTCTATCAATTATTCTATAGAGATGGTTGCTACTTTTTCCTAAGGACTTGTTACTTCAAAATACTGTGCAAATATGTGAAATTCTCTGTTCTTAAAAGCCTCCAGATATACCTGCTAGTAGTTTGTGAAAATTCATTTCTAAATTAGGTTTATCCCCCACTCTCTGAGTCATCTGAATATGACCACTAGAGAAGTACCTCTGTGGCCTAAATGGGAATGATCTCTTAAAACAAAGATTAAAATGTTTTGTCTTCATCAAAACATTTTAGTCTCAGAACTGTTGTTTTGCATCTCATGCAAAAAGCCCAGCTAGATTGCATACAGACAGATTAAAAAGGGAGTGATGTCAGACAGCTAAAACCTCCTACTGTTTGGAAATTATTACAGACCTATCCATGGGCCTTTCAGTTCACTGAAAGTCCTGGGCCAACCCACTACTCCCGGAGGAATAGCTGTACTGGTGTTTCTTACAGAAACATCCTTTCAGTTAGGGTAAAAGTAGGTTTTCCCTTCATGGGAACAAGTAACAGGCCTCAGCTAAGGTTCTGGGGAGAGTTGAGGTCACCTTTATGGAGCCTGAGCATGTCTATTCTGCTGTCATTTGTTTTCAGTAACCTAAGTGCAATGGGATTTTATTTGAGGTCTAGAATATTCTAGAGCTGCCTCTCCTAAAGAATACTCACAGCTACTCTTGAGTATTCAGGGTCTTCAAAGAATCTTCTGATTTTATTCACCCAGCTGCTCCGTTCAGACTTAGGACATACTTTCTAGCTGTAGATTTAATGTTGTGGTACGATTCCTGAAACTTTCTGAACATTCTTCAAAAAGAATATATGATGATTATGATTAATTTTTATTTTTTTCCAAGAATTTTACTCAGGGAAATTGGTTCTGATTAATGATGGGATAGTAACTTTTGTATTAAAGCCTGGTTTGTTACCCTGCTATAGGGTAATTGCAGCAGATGAAGGAAACATGTTTACTGAGCATGAGTTAATGGAAATTGCAATGATGTTTTTGAGAGAAAAACATCTCTTTTCAGAGAAAAAAAAATAAAAAGACAATCACAAAGGCTCACAAGACCAAATTATTCAGACTGAAAACACAAACCACATTTATAAGGTAATGCAGAAAAGTCTAAGGTAGAACACAAAGTAGCAAGAAGAGAGGAAAAAGTTTCAGAGAATCAGTAACTGCTAGTTTTGAAAGAAGTGAAATAAGGTATATGTCTGGAAGTTGAGCTTCAGTTTGAAGTCTCTGATGCCTAAGATTTAAGTTTTGAGCTCATGTGTGTTGCTGTTCCCTCAGGATGGGAACTGGGAGAGTCACACATGTTTACGCAGAAACCTGTTTCCACATAATCTCAAGGAACATGGTATCCTGGAGATTTCCGTATCCTCAGTTAAGTCTGTCTGATTTTGGTCTAGCTCTTCAACATATTAAGAAGAGCCTGAATTTCATACAGAAGAGCAAATTGATCACATAAACTACACTTCAATAAACCAGGCTAAAAATAAGTGAGAAAGCTTTAAAAGCTTAATTGTGAGTTAATCATATTACACCTTGTAGATAGGTCTGAAAAGCCAGTGACAGAAGATAGAAAAAGGAAAAGTTCTATGTGAAACCAAAACTTCTTTTAAGCTGTAAAATAAATTGGGGTGTCGTGGTTTAACCCGACCGGCAGCTAAACACCACGCAGCCGTTCGCTCACCCTCCCCCCTCCCTCTCTGGGACGGGGGAGAGAAATGGAAAGTGAAGCCCGTGAGTTGAGATAAAGACAGTTTAATAAGACAGGAAAAAAAAAAAAAAATAATAATAATAATAATAACAATAATAATAATGATGATACAATGGTGATAATACGAAAGTAATAATAGTATGTACAAACAAGTGATGCACAATGCTATTGCTCACCACCCGCTGACCGATGCCCAGCCTAACCCCGAGCAGTCCGGCGCCCTCCCCCCGGCTAGCCACCCCTATATATTGTTTAGCATGACGTCAGATGGTAAGGAATACCCCTTTGGCTAGTTTGGGTCACCTGTCCTGGGTCTGTCCCCTCCCAGCTCTTACTGCACCCCCCAGCCTGCCCGTTGGCAGGACAGAGCAAAGGCTGAGATGTCCTTGGCTTAGTATAAGCACTGCTCTGCAACAATTAAAGCATCGGGGTGTTATCAGCACTCTTCTCATTCTAAGCCAAAACACAGCATTCCACCAGCTACTAGGAAGAAAATTAATTCTGTGCTAACTGAAACCAGGACATCTATCCACCCCTTATTCCATACCATTTATGTCATGCTCAGGTTACACTCTTTTCCATACATTCTAATTAGTCACCTATAGTAATCATGGTAGTGATAACATACAGTATAATATGCTATTTAACATGGTGCAATTCAGTTCATGGGCTATTCTCACCCAGTATTAAATCTCCTTGAGGTACACACCGGACCTCTCCGTTCTTTTGCATCACCCACCAAGTATATCCAGGTCCCTGAGCGAAAACAATTCCACGAATAGGTTTGCCTTTTCCTGAGGCAGGAGTAGCCCAGACTGTTTTACCCAGCATATTTTTTACATGCACTACAGGAACTTTATCCCCATCTACAGTACGTAACAGGTTTGATTGGGCAGGTCCAGCTCGATTGGTAGATCCCCTAGTATTGACTAACCAGGTGGCCTTTGCCAAATGCGTATCCCAGTTTTTGAACGTCCCAGCGCCCATTGCTTTCAAGGTAGTCTTTAACAGGCCATTGTATCGTTCAACTTTCCCGGAGGCTGGTGCATGATAGGGGATGTGATACACCCATTCAATACCATGTTCTTTGGCCCAAGTGTCTATAAGGTTGTTTCGGAAGTGAGTCCCATTGTCTGATTCTATTCTTTCTGGGGTGCCATGTCGCCATAGGACTTGCTTTTCAAGGCCCAGGATGGTGTTCCGGGCGGTAGCATGAGGCACAGGATATGTTTCCAGCCATCCGGTGGTTGCTTCCACCATTGTAAGTACGTGGCGCTTGCCATTGCGAGTTTGAGGGAGTGTGATGTAATCAATCTGCCAGGCCTCTCCATATTTATATTTCAGCCATCGTCCTCCATACCAAAGAGGCTTTGACCGTTTGGCTTGCTTGATTGCAGCACATGTTTCACAGTCATGAATAACCTGTGCTATAGCGTCCATGGTCAAGTCCACCCCTCGATCACGAGCCCATCTGTATGTTGCATCTCTACCTTGATGGCCTGAGGTGTCATGGGCCCATCGGGCTATAAATAATTCACCTTTATGCTGCCAATCCAGGTCCACCTGAGCTACTTCAATCTTAGCAGCCTGATTCACCTGCTGGTTGTTTTGATGTTCTTCAGTAGCCCGATTCTTGGGCACATGAGCATCTACGTGGCGTACTTTCACAGCCAGGTTCTCTACCCGAGCAGCAATATCTTGCCACAATGCAGCAGCCCAGATAGGTTTGCCCCTATGCTGCCAGTTGTTTTGCTTCCATTGCTGTAACCATCCCCACAGGGCATTTGCTACCATCCATGAATCAGTGTAGAGATAGAGAACTGGCCATTTTTCTCGTTCAGCAATGTCTAAAGCCAGCTGAATGGCTTTCACTTCTGCAAACTGACTCGATTCACCTTCTCCCTCAGCAGCTTCTGCAACTCGTCGCGTAGGACTCCATACAGCAGCCTTCCATCTCCGATGCTTCCCCACAATACGACAGGACCCATCAGTGAACAGGGCATATTTCTTTTCATTCTCTGGCAACTGGTTGTACAGTGGGGCTTCTTCAGCACGACCCACCTCCTCCTCTGATGATATCCCAAAGTATTTGCCTTCTGGCCAGTCCATGATTACTTCCAATATTCCTGGGCGACTGGGGTTTCCTATTCGAGCCCGCTGAGTAATCAGTGCAACCCACTTGCTCCATGTAGCATCAGTTGCATGATGCGTAGAGGGGACCCTTCCCTTGAACATCCAGCCTAGTACCGGTAATCGGGGTGCTAGGAGGAGCTGCGCTTCAGTACCGACCACCTCCGAAGCAGATCGAACTCCTTCATATGCTGCCAATATCTCCTTTTCAGTTGGAGTATAACGGGCCTCAGATCCTCTGTATCCCCGACTCCAAAACCCCAGAGGCCGACCTCGAGTTTCCCCAGGTTCTTTCTGCCAGAGGCTCCAGGTGGGGCCGTTCTCCCCGGCTGCAGTGTAGAGCACATTCTTTACATCTGGTCCTGTTCGAACTGGCCCAAGGGCTACTGCATGGACTATTTCCTGCTTGATTTGTTCAAAGGCTTGTCGTTGTTCAGGGCCCCATTCAAACTCATTCTTCTTACGAGTTACTTGGTAGAGTGGGTTTACAATCAGACTGTAATTTGGGATGTGCATTCTCCAAAACCCCACAACACCTAGGAAAGTCTGTGTTTCTTTTTTGTTAGTTGGTGGAGACATAGCTGTTATTTTGTTGATCACATCCATTGGGATTTGACGACGTCCATCTTGCCATTTTATTCCTAAAAACTGGATCTCCCGTGCAGGTCCTTTGACTTTATTTTGTTTTATGGCAAAACCGGCTTTCAGAAGGATTTGGACTATTTTCTTCCCTTTCTCGAAAACTTCCTCTGCTGTGTCACCCCACACAATAATGTCATCGATGTACTGCAGGTGTTCAGGAGCTTCCCCCTGCTCTAGTGCAGACTGGATCAGCCCATGGCAAATGGTAGGGCTGTGTTTCCACCCCTGGGGCAGCCTATTCCAAGTATATTGGACTCCCCTCCAAGTGAAGGCAAATTGTGGCCTGCACTCTGCTGCTAAAGGGATGGAGAAAAATGCATTAGCGATATCAATTGTGGCGTACCACTTGGCTGCCTTCGATTCAAGTTCATACTGAAGTTCCAGCATGTCCGGCACTGCAGCACTCAGTGGTGGCGTGACTTCGTTCAGGCCGCGATAGTCCACTGTTAGTCTCCACTCGCCATTAGACTTTCGCACTGGCCATATGGGACTATTGAAAGGTGAATGAGTCTTGCTGATCACTCCTTGGCTCTCCAATTGACGAATTAGCTTATGGATGGGAATCAGGGAGTCTCGGTTGGTGCGATATTGCCGCCGGTGCACAGTTGTGGTAGCAATTGGCACTTGCTGTTCTTCGACCCTCAGCAACCCCACAACAGAGGGGTCCTCTGAGAGACCAGGCAAGGTAGATAATTGTTTAATGCCCTCTGTCTCTAAGGCAGCAATACCAAAAGCCCACCGGAACCCTTTTGGGTCCTTGCAGTATCCTCTTCTAAGATAGTCTATGCCAAGGATACATGGAGCATCCGGACCAGTCACAATGCGGTGCTTTTCCCACTCATTCCCAGTCAGACTCACTTCAGCCTCCAATACAGTCAACTGCTGAGATCCCCCTGTCACTCCACAAATATAGATGGGCTCTGGTCCTTTATAGCTCGATGGCATTATAGTACATTGTGCACCGGTGTCTACTAAAGCCTTATACTTCTGTGCGCGTGATGTGCCAGGCCATCGAATCCACACAGTCCAATAAACTCGATTGTCCCTTTCCTCCCCCTGGCTGGAGGCAGGGCCCCCCTAATCCTGGTCAGAATCTTCCTCGTTTCTGTGTTTGAAGGACTGTCTGCTGGAAGTTGGAGCAGCAAACTTTTCGGAGAATCCCTTTTTCCTGATTGTTTTCTTTTGCAACTCACGTACCCGTGCCTCTAGGGTCGCGGTAGATTTTCCATCCCACTTTCTCATGTCCTCTCCATGGTCTCGTAAGTAAAACCACAGGGTGGCACGGGGTGAGTACCCACCATATCGTCTTCCTTGTGTGGGTGAACGCCTACCCCTGACAGCTGAGACACTGCTTTGTACAGGTGCGAAGGAGAATAATCTCTCTTCAAGTTGGTGAACCTTTTCAGAAAGTTTCTCCCAAGTGTTCTCCTTTGGTCGGTGGGCACTGGTTGGTTCAGGTGGGGAGGACAATAGATTCTCTTCAAGTTGGTGAACCTTTTCAGAAAGTTTCTCCACAGCTGAGACGCAGGCCTGTAAGGAAGAGGAGAGACTTTCTTCGTACTGCCGGAGTTGTTTAGCCGCTTCACCCACTGTGGGTTCCTCATCCTCTTTCCAGGCCATTATTGCCAATGAGCTGGCATATGATGATGGTGCACTCCGTACAAACTTCCGCCACATGGGTCGTGTACACTTGACTTCATCTGGATCTGTGGATGTTTGTTTGAGGTCTGGATCCTCATAAATCACTTCCCGTACGGCTAATTCCCTCAGGTACTGGATTCCCTTCTCCATAGTGGTCCACTTGCCTGGTAGACATAAAATATCTTCCTTGAAGGGATACCTTTCCCTCACAGCTGAGAGGAGACGCCTCCAGAGGCTGGTGGGTCGTGCTCCATCTGCAATTGCTTTGTCAATGCCGGCGTCTCGAGCAAGGGATCCCAGCCGCTTGGCTTCCCTGCCGTCTAATTCCACACAATTGGCTCCAGAGTCCCAGCACCGGAGCAGCCAGGTGACAAGCTGCTCACCTATACAGCGACCAAAATCTTTTCGCACATCTCGTAGCTCGCGCTCGTTTAGGCTTCGGGTAGTTACTGTTGCTCTTTCGGCATCCTCATCTTCCTCCTCCTGAATCCTTGACGGCCCAGCGTCGTCATCATCTTCGTCATCTCTATACTTAGTTTTGGCAGAAGCCTTACCTGGATTGGCAGAAGACTCTCTGCGTTCTAAACGACTTGAATTTCTATACCATATTTTCACCTTCTCTACAGGGGCAGCTTGCACTGCTACTGCTTGTTTCTCTGACTTTGTTACAGGGTCTGCCACAGGGGTTGGAATGCCCTCTGCAGGGTCAACTTGCACTGCTACAGCTCGTTTCTCTGACACGGCCACAGGAGCTGGAGCGGCTACAGGAGCTGGAGCAGTTGCAGGAACCGGAGCTGTAGCGGCTACAGGAGCTGGAGCTGGAGCTGGAGCAGTTGCAGGAGCTGGGACTGGAGCAGCAGTAGGAGCTGGAGCTGGAGCGGCTTCAGGAGCTGGAGCTGGAGCGGCTTCAGGAGCTGGGACTGGAGTAGCGGCCGGAGCTGGAACTGGAGCGACTGCAGGAACTGGGACTGGAGCAGCTGCAGGAGCTGGAGCTGGAGCGGCTTCAGGAGCTGGAGCTGGAGCAGCTTCAGGAGCTGGGACTGGAGCAGTTGCAGGAACTGGGACTGGAGTAGCGGCCGGAGCTGGAACTGGAGCGACTGCAGGAACTGGGACTGGAGCAGCTGCAGGAGCTGGGACTGGAGCGGCTGCAGGAGCTGGGACTGGAGCGGCTGCAGGAGCTGGGACTGGAGCGGCTGCAGGAGCTGGGACTGGAGCGGCTGCAGAATCCACCGTAGGGGTCACAGTGGCCGTTGGATCTGTCACAGGGTTTGGAGTGGCCGCAGGGTCTGTCACTAAGTTGACAGCAGTATCAATGGCAGCTCGATAGGCATGAGCCAGGCCCCAGCACGTTACAATGATTTGTGTTACTTTGGAACTGCCAGAATCATTACACCTTTTTTTCAAGCATTCTGCCAGTTTTTGAGGATTTTGCAGTTGTTCAGGGGTGAATTTCCAACACACTGGGGGTGCCAACTGCTCTAGATGCCTGCCCATATCCACCCATACTCCCTGCCACCCACAACTATACTGCCTCCGGGCAGATCTCCGGATGAGCTTCATAAGTAGTTGTTTAACTTTAAGCAGAATCTGAAGTGCATTCATGAGGCAGAACAACAAGACTATGGTATTCTGAGTATTCCAGAAATATTCAATATCTTGGAGAGCTATTGTGACAAGCTCAGGGGATAAGAGGGTGGTGAAGGAGGAAGGCAGAGTGACCCAGGAGGATACAGGGGTGGTGAAGGAGAAAGGGAGAGTAAGCAAGTAAGGAAAAATATCCTCCCCTTTCCCCTCCACAGATTGACTCTCTAATGGAGAAAAACAATAGGTATAATTGCTAATAGTTCCCAAGATGCTGTTTCCAAAGTACAGAGTCCACGATGTTACTGAGTATAAATACCAAGTTAGAGTCATGACCAGATATCTTATCGTCTCATAAGCCATTGCTATAACACTTAGTACCATAATGGTCTGAAACCAGGGCCCGGAGAGGAGAAACAACACTACAGAGAGCAAATACGGAAAATAATGTACTATAATACTCAATTTGGAAAACAGGCGCAGCAGAGTTGTGATTAAAGCAATCAGCATCATGACAAGTGACTATTAAGCAGGTCTAATCCTTACACCAATTTTAGTTTAACACACTCTGATCAGATCTGCCGTTATCTCAACCTTTCGGGCCCCACGTTGGGCGCCAAAAAGACTGTCGTGGTTTAACCCGACCGGCAGCTAAACACCACGCAGCCGTTCGCTCACCCTCCCCCCTCCCTCTCTGGGACGGGGGAGAGAAATGGAAAGTGAAGCCCGTGAGTTGAGATAAAGACAGTTTAATAAGACAGGAAAAAAAAAAAAAAAATAATAATAATAACAATAATAATAATGATGATACAATGGTGATAATACGAAAGTAATAATAGTATGTACAAACAAGTGATGCACAATGCTATTGCTCACCACCCGCTGACCGATGCCCAGCCTAACCCCGAGCAGTCCGGCGCCCTCCCCCCGGCTAGCCACCCCTATATATTGTTTAGCATGACGTCAGATGGTATGGAATACCCCTTTGGCTAGTTTGGGTCACCTGTCCTGGGTCTGTCCCCTCCCAGCTCTTACTGCACCCCCCAGCCTGCCCGTTGGCAGGACAGAGCAAAGGCTGAGATGTCCTTGGCTTAGTATAAGCACTGCTCTGCAACAATTAAAGCATCGGGGTGTTATCAGCACTCTTCTCATTCTAAGCCAAAACACAGCATTCCACCAGCTACTAGGAAGAAAATTAATTCTGTGCTAACTGAAACCAGGACATGGGGAAAAAGAAAAAAAAAAAAAAGTCAGCTCTTAGAAATATTAATTTGAATATTGCCCTGGTATAATGAAATTTCTTAAGATTTGCTGTATCTATTATCCTCAGTTTGACAAGAATATTGCATCACTTCACCATTAGATTGTGATCTATCTAGTCATTACTCTGACTAGTCATTACTGTGAGAACCAGGCACATACTTTGTAATTGAAGGAATTATTAGAGAAAACAGCATGGAGGGAGAAAGAGAAAAATAGCTTATGTATGCTGAAATGAAGTTCTCAGTAAAACTGTTTGACAAAATCAGGACAGTGAAACTGACGTGATAAATTCAGGTTTTACTTCATGCATAAGGGAATGATATAAATGCATATAAAGACACAAATTAATAAAGATGGCTTCACTAACAATTGCAATCCTGAATGTGTTAAATACCAAGGAAATAACCTTCTATCACCATTTTTCTTCAAATTCTTCATATATCTATTAAAAAAAAAAAAATAGTCAAGCCCAAGACAATCAATATGAAACTTCTACTTATGCAGACAGTAAAATAAGTAACCATATTTCCAAAACTGCCAAGTAACTTAACAAGTCCCCATGAAATGAAGAACTAAGGTAAGCATTCAGTGCTTTAGAAGCTGTTTAACATAACATGTAAATATGTAATCTGATTATGGTAGTATAATTTATGGATGACCTCGTATTCTGAAGACACTTTTCTAAGGACAGGTAAACTAACATTACCTAAGGATAATGCTGGTTTGGAGCAACAAAAGAATATATAAGAATTTGATCTGACTTTACAAAGTTAAAAGAAGAAAAGATCCACTCTTTCAAAATAACTTCTAAAAGATTTGTAACCTGTAAAACAGGTTGGTAAAAAACCTTTTCCTAAGTCCAAGATGATTTGCAGAGCATTGGTGTGCAGAGAAAGAGTCATAAAAATATGAATTAATCTAGAAATTAAATTAGAATGTGATAAGTCATGTTGTCACATCTAGATCTATCACAGAACGACAGACAAAAAAAGAATTTGAAAGAATAATAATAATAATAATAATAAAAAGACAAAGTCAGTTGGAGTCAGATTCTTGTTTCTAATGTTAAGAACTATTTTTTCCATATCATGTCCTTAAATCTCTAAATTTTTTATAGGCATATATGAGTGGAGATGAGAGTAGAGTAGAGACAAGGACATAAGTACAAATAAGCAGACTAAAAAAATGAATTTCTATTAGCCAAGGTAAGGTACTATGAAGTCTATTTAAATATACATTTAAAAACATGTTGATATGGTACTTTTATGGACATATGTTGATTTGGACAGGAAAGAAGGTGAAATACAAGGCATTTTCTTTTCACACAGAAAGTTAGCTTGACCAAATAATTACTTTTAACAAATATATGTGAGTAGAGGTCAGTGCATGTTGAAGAATATTTAACCAAAATAAATGTTCTAGTTAGCAAACCCTGATATAATTTATTCTGGAGTACTTAAAGAAGTAAATAAATTAATCCTTTAAGCTCTTAGTGTTTGTGCATTAGAACTTGTAAAAGATGAAGGAAGGAGATGATAAGAGAAGGATTTTTTTGTTTTTTAATAAGAAAAATTAAGAACATTAGGGATTTTATTTCAGAGATGTTTTTACATTCTCTTGGGGAAAATAAGTATATACCATAAAATTATAAATACCAGGTAGGAGTAGGTTTAAAGTTACTTTCACAAAACAGGCTGAAAGGACATCTAAGTTACATTTGTTCAAATGCTTTCTCTGTTGAACTTGAAATGGGGAACAATTGGGTAGGAAGCTAAATAGGATATATTTTTTATCCAACGGGTCATAAATTAAATATAGAACAACTGTGATGATGCTGGAAAAAATGCTAGTTCTATTCTGGGCTTCATTAACAGAAGTTTTTCTGTAAAACAATGAAATAAGTTAAAAGACTTGGATTTGTTTAATCTGGAAAAGAGAGGCTGGAGGGAAGTCATGATGACTGTTTTTCCAGTATGTTCTCCATCACCACTGGAGGACAGAGGAGAAAGGACTGGCTCAGTTTGCAGAAAAGTAGATTTTGGCTTGGTGTTAGGAAAAACTCTCTAACTACATAAGGATAGAGAAAATGTGGAGCAGGGTACATATAGAACTAGTAGAATCTCCTGGTGGATATTTTTAACAGTAGGTTGTGCATATGTTGGGAATATACCGTTAAACTCTGATGTGTTATAGTTATCTATTTAATTATTTCTAAATCTGCATTCCTGTGATTGTGTAATTCAGAATTGTCATTTTCAAGACAATGACTAAGAACCTGCAGAGGACTAGCATTTCCAAGTGAAGTCATTAGGATACTGACATTAAGACCATCTTATGAACATTACTATTCAGGTCTTTAGCAGACAACTGTTAACTGTTGCTGAACTCTATCACTATGCCAGAAAAAAAATATATCAAACTAAACCAAAACAAAACAGAAAAGTCAGAATAATGCAGTAAATAATTCCATGTCTCTTAAGTAAGATGTAAACCATATTTTTTTTCTTTATGTGAGGGGAGGGAAGGGGAAGGAAGGGAAAAAGGGAAATTAAAACTGCCTTTATTTGCTACCAATACAAACAAACAAACAAAACCACAAAACCACAACCAACCAACCAGAAAAAAAAAAAAAAAAAAAAAGGTTAAAATAAAGTTGTGAGATAATTTGAGGACAGAAAAATTTTCTTGCTGCATGAAGCTGCAAATGTAGACCCTAGCTGAAAAAAATTAAAGAAATGGAAGCACCTAGGTAAGAATTTATTATCACTGATGGTCTAACCAAGTCTTGCTAGCTCTAAAACCACTTTGCACAGTATTGGGAAGTGCTGATGTCTTCCAATTCTTGCTCTTATGTGGTTATGTTGCGAGATCTGAAGAAGAATGACTAGGATTGGATATGGGCCTGTTGTGTAGAAGATTACTAGTAGAACATCATTGCAGAAAATACTTCAAATGACTGTGGTTATCATGCCTCCCTCTATGTCAGTGTTGAATCTATGCTTAGCATTCCATGTCATCTTTAAGCTGCAAAGCACAATTAACTTGTAACAGTGTGTAGCTATGAACAGGTTTCCTGCCAGGACAAAGCATTAATCCTGGTGTTCTGGAAAATCCTAAGGATTTGTGATGTGATCTCTAATCACTTAAATCAGAATTTTGGTTAGGATTTTCACAACAGGCTTTCATTTTTTTCACTTACAAACTTTGGAGGAGAAATTCTTCTGAAAGCAGTGCCCTTCTGTTTATGGTTACATGCTCATGTAACAATCCTTGCCTCTGGAATAGGCAACTAAAATCTCAGAATGTCTTGGCGAAAGAAGGTTTGGGGGGTGGGGAGTGGAGGAAGGAGCAGAGTGGCTGCTGTTTGTGCTGGGTGAGCCAAAGCATTTCTGGACTGAGCATGGTGGCTGCTATTAACATGATCTGCCCTACTCAGGGTGCTGGCACTCCATTACCTCCTTACAGACATACAACAGTTGTTCACTCTGTATAATGATTTTAGCTTTCTTACATTGTCAAGCAAAAGGCAGTAGGCTGGGTGTGCAAATAATCTACTACTTAAAGCATTCTGCTGTTTTGTTCAAAAGTGTATTTTCCTGTTTATCTAATATTTTATTAAGGACTTAATTTCATATCAACTATTTCATTGTAAAGGTGTTACTTATCCTTCCATTTTTTCTTGTTTGTGGTCTCTTAACATTCATTCTTAGAAACAAAGACCAAAATACTCTTTCTTCCCTATTCTTCCATCTACATTCTTCACTTCCTATCTGGGATTATTGGCCAAGTTCTGTACAAAACTTTAATTCACAGTCTGCCTGATCTGAACCTTACAAAAACTATAGGATATATCGGTCTAAGAGAAGTCTAAAAAACAGGCTTGTTTTCCAGTTTATTTAGCAGATAAGTGCCATAACAGTACCAAGTGCCATAAGTTTTAATTCAAATAACAGAAAAATGGTTCATGTCATGATTTCCACATATGCTGAAACTACCATTGCATTACAAGAAATTAGATACATATGAAAATTTACTGTGTGTTACCCTTTAATCATGGATCTTACATGTAATTGAGTATTCATCATCACACTGTCCAGAACCAGACTTTTATGAATGTTTCTTTTTGTAGAAGAAAGTTTCCACTGGTCTTTACAAAGAATAGGTAGGTAAACTAGTATTAATGAGGTGAATACATGTGGAATATTACTAGGCTTATTGGTGTCAAAATACCAAGTGACTGTAAGTCAGCAAAGTGAGTGTAAGTCAGCAAAGACTTGCTAAGACTGGGGTTGATGACACCAAGTTGGGCAGGAGTGTTGAGGGTAGCAAGGCTCTACAAAGGGATCTGAATAGGATCAATAAAATGGATCAATAGGCTGAGGCCAACTGAATGAAGTTCAACAAGGCTGAGTGTTGTGCCCTGCACTTGGGGCACAATGATCCCATGCAGCGCTGCAGGTTTGGAGAAGAGTGGCTGAAAAGCTGCCTGGCAAAAAGGGACCTGTGGATATTGGTAGATAGCCAGATGAATATGAGCCAGCAGCGCGCTCAGGTGGCCAAGAAGGCCAACAGCATCCTGCCTTGTGTGGCCAGCAGGACTAGGGAAGTGATTGTCCTGAACTCCACTGTGGTGAGGCTGCACCTCAAATAGTGTGTTCAGTTTTGGGCCCCTCACAACAAGAAGGATACAAGAGGAAACAAGAGGTGCTGAGGAATGTCTAAAGAAGGGCAATGAAGATGGTAAAAGGTCTAGAGAACAAGGCTTATGATGAGTGGCCAAGGTAACAGGTGTTATTTAGAGAGAAAAGGAGGTGTAGGGAGACCTTATTCCTCTCTAAAACTACATCAAAGGAGGTTGTAGCAAGGTGGGGATTGGTCTCTTCTTCTAAGCCTCAAGTGGTAGGACAAGAGAAAATGCCCTCAAGTTGCAGCAGGGAAGGTTTAGGTTGGGTATTAAAGAACATTTCTTAACTGAAAAGGTTGAACAGGCTGCACAAGGGAAACAGAGTCACCATCCCTGGAAGTATTCAAAAGATGTGTAGATGTGGTGCTTAGGGACACAATTTAATGGTAGACTTGGCAGTGCTAGGTTAAAGGTTGGACTAGGTGATCTTAGAGGTCTTTTCCAACGTAAATGATTTTATGATTCTGTTAACATTCAGGAATGTGAGTTGATTGACATGCTTATCTTGCTCATCTGTCCAAAGCACCAGACAGATGTTGGAGGTTTGCAGTTGAATGCTCATCTGTATGAGGCCTCGCAACTATAGCAGTTAAATGATGTTTGGGGTAAGGCAGAAGCCTCACAACTCATGTTGTTTCAAGTGAAACCAGGAAAGCAACCATGATTCTCTACTGACCATTAACCTTACCCCCTCTCCCTCCTTTCTTCTTGACCAACAATGCAGCAACCCTTGTTAAGAGCCAATCAGCACATGATAAATGACTTAGTCTCATCTCATCAAAAAATATATATCTGGCATTTAGAAACCTCCAAACTGAGGATGAGAACTCCAATTATTGGACAGGTCAATAAGTCTCTCACCTCCCCAAGCAGGGTAGTAAGACTCTCACCTCTGACTGTGTCAGATGTTACAATGGAAAATATTGATTACTAAAGTGCTATTATTACTAAGAACTATTAACTCAAGATTACTGCAGTAAGTGAATTTATCAACGGTAATTCTGAATCTATCTGTTACCTTAATAAATTAACCATCTTTTCAACTTTGTGAAAATGTCTCGGTGAAAGTCCTTGTCAGGGCTCTGAAATGGGCATCAATTCAGATAAGTGTCAACACATATATACACACAACCCATTAGACATAAACCATTTACTGAGTCTGGAACTAGGATTGAATCTAACCACACCTAAGCTTCTCTCAGAAAGAAATTTAGAAAGCAGAGGGGTACTTTCTGAACCCTGTGACTCAATGGGAGAGTCTCCTTCAGCCGCATATCCTTAATGTGATAGTACAGACTAAATCAATGCATCAAAGAATACTTGTTCCCTACAGATATTTTCAAAGCTACATTTGATTGTTGGAAAATACTTTTTGGCACAACTTTAATGAAAGCAATCAGAGAAGCACCAGAATCCAGTGCACAGTTGTTATGGCATTCTGCCAAGAGGAGAAACCAGAATCTGGTCCTAAATCCTGAAACAAGTATTCCTTTAATCAAATGAAAATAAAATTTTATCCAATGCAATGAAAAGGCTACCTGTGAAACATAAAGGAGAATCACAGAATTGTCTAGGTTGGAAGACACGTCAAGATCATCTAGTCCAACCTCTGACCTAACACTAACAAGTCCTCCACTAAACCTCCAGGGATGGTGACAACCATCCTTTAAAGACCTCATTTTAAAGACCTCCAGGGATGGTGACAACCACTTCTCTGGGCAGCCCATTCCAATGCCTAACAACCCTTTTGGTAAAGAAGTTCTTTCTGAGATCCAACCTAAACCTCCCTGGCACAACTTTAGCCCATTCCCCCTCATTCTGCCATCAAGCACGTGGGAGAATAGACCAATGCCTACCTTGCTACAGCCTCCTTTAATGTACCTATAGAGAGCAATAAGGTCGCCCCCAAGCCTCCTTTTTCCAGGCTGAACAAACCCAGCTCCCTCGGCTGCTCCTCGTAGGACTTGTTCTCCAGACCCCTCACCAGCTTCATTGCCCTTCTCTGGACTCGCTTGAGCACCTCCATGTCCTTCTTGTAGTGAGGGGCCCAAAACTGAACACAGTATTCGAGGTGCGGCCTCACCAGAGCCAAGTACAGGAGGACAATCACTTCTCTAGCCCTGCTGGCCACACTGCTTCTTATACAAGCCAGGATGCCGTTGGCCTTCTTGGCCACCTGAGCACACTGCTGGCTCATATTCAGCCGACTATCCACCAATACTCCCAGGTCCTTCTCTGCCAGGCAGCTCTCCAACCACTCATCTCCCAGCCTGTAGCTCTGCTTGGGGTTGTTGTGCCCCAGGTGCATGACCCGGCACTTGGCCTTGTTAAACTTCATACAGTTGGCCTCAGCCCATCGATCCAGCCTATCGAGATCCTTCTGCAGAGCCTTCCTACCTTCGAGCAGATTGACACATGCACCTAACTTGGTGTCATCTGCGAATTTAGTGAGGGTGCACTCGATCCCCTCATCTAGATCATCGATAAAGATATTAAAGTATCTAAGTAAAAAAAAGTGTCTAAGTAAACTGAGAGGAGCCCTTCTTCATGCTCCTGTTGAGTGGCATGCTTATTCTTCATTGTGAAGGACTATAATCTTGAGGTATCTCAGTCTTCCCCTTCATTGTGATAGAATTCTATGCGTTTAACTCTTAACTGCCATTACTCACAGGAGCTCAGGACCTAAAAAAAACCCTTAATGGGATTTTTTTCCTCAAATGAATTTCAGACCTTCATTGTTTTAAAAGGTAGTTTTGAAATCAAGGGAGAATAAATATATATCTTTTAGGAAAAATATAATCTATCAGTCCCATATGCTACAATAGATTTCCTGGAGACTAGAGGAATTATAGCTATCTTCTCTCTCAGATCATTCTGCACATTGTTAGTTTAACAATGTGCTGGAAGCTGGCTTGTTTTCTTGCTCTTTCCTCATCAACATATGACTGTATAAAACAATGCACATTTTCCCTAAAAGTCGATTGAGAACGTTACACATCACAGTAGGACAAATCTGGCTTAAGTTAACATTTCCAAAGAAAGGCTGAACTCTACAGCTGTATGGGTTATGCACCCTAAAATCTGAAGGTGATGACAGAAGAGATTTTTTGTTCATTAATGGAGATGTTTTTAATAGCTTCTCAAGGAATAATCAGAGGCATTAGAGGACTAGAGGAAAATGAATGTAAATTCATTGTTTAAGTAAGGGATTAGTGAGGAGACAAGAAACTATGGACAAATAAATCTGAGTTATAGACATGCTTCAAATGACATCAATTTGTTTCTAATGAAAACTAAATAATGTTAAAATAAACCAAAATAAATGCCTCTCGTCCAGTTGTCTGCAGCAATATTTATTTATTTATTTATTTTGTTTGTGTGTTTTGTTGTTTGTTTGTTCATATGGGTTTGGGTGGTGGAGGTGTAAATTCTGTTACAATGGCTCAGCCGAATGAACACAGATCTCAGGATCGGGGTCACCATAAAATAATAAATTTCCTGAGTAACATCATTTCCTCCCACTCTGTCTTCCAAATGTTATCATATTTCTGGCAGATGACTGAACTTCCTGTGGTCTCTTCAGTTTGTTTGAAGATATATGTGTGTGTACTGGACAAACTACCCTGTTTTGCAGACCAGCTTTCATTGATAATATTTCAAAAAATGCATTGCAGAATTGAACTAAATACTGACAATAATCATTAAGACATTAAGACATCATTTTGTTGATAAAATTAATTAATATGTAGTGTAATATAATGAAAAAAGCTTGAAGGGATAACAGATTAAATATCGAAGTCTGAAAAATAGAATACTAACTAGCATTTCCTGTTAAATCATGCTATAGTGATCAGAGTGATGGCTCCATAAGTGCAGCAGAAGAATAAATCAGAAACTTCTGATTTACAAAAGACATAATATAATAAAGAATTACCACTATTCTAGAAATGGTTAGTTTAAGCTTAATTTAAACTGTTTTACATTGCATTTAGTTTGGTTGGATGATGTTGTTCTTTGTATCTTAATATTTTCCTTACTTCTTTGTGGACTTAACTGATGGTCTGGGGACAGTTATGATGGTATGATATCTACAGTAAAGTATCTTGTTTAATGACTCATTCTCTCCCCCCTCCTCCCACCCTTCCTCCTACACACGTATACTTTTTTTTTTTTTTTGAAATATAGGGAAAGCTTAGCTTAGGCATAGAAACATATTTAATGATGTACATACTTCACATATTTATGTGAAGTACATAATGATTCAAAGTACATATGATTTTTTACTGTGTAAGATTCAAGTAGGTTTACAGTTAAGTATTGCTTACATCTTTTAATGAATTGATGTGGATAAAAGGCTAGAAAGTTACTGTGAAAGGCATATCCCCTTCTTCCCAACCCACAATGTTCATTTCTATGTCTCCACTAACATCCAGTTCACTAACATCATCCAGAAAAGAAAGCACTTTCTCTATGTGTACACAAACACATATAAAAAGTACTTTCTTTTCTGGATGATATTTAAAGTATGGCTATAACTGCACTGGAAGCACTATAATGGAATAGGAATTATTTCATTTAAAATGTGTGGTCCTGATTTAAGGTAAGAATGTTTGGTATTTCAAATTGTTCTTATTGACAATTTCATTATCTGTTTGGATGGTAGAGTGTCTGACATCTGTGCATCATTGTCCACTAGTCCACTTCTCAAACAATTGCTGGCCTCATACAAAAGATGTCTGAGGGTGTTCAGCTATTCATTCAAACTTTCTTTTAGAGTATCCTCTTAGCTGTTGCCTGACTGTTGACAAGTTCAGATAAAGCACTACTAAGCATTATTTTCTTGCTCAAGCTAATGATTTTACTACCTTTCCTTTTGTGGGATGGACTCTGCTGTAAACACAGATCAAGGAGATCTGGTCACTGGTAAACATTTCTTATATTTTCTATTCCTGTAGTTGCATTCCTTTTATGTTCCAGCAGTCACACAAAAGTGCTGTACAAGAATATTGAGGCAGCCACATTTTTTATAGTCAATGATCAGGTTATATGAAAGGAGCACCCTCTCTTGGTGTCAAAATGCCTTAATCCAGCCCAAAGTTTTGCAAATTGTTTTTTCACTACTGTATGGCAACACACAGTTATGAACATAAGAATGTGAATATTTGTAAGAGGAAAGGTATCCTGTTTCCAACAACAACCATCAGCCTAGGAAAGAGTAAGAACAAAGCATATGTGCACAATAGTTCCCTGAAATACTGTGAGTCTCCTAAAATTTTAAGAGTGGGTATTTCCCAAGCTTGATGTGGCCGCTACATATTTAGTTAAATGTAACATCTATCTTTTCCACATTCTTCTCAGAGTTTCCCACTTTGGCCCAGGTAAATCTCTAGGATACACATCTTGCTCTGGCAAAAACTTCAACAGGCCTGTCTGCTGTGTGAAGAACCACATTCCTCTGTAGGAAATTTAGTTTTATAGATTTTTTTTCCTAGATTTTATAGATATAAGGTGATTTTAGACATTTTATAATATATATATATGTTTGTATTTCAAATGAAACTTGCTTCCTTATAGATTGTTCTTGTTTTTCTTTTCATGCAGATATTATATTCTCTGTCACTGTTACATTGTTGAAGTTAGTGATTAAAGAGTTAATTTTCAAGTATTTTTTTTTTACACTGAACTTCCTTTTTTTTTTTTTTTTTTTTTCATCCAACATTTCTACCTTGCAGATTTTAATAGGTATGCTGCATCCATCATTAACATGTGATGCAATATGTTTACTATTCAGACTTCCAAGCTGTAGCCATTTCTCAGCTTTGGACTTTATTTGAGCTTTATTTGAGCTAATACGTTATTTAGTAAGAAATAGAGCTCTAGGTGCCATCAGAATTTTTTATTTTTCCCTCTTTGAAAAGTTCAAGTCATAAAAAAGTGATGTACAGAAAAGTTCTTTCAACTTTATCAGTCATCAGAGTTTCTACTTTCTATCATGCATTTTCCATGAAATGATCTACTATTCCTTGTATCTGTCTTTTTGGAATTATGGATGGAATCCAAAACACATTGGAAGTCAATGACCTCTCTATGAGGCAACTGCAAGGAATGAACCCAGTGATCTAATATTTTTTTGTTTCTGTCTCTAATTACTATGCTCCTATGACCTCTAGTCCCATGGTGAGTTTACTAGGTAATCTCTAAATGGCCTAAATAGTTATAAGCTATTATTTTTCTTGAAAACCAGAGCACGGGACATGTAAAGTCACAGAGGTATATTATTATGACAATACCAACGTATCTGCACTGTATCTAAGCTTCAATGAAACAATTTTATCAAAATTCACACTTATTTACTTACTTAATTAGTGCTATAATATCATGATGCATACTGAAATACCCTTGCATATTCTTTACACATTAGATGGATGGTCCTTCAACTGTATGTCAACTGTGCATCTTTCATCCACCCAGTAGGATAAGCGCTTGATGAGAAACATGCTTCAATCTTTTCTGAAAATCTTTTCTTTCCAACATGCAAATTAAAACATTTATTTTGTTTCCTTTCATCCTCTTATCCTCTCTCTAATGAGTAGAACAATAAGGAAAATGCAATGACAACTAAGATTTGCAGTGTTGCTCCATAGTGAAGAAGCAAAATCTTGTGTCTTAAGAGCAAAGAATAGTAGGTAACTAAAAATCAAATGTCCTTTAATTTAGGAAAGATACAGTCCAGGCAGAGCTAAAGCAAAAGGAGTCTGTTTTTTAGAATGTTGTTATATTAATAAATTGCTTGAAACCTCTGTATATAAATTTTGATTACCATTGCTTTGTTCAAAAATAAATTATACTATAAGTAAAAAAAATTATGAAAAGTATATATTAAAGTACTGTTATTTATTTATTTTAGCCTACAAGAATGTTCACAGTGCTCTTGATATTTCTGGATACTGGAAAACGTGTCTCCTTGCTCTTGCTAATTGATGTAAAACACTTAAAGTTGCACACGCAGTTCTGAAAGAAAATAGTTTCTGTTATAATGAACTGGTTTCACTGATAGCAGTCAAACTGAAAAAAAAAAAAAAAAAAAAAAAAAGAGAGATAGAATAGAATTTTAACAGATTCAGAAAATTTAGTATGTGATATGATAAGAGTAGTTATTTGTGTGTATCAGACTCACCTGAATTTGAGTCTGCTGTTGTGCGCCATACAAGATCACTCTATGCAACTGTGTAATCACCTTGAAGGGGTTTAGTAGTGTGGAGACTGATAAAGATTATAATTTCTACTGATATGTTGATATGTTATCGACATATGTAGATATGTTATCTACATGGACTTCTGCAAAGCCTTTGATATGGTTCCACTTGACATCCTCACGTCTACACGAGATAGATTTGAACAGTGGACCATTGTGTAGATAGGAAATTAGTTAGATGGTCCAGGTGGAGGCTGGTGAGTAGTGGTGTCCTTAAGAGGTCTGTTTTGGGAATGGTATTGTTTAAAATCTTCATCATTGACATAAACAATAGGATTGAGTGCACCCTCAGCACCTTTGCAGATGACACCAAAATGTATGGTGCAGTCGATGCAACAAGAGGAAGAGGAGTGCCATCCAAAGGAACCTGGACAAGCTAGATAAGTGGGCCCATGTGAACCTAGTGAGGGTCAACAAGTCCAAGTGAAAGGTGCTGCACCTGGGTCAGGGCAATCCCAGATATGAGTACAGACTGGGTGAAGAATTCATGGAGAGCAGCCATGTAGAGAAGGACTTGGGGGTTCTGATGGATGAAAAGCTTGATATCAGCTAGCAGTGATATCAGCTTGCAGGGAGACCTCATTGCAATCTTCCAATACTTAAAGCAGGCTTATAAAAAAGATGGAAAGTGACTTTTTGAATGGGCAAGTAGTGATAGAATAAGGGTGAACAGTTTTAAACTGAAAGAGGGGAGATTTAGATTAGATTTTAGGAAAAAATTCTTCACTCAGTGGTTGGTAAGGTACTGGAACAGTTTGTCCAGAGAAGATGTGGATGTCTCATCTCTGGAGCTGTTCAGGTTGAATGGGTCTTTGAGTTAACTGATCTAGTGGGTGACATCCCTGCCCATGGCAGGTAGGTTAGAACTAGATCTTTAAGGTTCTTTATAACCCAAGCCTATCCCAAGCCATTCTAGGATTCTAAAATTCTATGATTCTTTTCTTTTTCTTTTTCGCTTTCCCCTATCTCCAACAGGCTGAGCAGAATGTGGTTCCTACTGCAATGCTTTTTTTTTTTTTTTTTTTTTTTTTTTTTTTTTTTAAATGGCTAGAGCAGATCCACATGCACTATTTAAAGATGCAACTTGTGTCATTGGTTGTTTGTTGTTAAGTATTCCAGGAGTATAACACCTTTTCACAAACACTCATTTGTTACTGGTGACTGCACTTTACTCATGTTACCATCATTTATCTATTATCTTCAAGTTATATTATAATTGTAACACGTGTAGGAAATTAGATGTTTTTCTCACTCTTTATTCCAAAATGTTTTAGGAACAGTTGAATCTGAGATTGCAGTGGAGTGAAGTGGAGTGAAGAACTGATGCTGACCCTATTAATGCTGATAGACAAACAGACTAAAGAGTTCTGTAAAACATTTCACAAAATTTGTTTCTTTTCCCTATAATTTGACAATCTATTACAGACATATACATATTGTGATAGGGCCTGGAATACAGAGCCTTTTGTTCTTACTAGCTAATTTTTGTTGGACATGGGATGCCTTAATTCCAGGTACTTAGTGGTTGCACAAAGCTTTAGAGGAGATAAATTGGTACATACCAATGAACTGGTTCTACAGAAGTCTCAGCCTTTTCAAGAAGGCTCTGCAGATAATCATTCCCTAGGGCACTAGACTTTGAGAAACAAACTTGTATTAAATGTTGCAGCCTGGATTGTATAATTTCTATACATCCTTGCACAGGGAGATGTTTTGCTTATGGGGAAATAGTATTTTGTTGATGCTTGGTCTACAGGCATACATTGCCTTTGACATGCATTGGCTAGCAGAATGCCACCGATTGCATGCAGCGATACGGGTTAGTCTGACTACTCCTTCTTCATTGCCAAGTGAGTTGCTTCATAGTTCAAAAGAACAAGCAGTTACTGGAGAACAAGGATGAGGGACTTGCAGCTGAGCCTGTGTGCTGTACAATTTATAGATGGAGGCAATGTGAGCTTTACCCTGGCCCTCTACAGTCTTTAAGTGGGAAACTACCCATTTAACTTCAAATATGTTTCACAATTTATATAGGATGAGCTTACCAAATAAATTTCTGTGGAACAAAATGTGTTCTGTTTTCCTTGAATGGCAGAGAAGATTTCCTGGAAAACTGGAAGAACTGGAAAAACTCTCTAAGTTTGTTATAACTATTGAAAAGCAGCAACTTAAAATCTGTATGAAGCAAATGGTTGGTTTTCATACTATCTGTATGAAAGAATCCATCCTGAAAGAGTCCAGAATATCTTAATCATTCAATAACAATGGAAAGAGCAAAGTGGGATCACACCTGAAATAAATCAAAGTTCCTTCTCAAATATAAAAATATTATTGGAGAAAACTGCCATGTATGCCTTCCAAAGTGGGACTTCTAAGGGTAAAACATATTCATTCCAAGTGCTATTCCAACTGCTTTTTACTCTGTTTTGTTGCAGTATCCAAGGAAAAGCAAAGAAAGATACAGTACTATTTTGCCATCTAATATCCTGAATTTTTCTCAATCCGAAAATAAACATTTGCTCTGGACTGATGTCCTGGCAACATTTGCTGCCTGTCCCAAATTAGACATGCTCTCCAATGGTTCAGAATCAGTTTATTTTGCCCATTTATTCCACTTCAGGATGGCTATTTAGTACCAAGAAGTGATAGTTAAGCACTAATACTGTCTGTCTCCTATGAACCTATAAACCAATAGTGTCCCACCAGATTTTTTTTTTTTTAAATGTTTTTTGAGCTTGCAACACAAAATAGATTGCTAAACAATTCCCCTTTACGGTCCAAACTCTTGCACAGAAAAAGCTTGTAAGACGTAAAGTTCAGCTTGGCTAAATGTAGCACTTAAAATGTGAAAAAACAAGTTTTTTACTTGGTTGGTTAGGTAGAAGGGAGTGCTCTAAAGAATCGTAAGCATGTACTCTCAGAAAAATTGAGGGTGCTTAGCTTTTGTCTTTCAAAAATATTTAAGGGCTTCCATTAGCTTCAATCAAATTGTACTATTTATGTGAGTGTAGCAAACTGGAGTCGGTAAGGCTCCAATTCAAAGCCCACTTAAGTAATTGTTAGTGTTACCATTGAATTTAATTGGCTTTGGATTAATGCCTAAGAGAGGGAGCTGCAGAAATATGTTCATTTTGAATGTATTTTCCAGCTGTCCATCTTCATTTTACTATTTTTTCATATGTCATAATTGTAGCCCTTGAACTCTTTATGTTTACAGAAATGGTCTATTATAATTTAATAGATTGTTCTTTATTCATTTTTATTCTGTCTCGGTAGCCCATGTTCATTACTTTGTTTGAGTGTTTGCCCCAATAAGACCAAAGTGACAAATCTGAAGTTTGCTTCTGGTTGTTTTTAAACTTCATTCTGTAAGGAGGTAAAATGTGTTAATGTGTTAGCTTAAACCTCATAGTTTTGTCCTTATAGCCTTTCTCAGTTTACATACCTGGTCCCGCAACTGTAAGCCAGTTTAATTGACAGGATTGGAATCACTAGAAGTTAAAACATCATGACTACAGAAGTTCATAGTAAAATCTGTGTTATTTAATTAAAAATGAAAAGTTCCTAGGCTTTTTGGTCATGATTTAGATGCTAGCAGGGCAGGTTTTGTCTAGAATGCTTGTCCACAGTATTTTTAAATAATAATGGATTTTTAGACATGATCCTAGGATTCAAGATAAGAAGGATAAATGTTAGCTATAACATCAGCATAACCGAAACTTAGCATGTACGTGTATATGAAAAAAAAATGTGAGTTGTGGCCTGCTGTTTTTACCTGTTTCAATTGTTCTTAGAAGTTTAAACAGATGAGATTTTTATTTATTTATTTATTTATTCTGGCTTAGTGTGTATTAGAGTGTGCTTGAGAACTCTTAAATATTAGACTCAGCCAAGTCTGAGTTGATATTTTGTGTAATATTTCCTGTAAAACTTCTGTATATATATATTTTTTTTTCTACATAGACATTGTAGTTCTGCTGCAGCAACAACAGCAATTAACAATTAACAATCCCATTGTTTCAAAATTGTCTTCATAAATACTGTCAGGATTGTGTTTGAGAATTTAGCTGACAGATTATGTCTTAGGGCATCCTTCTGCCATTTTTAAATTCCAGAAATTCTCCCAACAGGCCTATGCAAGATAGAGATTCTTAAAAGTAAGCACCCCACATGGTCTGTAAAAAAGATCAAAGCAATTTACTCACCCTATCTTTTTCAGAAGAAACAGATGCAAGGGAGTTTTTGGCAGCACTCACAGTTTTAGGTGTGGAGGTTAAGTGTGACCTTTTCTTATATGTCAGTAATTCACATGCTATCTGAAGACTTGGGGTTGTTAAAAATGGTTTAATAAGTATAAAGATGAAATACAATGATTAAACTTTCTGTTAGAGATGTTTCTCTTTTGAGAACACAAAATCTAGAACCATTGGGGATTTTTCTTTTTTTTTTTTTATTTTATTTTAGTTTTAGTTTGAGAGAGAGGAAGAAAGTTAAATTCTGCTTGGATTCTGTGCTTTACTCTTTTTAGCAATGCAGAAAAAGCAAATGGGAAGACTGTGTCATCTAAAAAAAATTATGTACCCTGCATTGTTTTTCACTTTTAGGTCTGTGTCAAGCGTGGCTGTATGTGATTGCAGGGATAGGTGTTGAAAGCAAGATGATGTCATTAAACTGTAAGCAGTTGACAACAAATAGTAGACATATTTCCCAAACCAGTCCACCAGTAAATTGTGCTTTGCAGTATTCTTTTCAAATGTTTCAAAGTTCACCTGAATAAACAGTTTTGCTCCTTTCATCTTGATATATCCACTTTGCTCTACTAACTTGTCTTCATCCCAAACTTCAAGGTTATGTCATACTACCCAATAACATTTCTGACATTAAAAATCATCCAACACCCAGAGCAGAAGCAGGCTCTGACTTTTCAGACAGACTTGCTTGCCTGCTGTTACTTCCCTCCCTCGTTCGTATGAGCACTCTACATGTACTTTTGTAGTAAAAACCAAGACGAAACAGTTTTATGTTTGTTTTAGAAGAGTCCTCTATTACAATCTGGCAAAACTCACTTATTTCAACTCTCTTTAACTGTGACATTTCAGATGCTTAGGCACACAATGAAGAATGAAATCACACAATTAAAAAACAAACAAACAAACAAACAAAAAAAACATCTTTGGTATGTTATTACTATAAAATATAGGTGTGAACATCAAATTTGAGGGCCAAAAGGTTGGTGCTCCCTGTGTGAATCTTAATTTTGAGAGATCTGGCTTACGCAATATGAGGCAGAAATCAGTGCATTTCCCTTCTATTTCATTACAATCTCATATCAGCTCTAAAGTTAAATAAAAAAGAAAGGCTAAATACAAACACAGGAAATAGGTTGCTCACATCTTACAGCAAAAGTCTTTTGGCAATAAATAATTAAATAAGTAAAATCTGACTATCATTAGAGACCTTGCATCTTCACCTCATGCTTTAGCTGCTGCTTATGGGCAATGAACACAAAAGAAGAGTTGTCAAATAATTATTGCACTTATTTAGGTAATTAGATATATTTTATGAAATTTTCCAGATAGTAGCTTCTGCCACAGTTATTGAAATGTTTGCTCTGATATCAAGCCAACACACTTCATGTGCCAGCAGTAAGAACCTGTATATTCCTAGCAGCTGAAGGACTTAAAATACTTTTCCTTTTCCATTACCCTTTCCCTTCCCTTTCCTTTACTTTTTCCTTTTCCTTTCAGCTGTTTAGGTGTTTCCACAATAACAGAAAGGGGAAAAATAGCTAATATTGCTTACAAACTAAAAATAATGATTTCCAAACTTCAGTTTATTTTCTGATAACTGTTGACACTGCATGGTGAGTGATTGTACTCTGATAAAATTCTTTACTTGCAAAACAATTCATAGAGCTTGAAAGCATAAAAAGAATATTTAACAAATAAATTATTCTGTTTATATTTTAGTTTTTATATATAAATTTTCACTAAAATTTTGAAGTTTTTCTTTATTTTAACTGATATTTCAATACTGGTGGCTATACATGTATGATATTTGTATATAGCAGCTCAGTTCACTGCTACTACAAATACAAAGCCCCAGACTGTATCCACACAACAAAATTTAGTTTGGAGTTTCTTTAAATTCAGAACTAGTTGTTCATGATCTGAAGTCTGCACTGACACAAGAATAAAATACTTTCTCCAAGTCATAGATATATTTTGATAAGTACTCATATATTCTGATGTGTCCATATAGACACTTTTAAGACTTTGATCATCATATAATGATTGGCCTAGATTGATAAACATCTTTAAAATTCCTTATGAAGAGCTGAAAACCTTATGAAACTCTTGAAGGATCCATAACTGTAAACCTAGTCATGTGTAAATTTCTGTAACCAGAATTTCCAGCTGCCTGTCTGTGTTGTGCTTTGTACGGCCCTTTCTCTTCCTGGTTCTGACCAGACTGGAAAAGAAATGTGAATATATTGAAAAATAGAATGTTTCCATGGCATCTGAAGCCCAAGAAGAACAAGATGTACAGGACATTTTCTGGAAAATTGGGAGATTTAGTCAAATTACACTAGTCACCCAAACAGCTTCAGCTGCACTGGCTTGTATTATGACAACAGTACACAGGGGCTGCAGCTGGTAGGTGTTCCATGTATAAATTGTTGTAAGTGCAAAAATAAGGTCAATGTCCCTGATAGCTTTGGTCCAAGCTTAATATCATATGAAAAAATATATTCAGGGTGCAAAGAGAGGAAGTTAAAGAAACATGCATTCTGTTTATATAATTATTCCATGCTTTTATTATTGCTTATAAACTGAGTGCCATTTATCTACCTTAGCTCAGCTCTGTCACACCCTCAAGTGTTCTTCCATCAGACTGGCCTTGAGATAGAATTAAAAGGAAAGGAAAAAAGTATCTTGCAGTTCATTTCAGGGCACATGCGTAACTTCAGAATAGTATAGATAAGGAAATAAACTTCATGCTTTTCTTTTTTTTTTTATAATAGCGAATGTACATGTATGTGGGCATGCCCATCTTTGCTCAGCAGACTGTTGATGGTTCTTTAACATGTATTGACTGATGATGATACTTTCTATGCAAAAATACACAGTCATAACTGTATTATTTTTATTATATGCATATTCAAACTGGTATTAACATTGAAGAATACTAATATAAGCACTGAAGAATATCTAGGCAAACTTAGTAAGTACCTGTGGGTATGCTTGTGCTTTTGTGAGCAATACTACAATAAAAACATGAACTGCTCTTTCACAGATTAAGGATTTACTCATAACCTGTCACTTTAACTGCTTTTTTTTTTTTTTTTTTCTTCTTCTTCTCATTCACTACTTCACTGTAGTCATCCTCTGCTTTTTTTTTTTTGTGAAGGAGTTAATTTCCAGACAGGCCTTACTGCAGCACTCATCACAGTTAGAATTTTTGCATTTCATATGTATTGATTTCTTTTCACAATGATTCATCAAAGGCAGTAAAAATATCACCCATTTAGAAATAGGAAGCTGTGTCAGAACAAAATTTTTGTCAAAATTATTCATTAACCCTGATTGTGTTAATGAAATATCTAGGACCTTAGTTCTTATAGCTGTGGTTGCGTAACTCCCACATATACATGTATAGCTGTGGATGCATATTCAAGAGTAACTTCAGCTGCAGATATGACAGCATATCAGTTATGAGAGTAATTCTGCAAACATCAAGGAAAAGTAACATAACGACTACCTGTAAAATGTTTGGTTTGCATTTGTATTTTGTAGAAAAGTTAAATAGATTATACAGCATTAAGAATATGATTGCTGTTTTAACTAGGTATTTATGCTTCTTTTCCTTCCTTCCTTCCTTCCTTCCTTGCTTCCTTCCTTCCTTCCTTCATTTACTAAACAGTCTTTCAAATTTTGCAACTAATGACTGCTCCTTTGGAAATCAGGTTTCTTTCTTACAAAACCAGTATTTATTTTCTAACAAATGTATCCTGTGACCTGGAAGACGTATTACATCCATGGAGAGAAAGAGAAGTTTTAATTGCAGAAGAATTAAAATAAATACTGAGAAGAAGAATGAATTAGGAAAGAATCAGACATCTTTAATATTGTCATTCCCTAAGTGATGTACATATATGTGTGACTTTAAGAATTTAAGTTTTCAATGCAATGCTACTATACAGATCATTTTCTTACAAACTCAGAGGACATGATCAACCTGTTGTGGTACCATCTTTATATCTGTATTGATCAGCCTCAAAAACATAAAGGTGAGGCTTCAAGTCTGAAGTTCAAATTCAAAGCTACGCAGTATCACTCACTTTAGTGACTCAGCCTGTTCCCTTCATTTTTTCCAAGAAGGGTTTCATCTTTTCTAGACAGTTTATTCATGATTTTTCCCTGTCTATGCTTCACCTCTATTTCTGATTCCTATCCAATTGTATTTCAGTTTACACAGTCTCATTCTCTATTGTTTTTCCAGTGTAATTTCTCCCTTCTTGCCATTCAGGTCTCTAGTCTCATCTCTCTAGACTTTGTGTTACCCTTTCCTCTGTCTTATGTACAACTCCAGAATAATGTGTGTTATATTAAGGAGTCTTCTTTCAGTCTTTGGTTTTCCCTTATTCTATCAACAGCTTGTAGATGCTGTTTCTCCTTTCTCTGGATTTCATCAAATGATTTGTACCCTATCCTCCCTAACTCCCTGTTTTCTTCTATTCTTGACAGATGCTTTTTTGGCCTAGATGATGTCTGCAAGGACTTCTGCCTTCTGGTTGCCTGAACTACAATAAAAATAAAATTGCCTTTGAGCAAGACTCATCCCCACCTACCTCAAGATAATAATATTCCAGAGATACAATAGCAAGAGCAGATTGTGAGAACAGATTTACAGTATTTTGTAGATTAATTTCATTTGAAAAATATTACTTGTTTCTTTAGGCTTACCTTTTTTCTCCTTTCACATTAGAAACGTCATTTCCTTGCTTTTCTGGAGATCTGGCTGCATAAAATCCAGCACCATGAACTACACCTAGTGTGGGTAAGTAAAGCTGAGGCATGCCTCATGCAAATATTCTGGAATAACTTTCTCCCCTCATATGTATGAGAAAAAATAAAATGCAATTAATCAGAGGTTTAAAGACTGCAGAAAATTTGGTCAGTCTGACAATTTTCAACAGGCAAAAGTTGTATTCTTGGACTACAAGCCAGCATTCTGTATCATGTGAAGTCTCTGCTCTAAAGAATGAGGACTCTAGTCAAAGAAAAAAAACATTACCAGACTTTTCACAGACAGACAAAAGCTTATCATTGTCACTGGTCTCATTTTTGGAAATAGCTGAACAGTTTTTGCTGAAATTTAAAAAGGGAAAGGGAAAGTGAAAGGGAAAAAAAGAAAAGCTCATCTCAAGGCTAAAACTCAGCATGGAAAATTTCTGTTCAAAAGATGTAAGTTTGTCCAGGTTATTAACAACTGAAAAGTCAGTCTCACAATATGGAGTGTCAGTCTCTCAATATGGAGTCTCAGGAAATTCTAACATTTAATATATTACTAAATATTTATGTACATTTTTTTTCTATATACGGTATGGATAGAAGCTCTGGAAAGTCCTCGGTTACAACCCCAACCAGTTCAAGTTGTAACTTTGATTTAGGAAGCATGCTTAGCAGACAATTCCTAAACAATATGATTACTAAACTATATAATTTATTTGCCAGTGCTTTTAAGTACTTTCTGATGTAAAATTGTATGTTAGTATAAACTAACATTTTAAAGAAGCATATTTATGCTTCTTTACTTATGCTGGACTCTGGGCTAGTTTCTTGAATATTACTGTTATAGTTTAGAGGAGGGTATTTTTTTGTTTGAGTTTTAAAATACATATAATTGGAGAGAGCAGGTAAATACAGAACTGTGACCAAAAATAAATAAATAAATTGAATTGCTCAGTACTTACTTGCCTTGCTTCAGGCAAAAGTATATTTCATGGCTGGGAAAGATGTTATGGAAAGCTGATCAGGAACATTCTGCTATACAGTAGAGTAAATTATCAGATGTGTTATCTGACAATGCTTACTGTGAAAGGACTATTAGGCAATCTTCCTACTAGAAAAGATAAAGGAAGTTTTAATTAGATCCTCTTTGTTTCTAAATTGCTATGGCATGTCTGGATTAACATCTCATTAATAAAGGTACTGTTTATAGTAAATCAAACTGTAACCATCTGAGCAATCCAGTAATCTTTGTCTTTCTTAACATGGCTTACAGAATGCCATTCAGTTGTGCTCATTGCTGCTGGAAATGATGCCTTGTATCTATTAATTTTTTTCCTATCTAATTAAAATCACCTTGAAAGTGAAAAAGGTGTTCCATAAGAGATGCAAATTTTGGTGTAAAACGTTCAGTTCTACATCAAACAATGAAGAAGAGAGAATCTTTACACCTCCATGCTTTTCCTCATTTATAATGACTAAAGATGACCAGATGTTTTCTACTTTTATAAATTATAGCCTCTTTATGTGCTGTAAAGAAATACAGGTAAGAATCATAGAATCATAGAATATCCTGAGTTGGAAGCGACCCAAAAGGATCATCAAATCCTATGCTTCATATTCACAATGAAGTCTTGTTTAGACAACTTAGAAGATAAACATTTTTTTTTAAAAAATATGCAGAGTGATAATACAGGTAGAATTAGACTTTTTTTAACATCTATAATTTCAGGTAATCAGTACCTAGTCTTTAAAACTACAGTGGGCCTTGCCTCTTAACTTTAATAATCAATTCTAATCAGTGACTTGTAGTTCTCCCCATTATTTTCAAGTAAACCAGGAAACTCTTTGACCACACAGCACTTTAGACTTTTCCGTTGTGCTATGATAGCAGTTATAACTGCTGAGGTAGTGGAATAGTTTAACTTTATTTTTCTAGGCCTTCATCCTGCAAAAATTTACATAAATCCTTAACTTTCTGTGTAAAAATAGTGTTATTAGTTCAGTTTGAAGTGGTAAAAAGCTGCCTTTTATAGTTACTATGAAGCCCAGTTTCAACCTTGATTTAAACTAGACATGAAGCTTGCTCACAAAGACACAAACAGTATGAATTGAGTCCAATTCTCAGTAATATAAAATATTAACTTTGTAGTTTGCTTCATGTGGCATAAAACAAGGCAAAAAGCAAGGAAGAAAAAAAAAAAAAAAAAAAGGCTGAAATATCAGGGAGCTCCAAGACCAGAAGAATTAGTACAATTTTGATTTGTTTGAAAATCTTCTGGGTGGTGCAAAAAAAAAAAGCAATTCTGTTTCAAATACAACCAAGCAGAGAACTTGAAAACTTTAATTTCTATTGTGATATCATTAATCTTAATCAATGTGATGTAGCAGTCAACTGATAGTCCAAATTCACATATCAGGGCTCTAAGAATGTAAGACTTTGTTCTCTGTAAATATTTAGATAGTGTGGAATGCTTTACTCCTTGCCAACAAAATGGAATATTTTTAAACAAGAACAAGCTACAAGGCATAGGCCTTGAACATTTTATCTGAGTAAGGAAGAAGAAATTGGTAAAGTGCTAAGTCTAATAAAAAAATCAAGTATTTTAATTACTGATATTAAATATAATGGAGCTTCTTCATCTATTACAGAGAACTGTCATTTTAAAATGTCTTCTTGGCACAACAATAAGAGAAAAAGCAAAGTTTTGGTCTTAAGATTTTGTGCACATAAACAGAATTACTATCTTAAATGAAATTTGACTGATTTTAAACTTAAAACAAAAAAAAAAATAAACAAAACAAAACAAAACAAACAAACAAACAAACAAAAAATAAAAAATTGTAGCTCTCAGGTTAAAGCTGTTGGGAGCCTTCACACTTGCACATTGTAATGCTTAGTTTCCAAGCGCTCCTTTCTTTAGGGATGTCTGCTGTGCTGCATCACATATCCTGACTCCTGTGTGTTATACATTGGATGACTCAGGACAGACTGCGTACAAGCAGCTCTATCAAAATAATCCAGAAATTATTTTCACCCCACAGAATATGTGAGGAAATTTCAAGTACCTTACACATAAGAAAAAAAAAAAAAAAGCTTAAATTGTACTCATTTGAGAAAATTTCTATAAAGCAAGCCATACCTGGTGGTTTGGCTCAGTGACTTGGAGGCTTGGGGAGCTATAACCTACATGTATATTACCATGGGGAGTGCCAAGAAAACTCATGTGGCCTCTAAAAATATGCAGTTCCTGTTTTCATCCAGCCAGCTCCTAGTCTCAGTCTCCTGGGAAAACACTCTCATCACCAGTTTACAGCAGAGCTGATTAGCAGTTTTCAAACTCTGTTGTTAGAGTTATTGCAATGAATAAATAACCAAAAATTCAGTGGATCATGGGCTTGCTCAAATAACTGCTGTGTAGGGTCACTCCTTGACTTTGCAGGACAGCAGTTTTTTTTTTTCCATAAAGCTATTTTAGTGGAGATTTTCTAGAATATAAGCCTTTATCAACTCTCTGTATTTTTCTCCACTGATCTATTTTGAGGCAAAACACTTTCACTGACAATAATAGCAAAAAATTATCTATAATTGATAATTGTCTTTAATTAACTTAGCTTTGCCATCTCTACAGTGACTGAAGAGTATGGTATGTGGGTTTTGTTTTCAGATAAATCAAACTGACTCTAACCCATGAGCCTCTGTATATTGTACTTGGTCCCTCATTATGGTTATTATTTTATTTATTTAATTACTTTTTTTTTTTTTTTTAATCTCTGGTCCTTAAAAGCCAAGCTCATGTAAATAGCATAAAAACTGGATTAAATTACTTCTGTGGAATGCAATAAGGGATAGAAATATGAATTGCTTAAAACCCATTTTATGGAAGATCAGTTAGCGATATGCTTAAACAATATTTCACTCACTGAAAATGCAGTGCTTTCTGTGGCAACATGGTTGAGAAGTAGGATGTTTAGCAGATTTCACACTGGAGTCCTTTGGGGAAGATCACTTTCATTCAAAAACTTTAAGGTGTTATTTTATTTCTGTAGGTGTATAGACCTTTAGTGTCTGATGATCTACTGGGGAAAAAAAAATAATTTTTAAAAGAATGAATATTTAATTATGCTTCTGTAATCCATTACAGCACTTCTCTTTTCTACATAATCTCTATTGATTATCCTAAAGCAAGACTTGAAGTACAGATAAGTTCTTGGGTTTGAAGACCTCTCTCAGTGAATAAAGATGAGTATGCACAGAGATATCAGTCTCTGAAGAAGCTCAAACTCATTACAAAGCCCTGGAGAGATATATAAAGCAAAAGACAAAAATGGCATAAAAAGATTAATATGCAATGAAAATATCAAATGATAGACAAATATCTTTTGTTAGCAACAAGAAAATATACCACCCAGATAAAAATTGTTCAGAAATTCTCCTTAGCAAATTATCTCATCCCCTACTTCTGACTAAGAAAGGGGAAGTCAGACAAAGTGTTAATAGATTTACACCTCACTCCTTTCAATGTTTCTTAGTGATTTCCTATTTAATTTATAAAACAAGAAAGCTTTTTTTGGCTTTGTATTTAATTCAAAGAAGATACCTGTGTACCTGTGCCACAATCTGCACAGATTTTCCTTTGGCAAGCGGTTGCTTGCCAAAGTAGTAGGGGACAGTGTGGCAGATTCTTGGCAAAAGGCAAGGCAAAGTAACTCTATTGATTTTGAAGGGATGATGCCACCAGTATAGAATTAGGCTTTCTGTATTTTTCATCTCCTTTTAAACTTGAGATGGCTGAGTACACACATGTTTTCTGAAACTGATAGAACTGCCAAATTCTAGTCTTCTCTTAGGAAGTAAACTCTTTGTAGCTTCAATATATATATATTTTTTCCAGAAAACAATTTAAAAGGCAACTACATCACCAGCCCTCAAAAATGTGCTCTTTGTAGTTGAGAGGCACTTTCTAGGAGTTCACACTTAAAGCATATAGCTACCACAACCATGCAGCAGACCTGGGAGAAAAATTTATTTCTCAAGGACAATAATTGTATACAGCTTTACTTCAGCAAAAAGATTTGAACACTTAACACTTAAAACGCATCTATCATCTTTCCGGGTTTCCGATTCTTTGAAGCAAAATCTTTCATTATATGATTTCATTGTTCAGATTCCACACCTTAATGATCATATGATTGTACCAGGACAAGGTCAAGCCACATTTATAGTTAATAATGGAATAGGTATAGGTTGCACAAATACGTATATGTCTGCATAAATTACATGCAGGTACGTCTCAAATACTGTTAAGAAAGCAGTACATACTAAATTGGCTTCTTTCATGAAGAAATGCATTCTTATGCATAAATATATACATATGTGCCTAGTTTTACTAGAATATCTAATATCTTGATACATTGCCTTTTAGTGTTTATGAAATCTTACATAACAGTATTGCACTAACTTATGGCATCAATAATTTACAAAGCTGGATCATGTTGACAGTCAGACTTCTAAGAGGGTCTGAGGTTTTCTAAATGGTCCAATGCTAAAGTACTAGAGAGAAGTTATTCTTAGAATTATCTGGTCATGTCCAGATAATCAAACACTAGAGCTGTTTGAATTTAGGCTTCAGAATGTTTCAGCATTCAGGATAAAAGCCTAATCCAAATCTTGAAACTCCAGGAAACTACATTTTCACATTGCCACTGGACATTATCTTGCCAAAGAGCTGTTTCGTAGCCACAGTAGGATAGGACAACACTTCTCTTGACACTTTTCTTTAGTAATCATATGGGCCTCAGATGTGTAGCTGCAAAGAGAATGAAGAAAGTTCCTAATATGTCACAGCAGAAAAATGCTATGGGAAATGCTGAGTGTTATTATTTAATATTTTTTTTTAATGTGTGGAAGGACAATTGGAGGGAAGACATGATATTATTCTGCATAAATATGCAGAAAGCAGGCCAACAAATAGAGTCCTCCTTTTTCCTTTTTGCACTTTAATAGACTCAGGTGAGACTCTTGTAATTAACTGTCCCTTATTCACACCTTCAGCAAAGATTTTGAAGTTTTTATTGTTTGTTTGTTTGTTTTCTTCTCCACATCCATGCAGCCATTGAGTGAATTTCCATGTGTGTCTGGAAAACAAGAACTTCCAGACAATGGACAAATCATTTCTTTCTACTTCAGATATGTAGTGGAACTCATAGCTTAATTTAAATGTCACATTGTGCTTCCTTCATAAGACAGACTTTGCTAGTCTTTTGACCTTAACAAAAAGTCAAATCATTGGCCTGTCTTGCAAATGTTTATAATGTACATACCGAAATGTGAATATTTTGACAAGAGTGTTGCTGAACTCCATAAATTACATTAAACCAAAGAGAACAGCAAGATAACAATCAGACTATTACTTTAAGATTGTCATACAACATTGTCTAATAGCACTGTATCTAGAATGAAGAATTGGAACACTTATGCCCTATATATCATGCAAAAAATCTTTTCCAATTATATTTTGACATTTTAATGATTTGTTTGTTTTGTCATTTAGTTTTAATTTCTCTTCTTTGCAGCAACAGTACTCAGTAAGAATAATGCAGAGCAGCCAAATATTTATGAGAAATATAAAAGGTAAAAGCTGAGTTTTGTAAAACTAATCATATTTCCTGGCCTTTCATAAGATATACAGATATCTTAATTCCTTACTTGCTTGAAGGCAATTTAAAGCAAGAATAAGAATTCAGCATTTTAATCTCAGTTTAAAATGTACAGCAGAACCATTCATTCACTAATTATAGCTCACCATATGCCTTTAAATTAGTTTTCCTGGGGGAAAGGAAAGGAAAATTATTACTCTATGTGATGTGAACTCATTAGGTCAACAACTATAGATTTAGCATCTGCAGTTTCATGATTTCATCAAAACATCATTTTGACTGTCACCACACTACATCAGTGTCTGCTTTGCCACTTCTGCCTTTCTCATTTAGGGAACAAGAATTCCTGCAGTGTGCATTTAGTACAGTGGTGGGGTACAGAGTTTCAGATCACCTGCAGCCACTTTAGATGTGTGCATAATCAGGAATCCGAGACAGAAGACTGAAGTCTGTGGAAAGGCAGCAGCACAGATGGAACAAAAACTTGAGCAGTCCAAATTTTTAGACTTCCATTTCAGACTGCATCTTCTTAGATGGTGTCATAGATTACTATGGAAAAGATTGCAGGGAGGATAAGAAATGAGACTGAGGGAAAAAATGTCAGAAATCTACTTTTTACTTTTGCTTAGCACAAGCAAAACTGTATGAGTTATCAGCAGTGTTGTTACTCAGACTTTTTGGGGCCTCTATGTTGATTTTAAGCAGAATTTTTGACCTTTTTGTTTTCATACTGAATAGACTAATGAACAAATAAATCCTCATTAAGACTATCTATCCAGCCTCTTGCCGCCTTTGTAATGTGATGTGCTGCCAGTGTTTTAAGAGGGGACTCCTCCACAATGTTTTTCTCTTGCCAGATGTGCATGTCCTTGCAAAAAGAAAAGGCAAGAGGCTGTGTTTCCATCCCTTTCTGTTCCTGTCATTGCTGAAGACAATACATGATAGCAGAATATGAACTTACATAAGGATAAACCCTATAAAAGGTTGTGAAGGCACCCATCAATGTGAAACATTTTGAAGACAGTTATTTGGAAAACCCTGTTCTCCAAAAGCCAGCTTCTTCATATGAAGAGTTGGGAGGAGGGGGGTAGGCAAGGTTGTTTGTTTTTCTCTTTAAGATCCCTTACCAGCTGATGCTGAGGGTTTGACTCTCTGGCTAACTGATTTATATGAAGTTTTATACTGATTTTATATGAAGATTTATATGAACTGATTTATCTTCACTTCTCATCCTATTTTTCAGCAGTCAAAAGTCTTGATGACATTCCAACTGGTTTGTACCTCAGTGAAGACAAAACCCTAATCGTGGTTTCTGGCTCTTTTCCTGCAGTAAAATCTGGTCTACAGTAGAAAAAGACTGAAATAGCTTCCTTTCAAAAATTTGATCTTTCCTTAGTGAGGCAAATAGCTATATTAGCTGATACCTAACATTTCTGTAAACCATCATCTTTATGACAGCATTTAATAAGCCAATGTGGTGATGCATGTTTTATTTCATTTGCATTTTTTTCATTCTGGTATTGCTTTTGTCATTGTAAAGATAACACTTTCCTCTTTCTTAGAGCATTTCTCTTGGTCTTTTGGATCAGTAGACAGACCTTTTACAGAATAAAAATTTGAGTACACTCCATGGAAGCTGGGGTCTGCCTCTTCATTGCAGCTGAATGTAGCAGATCTCTGCCTGTGTAATGTCATTAAAGTCACTGAAAGGACTGTCACTGCACTTACTAAAATAGCTATTTTGGATATGACAATAGCTATTTTGGAAAAGATTGGGCAAGCCTGAACATGAACACAGTTTTTATCCAGAACGTTGCAGGTTGACATTTCTGATGGAATAAATTGTAACATACACCCAGCCAAGCTTCTATCCATAGAAATTCCTCACAACATAACCACATGATGTATCAGCTTAACAAAGGACTATATAGTTAGACTTAGTATGAGAGGGAGACAAATTTCAAGTTGATTCTTATTTTATCTAAACTGAACCCCTGAAGAAACACAGTCACTTTGAATATTATTTATTCTCTCATCTGGAATAAATAACAAAAGTGAAGACAAATTACAGCAGTAAATAAAGCAGCACTTTTATTGTACTTTTAAAGGACTTGAGAGCTTGGTTACAAAACAGCTGTCAGGAAACTGAGAACTTCCTAATTCTTAAAACAGAGTTTTTATCACACACACAGGTACACAAGATCATTTACTTTAAAGTTGAAATCTTTCACTGAGACTGTGATTTATGCCTGAGTATTGTCAAGATTCAGTAATTATAGTTTTTATTTCATACTGGTTTTCTTTGAGGAATGATAATTCTGAAGTCTTGGTGTTTCAGGCTTCTAAAAGAGTTGGCACCTTTGTCTTTTTATAACACACCAGCTCATGTACAAATGACTGCCTGACCTTGCTCCACCCAGTTGCTCATTTCACTATTTTATTATTTGTTCTTCAGTCCTCTGCCCAGAAGTTACTGTTGAGAGGGTATATGTACATATAAAATTGTTGAGAGGGTGTATGTACATATGCAGCCAGATAATTCTAATTTAATGCTTGTATTTCCATTTCACAGATCAGGAAACAGAAAAAAAAAAAAAGATGATTTATTTTTTTTTCAACAGTGTTTAACTGATGTGAAAAGTGTGCAGTATTTATAAGTCAAGCTACTAAATATAGCTTTAACAAAGGAGTGCTGTTGCTTTTTCTCAAATAAATTATTGAATGTAATGTTGTGTAATAGTGTTCTTCAGTCTTTTCATCTTCTTCATTCCATTACATATTTTTCTTTTTCTTCAATCTAAAAGAAGAAAAATAATTTCTCTTGATAATGCAGATAATTATCTCAGAAAAGGAAAGTACCTCCCAATTTACATCATAATACATAATCCTCAGGATGTTATATATAATCATTAAAGTCCACACATATTGCTGTATTTGCAATGCAGATTTTTAAAATCACATTTTAGATAAAACATTCTCCAGCAAGAATCCGTTGTCTTGAAAAATGTGTATGGTGCTGACATCCATAAAGTAATAACTAGAGACTGTGGGCTGTGCTGTTTTAGAGGGCTAACCAATGTAGGGCCACTGTAGTTACAAATATTTTGCATACAGCACCTGAAATATTCTCCAACTTCACTTATGTTTTCATTACTATTTAGCTTCCCTAAAAAAAAAAGACCCTAGTATGCCACTACATTCTGGCATCAATGTCATACATAGTACCAAACTGAAGTTCCCCTAAAAATTATCATAAGCATTTTTTTGGGGTAGGTATTTACACATGGTCAAAAGGAGCTTTAAATACAAAAATTTTGGAGGAGAAAACAAGGTCTAGAAAATGAAGAATGTAGGCTGTTTCTTTTTTGATTTGTTTGTTTGTTGTTTTTTGTTTTTCCTTGGCTAGGTCAAATTGGACAGTATAGCACTACTCTGTCATTCATATAATCTTAGAACAGCTTGGGTTGGAAAGGACCTTAAAGATAATCTAGTTCCAAGCCCCCTGTCATTGGTGGGGATGCCACCCACTAGATCAGGTTGCTCAAAGACCCATCCAACCTGGCCTTGAACACTTCCAGGGATGGGGCATCCACATCCTGAGCAGCCTATTCCAGTGCCCTACCAACCTCTGAGTGAAGAATTTCCTCCTAACATTCAATCTAAATCTCCCTTCTTTCAGTTTAAAATTCTTCCCCCGTGTCCTATCATGATCCACAGGGAAAAAAACAAACAAACAAACAAACAAACAAACAAAAAATCAAAACAAAAACAAACAAACAAACAAACAAAACCACAACTGTTCTTCATCTTTTCTATAAACACACTTTAAATATTTAAAGGATGCAATGAGGTCTCCATAGCGCCTTCTCTTCCTCAGAATGAACATCCCCTGCTCTCTCAGACTTTCTTCACAGGAGAGGTTCTCCAGCCCTCTGATCATCTTCATGACCCTACTCTGTACCCGCTCTAAGAGCTCCAAATCCTTCTTGTGCTGGGGGCCCCAGACCTGGATACTACACTCCAAGTGGGGCCTCACAAGGGCAGAACTGAGGGGGACAATCATCTCCCTCGACCTGTTGGCCACTCCTCTTTTGATGCAGCCCAGAATGCAGTTGGTGTTCTGGGCTGCAAGTGCACACTGCTGGCTCATATTGAGTTTTTCATCCATCAGAACCCCCAAGTCCTTCTCTACAGGGCTGCTCTCCATGAATTCTTCACCCAGTCTGTACTCATGTCTGGGATTGCCTTGACACAGGTGCAGCACCTTTCACTTGGACTTGTTGACCCTCACTAGGTTCACATGGGCCCACTTATCTAGCTTGTCCAGGTTCCTTTGGATGGCACTTCTCTTCCTCTTGTTGTATCAAGTGCACCACACATTTTGGTGTCATCTGCAAAGGTGATGAGGGTGCACTCAATCCCACTATGACATTAATAAAAATATTAAATGGTATTGGTCTCAGGACAGACCCCTGAGAGACACCACTCATCACTGGCCTCCATCAATAACATAGAGTCATTGACCACCACTCTCTACATGTGACCTCCAAGACAGTTCCTTATCCACTGAATGGTCCACCCATTAAATCCATTTCTCTTCAATTTAGTGATCAGGATGGCACATGGGACTGTGTCAAAGGCCTTACAGAAATCAAGGTAGATGACATTGGTTGGTCTTCTTCATCAACAAATGCAGCCACCCCATCACAGAAGGCTACCACAGTGGTGAGACATGATTTGCCCTTGATGAAGCCATGCTGTCTGTCTCAGATCACCTCCTTGTCTTGCATGTGCTTTGACATTGCTTCCAGGAGGATCTGTTCTACCTGGTCTTTCCATTTGTAGAGGTGAGGCTCACTAGTCTGTAGTTCCCTGTGTCCTCCTTTTGACCCTTTTTAAAAATGGCAGTGATATTTTCCATTTGCCACTCATGGGGGACTTCACCTGACTGGCATGTCTTTTCAAATATGATAGAGTGTCTTGGCAACTACATCAGCCAGTTTCCTCAGGGCCCTGCAATGCATGTCATTGGGCCCTATAAACTTGTACCTGTTCAGTTTCATCAGGTGGTCTTGAGCATACTCTTTGCTTACAGTGCAAGGGACTTTGCTCCCCCAGCCCTCATCTACAGGTACAGGGAAATGAGAGATATGGGAAGCCTGACTGGCAGTGAAGACTGAGGCAAAGAAGTTGTTGAGTGCCTATAGATACATCCAAATAGAACGAACTGAAGTTGCCCTATATTTTGTGTCATCTCAAAAAGTATTTAGCAGCCCCTTAAACCACATCTTGGAGTCTTACTCGTATGAATTTTCTTTCTGTTTCTAGTCAAGGAAGTCCCCATCTGAAGGAGCTCTGAGATAGCTCTAATATGATCAGGAAATAATGCTATGCTTGTTCTGTGAACATCTTCTTATTCTTTAATGACTGTTTCTTGGAAGTTCAGATTATATTTTTCAATAGAGAAAAAAATACTGGTCTTTGTTTCTCAACATGTTCTTTCATAGTTAAGTACAATAGTTTGACTTGTTCGTACACATTCTATAATGAAAAAAAAAAGCAATGTAAACTAGTCCATTTGTCACAGTTGTGCACACCATACTCTGGAGTTTTGTCACAAAAAGATATTTTGGACAAGATCTGGGGTTTCTTTGTGTATTTCTCAAAATAATGTGTTGCAATTCTGTAGTAACCAGAAGTTCCTAGCTTATGTATTTATATCATGCAATGTGGACATATGGTTAGAAGTCACAAAAACAGACTTGTTACCCTTCAGCAGTTTAACATTCATGTTATTGGCAGGTCAGCACTGAGTATCCTTCCAGATACTTACAATGAATTGCAAGTCTTAAACTTCTGGCCCTGAACACTGGAATACTTCCAAGTGAAATTTTTCTGATCTTTCTGTTCCCTTTCTGAAAGGAAGGACAACAAGGTCACTGAAAATAAGCCTTATAGATACATTGTTATATGAAAGCAGTCATTATTGACTCAAGTTCAGAAAAGCACTTAGACATTTCTGAGCATTTAAAAATTCCTAAACACATTCCCTACTGGGACTAAGAATTACTAAATGATATCCAAGTGCTCAGTACTTTGCTGAATTAGAACTCAGTTTTCATTGCAGGGATTGACACAAACTGAAGATACTACTGGAGAGGGACATTCCTTTGTAAGACTCAACAGTTGTATCTCTGACCAATACAGAACAATTGCAACAAATTCTCATGACAGCCTTTTACTCAGATCAGACAGTGGAGCACACAAGACGTATCTTCTGGCTACAGGAACATGTAATTGAAATAGATTAGAAGAAAAATGAAAAGCAAAATCAAAAAGAAAAAGAAGAAAAAAGAGAGATGTTTCTCTTAAACTGATATAATCTGAATCACAATATTCTATTAAACATTTTTGTAGTGTCCAAGTTTTCTCTTTAGTAAAAAACTAACAAACAAACAAACAAAAATAAACAATCAAGCAAAAAAAAAAAAAAACAACACACTACAATGACAATAATTTAATTTTAAATGCGATTTTTTAATCTACTGCCATTAACCACACAGATGTGTATTAGCTTAGTTTATTAATCCTTATAAGGAAATTATTTACAAGTTTTTGTTGTTTTGTTTGTTTGTTTGTTTGTTTGTTTTTGGAGCTTGCATATGTATAAATACTCAATTTTGAAATGCATCGTTTACCTCTTTGTAAGTGTAAATGTTGTGGCTCAGTTGCTGCAAGTTTATTTATCTCCTTTGAGGTGGTAGTTCTGGGTGAGCAATCAAGACTTTACAGAGGATCCTAGACATCTACTTCTAAACCTTGTCCAGAGAAAGCTATTGTTTCCAGCTGGACACCAAAAATCTTCATTACTGCTCATCAAATAAAGATCTGAAAAGGGAGGAGGAGAAACTGCAACCACAACAAAGGTCTGGCTCTTGGAGACAGATGAGAAGGAAGCCCCTGATTTAGGAAGTCCCACATGCAGACAGCACAAATTTTTCAAAAGCCAACACTGAAACCAGACACTGTGTGAAAATCTGGACAATGTAACCATTGTTACATTGTAGTATACTTTTTGTATATTTTCACAGAATCACAGAATCACAGAATTTCTAGGTTGGAAGAGACCTTAAGATCATCGAGTCCAACCTCTGACATAACGCTAGCAGTCCCCACTAAACCATATCCCTAAGCTCTACATCTAAATGTCTTTTGAAGACTTCCAGGGATGGTGACTCCACCACTTCCCTGGGCAGCCTGTTCCAATGCCTCACAACCCTCTCAGTAAAGAAGTTCTTCCTAACATCCAACCTAAAACTCCCCTGGTGCAACTTAAGCCCATTCCCCCTCATCCTGTCACCAGGCACGTGGGAGAACAGACCAACCCCCACCTTGCTACAGCCTCCCTTGAGGTACCTATAGAGAGCGATAAGGTCGCCCCTGAGCCTTGTCTTCTCCAGGCTGAACAAGCCCAGCTCCCTCAGCCGCTCCTCGTAGGACTTGTTCTCCAGGCCCCTCACCAGCTTTGTCGCCCTTCTCTGCACCCGCTCAAGCACCTCCATGTCCTTCTTGTAGCGAGGGGCCCAAAACTGAACACAGTACTCGAGGTGCGGCCTCACCAGAGCTGAGTACAGGGGGACGATCACCTCCCTAGCCCTGCTGGTCACACTGTTTCTGATACAAGCCAGGATGCCGTTGGCCTTCTTGGCCACCTGAGCACACTGCTGGCTCATATTCAGCTGACTATCCACCATCACTCCCAGGTCCTTCTCTGCCTGGCAGCTCTCCAACCATTCCTCTCCCAGCCTGTAGCTCTGCTTGGGGTTATTGCGCCCCAGGTGCAGGACCTGGCACTTGGCCTTGTTGAACTTCATGCAGTTGACCTCAGCCCATCAGTGCAGCCTATCCAGATCCTCCTGCAGAGCTTTCCTACCCTCAAGCAGATCGACACACGCACCTAACTTGGTGTCATCTGCGAACTTACTGAGGGTGCACTCAATGCCCTCATCCAGATCATCGATGAAGATATTAAAGAGGACCGGCCCCAGCACCGAGCCCTGGGGGACGCCACCAGTGACTGGCCTCCAACTGGACTTGGCTCCATTCACCACGACTCTTTGGGCCCGGCTATCCAGCCAGTTTCTAACCCAATGAAGTGTGCGCCAGTCCAAGCCAAGAGCAGCCAGTTTCTTGAGGAGAATGCTGTGGGAGATGGTGTCAAAAGCCTTGCTGAAGTCAAGGTAGACCACATCCACAGCCTTTCCCTCATCCACCCAGCGCGTCACTTTGTCATAGAAGGAGATCAGGTTCGTCAAGCAGGACCTGCCTTTCATAAACCCATGCTGACTGAGCCTGATCGCCTGCTTGCCCTGCAAGCACTGCATGATGACTCTCAGGAGAATCTGCTCCATGAGCTTCCCTGGCACTGAGGTCAAACTGACAGGCCTGTAGTTTCCCTGGTCTGCCCTCCGGCCCTTCTTGTAGATGGGTGTCACATTTGCTAGCCACCTGTCAACTGGGACCTCCCCCGATTGCCAGGACTGCTGATAAATGATGGACAGTGGCTTGGCCAGCTCCTCTGCCAGTTCTCTCAGCACCCTTGGGTGGATCCCATCTGGCCCCATCGACTTGTGCACATCTAAGTGCCGTAGCAGGTCACCAACCAGTTCTTCATGGATAGTGAGGGCCACATCCTGCTCCCCATCCCCTTCCACCAGCTCAGGGTACTGAGTATCCAGAGAACAAACGGTATTGCCGCTAAAGACTGAGGCAAAGAAGGCATTGAGCACCTCCACCTTTTCCTCATCTCTTGTAACTAAGTTTCCCCCCGCATCCAGTAAAGGATGGAGATTCTCCGTAGTCCTCCTTTTTGTGTTGATGTATTTATAAAAACGTTTTTTGTTATCTTTAACGGCAGTAGCCAGATTGAGCTCCAGATGAGCTTTGGCCTTCCTAATTTTGTCCCTGCACAGCCTCGCTACATCCTTATAGTCCTCCCTAGTGGCCTGCCCACTTTTCCAAAGATTATAAACCCTCTTTTTTCTCCTAAGATCAAGCCACAATTCTCTGTTCAGCCAGGCTGGTCTTCTTCCCCGCCAGCTCGTCTTTGGGCACGTGGGGACAGACCGTTCCTGCGCCATTAAGATTTCCCTCTTGAAGAGCGCCCAGCCTTCCTGGACCACTCTGCCCTTCAGAACCGCCTCCCAAGGGACTCCACCAACTAGTGTCCTGAGCAGCTCAAAGTCAGCCCTCTGAAAGTCCAAGACTGCAGTTTTACTGGTCCCCTTCCTGGCCTCGCCAAGAATAGTGAACTCCACCATTTCGTGGTCACTCTGCCCAAGACAGCTCCCGACAATCACATCCTCCACCAGTCCTTCTCTGTTTGTGAAGAGAAGGTCTAGCGGGGCACCACCCCTGGTAGGTTCACTAACCAGCTGTGTCAGGAAGCTATCTTCCATGCTCTCCAGAAACCTCCTAGACTGCTTTCTCAGGGCTGTGTTGTGCTTCCAGGGTATGTCAGGGAAGTTGAAGTCCCTCACGAGTACAAGCGCTGAAGATTTCGCAACTTCTGTCAGCTGCCTGTAGAACTCCCCGTCCGTCTCCTCATCCTGGTTCGGCGGTCTATAGCAGACCCTGACCAGGACACTAGCCTTGTTGTCCCTGCCGATCCTAACCCAAAGGGACTCGAGCTTGTCCTTCCCAGCCTCGAGTTCTACAACCTCGAAAGACTCTCTAATATAGAGAGCCACACCACCACCCCTTCTGTGCTGCCTGTCCCTTCTAAAGAGCTTATAGCCAGGCGTTGCAGTACTCCAATCATGAGACTGGTCCCACCATGTCTCCGTGATGGCAAGTCGTAGCCTGCCTGCTGCACGATGGCTTCCAGCTCCTCCTGTTTGTTACCCATGCTGCGTGCATTGGTGTAGATGCACTTCAGCTGGGTCATTGCCTTATCCTCCGGCCTTGCCATTGTTCCCCCCTGCACAGCCCCAACAATCCTAGCTTCAGCCCCATCCCCCTTCCTACCTAGTTTAAAGCCCCCTTAATGAGCCCTGCCAGCTCCTGGCCCAGGATCCTTTTTCCCCTAAAAGATAGGGACCCATCTGCGGCCATCAGGCCAGGTGCTGAGTAAAGTGCCCCATGATCAAAAAACCCAAGATTTCTGCGTTGGCACCAGCCCCGGAGCCACGTGTTTAACAGGTGGGCTTTCCGTGTCCTCTCTGAACCCCTCCCTGCCACCGTAGGGATGGACGAAAACACCACCTGCACTCCCGCTCCATCCACTAACCGACCCAGCCCCCTAAAGTCTCTTTTGATAGCCTTCAGGCTTCTCTCTTCAATGTTGTCACTGCCCACCTGGACTATCAAAAGAGGGTAATAATCAGAGGGGCGTACCAGGTTGGGAAGCTTCCTGGCAATGTCCCTGACCCTGGCCCCAGGGAGACAGCAGACTTCCCTACGGGTAGGGTCAGGCCGACAAATAGGGCCCTCTGTTCCCCTAAGAATAGAGTCTCCAACAACAATAACCTTCCTGTCTTTCTTGATGAAGGCAGTCCTGAGGCGTGGAGTCGACCTCCTCGCCCTAGGCATCCTCCTGGGAACACTTGCTACCTCTTCCTCAGCTACTGGTCTGTCGAGCTCCAGGGCCTCAAACCTGTTGTGTAAGGGCACCTGGGAATGCGGGGCCGGAAGGGGAGGGCGATGTCGAGCAGGGACCTGTTTCCATTCCTCCTGAACTCCCAGATCCCCTCCCTCTGCCCGATGGCTACAGGGCAGGGGGTCCACCCCCATTTGAGGAGTCTCACCTTGGTACCTCCCCTTGAGGCCCTGCAGGGAGTTACTCAACAAGTCTATCTCTCGCTCACACTCCCTGATGGCCCTCAACCTGTCCACCTCCCCCTTGAGCTCCGCCACCATGCGGACCAGGTCATCCACCTGCTCACACCTCACGCACACAGTTTCTCTGCCTCCCACCGATGGCAGCAGCAGGCTCAGACACTCCCTGCATCCGGTGTCCTGAACTGTGGCATTTTTTAACGGGTAGTCGGTCTGGGTGTGTACCGACTTCCTGGAGAGCGCACCGTGCCTGGTGGAGACCATTATCACCTAGCTAACGGCTGTTAAGGAGGTGTTCGTGTGGGCAGGGGGAGCGCTCTGCCCTGCCTGCGCGAACTGCCGCGCCACTCCCTTCTTACGCGCCACGCCCTGTTTGCCCGCCCTGGTCGCCGCGCTCCTGGTCGCTCACGCTCCCTAGGGGCAGCTTTTGAACGGCTGGGGAGGGGGCGCTGCTGGCTCCGCCTTCGCCTCGTCAGCCTCCCTCACGAGGGCTGCCGGGTCCTGGCGGCTCCCTCAAGTAGGCTCGATGCCGGAAAAATTAGCCCTGCCTGGCCCGATCCCCTGCTCCGCTGCAGAACGCGTCTGCCCCGGAGCTGATCGCCTCGGCAAATGGCGATATACTACAAATATTTTGTAGTATATACATTGTAGTATATGTAGTAGAAAGCAGACCAGTGTTTTCAAACCTAATTCACATATTGTGGAATATGGATAAAAGCCCTGAGCACAATTAGACGATAAAGAATTTTCTACTTTGTTGATGTCTCATTTAATAGAACATCCAAGACCTTGTGGAGCCTCTTGGAGCTTTGGTTTAGCACTATGAACAACTTTTTGTGAATCACTTCATATTGCAAATCACTGTGTCCTCTACAAATGTTTTTTCATTTAGACTAATTAATTTTTTCTAGGGGACTAATGCCAAGAAAAATGTGATGCAGGAATACACAGCTTCTCTCTTCAGAGAAAATCCTCTCTGAACCTAATAACAAATTTAAAATGCCAACTCCTTGCCCCTATTCCTGTTCAGGGATAGTATGTTAATAGGCATATACTATATAAAGCAAACAATTTTTTTTTTTAAATTTCTATACTTTGTATTATGTAGAGAGAGGACCTAGGTCCTCCTGGAGGTTCATTTTGATTTAAACAAAACAAAACCAAACCAAACAAAAGCAAAGAAACAAAAAATAATGCTTTTATATCTTTGTGTTTGAATCAAAATTTAAAATGAAAGTATTAACTAGAAACTGGCCATGTGGCTCTGCTCATACCTGTGCAGATTATTTATTTATTTATTTATGAGTCTACTAGTGATATTATAATTAATAAGCATGGGATTTCCATATAAGAGCAAAGTAATTTTGTGGGGTATTTTTGTTTGTTTTGATTGTTAATTTTTGTTTATTCTTATGCCTTTATACTCTTCCACAAGAAAATTTAAGACTATCCTATCATGACAGGTAGAAGCCAAGAAGAAAGTTTTTCTAAGTTGTTATCCAAGCAATCATTTTTACAGGCAAACATTCTAAGCTTGTGAAGTTGTTAGGACACAGATTCATATTGTTTCATTGGAAAAGTGTTCACGAAAGACTCAACTATTTTAAAAAATATTTCTCTGCAGGAAGGTTGTCTAGACAAAATGAGTATCTCAGTAATACATTGTACTAACTGTTCATCACTATGATGGGCTGGATTAGAATTAATGAACTTTTTTTTTTTTTTATCAGTGCCACATGAATCATAATTAAAGGTTATTGCACCAATCAGTCAGACAAAATAGATGTGAAATAAAACAGATTGTTTGCAGTGTAGATCATGGAGCACCTAAGGAATCAGTATGATTCAATTTTATAAATAAGTTTTAGAAAACATCTTCTCTCTGCCACTGCTTGTTTACAAAGTGAGACCAGACCATTTTTTTAGCGTTTTCAGTGTATGCCGCACTTATGCATATCTTTTGCTTTAGATATCATTGTTGCTAAATTCCTCCTGTCACCTAAGATGGCAAAATAAATGCCCATCTATCTTGTGAAATTATGTCAAAGATCACAGTAATGTTAACATTTCTATTGTAGAGAATATAGCAAGCAAAAATGAAAAGCAAGTGGGTAGAGTGGAATACTTCTCAAAAATATTGTCATAATCTAAGAGAGGGAAAACGAGTAAATGGGAAGATTACAATGGCAAAGATTCTTTAATTCTCACATATATAGATACTCTAACACTATGTTGAGAAGTATGAAATGGATGACAAGACGTTTAGGTATCATTAAGGCAACTGAAAATTGCCTATGTTGTTTGTCAGCAACATAGCCCTATACTCAGGGGTCTTCCTTTCCTGCTCAATGATTTTCCAAGTCATTATGTAAGCAGATTTCTTCGTTTTTTTACCTTTATCAAAGCCACATTTGTTCAGATATTTCAGACCTAGAACTGAACAAGGTGATTACTTCTTTCTGCTGACACATCTTGATCTTAGAAGCAAAATCCTTATTAATATAACAATCAGGTATCAAACTTGTGACTGTAAAGGGTGGAACACTTCCTGTTTAACCTCATGGGATTTTTAATACATTCAAATATTTTGAAGAGTGAACACCTGACTGTAAAGCTTGAATGTTATTTACAATGACTTATAGTCATACTGGTATACATAACAGTACTTCATTCAAGCACTGATAAAATCAACTGTTGAACTTGCAAAAAATCCCCAAAAGACAGTGACAAAATTCTTGTTTGTCCCCCTGTCAGTCAATAACAAATGGACATTTGCCTTATTTTTGCTACACAATGTCTTGTATTAGAAATATAAAATGACAATTAATTTATATATATATATATATATATATTCACCAATGATGTCATGCTGAGCAATTAATATGGGGTGGCTGGCTGGAGTGGGAGGACTGGCTGCTCATGGATAGGCAGGTCATCAGTCAGTGGGTAGTGAGCAATTGAATTGTACATCATTTGTTTTGTACACATTATTATTAGTAGTAGTAGTATGGTTATTATTATTATCCTTTCTTTTCTATCCTAACAAACTGTCTCTATTTCAATCCACAAGCATTCCTTTTAATTTTTTTTTCCCCTCATTTCTCTCCCCCGTCCCAGGGGGGAGGGAAGGAGAGAGGGAGAGCAAACACCTGAATGGTGCTTAGCTGCCATCCGGGTTAAACCACTACAGGGGGTTGGCCAACAAGATGGACATGTTGGTGGGAGTTTGTTATAGACCGCCAAACCAGGATGAAGAGATGGATGAGGCATTCTATAACCAGCTGGCGGAACTCCCTCAATCACCAGCTTTTGTTCTCAAGTGAGACTTTAACTTCCCAGACGTGCTGGAAATACAATACAACCCTGAGGAAGCAGTCTAGGAGGTTCCTGGAATGTGTGGAAGACGGCTTCCTGACAGCTGGCTAGTGAGCGTACCAGAGGGGGTGCCCCACTAGACCTGTTGTTCACAAACAGAGAAGGACTGATGGGAGATATGGTGGTAGGGAGTTTTCTTGGACAGAGTGACCATGAAATGGTAGAGTTCACTATCCTGGGTAAGGTCAGGAAAGGGGGTCAGTAAAACCACTACCTTGGACTTCTGGAGGGCTGACTTTGAATTGTTCAGGACATTGGTAGGAAGGCTCCCTTGGCAGTCAGTCCTGAAGGGAAGAGGGGTCCAGGAAGTCTGGACACTCCGCAAGAAAAAAGTCTTAAAGGTGCAGGAGCAGGTTGTTCCCATGTGCAATAAGATGAGCCAGCAGGGAAGAAGATCGACGTGGCTGAACAGGAAAATTTTGCTGAGTGTCCAGAAGAAAAAGGGAGTTTACGTCCAGTGGAAGAAGAGGCAGATAACTGGGGGAGAGTACAATGAAGCTGCCAGCATATACAGAGAAAAGATCAGGAAGGCTAAGGCCCAGTATGAACTCAACCTGGCTGCTATGGTTAAGGATAACCAAAACGTTTTTATAAATATATTTAATATATTATTTAAGAGAAGGGACAAGTAGAATCTTCATCCTTTACTGGATGCAGGGGGGACACATGACTACTGAGGATAAGGAAAAGGCTGAGGTTCTTAATGTTTTTTTTGCATCTGTCTTTACTAGCCAGACCACTTATCCTCAGGGTACTCAGCCTCCCCACCTGGAAGTCTGGGACAAGGGGCAGAAGAAACCCCCACAGTTCAGGTGGAAACAGTTAGAGTCCTGCTACTCCACCTAGACTGTCACAACTCCATTGGGCCAGATGGGATCCACCCAAGGGTGCTGAGGGAGTTGGAAGATGTGATTGCTGGGCCGCTTTCCATCAGCAATCACAAGTCTTGGTCATCTGGAGAGGTCCCGAATGACTGGAGACTTTCTAATGTGATGCCCGTGTATAAGAAGGGTGGTAAGGAGGACCTGGGGAACTACAGACCTCTCAGCCTGACCGGGGTACCAAGAAAGGTGATGGAACAGGTCATCTTGAATGTAATCATGTATCATATGAGGGACAATCAGGGGATCAGGCCCAGTCAGGATGGGTTCATGAAAGGCAAGTCCTGCCTGACCAACTTCTATGACCTTCTATGACCAGGTAACCTGCCTGGTGGATGAGGAAGAGGCTGTTGACTTAGTTGACCTAGACTTCAGCAAGTCCTTTGACATGGTCTCCCATAGTATTCTCCTGGAGAAGATGGCAGCCCATGGCTTGGATGGGTACGCTCTTTTCTGGGTTAAAAACTGGCTGGACAACTGGGCCCAGCAAGTGGTGGTGAATGGAGTGAAATCCAGCTGGCAACTGGTCACAAATAGTGTTCCTTAGGGGTTGGTGTTGGGGCCCATCCTCTTTCATATCTTTATTGATGATTTGGATGAGGGAATTGAATGCACCTTCAGTAAGCCTGCAGACAACACCAAGCTGGGGGAAAGTGTCAATCTGCCAGAGGGTAGGAAGGCCCTGCAGAGGGACCTGGACAGGATGGGTTAATGGGCAGAGGCCAATAGGATTAGGTTCAACATAGCTAAGTGCCTTGTCCTGCACTTTGGCCAAAGCAACCCCATGCAATGCTACAGGCTTGAGGCAGAGTGACACCAAAGCTGTGCAGAGGAAAAGGATCTGGGGTTATTGGCCAATGCTCATGTGAACATGAGCCAGCAGTGTGCCCAGGTGGCCAAGAAGGCCAACAGCATCCTGGCTTATATCAGGAATAGTTTAGCTAGCAGGACCAGGGATCATCCCCCTGCACTCTGTTCTGGTGAGGCCACACCCCAATTACTGTGTTAATTTTTAGGCCCCTCATCGCAAGAAAGACATCGAGGCCCTGGAACATGTCCAGAGAAGAGCTACAAAGCTGGTGAAGGGTATGACGAGTGGCTAAGGGAACTGGGGTTGTTTAGTCTGAAGAAAAGAAGTCTCAGGGGAGACTTTATTACTCTCTATAATTTCCTGAAGGGAAGTTGTGGAGAGCTGAGGGTCAGCCTCTTCTCACTGATAACTTGTGATAGGACCACAGGGAATGGCCTCAAGTTACGCCAGGGGAGGTTCAGGTTGGAAATGAGGAGACTTTCTTCTCAGAAAGAGCAGTCAGGCATTGGAACAGGTTGCCCAGGGAGGTGGTGGAGTCACTGTCCCTGGGGGTATTTAAAGAAAGGTTGAAAGTGTTGCTTAGGGACATGGTATAATAGGTTATTTTGGTACTAGGGTGATGGTTGGACCAGATAATCATGAATGTTTTTTCCAACCTTAATGATTCTATGATGATTCTATGATGAGAAAACATTTCTTTACTGTAAGGGTGACAGAGCACTAGAACAGGTTGTCCAATGAGGCTATTAATTCTCCTTCTCTGGAAATGTGCAAACCCTACATGGATGAGAGCCTGTGCAATGTCCTTTAGGTGACCCTGCTTGTCAGGGGTGTTAGACTAGGTGATCTCCAGAGCTCTTTTCCAACCTCAGCTATTCTGACATTCTGTGATTTTGTGATTCCTATATTTAAATATCTCATAATATAGTATTAACAATAGTTTCTTAAAATCCACTCTAAATGGAGATCCTTAGCAAATAAAAAGCATATGCCAGTATGTATCCTCTTAGCCTCAAGAACACATGTTAAAGGGTATTATAGTTGTAGTTTATGCAATTCTGATGGCAACAAGAAACACAGTTCCTTAAAGATCCAATGAATGCTGGAAGCAAAATTTCTGTTAGCCTATAAATAAGACAGTAAGAATGTCAGACACAGTCCAGTAGGTGACTAAGCAATTTTAAAATCACAGGATCACAGAAGCACAGAATGGTTGAGGTTGGAAAAGACATGTTGAGATCATCTGGTCCAACAAATATTGCTTTAGCAATCTGTTGTATTCTTTAGAAGGATCACCTAGAATCATTTGCCCAGTAACATGTCTAGAGAGCTTTTGAATATCTCCAAGAAGGGAGACCCCACAACATCTCTGGGCAACTTGTCAGTGCCTGGTCACCCTCACAGTGAAAAAGTGTTCCCTAATCATAGAATCATGTCATCATTTAGCTTAGAAAAGACCTTTAAATCATTAAGTCTGTCCATCCACTTAACACTACATGTCCGCTGCAAAACCATGCCCCTAAATCTCTAATACCTCCAGGGATGGTGACTCCATCATGTCCCTGGGCAGCCTGTCCCAATGCTTAACCACCTATTCCGTGAAAAAAATTCTTCTTTATATCCAGACTAAACCTCCTGTGGTGCAACTTGAGAACATTTACTCTCACTTGTCACTTGAGAAAAGAGACCAGCATCCTCTTCTATGCAACCTCCTTTCAGGTAGTTATCAAGAACAATGAGTTCTCCTCTCAGCATTGTTTTCTCTAGACTAAATAGTCCCAGCTCTTTCAGCCTTTCCTCACTGGAGAGGTGATCCAGTCCCTTCATCACCTTTTTAGCCTTTCATTGGAACTCTCTCCAGAATGTACATATCTCTCTTGTACTGGGGAACCCAGAATAGGACACATTACTCCAGGTATTGCCCCTCGCTACAAGAACGACATTGAGGTGCTTGAGCGGGTCCAGAGAAGGGTGACGAAGCTGGTGAGGGGCCTGGAGAACAAGTCCTATGAGGAGCAGCTGAGGGAGGTGGGCTTGTTCAGCCTGGAGAAAAGGAGGCTCAGGGGCGACCTTATTGCTTTCTACAGATACCTTAAAGGAGGCTGTAGCGAGGTGGGGGTTGGCCTGTTCTCCCACGTGCCTGGTGACAGGACGAGGGGGAATGGGCTTAAGTTGCACCAGGGGAGTTTTAGGTTGGATGTTAGGAAGAACTTCTTTACTGAGAGGGTTGTGAGGCATTGGAACAGGCTGCCCAGGGAAGTGGTGGAGTCATCATCCCTGGAAGTCTTTGAAAGACGTTTAGATGTAGAGCTTAGGGATATGGTTTAGTGGGGACTGTTAGTGTTAGGTCAGAGGTTGGACTCAATGATCTTGAGGTCTCTTCCAACCTAGAAATTCTGTGATTCTGTGATTCTGTATAGCCTCATCACCGGTGAGCAGAAGAGAAGGATCACCTCCTGCAACCCGATGGAAATACTCCTCCTAATGCAGCCCAGGATATCTTTATTGTTCTTTGTAGAAAAGGCATGTTGCTGACTTGTATACAACTTGGTGTCCACTAAGACTCCCGGGTCCTTTCTGTCAGGCTGCTTTCCATCTGCGTGGCCTCCAACATGTCCTGGTGCCTGGGGTTGTTCCTTCCCAGGTACAGGACTTTGCACTTCTCCTTGTTGAACTTCATGAGGTTCCTGTCAGTCTATTTCTCCAGCTTGTCCAGGTCAAATTTGCTGAGGTTACCCTCTGCCTCCTTATCCAGGTCATTAACAAAGATGTTAGACAGGACTGGACCCAGTATTGACCATTAGTGAACATAAAATAAAAGTCTAGAGACCTAATCCCGTAAAGTGCTAAAATGCCCCAGCAGTTAAAAAATTACTTAAAGGTTATTTAAGTCCCAGAACTTCTTTAAAAGTGGTAACCAAACAAAGTACTTCCCTAAATTACACTGCCCCTCTGTCTCTTGTTGCTTTATGGACTTTCTTTTTGTCTTATCCATTTTACTGGACAGAAATTATTAGAAGGCCAGTAAATTTTCTTATAAGACTTCTCAGCTAATTTTGTTGTTGTTTTTGTTTTGTTTTGTTGTTTGTGTTTGTTTTTGTATCTCTTGGGGGTAACAGAAACAGAAAGTTTTGCTTTAACAAAGGCCAAAAAAAAAAAAAATTGAAAAAAATAACAAGATGGCCAAGTGAAACAGCTTCAAAATTTGTCAGTTAATGCTTAATATTTCAATGTGCAATGTACTGGAGTATGTATGGATAACAACATCCTTGCAGCTTCATATAAGAACAGGATTCTATCCTGCTTGACATACAGGTTTCTGTCTTGTTTGACATATGATTCCTTCAATAAATTTTAACTGAGAATTTGAAAAAAAAAAACACAAACCAACCAACCAACCAACCAACCAACCAAACAAACAAACAAAAAAACACACCCATGAAACAATCAAGTAATGAGTGTTCTGGGACAGCAGTTTTATCCTGGTGTGCCTCAGCCTCTAACTTATTGACTTAGATGTATATAAGCATTCTTTCCACAGCATTTCTCACTGATATGTTTTCATAAAGCAATGCTTCTGTAGTCATGGTAGGTGTGAGTTTTCTGTGATAGCATCTTCTTTGACAAAAATGAAGCACAGAGTAGTTACAATTCTTATACCTTTAGTTGGTCTCCCTTAGATGCAAGGAGGTTTTTACTGTTTTTGATTTTAGTAGGTTGGTTCTTGCAACTCAGAGCATAATGCTGCTTAACATTAAGAAACTGCATAATCCCATTCTCATGCTGGACGACTTAAATATGCAAAACTAGGCTTGCTGAATAAATCACCAAATATGGGAGGTCTCTTTCTGAGGCAATCTTGCCATCCTATGTCATAAAACAGAGCTGTAAATCAACAGGACTGTAAAAATCTAATCCCTTTCAGACTCTGATGAGGTTAGTATGCCACACTGACAAGGCCCAACACTTCATTATTTACTGAATGAATAGTTCTGGAAATTCACTGAAAGGGGGGATGAAAAGAAGTGGATCAAGGGACTTAAAACTCACATAAAATATATAATATGATGAGAGAGGAAAATCGCAGCCAGGGAAAATTTCAGTACAATATTGGGTAGCCTCATTTTTTTACTGGGGATTATACAAAGTATTGTACGAACAAAACAAACAAACACAAAGTGATTCAGTCCTGTATTTATTTTGATTAGTGAAGACTCTGCTTATTCACAGTATCTAGTCTGGTTCCCTAAAAAATAACTATCAGAGTTCGATCCAAGGTTATTGAAGTCCATGGTGAAGTTACCATTGACTGTGTTTTAGGCCAGCTTTTTCCTACATAATCCCAATTACATTAGAAGAAGACAGGCATTATGAACAGAAATCCCCCAAACTTGAGTGGTCAACTAAAAATTTTGTAAGGAAATATTTATACTCTGCCAACATCATAAACACAATGTATATTTAATATATATGGGATGTCATACAACCTGAGGGATTTATATTGCAGTTTTATTTTAATCTCTCTTTCAGAGAAATGCAAAGTCATCAGAGATCTTTAAAAATGCTTTAAATCATATGCCAGTCAGAATGTTTCATGAACAGCAAAAAAGTGAAAGAAGGGGAATTTATTTTTTACCACTCTTGTCATTCTTAAAATTTTCAACTGCAAATTTAATCACTGGAACACCTGGATTCTAGTCAGTTCATTACGTGTCATATCCTCAGCTGGTGAAAGATGGAAGATCTTACTGACTTCATAGATCTGGCAGATTCACAGCAGCTGAAGATCTGATTTTTACATACTTTTTCTCCAGGCTGTTTTTCATTCACACCCCAAACCCCCCCCCCCCCCCCTTTTTTTTTTCTATTTTTTTCTTTTTCAGTCTCAGTATATTATTGAATTTAAAAGTATGGTTAACTGCTTTGGCCTGTCTGCATAGGTCTGCATTCAGGCTGCTTCCACCACTTCCTCGATGGAAAACATTGCTCCTGTTGTGTCACCACAGATAGTCTTAGTCTTTGTAGATTTTCTATTTTAACACTCATTCCATTTCCACGTAGTTATGTATTTTTCAAAGGGAAATGATCCTCATCTGTAGTCTGGAGTGCCGTTTTTCTATCTCATTTTCTTCCAAATCTAGCATTCAAACAAATGAAATGTAAACTCCCCAGGTATTATTTTAGACTCTATCCAGTTCTTGGGTTTTCTGAATATTTATATTGTCAGGATTAATTTCCTCCAGAATTTAAAATACCGGTATTTCTTATTATTTAAATAAATAAATAAATAATAATAATAACATACAACACTTGTCTAGGACCATTATCAATGAGAATGTGCATTCAGTTTTTGTTTGTTTGTTTGTTTGTGTGTGTGTGTGTTTACATTTTTACCTATATTACAATACTTTTGTGTAGTGGAATAGTCCTAAGAGGTCAATTCCTGATTTACAGTTTTGTTTGCATATTGTATCATTGTGGTCTGGCTGTGTATACCTTGCTACACCAGCAAACTTGATGATTTTAAAATCAGTGAAGTAATTTTCTGTGCAAGTCAAATGAGGGAGGATGCACATTTGATGTGTTTGTTTCTGAAAATATGTATCCTGTTGTCTGGAATGGGACTATGTTACTAAATGGTGTTCAGATCCTGATATTGCTTAGCCTGAAGTAACTTCCCTCCTTTTAAGAATTATGCAATGAAAGAGGAGTATACCAACATATATATATATATAGTCAGTATATATTAAAAATATTTTTGTTTTTGAGCCTTTTGTGTTCATTAAAACTTTACTGTCTGCAACTTTCTTTGGAAACTGCAATAAATAGTGTGAATATTTATGTCCCTCTCCAATGTTGATTGTTGAAACTCTTTGAAAAATTGCTATTGATAACCTTATCTTCTTCCTTGAAATTATAAATATAGTAGCTTTAAAGTGTTTTTAATTGAATGTTTTAAGCTGTCAGAAATTACAGAACAAGGAAACAAAGTTGAAATTTCTATAGTAAAGCATTTACAGGTAATATCTTATTTGTGTTTCAATAAGTTTCTATCTCAAGCAAGATAAATAAGTAATTCAAATATTTTCTTTGGTTTTCAAAAGGAAAACAGAACAAGTGAGTTGGGCAGGTTTAGAGTGTAAGTCATTTCATTTGAAGAACCATATGTTGATATGACTCAGAAGATTTTAGCACGTGTCATGGCAGAAATAAAAAGGCTGACAGGATAGAAATCTATTGGAATTTTGATGGAACATATAATTGAGAGCAGCTGGTAAACATTAGGATAGAGTCCAAAGAAACAAAAGAAACTCGCCCAAATTTCCTTCACCAACAAACCAAAGATTGAATCAGCCCACAGGCAGATCTATAGGATCTGAAGTCATTGCATAGCCCTTTTTCCCTTCCTTCCTATGAAGGTAATTCGTGTCTGAAATACAGCTTGTTACTGAAAATGTACATATCTATCCTCTTTTTCCACAAAGGTCCTACTTATCTTGAAATTTCCTACTGCTGAGCACAACACAGGTTTCCCGTGTAGCAGTTATGAGTATCTGTCTAGATTTGGGTTTCAGAACTGATTATATGCTAAGAAGACAACTTTATTCTGTACAGTACCTGGACAGCTGCCTCTTATGATGCTGTCAGACCAGCAACTCACACAAATAAAAATACTCTAATTTAAAGATTATCAGTATTTACTATTGGCAGTACAATTATGTCAACTCATTCTTTGTTTAGGTCCTTATAACCAAGTATTAACAGCACAGAGCTTTCACAGCTGACATGAAGTGTCATTTGAGGTGGCTGCACTTAATGCAGTCTGACAATAAATGGAACTGCTGTGAGGACAGAACCACTGTGTTTCTGCTTCAGTTCTTAATGAGAGAAAAATTTGGACACCTCAGTAATGCAGGCTTGCTCACTAATTTCATTTTACAAGTCTGGTAATCTGACATCACCACTTTCTTCATTTGGGATAAAAGAGGTACAAATGTGAGGCAGGAAAGAAAAGAATTGCATGCTATCCACTCAGCCTATCTCTTTTTCAGTCCTTTCCTGTCTAGCACAATCCTTTCCTTATCTTGTATTTAGTTCTATTTTTATGCCATTTTCCATGCTTAAATACATGTATTGTAAATGCAAATATCTTTTAGCATGCAGGGGGGCCTTTGTGTGTGTATTTTGTGTCTGTAACCAGGAAGGCAAGCTTAGAAAATTCATGTCTGGTTATCTGATTGAAAACACTAAGGAAAATGTCGCCAGATGGCCTTTTTGGATTGGTTACCATGGGATTAAAATGATGATTGTTCTTCTCTGAACTCTTGTCCTGCAAATATAAAATCAATAATGAGTCTTCACATGAATTTTAAGCCAAAATAAAGTACCTATAATTAAGCATTTCAGAAGCTAAAATAAATGAGAGAGTTTGTTTCCTGACAATAATCAGATACCATACAACATTTATGTTATGCTATATATTGCTCTGGTATATATTACTATATTTTTATGATTTCCTTGTCTTTAGTTTTTACATTAATAAATCTACATTGACAAAAATTTATTTGCTAAGTATGCTTCCCAGAAACTAAAGCTTATTAAACTATTATTAGGAAGTAGCAATGCACACCAATTACAGTAATTACAGTGACTAGCTAAGGTAATCCTCTTGTAGTATTTCTCATACTCAGGAATGTAATTGTTTTAAAAAGAAGCTTTGCACTTAACAGTTAAGTGAACAGGAGACAGCACTACCAGTGCAGAATGCTCTAAGAAAATCTTTCTTCACATGCATTAAAAAAAAAAAAAAAAAAAAAAAAGGCAATGGCCACAAAAGGGATCACAGGAAGTTCCACACCAACCTGTGAAAGAACTTATTCATGGTGAGGGTGATGGAGCACTGGAACAGGCTGCCAGGGAGGCTGGAGAGTCTCCTTCTCTGGAGATATTCAAGACTCATCTAAACACCTACCTGGGCAACCTTCTCTAGGGAACCTGCTTTGGCAGGGGGTTGGACCTGATGATCTCTTGAGGTCCCTTCCCTACAATTCTTTGATTCTGTGATGACTAGAAATCATGTCTTTATAAAAAGATACTACTTGCCTCCTAACACAAACTAGAGAAATGATGAAGAAAACACTGATCTGTAATGTACCATCTCATAGGAAGTTCTAAGGGATTTTTGGTCTAAACATTTATCAGTCTTTCCCATCAGTACCTGTATCATTTCCCTAACACAACCTCCCTAAAATGATTATACACTATACTACCTGCAGATTATACACTATACTACCTGAAATTTACATTAAGGCTACAGTGTAAGTGCTCAATGTCATCTTTCTGAACTGCAAGAATTAAAGGGTGTGAGCGTTCATTGTCACATTACAGGGGTAAACTGTGAATCTCTCTTTGAAGGAAGTCCAAGAGCTTTGCTTCAGTCACATATGAAGTATTATCTAAGTAAGGCTTATATTTCAAAGTAAGTTTTTTCCTCTCATTTCCTCAATTTTTTCTTTCTTTCTCTCTCTCTGTCTCTTTTTGTTTTGTTTTGTTTTAATTTGTGAGAAGTCTTATCTAAGAGTGGTTATGCTTTTGTCTTTACCCTTCCATTGAAATTTGAAATAATTTCTACGTCAATATAATGAAGTTGTGTCTACCCTGCAAGGTGAAGAGTTGGCTCAAATTTTGTATTCTGTAAATCCTGGGCTACCAAGTAAACTGTACTTGAGCTTTAGATGGTGACTGTTCCACTTAAAAAGAACTGTGTTTTGGATACTTGTTTCTGACAATGATAAGCACAACCCAACCCCACACAAACCAGTCCAAACAGACATCATCTGATCTGCTGATTCAACTTTCACTTGCCTCACCATTTTATGGAGGATAAGGTTTCTGGCATTTTGGTCATGCATACCAAAGATTGGGGCCATTTTGGCTGCAGTCACATTACAAGGAGTGTCTGAAGTTTGTGTGACAAGGAAGTGTGCCTCCTAGTGAAACTCCTCTGAGTAGTGAGTCAGCATTTCTTGCAGTTCAGTATCATGGCCTCTCCGCTGCAGCAAGACACAAACAGCTCACCTGCTAGATGAGTGTTCTTTACCTGCTGTGCAAAGAGAGACTGCATGGTGCTGTAGGTAAGGCACAGGCCTAATAGATGCTGATTTGCAGGAGTCTTCTATGTGTGCAAGGTGATGGCTTCATGACACCAAAACTTCCTCAGCAATTATGGCTCAGGATTTTCCCAATTTGCATGTGTCAGGTCTGCACCTGAGTAGCTGGCTTGTCTCTGACAGTGCTCCTCATGGAAAGGCAGGGATATGGTTTGGGAGAAGCTGCAGGTGATGGTGTAGAATTCAGTGGCCTAACACTGGACCACAGCCAAAGGATCAAGTGATGAAACATGATATCCATCAAGGCCACTGAAATATGTGATAGGGCAGATGTTCTGAAAGACAGCAATTGCTTCTGTATTTCTCTGGAGACTAAAAATTCTTTGACAGCCTTTGCTAAAGGTAAGTGAAACAGGTGAAGGGAAACAACAGGTCAAATGGTAGGAGAATAGCTGCTGGTACCATTTTGGGGAGTTGTTTCTTTGTTGTTTTTAATCACTTTCACAGAATTTCCTGTTCTTTTCACCCTCTTCATCCAAGCACAAATGGAATAAACTGTATTTTATAGTGCCTTCTGTACAGGAATGGCAAAATGCCTGACAGCTAAAAATTTATTTGGCCTGAAAACAACCCTGTGAGAAAAAGAAACATTATTTAAAGATGAAGCTCAGAGAGGTTAAGTGGCTTACTCAAGGTCACAAGGACATTTGTGGCAGAACTGGGAATTGTACCCAAGGCTCCTAGCCCTTAACCCTGTGTCTTAGTCACAAAACTATCTTCTTTCCCATGAATTATATGTCTTGTATGATGTGCATTTCCACTTCTCTCTGATAGGGGTATAAACACAAGCATAATTCAATGTCTATAGCTGCTTCTATTTGACTTTTAATACAGTGTAATCTATGAAAAATCACATTGCAGTTTGAACAGCAAAACAGAGAATATTGACCTCAGCAAAGTGCACACCTTTAACTTTCCTTTATAATGCACCCAAAGTGTATTATTATACATGCCAAAATCACAGAAATTACAAAGTTTCCTCAGTTATGTTTCCAAGGAATGTCCTGGCCAAAACAAAGGAATGTGAAATTTGCTCCTTTCCTTCCTTCCTTCCTTCCTTCCTTCCTTCCTTCCTTCCTTCCTTCCTTCCTTCCTTCCTTCCTTCCTTCCTTCCTTCCTTCCTTCCTTCCTTCCTTCCTTCCTTCCTTCCTTCCTTCCTTCCTTCCTTCCTTCTCTTTCTCTCTCTCTTTCTCTTTTTTTCTTTCTCTCTTTTTTCTTTCTCTCTTTCTCTTTCTTTCCTTTGCTCTTTCCTTTGCCCTTCCCTTTGCCCTTCCTTTCCCTCCCCCTCCACCCTCCCATTCTCCCTTCCCTCTTTTTTTCCTATTGGTTATTCATCTGCTATGAAGCTAAAAAGTTTAAAAAGACAATAAAAGCTAAAAAGAAAGGTTGAGGAGAGTAAATTCATCCTTCCAAAATATTGAATGTTTTATTAGATTTTATTTTCAACTTAGCTAAACTAGCCATTGCTTAAAAATATCAGTACTGGAAATTCCATGATGGGAAAAAAAAAAAAAAAAGCAACTTGTAAAACTGCTCATATGGTCTTCTTCCATTCCTACTGGAAATATTATTAATATTGTCTTAGTCACAGTATTTTTTCCCTCTCTATTATGGCCTCAGGCTAAGAAATTAGTGCAGATATGCATGAAAGTAAAGAAAAAAATAAATTAACTAAATGCATTCAAATTTCATAAAATCTCAGTCTGTTTTTGCAATGAAGGTTTGGGCTGACCCTTATGTTATCTTAACTGTTTCATCTATCTCTAATATTTTTCCACATTGACAAGATCTGTCTCTCTCATTCAGATGCTGGTAAAACTTGAGGCTTTAAATTCTTTGTGGATTAAAGAAAAGAAAAAAAAAAAAAAAAAACAACTCTGTAAAATGAGATTGATTGATTGACTGGACTTGATTTTGGCTTCTGTATCAAACTAGAATTTCCACATAAAAGGATTTAACTGTCTTTTATGCTTTTGTACTTTGGTGTGTTTTTAACACTAAGTTCCCCTCTCCATTTTTAACATTCCTTTCTTAGTCTTTTTTTTGATGTACATGGTACATCTACTGTTCCTTTCTGTAGGTAATTTAACAGGGTTTAATCTTATGCAATAAATCTTACATAAAAAGGCCAAAACGTGGTCATTCAGAAGGTCTTCTAGTTCTCAGTAGATTGTGTCTTCATCTCAGTAGACAGTGTTTTCATAAACATGTCCAAAGTAGAATGCTCTGCAGACTGACTAAGCAGGATGGCTACTTTGCTCCACTCCTAGCCATTGTTCTTCTGACGACCTTGTATAGACACTCAGTGATGTTGCTCAGTTGACCTGAGGATTCCAGGGTGTGAGCCATTCTCATTCAATTACTTATGGACCTGGTATAAATTATGTAGGCAGAAAGCTGCAAGACTTTAGACTGGGTTGTTTTTTGGAATATGCATTTGAGAACATTTTCTTTATTACTAAATAGTAGTTTAGTAATAGATAAAGTAACATCTTTACTAAAACAGTGTCAGCAATATGATTACTTATTTTAGTGAATTAAACGTGTCTATAGTAATATCCTTAAGACTGAGACTTGGGAAAGGCTGAATCAGCAACACTTGCATGACAACTGTTTTCAAATGTGTCAGTTCTCTACTAAAGTAATTGCAATGGGTTTTGATCTTTTTTGATATCCTACTCAATTTCTTCATCTTTGTTTTCAAATCTTTGTACAGCCTTCCTGTTACTTGTGTTGCCTTCTAGTTCTTTTGTATAGGCTTAGAATGTCCTTAATTCTGCCCATTCTGGGCTCTTTATGTAGAGAGTTACCCTTCATCATATATGTATTTTCTTAAATGTACAGTCTCTTTCTCACATGGGTTCTATCAAATACAGATGATTAATTCTTGTACCTTTTCCTTTATCAAATTTCTTCTTTATCAGGAAAAATATTACTGAAGTTTAAATGCTCTTTTCTTTTTTTTTTTTTTTTTTTTTTTTTTTTTTTCCTTCTTATATAATCTGCACTCTTTTCTAACTTCACACATTTTAAAGTGCTACTGTAGTATTTAAGCCCACATACTATTAAACCCCAAACAAAAGAAACATCCATTGCTCTTCTTAAATAAGCATGAGTGAAAATGGAGATGAAGTTACATTTATCTTAAAATAGTAACAGAGCATAGATATTTTTAAAATCTTATCAGTCAAAATTTTTAAGATCTGAACTAGATCATAATTTTTCTAAGACAGCAACTTTTTTTTTTTTTTTTGTGGTTTTGAGTCTGTAATATTGTATATATATTTATGGTAAGAAGAACTATAGTTCTAGTACTATTATAGTAAGAAGTCAGAAGAGCTGAATCTAATGTTCCAAGTGCTGTGTTCATGTTTACATTATTTTTCATATACAGCTGGGAAATGTTTGTTTGTTTGTTTGAAGGCAACCAAATTAGAGAACTGTTACTTGTGTCACTGGCTCATAATTATTAATTCACAACCTAATAAAAGAATGTTTTGTTAAAAATTACTTAATTTTTTTTTAGATATGCAACAACAAAGAAACTTTTATATCCATATAGTAAACTTCAGTAAGTACATTTTAAAGTAGTTCAGCACATTGGGGGGGGGGAGGGGAGGCGAAGGGACAAGAAAAATAATTAATAAAATAACTTATCACTTAGTTTAATTGTAGATATTCCTGTCCAATTATTATGTTGTTACTTAAGTCCTGATTAAAGCCAAGTGCAAAGTAGCCTTTGCATCAACCTCAATGGATTTGGAGTTGAGCTGAAAATTTAAATACATTGGTCAACAGGCAAATTATTAACTCAGGTTGACACATTATGTAAATTCTCAGTTTTAATGGTTGATGCAAGTTCATTAAATGTTCCATTTCAATATTTAACTCACATATGGATAGAGTTGGTTTTTTTTTCCTGTTATTGTTCTGTTGTGTGGCAGGATAGGTGCATTGGCTTCAGAGCTTTCACCAAAGTCCAAAATACGCAGCTGTTCCTGGCTTCTACTCAAGCTCTGACTGACACTGTACTTGGCTACAGATTTCAAATGTGGCCTGGTGCCTGGGATACTTTAACCATGTAAGGGAGTGGCATAAATTGTAACATAGACTTTACACTTTTCTCTCTAACCATATACCTCAAAACATATGTAACAGTTACTTTGCTCCAGTTACATACCTGCCACCCCAAAGCTGCCCCTAGAACCACTGCTTCTGATACCCACAATGTTGCCTAATGAACCTTTACTTGTAGGCCCCACTCACCTTCAACTCAGCTTCAACTTCACAAACAAAGTGGGGGAAATTTGTTCCCAGTTGGCCAAATTACTGGTGGTGCATGCCCTCAAATACTGAAAGCTGCATTTAGGCACAGGAGCTTTAAGGAAAAAAGAGGAGAAATACTTTGGTTTACGGCAAGAAAACAGAATGGCATATGTATATTAACAACTGAAAGCAGGAGTTCACTTTATTCTTTCCATATTAAACAATGTGGTTTATTCCTCCTACAACGGGGAAACAAGAAGATGGGGACAAATAATGAGGAAAATCATTTACATACATACTCAAGAGACTGGTGAAATGATTCAAAGACAGTTTATCTTTGGTGAGAGATTTGTGGCATTGTGTTGCCAGTCATTGCTTCAATATGGACAATACATAGATGGTCACTTGATTCCTTACAAAGGTTACTTGATTCATAGCAGTACTTTAAGATGTTCTTTTGCCTTCCTACAAAGTGGCATTCTTTTCAGTTTTTAATTGAATAAGATGTTTGGGCCAATCAACACATTAGTGTTAATTTTGGAATTAGCACTCTAAAGTGATTGATAATAGGAAATATTTTCCTAAGTGGAAAAAAAAAAAAAAACACACACACACAAAAAAAAACAAATAAGGTAATGAATAAGGTAATTAACTAGAATTTTTTGAAGTAGAAATATAGAAATATTAAGCAGTGCTTGCTTATCTTTTCAAAACAAAGAAACAAAAACAAAATAGGACAAAAACCAATAAGTACAAATTATTGATTTTCTTTAAAACAATCTGTCTTTTTTTGTGTGTGTGTGTCAACTTAACAAACTGAAAGGAAAGTTTGTAATACATGTACCTTCAACACTCATATTCTGATGAAAATTGAATAAGATGCCTAACAGGCCTTTTTTCAAAATCATGTCTATACTATACAGGGACTCAGAAGTAAATCTAGAAATAAGCATTCAAGGAAATCTAATGGTGAAATAAGAGTAAACATGATGAATTATATCAAACCTGTATGCCTTATTTTTTCTGTGTATCTTAATAAAACGAAATTTCCAATTTTATTTAAATGTGAACAGATTATAACTAACTAAAGGAAAATAATTTTACAAGGAAAGGTAAAGAAGCATTGTGTATTGCCAGGAATGAATTTAAGAGTATGTAACAAGATGGAGTCCAAGGCAGAGCAAACCCAATGTTTCTGGAAGTCAGTGGTTCATAAAACAAAACTAAATCTATCCTGTCTGTCTTAGTTTCCAACACACAAAGATTTATTGTAGTGTTATTGAAATGATGATTAAACAGAGAATTGCAGCTGTGGATAAGATGAATTAGCTTAGTGTTTCTTCTGAACTGTCTTTAAGATAGAAGCCCAATTATCTTGTAGTAGGTAAGGAACAGTGATGACAAATAAATGTTTATGAGATGCCTATACAGAAAGTTAAGTGGAAGCTGTTTATTTTATTTTTTTTTTTTTTCTTTTCTAATCCCTGTTACTCTCCTTATTATGAACTTCCCTGGACTGTTAAGGTTGAGGAAAGACTAAGTGACTTTTTAGAAAGTAAAATTATTATTTACATTACATTTAACCAATTGAAATATCTGGACATTTTTCCATTACATGCACATTTATTGGCATGTATGTTATTTCAGGACTGTTCAGACATTAAATTTCTTTATGAATACCAAATGAGTAGATACAAGGAGAAACAGAAAAAAAGATATTCAGATCTTCATAGAGTTTTACAAAACACAAAGCTTAGATTTTTTAATGAAATGCAACCTATCTGCACCTAGCTTTGTGCTCCACCTCTTTAGTTCAAATATCAGTGTTCAGTTATGAAATATGTCATTATGGCTTTGCAGAAATTACCTAAGACATGATGCAGATGCAGTGTTCATTATATCTCAGGGAATTAATTTTGTGTCAGTATCTCCTAAGCACTGTTGTCCTGTAAATGCAATGCATTACTAACAGATTAATCTATTTTGTTCTACCATACACACTTTTGAAAGGATGACTCAGATTATTCATACTAGGTATTGTCTTGTTTAGTATTAATCCTTCCTTTTCTTATCAATGAGTTTTCTTACTGTTCTTGTCATTTAAGATATATTTTAGCATAAGCTTTGCCAATCGAAACTGAAGCCTTAATGAAACTTTATGTCAAATACAGTTCTGGAATGAATTCTTCCCTGAAGATCTAAGGTGATAAATATTCTACCGTGGACAAGAGTTGAGCAGAAAATATACATGCAATAGATATAGTTTCCTTCCTTGATATCCTTTATCACAAATACTCAAAAGTTAATTTTAACACAATGTCTGTAAAACTTGATATTGTTTTGCAGGAGGACTCTTCCTAGCACACAGGATAGAAATGGATATTATCTGAACTGATTTTTCTGGAAAAAAGAATGCAAACAAAAAGAGAACATAATTATTATATCAATTATCTGAAGAGAATGTTGCAAGTGATGTTAAAAAACTATAGAACTATCAGAGAAAGAGAAGTAGGTAATGTTGTCTTTGTCTTGTTTTGCTCATTAGACTTGTTGCTAGAGTTTTGTTTTTCCTTTCTTTTTTTTTGTGCTTATTATTTGGTTTCAGAAAATAAAATGTTTTCAACAAATTTTACTTGTTTCCCATCAGTATGTATTCCAATGTACCTCTATATCTAAGCTTTTGGGATTGTTTTCTTGTGTTTCGTTTCTTGGTTTGTTTCTTCCTTTTACAATAGCAGTTTATTTGGGCTTCTTAGAATTAAAAGACCAACTGTGATGTCTGAATAAGAAATGCTCTTGCCTTATTTCAGAAACATGACAATCTACTTCTGCAAAACCAAAGATAACTTTGGATACGTCCTGCAAATCATCATTAGCACTGTACTGATATTACAAAACCAGCTCTTTTTCAGTGGAATACGCTGAATGTAGTTGTCCATTTGGAGTAACAAGTGGTAGTAAAGACTCACTCGGGAAACCAGTCTAAACTGTGTGAAGACAGTAAATGCCCAGCTAAACTGAAAACTTATTACAAAGGAACTTGCAATGGGAAAGTGGAAACATGGACAGGTATATTTAACCAATTCATTTGAGTAATGAGTGCAATGGGAGTGGAATACTTTGCTGTATCTCTGAGTTACTGACTTCAAAAGGTACAGAGGAGATATAAAATCTTTCATGCATTCTTCCTATGACTCTCCTGATTTTTTTTCTTCTATAAATACCACCTGTCTCCTGAAATGATTCATTAGAAACATAAAATACCAATCTTAACAGTTGCTGTTTTTCTCAATCTGACAATCTCAAACCCAGGACCAGCACATTAGAAATCAATAGGTCACTGAGGTATATGTAACCAGACTGGCAGAGCACTTAATTTTATTGGAAGGTAATGCAGAGAATATAACCTGTGAAAAATACTGTGACCAATTATCACATTGAAAGTAATGAAATTGAGCTTATGGCTGTTTTTTTTTGCAAGAACAGAACAAACTGTTTATTAAAAAAAAAAAAAAAAAAGAAAGAAAAAAAAAAAAAGAGTGATATGTTGATTTATGTTTTTTCATTCAGATTTTGGTTTCTGAAAGTAGAAGCCAGAAACCCTAATCAAGTGTTGTTGACAAAATGTGTCTTGATGCAGAAGGCTGAAATACCTTCAGTATTTACACAGTTACGCAGAGTTACACAGAGAATCACACTCCCTGATTAAGTTGTAGATGTATGAGCAGCATTCACTGAAGAATTAACTGGTACATATGTAAGAAAAAATGCAACAACTCTCAACACGTGTCCATCTGAGAGCCAGAAAAAATGCTTGTGTCAATGTGAACCACAGCCACATAATAACCATTCACATTTGCTTTTCATGAAGAGCAAGAAAAATCAAAAGATATTGCATGTAAGTTTCTTCTACTGTTTGCACTGAAAACATTTTTGTTTAAATTAAGAGTATATCTTACAATAAGCTAGACCATTTCTTTTTCTTCCTTTTGATTTTGGATAGCAGATTTAAAGGTCATATTCCTCTGCATACCATTAATATGCTGTAAAATAGTCATATAAATATGTGACCAGATCTGGTGTCAATCTTTTCTCTTGAATTTACTAGTCTACTCTTAAACCATTATATATGCATCATTTTGAACCATAGCTCAGCTACAGAAGTTATATAGAAGAGCAACATGATTTCTAAATTAGCAAGATCTTTTGCTGTTATCTGGGAGGCTAAAAAGAGCTAAAACTGACTCTCTCTATTACTGTAATAAAAATAAAATAATAATAATTAGAAAAAAAAAGTATCAGGGAAGCAGGATAAATTTTTGTGTTAAATTGAGTGACTCTTACTAAAAACCTTTAGTATCACTCAGATAAAATAGAATAAAGTCTTGGTGTCTCCTTTAGAGTGTCCCCAAATTAATACAACTGACTGAGGAAAACTTCCATCTCTCATTCTCTTTTGTAAACAGTTTTTTATTGAGTGTTTTTTGGAACATACATATTTTGTAGAAAATAGCTACACAATATACGCTATCTGTTTTCAAATACTGTCTTCCATGGACATCAGAAATTGACCTGTTTGATTAATACAGCTTAACATTCAGTGCTCTCTGTATGGTATGAATGGTTTTACAAGAGGTGCTTCTTAACAAATATGGCAATACTCAGTTCTCTGCTGAGGATATCTACCTTTTCTTTTTATTGTCAACAAGGACAAAATAGTTACGCACATTTATTGTCACCCTCAACATTTTAATATAATTCTAGGAAATTGTTCATCCACATTAGTAGTCTGAGTTGAGAGAGCTTTATTTCTGGAATTGCAGTTCCTGTGGATGATAATGTATATGACACAGGGGAAAAACACTGTGAAAAGACATTGAAAAGATGACAGTTCTCATTTATTATGATTTTATAGCCTTGATACAAGGCTTTATAGCCTTAATGACAAACCAAATGTCATTGTAGGAAAGTTAAGGAAAACTTATGAAACTAGGGAAATCTGGAGCAAAAATACATTAATAGTAAATAAGATGAAAGGGACTTCTCTATTTCTATTCTTTTGTTCTTTGAGCAACTGCATATGTGTGTGTTCATCCTTGTTTACACACGTCTTTCTGTATGTGTGGGTACACATACAGGTCTGTATCTCTCTGTCAAAAGAACACTTCGGAATGAGTAACTCTTGCACAACATTTTTTGATTTTTATATACTTAAACAAGTTGTTTACCCCACTTTATTATGAAATTGTCTTCAAGGCAAACTAATTGTTGAGAAATTAATTTGAATACTGATCCAGAGTAACTGATTCAAACTTTCGTGAAATACAGAAAGGTCCTTTAACTTTTCTTTTAGGAAAATCTAGAACTAAACATTCATCTATGAAAACTTTAAAAAGTTTAAAATAAACCCAAATGAAATTAACTTCTATAAACACTATAAAACAGGATCCAAAACTTTGAAATGTAAATCACCAAATAACAAGGATTATGTCAAGCTGAGGAAACACAGAAATATTTGAATTCCATTCTTTCCCAATTTTCTTTCACTCAAATCTACAAATGAAATTTGAATCTTAAAGATATATATTTATATAGGATTTTGTTGCTGGAAAGTGATCAAGAGGATGTAACATAGCCTTAACAGGCTATGACTGGCACTGGAGGTTAGATCTTCAAAGGAAAAAAAGTATTGGCAATAATAGCAAGAAAAAAGGTGAAAAGTCTAGTGCAGAGGCTTTGGATTGCAATTATTTTATGACCAAATGAAAGGAGAAAAAAACATTTAAAAATAATTAGTAGACACTTCCATAGGTATTTCTCTCTCCTCTCCTCTCCTCTCCTCTCCTCTCCTCTCCTCTCCTCTCCTCTCCTCTCCTCTCCTCTCCTCTCCTCTCCTCTCCTCTCCTCTCCTCTCCTCTCCTCTCCTCTCCTCTCCTCTCCTCTCCTCTCCTCTCCTCTCCTCTCCTCTCCTCTCCTCTCCTCTCCTCTCCTCTCCTCTCCTCTCCTCTCCTCTCCTCTCCTCTCCTCTCCTCTCCTCTCCTCTCCCCTCCCCTTCTCTCCCCTCTCCTCCCCTCACCTTCCTTCCCCTCCCCCTTTCCTGAGTAATGTTTCCTCCTCTTTCAATGTTTCTTTCAATTAGGTATAGTGCCTAGTATATGAGACTGACCTACGTTTGTATTAGTTATAAGATTTTCCCTTGTGCCTTTTTGCAGGCCCACAGTTACATAATAACCAGCCTTGCTCTCTTCTACCACCAGTCCAGTAAAAATAGGAGTTTCATTGTTATCAAGATTTCCACTTTTACCATTCTAATTTGATTTAAAAATTGACTATGTTTGAAAATCCTTTTTTTTTTTTTTTTTTTTTTTTTTTTTTAATTTTGGAAGGCAAAACAGATGATCAAACTTGCTTTGTTTCCACAAAATAACAGGACAAAAATAAATTTCCTTTAAATTTTAATAAGAATGGTAAGAGAGCAAGGCTTGGCTAACAGTTTAACAAAATATTTTCCAAGAAAACACAAACAGTGCTGTTCCACCTGGATCAATACACATCCATGGGGCTGAATGGGATTCATCCCAGGGTACTCAACTGGCTGACATCATTATAATCTCTCAATTTTTTTTCAACGGCCTTGGGAATCTGGAAAGGTCCCAGTTAACTGGAAGCTGGCAAATGTTGTGCCAATTTTCAAGAAGGGCAAGAAAGAAGACCCTTGTAACTACAGGCCTCTCAGTCACAACTCAGTGCCTGGTAAAATTATGGAGATTATCCTGGGAGTTATTGAAGCACACCTGGGGGACAATGCAGTCATTGGTCCCAGCCAACATTGGTTCACAAGGAGGAGGTGCTGTTTAAAAAATTTTATCTCCTTTTATGATAAGATCACCCATCTAGTTGATCAAGGAAAAACAGATGATGTAATCTTTTTGGATTTCAGTAAATTTTCCCATAGGATTCCACTGGACAAAATATCCAGCATACAACTAGACAAAAACGTCATATGATGGGTGAATAATTTGATGATGGATAGGGCTCAAAGGGTTATGGTAAATGAGGCTGCATCAGGCTGGCAAGTCACTATTGGGGTCCCACAGGGCTCCATTTTAGAGCCAGTTCTTTTCAAAGTTTTTATAAACAATTTGGATGTAGGATGTAGGATGTAGGATGTGTATTTTTAGTAAATTTGTTGATGATTCCAAACTTGGAGGAGTTGTTGACTCTGTTGAGGACGGAAAGGCCTTGCAGAGAGATCTGGACAGATTGGAGAGCTGGGCAATCACCAACCACATGAAGTTTAACAAGAGCAAGTGCCAGGTCCTGCACCTGGCACAGGCAATGCTGGCTATAAGTACAGACTGGGTGATGAGACACTGGACAGCAGTCCCACAGAGCAGTATCTGGGGGGTTTGGTCAATAGCAAGCTGAATGTGAGCCAGTGGTGTGCCTTTGAAGCCAGGAGGGCCCACTGTATCCTGGGGTGTATTAAGCACAACATTGCTAGTTGGTCAAGGGAAGTGATTGTCCTGCTCTACTCTGCACTGGTCCAGCCTCACCTCTCGTACTGTGTGCAGTTCTGGGCACCACAGTATAAAAAGGATGTGAAACTACTGCAGTGTCCAGAAAAGGGCTACTAAGATGATGAAGGGCCTAGAGGGGAAGACGTACAAGGAATGGCTGAGGTCATTTAGTCTATTCAGCCTGGTAAAGAGGAGGCTGAGGGGAGACCTCATTGGTCACCTCATGAGGGGGAGTGGAGGGGAAGGTGCCAATCTATTCTCTTTAGTGACCAGTGATAAGACCTGAGGGAAAGGAGTTAAGCTGCAACAGGGGAGGTTCAGGCTGGATATCAGGAAAAGGTTCTTCACTGAGAGGGTGGTTGCACGCTGGAACAGATTCCCCAGGGATGTAGTCAGAGCAAAAACCTGTCAGGATTTAAGAAGCTTTTGGACTACGCTGTTAGTCATATGGTCTGAATTTTTGGGTAGACCTGTATGGTGCCAGGAGTTGAACTCAATGATCCTTGTGGGTCCCTTCCAACTTGAGATATTTTATGATTCTATGATTCACTCTGTTGTGTTATTTTATAAAGAGTCAATGGCACGTGGAAAGGTGCCATTGGGATACTTACATTTCTAAGAGCTTTTGAAAAGGTCCTTTGCTAAAGGTAGTTACTAGGAAATGAATTGCCACAGAATAGTATCCTGTTGTGTATTAACAGCAGCAGAAAATAAGGATTAACAGGGTAGGGTTAGAAAAGTCTGTTTTTAAAGTGAAAGTTATAAGTGATATCCCTCAGAAATCACTGTTGGGACATGGATACTGTGATTATTCATGCATTATTTGAAATGGCAAGGTGACAAAGGTTTCAAGTAATGCAGATTATTCAGACTTGTCAAACAAACTGATCAAGTATTTTACAGTAATGAATAACCAGGCAAGGAAATGTTAGGTACAATCTGATGGTGATGAATGTAAAATAGGATCATAATCCTAATTATTTATTCCATTAATATAGTTCCTTAGTATTGCTCAGGAAAGAGACCATGATGTAACAAAAATGGTTATGCTTTATTAGTAACAAAAAGGAAGGACAATGGTGTACCCATATACTGAATATTGCACACAGTGTTGCTTGTTTTACCCCAAAGGGAACTTTTATTTATTATTTTTTTTTCATAGAAGGATAAAAAATGCAGAGAAATGTTGATCGCTTTACCATTCACTCTCAGAAGAAATATGGAGATGTTAATGTGATTAATACATCTTTGTTATTTGTCATATCAGTGGGACTCCTTGCAACATTCCTTGCACTGTTTCAACCAAATGTGTGTTTTCATTTTTAAAGCCAGATAAATGCTTCTCTTTTCTTAGTATCATCTTGGCTCCCATCTTCTTACCACACCAAAAGTCACAGTGTGCTGAGACAATATTCTTTCCCACTTCACAATCTATATTACGCTTTGTGACTCAAATCTAAAATAGGAGGTTTTCTTATGCTGAGAAATTTTGCACTATGCTTTAATAGATTTCATGATAATTGTCTGTGGAGTGGACTACAAATGTGAATTACATATTCAATATTTAAGTGAATTGTATTTGGAAAGAGAAATTTAGTTGCACTTGAAAGTTGTAAGTAACATATTGTCATGGTTTCAGCTAGGATAGAGTTAATTTTCCTCCTAATAGCTGGTAGAGTGCAATGTTTTGGATTAGGGTGAGAAGTATGTTGATAATACACCAATGTTTTAATTGTTGCAAAGCAATGCTTACACTAAGCTAAGAACTTTCCAGCTTCTCGCTCTGTCCTGCCAGTGGGCAGTCTGGGGGTACAGCAGGATCTGGGAGGGGACAGACCCAGGACAGCTGACCCAAACTGGCCAAAGAGGTATTCCATACCATCTGACACCATGCTGAACAAATATATAGGGGTGGCTGGCTGGGGTGGGGGGACTGGCTGCTCAGAGATAGGCTCGGCATTGTTCAGCAGCTGGTGAGCAATTGTATTGTGCATCACTTGTTTCGTATACATAATTAGTAGTAGTACTATTATCGTAGTACTACTTTTTTTTTTTTTAATGAAAATGAGGTAGAGTTTAATGCAAGAGCATTGTTACAGTCTTCTACTGTTTACTTTGGTCTTTGGGTAGGATCCTCACATGATTTTATATGTCTGAGTATGGCATATTCAATAGCCACTAGTGTGTTGGGTCTGTCTGAGCTGGAGTCACCTTTTCCCTGCAGCAGCCCACACAGTGCTGTGCTCTGCACTTATAGCTGGAACAGCACTGATATCACTCCAGTGTTGTGTCTATTGCTGCGTAGTGCTGGCACAGCATCAGGACTCCTTCCAAGCCCCCAAGAACCAGCAGGCTGGGGGTGGGCAAGTGATGGGGAGGGGACATTGCTGGGGCAGCTGACTTAAACCCACCAAAGGGATATTCCATAACACCTGATGTCACACTCAGCAATAAAAAGGGGGGCTCGCGTGGTGAACAACCACTACGCGTTTTGAGGCCCTGCTTCCCAGGACGTGGCCGAACATCGCTCGTCGATGGGAAGTAGAGAATATTTTTTTTTCCCTCTCTGTGCTTCCGCACGGACTGATTGTTTCTTTTGTTTCTTTTTTCCTCCCCATTCCCTTTCCCTTTAATTAAACCTTTCTCATCTCAAACCTCGAGTTCTCTGTGTTGTATTTTCTCCCTCTTCCTCTTTGAGGAGAGGGGGAGTGAGAGAGTGGTTGTGGTGGAGCTTTGCTGCCCACCTGAGTAAAACCACCACAACTAGTTAGACAGAAAATTAGATATACTGGAAAAAGCTTTATTTGATCTATTTTAGTTGTCTACTTTCAGATGACATATATCACTTCCTGTAAGTGTCTTTATCTCTTCTGTGACTGGACTGGACTAGACTGGACTAGTTCAGTTAGAAGGGATCTTCAAAGATCATCTACTCAAACTGCCCGAACACTTCAGGGCTAACCAAAAGTTAAAGCACATTATTAAGGTCATTGTCCAAATGCCTCTTGAACGCTGACAGGCTATTGGCATCAACCACCTCATGAGGATGTCTGTTCTAGTGTCTGACCACTCGTGTTAAATAAATAAATAAATAAATCCATACATTCAGTCTGAACCTCCCCGGCACAGCATTGTGACATTCCCATAGATCCTCTAACTGGTAACCACGGAGAAGATGGGCACTCTCTCTCCACTTCCCCTCCTCCGGAAATAGTAGAGAGCAATGATATCACCTCTTAAACTTTTTTTCTCCATGCTACACAAACCAGACGTCCTCAGGCTCTCTGCATAGGGTATGCCTTCCAACCCTTTTATCAGCTTTTTTTGCCCTCTTCTGGATCCTTTAAAATATCTTAGCATCTTTTTTTATACTGTGGATACCAGAACTGTACATAGCATTCAAGGTGAGGCTGCGCCAGTGCTAAATACAGTGGGGGAATAATCTCTTTTGACTGGCTGGCTATACTGTGTTTAATGCACCCCAAAATGCAGTTTGCCCTTACCCCTGACTTTTATCTTGCCAGGGCACACTGCTAACTCATGTTGAGCCAGCTGTCAACCAGTACCGCCAGATCCCTTTCTGATCAACTGCTCTCTAGGTACTCATCTGCCAGTCTGTATCCATTTGTGGCATTATTCTGCCCTAGGTGCAGAATTTTGTATTTAACTGGTATTTAAATTCATGCTGTTGCTGATTGCCCAATGTTCCTATCCATCTATCTATCTATCTATCTATCTGTCTGTCTGTCTGTCTATCTAGCTATCTGTAGACATACATAACTGCAAGGCCTCTCATCCCTCCAGGTAGTCAACAGCACCTCCCAGTTTAGTATCATCAGCAAAGTTGCTAAGGATGCATTCAGATCATTGATAAAAATAGACAGAAAAAAAAAAAAATAGGAACTGAGTCCTGGGAAACACCAGTAGCGACCTAGTGACCATCTCCCAAACAGATGTAGCCCCACTCACTGCAGTTCTTTGAGCTCCACTGTTGAGACGGTTCTTTGTTCAGAATAGCACAAACCTGTTTTATCTCACAGTTGGATAATTTGTCCAGAAGGGTGCTGTGAGGGGCAGTATCAAAGACCTTACTAAAATCCATAAAGACCACATCCACCACCTTCCCTTCATCCACCAAGTGGATGGCCTTGTCATAGAAGGAGATGTATTACATAGACAGGACTTTTACTTCATGAACCCATGTTGACTATGGCTGTTAATAGCATGTTCCTTGAATCTTTTCTCCAGGGCTGCCCTGAAATCTTTTTTTGATAAGCCTCAGGCTTCCTGTAGCTACATCATTGGTACCCACTTGAAAGAAGAGGAGTGGGTAATAGTCCAAAGGCTGCATTATGCATGAAAGTGTATTTGTTAACTTGTTTTGTTTTGTTTTGTTTTGTTTTGTTTTGTTTCCCAACAGACTTTCATGAATCCTTTCCCCTCTGATTCAGTAGCATTCCCACCTCCTCCTATTTCCAGTGGGAAATCACAGGACCTGGCCCTTCGTTCATAATTAAAACATTCCGTAATATAGCTGGGCCAAAAATTCTACCTTACACTAACTCTAGTACTTTTTGTAAAGTACACTGTACAGGTGATTCTAGTTTTCTAAACAATGTAAGTGTGATAACAGCCTGGCCAAATACTGGCTCATTGAACCTTGAAAAATTTTAGGTAAAGCTAAGTATGCTAAATTTGATCATCCTTTACTGATATTTACCAGAGAATACGGGTATGCAATATTGCTTTGGAATAGAGAATGCAGAAGTATTTGTAGGGCTTCACTTGGAAAAATGTAGTTACTTTTCTATATTCCTAAATGAGACTATTCGTTCATTTAAGGGTAACTCACTATTCACTACTTCACTTGCTGTTTGTCTATATCCTTCACCCTATAATTTAAAGGGAGCATTACAACATCTAATTTTCAATGTCGTTTTTGGAGCAAGAATCTTATTGCTCAACATTTCCTGTCATTAGTACGGAAACTAGCTCTTGGCTCTAAGTATAGTACAAACACAAGAGCCTTCCTGTTTTCTCTGCTGTGCCCATTGACCAGTGACAATATCCTAATTCTCAAGACTTTTGTATAATACTTAGTATCTTAAGAAGAAATAACAAATATGTTATTGAAGCATGTGCCGAGAGTATGTAAGAATATCTGTGTACTGACAGTTCCATATCCTTAGCATTAAAGCTCTTCCATTAACATCTCAGTTTATTTATATGCATATGCTGTTGGCATAGTAAAGAAAGTACTAAGGGAGAATACGAAAAGATGGAAGGTTGACACATACTACAATTTCTGAAGTACTAGGATAGCTGTATAAAAAATTAGGAAGGATGCATATACCACCAAGCATGACAAAGTAGTAAGGCTCAGAGACGGACAGCTATCTCAAAACTCCTACCATCATCTGCAGAGTCCTGTTTTGTAAACAGAGGTTCAGAATACTATAGGAAGAACATTCCTAACAGATTTTCAAGGCTTATTTAACTCACATAATAATAAGCAGAGTACTATGTTGCTTTCAGTTATCAGCATTCTAAGAAAAACCACCACACAATCCCATATGATTTTTTGTGAAGTTTTGGTTAGAATTTACAACCTTCTTTACTTAAAGAGGATATCACAATACAAAAAATAATTTGGGCAGAATTTAGGTTGCACAGGTAACCTAAACCTGGATTTTTCTAATGTCTGTAGTATTCACCTACATCGCTTAAATGTTTCAGTTTTTATACATAAATATTCAGGTAATATCTGGGACCTTATGTATCAGCAGTAGAAAATGAAGTGATATTTATCCATGGAGTGATTAAATTACCCTACCAGATACAATATTTGTCAATTGGAGGCTTTCTGCCCCCCTCCCCCAAGCCACATAGAGGGTTGGATGGTGTTTGGTTGGATTTTCTCCAGCTTGAACGAAGTAGTGTGGGAGAGGGGGACCTTTTTCTTATGGAAAGAGTAATTATTTGGGTTATACACTACATTAAATGAAGATTTTCTCAGGAAATTTAGGCTTTCTACCCTCATGAGAAGATAACATGCTTTCAGGGCTCCCATTCAGTCTGACTGTTACATGGCCAGAAGTTAAGTTGGTTGGTTGCCAAGAGTTTTGCTCGTTATGCAAATACCAGGAAGGAAATGCAGATTTTCAGAACAAGGTGAGGATTTTCAAAAGAAAATTGGAACCCTTACCTCTCAGCCAAATCTTGGCATCATCCAGTGAGGAAAAAAGAAGAAGCACCTCTGAGTATTGGCTTTCTATCTACCAGATACTAAATCATCTTTATAGATGGAGTGAAAGGGTTTCTTGAACAAGGTTTACTGGGATCACTACATATTTGTGCTAGTAAAACAAAATAATTAGAAATTGTTGTAATTATGACATGAGAGGCTGTATTTAAGAAAATCAAACCAGTAAATACTGTGCATAGTTTAACTGCATTGCCCACTGTAGTGATAAAATCTTGTCATATATATTTTTCTTAAACCTCATTTCTTGAACTCATCCTATTATGTGAGAATGTCAGTTTTTATTTAAAAACAAGTACATATCTTGTCATCGTGGATAAAGAGATTAACTGAAAAATGTGTCATTCAAAAGGTCAACATGAATAAAAGAGAAGGCAAAGTTAAACTTTTTTTTTTTTTTTCCACAGAAACCCCATGATTATGAGGAAAGAGGCTGAGTCACTATTTTTCAGTACTTACAGTTGGCCATCCTTTTCTGACACAATCCAGTACACATATTGGAATACAGTGGACAGGGTGGAAAGTTCAGAGCCTTTGTCTTTTGCTTGAAGGCAACAGCACTGATCAGGAAATTGTGCTTCATTTCTTTTAATTTCATCAAAAATGGGGAAACAGATGATATGACTTAGTTACTCTTCTTCTTTCACTCATTTTCTTTCAGCTCTAGTAGTACTCAGTTGAAAACCCAGCTTTGAAACACAGTTTATATTACACTTCTAGAAAGAGTTAACATGATTTTTGAAAACTCATGGCTGAAATTCATTCCTTTAAAGATGGCAAACAAAAAGGCTTGCGAATAACTTGCATAGGACCTTGAGCAGGTGTTATCCTACTGAAAAGGAAAGGAATGGTAAAAGCTTCCTGTTTCCTGCAACTCAAAACATTCAGAAATGTTTTTTGAAGTCATATTTGAGGAGACAGTTTTCAGGAATGAACCAATCCAAAAAAATTATACTACGTACTTATAAGGTGAAGTAAGTGAGAGCTTTGCCATGATAGAATTTAGGGCCACAGAGCTTTCTCCACATATGCCAGTGCAAAAAATCTTTCCTTGTTGCAATTGGGCAGTATGGAGCAGGTGATGCATTTTTTCTCTTTACACAATAGAAACAGTACACAGAAGCTAACTGATTCAGAACCCGAACCTCCAGTAATCCACTTCAGGTCCTAAATTAAGGCTATATAAATGTTTCTGGTTTTCTTAAAGTTTAGCAGTTTCCAAATATAATAATAGGAAGAAGAAGAAGAAGAAGAAGAAGAAGAAGAAGAAGAAGAAGAAGAAGAAGAAGAAGAAGAAGAAGAAGAAGAAGAAGAAGAAGAAGAAGAAGAAGAAGAAGAAGAAGAAGAAGAAGAAGAAATTGTTAAAACACTTATCAGAGATATAGGAATAATGAAAGTACTTTAGGGTTTTGCTTTTGCACCAATATTAAAAGTTCAAGCCTAGAAAGAGGGCTTGAGGACAAGCTGGTGTTCATTTTATACTAGCTCTTATCCATCAATTATCCAGTTAAGAAACTGCAGTGAAATATGTTCTTTATATATTGCCCTTGGGCACCTGCCAGTTAACATGGACTGTCTGAGTAATAGTTCTAAGAATTGCATGGAAGAAACTGGTAGAGGCCAAAATGTTGAAACTTTAATAATACCTTGGGATCAGAACAGCCTTTGGCCTTACACCATGTACTGTATATTTGTTTTGAAAATTCATCGCATTTTGAGTTTACTGACCAAATAAATATTAACTTTCCTCAGGGTACCAGTGAAACTTGGGGATGGTCTGCTTCCAAGTGCATGCATTTATTTCAGTTTCCAGTAGTCATATCACAGTTATAAGCCTAGAGTTTAAAGGGTGATTAGAGGTAGGCACTTGAGCCCCTCAAATCAAAGTTCAGAAGCCTGCATTAAGTCTGTCTGCAGTACTGCAGCAGCAAAATTAGATGTCTCAGAATGAGGTCCAAAACTAACTAGGAGACTGCTGGGAGAAATCAGCACTTTGAGCCACTGATGGCTAGCCAGTAAGAAATACTGAAGACAGAGCTGGAAAGGCAACTCAGGATCCACTGCATGTAGTGGGCAAGACACAAATTATGTGGTTATCAGTTCTCACCTGGGAAGAGGGAATCTCAAATTGCAGTCCCAAGTCCAAGGATTTCTCACGTATTTCATTAAATATCTTCTTTTTCTAAAGTACATAAAGAGTTGTAGACTCCTCCAGACACCTCACTGACCCAAGACACCTTAGCTTATCTTTTGCAAAGCATAAAATATCCCAAAGGAAGGATTGAAGAGCACCCCACTTATCCTGCCTCTCCTCTCTTTTGTCAAGCATCAGACCAAACACATTAACAGTAAAGACAGTCCAGAGTGTAGGGTGGCAGAGAAGTGACAGAGGTAACCATGCTGTAAGCCTGGTATCCTGCTTGTTACATTCTTCTTGTTACATCCTGCTTATGATATTCAGGTAGACTCAGTGCTGCAAAAGAGTAAGCAGAAGTTGTTACCCCTACAATTCTCAGGTACTTTGATTTGCAGTGTTCTTTTCTGAAGTTATAATACCTGTTTCAAGCCTCCTTGCTGACACTGGGCATAGAGGTCTGTTTTTTGGAGAAGAGTGGTAAGGAAGCAGCTAGGAAAAAATGTTAGAAGAATGACAGTAATAACCACATATCTTCTCAGAGTTGTTTCATCCAGTTACTGAACATGGCTGTCTTTCATCCTCCTTCATTTAGCATGTCTTAACACATGACTCCATTTTACTCCCAGACTCCATTCTCCATTAATTCTTTCTTACTTACTCCCCTGTTCCTGTACAAACTCATGTCACAAGTGCAGGGTAAGCTGTACTGAAGTCCTTTTTAAATACACTTTCTAGGACTGAGACACCCTTACAGCTCAACCGTTTTCTGGCTATTCAACTTAGGAACCAGCCATAAGGTTAGTAGAGGCAGCAGTGCTTTATGTCCATTACCATACTCTTTTGAAAATTTATTACCAGTGGCTCTGTATAAAGAACCCCACAAAAGTTTCTTCAAAGCTATTCTGCCTTCCCAAAGGTGAACCAAAATGACCCCCAGAAGTTAAGTTAAGGTCTAACCAATACTCAGAAAAATAAATATGAATTTACGTTATTAGCTACTAGTCAAAATATATCCTACAGGTTTCTGATATGAAGAAACTAAATTTGAATCAGTGTAGAGACATACCTGCAGTCTTATCTACATTTGTGAGGAAATTAAAGCTTCCTACTGAAGCAGTGACAAAATGCCACTAAATATAAGGCTTAAAGTATCTGACGGCAGCCTTTGAAGCCAAATATTTTCTATATAAAAAAACAGCTATGGTATAAACTATAAAAATTCCTTCTGAATTTCCATAACCATGCATAACTATTTTTAATAAATGATCTCCTGTATCTCATACATTTTTTCCTGAATGCCATGTCTTCAGTATATATTTTTCAACATATCAGTGATTTGACAAGAATGCTTTCTAAATTCTGTCAGAAACTGAAGCTGATTAACAACAGCAGATAAAAAGTCAACTGCCTTTTTAAATCTGACAGATAAACAACAAGCCCTGTCACAAGCGTACAAACTGCGGGAGCATAGATGTAGTGATAAAGTGCACTTTCTCCTAGGAATCAGTTTTGCCCACTTATCCTCAAGAAGAGACAACTATCAATCTCACTCACTGAAGACTTACAAGTGAACTGCATAGATTGGCACAATCGGCAGATTCTTGAGAAGCTCCCTTCTGCTACAGGCTGCACTAGCCCTTCTTCTTAGCTTCAGTTTAGGGGGAGTACAAGTGAGATAAGACCTGTGACGTTGCTTGAGTTGCACATTCTGACTCCAAAGATCAACAGCAAGCAGTAAGTAACTTCTCTAGGAAAGCCACACACTAGCAAAACAGAAAACAGTAGTGAAAACATGTCTGGGTACTGCGAGTTTCGTCGGGGCACTATAGAAAGGAATCAAGGATGCCTAGATAGCACATGCAGCTCTGGTCACAAGCTGCAAACTTTCCAGCTCAGACTTCTAGGCCCCTGGTCAAAATAGTTTGATAAACAAACATCCAGTGCTTCCTTTATAGCGACTCCCATATATCTCTGAAAACATACATAGATACATGCATGCATATATATATATATATATATATATATATATATATATATATATATATATATATATATATATGCATGCATGTATATATATATATATATATATATATATATATATTCATATGTATATATATGAACACTTTTTATTTTTGAATTGAAACAAAACTTGAAAGGGTACTGTACCGTAGGATTATGATTGATGTTGCAAGCATATTGTAAAGGACCGTATGGGTCAGATGTAGCCCCCTGCTATGCATCAGGTCACACATTTCTTCCAAAAACCTCTGGCAATTCCTGGTGTAGCTGTGGTCTAATGGTTTGTGACCAGGTTACATGATGGTTAATTGGTTACATGATAAAAAATGCAGAATAACTGAGATATATCTGGTGTGAGATCTTTATATTTCCATTGAGCTCCAGAAATTTTGAATTTTTACTCTTATCTTTTCACATTTCCTGCCCCGTCAGCCTGATTTTTTCTTACTCTTCAGAAGCTGTTTAAAGTGAGAGCAGCTGGGCACTTTTCTCAGGAGAAAAAGTTGTTTTCCTTTTCCTTTTCCTTTTCCTTTTCCTTTTCCTTTTCCTTTTCCTTTTCCTTTTCCTTTTCCTTTTCCTTTTCCTTTTCCTTTTCCTTTTCCTTTTCCTTTTCCTTTTCCTTTTTTTCTTTTACAAATAATCATCTATGGCTGTCAAGCCCTTTTAATAGTCAAAGTCATACAGAAAGAGAAAATATGACCCACTTTGTATTGAAAGATTTAATTCAAGTTTCTTCTCTGCATGTGTATTCTGAAGCATAAATTCAAGTGTTCTTTGAAACAATTTCTGCCATTTTGTACCACTTGAAGATTCATCCATACAGTTACAAGATTGAATAGAACTATGCCATTTTTATAACACAAACTACTATAGTCTGCTACTTGATTTTGAGTAAACGTTGTTAAATAATGGAGGGAGGAGAGAAAATGAAAAGAAAGGCTATTTTCTTTTAAAATAAATCCTACTACTTAAAATAGCAATTTCCAACATCTCATGCTGATTTTTTATCCCTCTGAACTCATACTCCCAGGAAAAAAATGTTGTTCAGAAAAAGGTCAGGATGTCAGAACTACAGCTGGAGTGCTGCATCTGTCTTGAAGAGGAAAACTAGTTCAGGCCATTCTGACAACTTACAGCCGTGGTTCAGACTCCAGTGCACAGTTCCAGCTCACTGCCCTTCATAGCAGCTTTCAGGCTTAGGTTTTCATTACAAAGCTACAGCAGCCTTTCTGCAAGCATTTCCATGCAAACACAAAGCAAATTATTTCTCCGGAATAATAATTTCTGGTGACTCACTGTTTGCAGTTCCTGAGCCTTCTAAATTACAGCTGAAACATCTCCCTGTTTGCAGATGGAAGTCTGATTGCCCTCAGACTGGTCACAGGGCCATTCAGCAACATTAAGGGTGCTCACGGCACTGCTGGCCTGGTGGGTTTTGTTTGTTTCTCCCAAGGCCCTCTACTGCATTTCATTACAGTGCTACAATCTGCTTATGTTTCCTTTCTTCCTTATGTCTAATTTAAATCTACCCTTTATTAGTTTAAAACCATTACCCCTTGTCCTGTCATTACATTCCCTGATAAAGAGTCTCTCCCTATCTTTTCTGTAGGCCCCTTTTATATACTGAAAGGCTTTAACGAGGTGTCCCCTTAGTCTTCTCTTTGCCAGGCTGAATAACCTCAGCTCTCTCAGCTTTTCTTCATAAATGAGGTGCTCCAGCCCTCTGATAACTTTTGTGACACTCCTCTGGGCCTACTCTATGAAGTCTATGTATTTATTTTTTTTTCCTGGGGGCCACAGACCTGAATACAGTACTTCAGGTGGAATGTCATGAGAATGGAGTCCAGGGAGAGAATCATCTCCTTTGACCTGCTGGCTACTCATCTTTTGATGTAGCCCAGAATATGGTTGGCTGTATGTGCTGCAAGCACACGTTGCAGACTCATGTCAACCTTTTCATCCATCAGTACACACAAGTCCTTCTCCACAGCACTGCTCTCTATCCACTCGTTACCCAGCTTTGGGATTGCCCTGACCAGGTGCATAGCCTTGGACTTGGCCTTGTTGAACTTCATGAGTCTCGCATGAGCCCACCTCTCAAGCCTGTTAAGGTCCCTGTGTGAATCAACACAGACAGGCACCAGAGACAACCACAGAGCCATGGCTACAATGCAAAGAGTAGATTGGCTCTGGTGCAGACCCGTTTTGCAGTGGAGCAGGGGATCATGGTGTACGAGGGTTTTCATGAATTGAGGTCCCTCAAGGCACCCAAGGGAGCTGCCAGGATCTGGCAGTCCTCATGAGAAGTATCTGGGAGTCCAAGATGCAGATAGACTACTGGAGTCAGAAGGTACCTTCTCTAAGACGGGCCCAGCAGGGATGTTCAGTAGAGGGTTTTCTCTATCCTCTCTCCACATGGCTGAAAGAACCAACCTAGAGGATAAGGAGCAATGGCAACAAATCCCTGTGCAGTAGGTATGTCCTCTCGGGGACTTCCCCACCTTCCCAGGTGCCCACGAACAATAGGTATGAAGCTCTGTATGTTGATTTGAACAATACTGGAGAACAGTTTTCCTTTATCCCTCCAGTTGGAAGGATTGACAAGGCGAGGTAGAGTAAGAGCCTCAAAATCAATATCTAGCTCCGAGCATGGTGTCACCAGCAGAACTTTGGAGTTTGTTTTTTTTGTTGTTGTTGTTTTGTTTTGATCATGGGTCATTTTACAAGACACAGTGCCTGCTGTGTTAACCCCCTGTGGGGTTCACTTGTCTCTAAGGGAGAAAAGGATCATTGCTCAGGAGTTAGCAGGGCTCATTGATAGGTCTTTAAACTAGATTTTAAAGGGGAAGGATAAAACTAGGCTTAACAGAGACAAGCCTGGAGGTGGTATGAGAATGGTTAAAGGACCATTGCTAACAAGGTTCACCAGCCTGCTGCCCCTGTTGAGGTACAGGATGGAGATCCAGGTGGCACCAAAGGCACAAAGGACACTGGTGGGTTAGAAATCACCAGAGTGTCTGGGAATGGTCATAAAAGGTGGCAGGATCACTAGTCCAACTGAAGTCCATCTACACTGGTGTATGCAGTATAGGCAAAAGAGGAGGAGCTGGAAGCAATTGTGCAGCAGGAAAACTACAACATAGTTGTCATCACTGAAATACAGTGGGATGGCTTGCATGAATGGAGCGCTGCAATGGAGGGATACAAACTCCTCAGAAGGGATAGGCTAGGAAGGAGAGGCAGTGGGGAAGCCCTGTATGCTAGGGAGTGTTTGGACTGTCTTGAGATTAATAATGGTGATGGCAGGGTTGAATTTCTATGTGTAAGAATTACGGGGAATGTCAATCAGGTAGATGTTCCGGTTGGCTGGCTAAACAGGCTGAAGAGGTGGATGAAATGTTCTGCAAATGGCTGGGAAGAGTCTCGCAATCACAGAATTAGAGAATCACAGAATCATCTAGGTTGGAAGAGACGTCCAAGATCATCTAGTCCAACCTCTGACCTAACACTGTCAAGTCCTCCTCTAAACCATATCACTAAGCTCTACATCTAAACGTCTTTTAAAGACCTCCAGGGATGGTGACTGAACCACTTCCCTGGGCAGCCTATTTCGATACCTAACAACCCTCTCAGGAAAGAAGTTCTTCCTAATATCCAACCTAAACCTCCCCTGGCACAACTTTAGCCCATTCCCCCTCATCCTGACACCAGGCACGTGGGAGAATAGACCTTGCTACAGCCTCCTTTAATGTACCTATAGAGAGCGATACAGTTGCCCCTGAGCCTCCTCTCCTCCAGACTGAACAACCCCAGCTCCCTCAGCAGCTACTCATAAGACTTGTCCTCCAGACCCCTTACCAGCTTTGTTGCCCTTCTCTGGACTCTCTCAAACACCATAATGTCCTTCTTGTAGCAAGGGGTGCAAAACCGAACACAGTACTCAAGGTGCGGCCTCACCAGAGCTGAGTACAGGGGGACAATCACTTCTCGAGCCCTGCTGGCCACACAGTTTCTTATACAAGCCAGGATGCTGTTGGCTGTCTTGGCCACCTGAGCACACTGCTGGCTCATATTCAGCCAACTATCAACCAATACTCCCAGGTCCTTCTCTGCCAGGCAGCTTTTCAGCCACTCATCTCCCAGCCTGTAGCTCCGCTTGGGGTTGTTGTGTCCCAGGTGCAGGACCCGGCACTTGGCCTTGTTGAACTTCATACAGTTGGCCTCAGCCCATCGGTCCAGTCCCTCCAGATCCTCCTGCAGAGCCTTCCTACCCTCGAGCAGATCGACACACGCATGTAACTTGGTGTCGTCTGCAAACTTACTGAGGATGCACTTGATCCCCTCATCCACTAGCCCTTATTCTCATGGGGTACTTGAACTTACTAGATGTCTGAAGGAAATACAACACAATGGAGAGAAAACAGTCTAGGCGGTTTCTAGACTGTGTGGAAGATAAATTCCTGACACAGCTGGTGAGTATGCAGTCCAGGAACTGTGCCTGGCTGGATCTTTTGCTTGTTAACAGAAAAGGACTTGTGCGTGATGTAAAGATTGGCAGTTGGCTTGGGCATAGAGATCATGAATTAATAGAGTTTTTAATTCTTGGAAAATAAGGAGGAAGGTTAGCAGAACTTCTACCCTGGACTTCCGGAGGGCAGACACCATCCTGTTACAGAGATTTATTGGTGGAGTCCCCTGGGAGACAGTCCTGAAGGGCAAAGGAGTCCAGGAAGGCCATACAATCTTCAAGAAAGAAATTCTAAAGGCACAGGAACAGGCCATTCCCACATGATAGAATATGAGCCAGTATGTAAGACTGGCCTGGCTGAACAGAGAGATGTGGCTAGAGTTCAGGAAGAAAAAGAGGGTTTACAACTTTTGGAAGAAGAGGTGGGTCACTCCGGAGGACTACAAAGCTGTCATGAGGCTGTGCAGAGACAAAGTTAGAAGGGCAAAAGCCCAACTGGAGCTCAATCTGGCTATTACTGTCAAAGACAATACAAAAAAAAAAAAAAAAAGTTTTTATAAGTAGGCAAACAAGTAAAGGAGGACTAAGGAGAATTTCTATCCTTTATTAGGTATGGGGGGAAACTCAGTGAAACAGATGAGGAAAAGGTTTATTTAAGATAGTTAATGCCTTCTTTGCCTCAGTCTTTAGCAGCAAGACCAGGTGTTATCTGGGTATCTGGAGAACCTTCCAGTCTCCAGCCTTACACAGGCCTTTCTGCTGTGTGAAGAACCACATTCTTCTGTAAGAACTGGGCTTTTCCTGGCTTTATGTGATGTTACTGAAGGACTCCAGTAACTCCAGAAGGACTCACCTGTTCTTTCTATAGCACAGAACATAATTGCCTTGATAGCAAACCAGAAGTGCTCTGCAGGAATATCTAGAGAGAAACGGTTCCTTTCTCATGAAACTTGCAGCCTAACTCTAACCAGATTACATCTTCTATCTTTATAGGTTTTTATGTGTGTATCTTCATATGAAGGATTTGTATTTATTTTATAATAAATACTGCATCAATCCTACACTTGAAAGAAACAAACAGTGAATGTTTCAATGGCTGTAATGTTGTCATTACTGTTTTGTTTCTTGCAGAATTTCAGTATCCATTTTTCCTCCTCCCCATCTTTATTCTGTGCTTTATGGTATAGTTTACATCTTCCCATTTAAAACTGCAGAGTACTAACTTAATGTTACAATTATTGCAAAGAAACTCAAAAGGAAGTAACAACATACTCAGTTATTTTTCCTATTAAACAGCAATTGTTCTTTTTCTAAAAGTTTGCAGAAAAGAATAAAAATTTTATAATTTGTCACCTTATGTGAGTATAGGTAGCTGTGAAAAACTTGATATGCACGCTGATCCAACAAATCATAGAATCATAGAATCATAGAATCATGGTTCAGGTTGGAAGAAACCTTAAAGACCATCCAGTTCCAACCCTACTGCCAATGGCAATGACGCCTTCCACTTGACAAGGATGTTCAAAGTCCCGTCCAACCTGGCCTTAAACATTTTCAGGGATGATGCATCCACAGATTCTCTGGGGTACTTGTTCCAGTGCCTCATCACCCTCTGAGTAAAGAATTTATTTCTAATATCCAATCCCAACATACCATTTGTTTAGTATAAACCATTATTCCTTGTTCTATCACTACAGTCACTGACAAAAAAAAAAAAAAAAAAAATCCTCTCCTGCTTTTTTGTAGAATCATAGAATCATAGAATCATAGAATCATAGAATCATAGAATATCCTGAGTTGGAAGGGACCCTTAAGGATCATCAAGTCCAACTCTTGACACCGCACAGGTCTACCCAAAAGTTCAGACCATGTGCCTAAGTTCACAGTCCAATCTCTTCTTAAATTCAGACAGGCTCGGTGCAGTGACCACTTCCCTGGGGAGCCTGTTCCAGTGTGCAACCACCCTCTCTGTGAAGAACCCCCTCCTGACGTCCAGCCTAAATTTCCCCTGCCTCAGCTTAACCCCGTTCCCGCGGGTCCTGTCACTAGTGTTAATGGAGAAAAGGTCTCCTGCCTCTCGACACCCCCTTACGAGGAAGTTGTAGACTGTGATGAGGTCCCCCCTCAGCCTCCTCTTCTCCAGGCTGAACAGGCCCAGTGACCTCAGCCGTTCCTCGTACGTCTTCCCCTCAAGGCCTTTCACCATCTTCGTAGCCCTCCTCTGGACACTTTCCAACAGTTTCATGTCCTTTTTATACTGTGGTGCCCAGAACTGCACACAGTACTCGAGGTGAGGCCGCACCAGCGCAGAGTAGAGCGGGACAATCACCTCCCTTGACCTACTAGCGATGCCGTGCTTGATGCACCCCAGGATACGATTGGCCCTCCTGGCTGCCAGGGCACACTGCTGGCTCATATTCAACTTGCTGTCTACCACGACCCCCAGATCCCTCTCTTCTAGGCTGCTCTCCAGCGTCTCATCGCCCAGTCTGTACATGCAGCCAGGGTTTCCCCGTCCCAGGTGCAGGACCCGGCACTTGCTCTTATTGAACTTCATGCGGTTGGTGATCGCCCAGCTCTCCAACCTGTCCAGATCCCTCTGCAAGGCCTCTACGCCCTCATTTGAGTCCACAACTCCTCCAAGTTTGGTGTCATCAGCAAACTTGCTCAAAATACCCTCTATTCCTACATCCAGATCGTTTATAAAAATATTGAAAAGTACCGGCCCTAAAATGGAGCCTTGAGGGACCCCACTGGTGACCGCCCGCCAGCCTGACGCAGCCCCATTTACCATAACCCTTTGGGCCCTGCCCGTTAGCCAATTGCTCACCCATCGTATGATGTTTTTATTTAGCTGTATGGTGGACATTTTGTCCAGTAGGATCCTATGGGAAACCGTGTCAAAAGCCTTGCTGAAGTCCAAAAAAATCACATCAGCTGGTTTCCCTTGGTCCACCATACGGGTGATCTTATCATAAAAGGAAATCAGGTTAGTTAGGCAGGACCTACCCTTCACAAACCCATGCTGGCTGGGACCAATGACTGCTTTGTCCCCCAGGTGCGCCTCAATAAGTCCGAGAACCAACTTCTCCATGATTTTACCAGGCACTGACGTGAGACTGACAGGCCTGTAATTGCTAGGGTCTTCTTTCTGACCCTTCTTGAAAATTGGCACAACATTTGCCAGCTTCCAGTCTACCGGGACCTCTCCAAATTCCCAGGATCGTTGAAAAATAATTGATAGAGGTTCCGCGATGACATCCGCCAGCTCTTTCAGCACCCGGGGATGAATCCCATCCAGACCCATGGACTTGTAGGGATCCAGGTGGAGTAGCAAATCCCGCACACGTTCAGGGTCAGTTGGGAGTTTGTCATCCCCACCGTCCCGGTCCTCCAGCTCAGGGCACCCTGGGTCCCGAAGCCCATCATCGGCATTGAAGACAGAGGCAAAGAAGGCGTTAAGCGTCTCTGCTTTGCCTATGTCATCGTCTGTGAGGAGACCTTCCCTATCAAGGAGCGGCCCTATGTATTCTTTAGTTCTCCTTTTTCCATTCACATATCTAAAAAAAACCTTTTTATTTTCTCTCACAGACACAGCCAGCTTCAACTCTAGGTGTGCTTTGGCCACTCGAACTTTCTCCCTACAAACACGAACAGCATCCCTGTATTCTTTCCATGACGCCTGGCCCTCCTTCCAGTAGCGAAACACTCTCTGTTTCCGCCTAATCTCCATTAGAACATTCCTGGTTAGCCACGCCGGCCTCCTGCCCCGCCTGCCTGACTTGCGATATTTTGGAATTGCCTTATCTTGTGCTTCTAGGAGGCATCGCTTAAAGAGTGACCAGCACTGGTGGACATCGAGGCCTTCAAGAGCAGTTTCCCAGGGGACCTTACTGACTAGTTCCCTGAGCAGCCTGAAGTCCGCTTTCCCCATATCTAGGGATGAGGTTTTGGTGGCACTTTTCCTTCTGTCACCATAAATTTTGAACTCAACCACTTCATGGTCGCTATGACCGAGGCGGCCACCAATCACCACATCTCCCACCAGACCCTCTCTGTTTTCTAGCAACAGGTCTAGGAGGGCACCTTTCCTAGTTGGCTCTGTTAGCACCTGTACCAAGAAGTTATCATCTAGGTGCTTCATGAACCTACTGGACTTGCTCGTGTCAGCCGTGTGGCACTCCCAGTTAACGTCCGGCAAGTTGAAGTCCCCCATAAGGACAAGGGGAGTTAATCTCGAGGCCTCTCTTAGTTCTGTAAAGAATAATTTATCGGCGCTATCATCCTGGCCAGGCGGTCTGTAATAGACTCCCACAATGACATCCCCTTTATTCGTTCGTCCCTTGATCCTTACCCAGAGGCTCTCAACTTTGCCATCGCCGACCTGAAGTTCCACACAGTCCAGCCCCTGCTTCACATACATCGCCACCCCACCACCTCGCCTACCCTGCCTGTCCCTCCTGAAGAGCCTGTAACCATCTATCGCAACACCCCAGTCACAGGACTCATCCCACCAGGTTTCGCTTATGCCGATGATGTCGTAGTTGCGGGACTGGGCCAGGACTTCTAGCTCATCTATTTTATTCCTCATACTGCGTGCGTTTGTGTAAAAGCACTTCAGGTGCGTCTCCTTACACTCAGCACCTTGTGGATCTGACCAAAGGACCCCACTGGCACACAGCCCCTCTGAGTCTAGCGTAGGCCCTGTTTAGGTACTGGAAGGCTGCTGTATGATCTTCCTGTAGCCTTCTCTTCTCCACGCTGAACAACTCCTGCTCTCTGAGCCTGTCTTCATAGGAGAAGGTGCTCCTCTTCAAGTGAGGTGCTCCAGCCCTTTGATCATCTTTGTGGCCCTCCTCTGGACTTGTTCAAACATGTCCATGTCCTTCATGCGCTGGGGACCCCAGAGCTGAACACATTGCTCCAGGTGAGATATCATGAGAGCAGAGTAGAGGTGGAGAATCACCTCCCTCGACCTGCTGACCATGTTTCTTTTGATGCAGACCAGGATACAGTTGGCTTTCTGGGTTGCAAGCCCACATTGCCAGCACATTGTGAGCTTCTCATCAACCAAAATCCTCAAGTCCTTCTCCTCAGGGCTGGTCTCTGTATTTGTGTTTTGGATTGCCCCAGCCCAGATGCTGGACCTTGCATTTGGCTTTGTTGAACTTCATGAGGTTTGCACAGGCCAGTCTCTCAAGCCTGTCAAGGTCCTTCCAGATGGCATTCTTTCCCTCCAGCAGGATGACCACACAGCTTGGTTTCATTGGCAAACTTACTGAGGGTGCTCTCAATCCTACTGTCGATGTCAGCCACAAAGATTAAACAGTGCCGGTCCCAATATTGACCCCTGAGTAACACCACTCATCACTGATCACCTGGACATTGAGCCATTGACCGCAGCTCTTTGAGTTGCCATCCAGCCAATTCCTTACCACTGAGTAGTACATCCATCCAATCCATATCTCTCTAATTTTGAGAAAAAGAATTTGTACAAGACACAAGTCCAAGGCAGCAGATGACATCAGGTGTTCTTCCTTTATCCACCAATGCTGTAACCCTGTTGCAGTAGCCCACCACATTGGTCAGGCACAATTTGCCCTTACTGAGATCATGTTGTCTGTCACAAATCAACTCTCTGATCTTCAGGTGCCTTTGCATAGTTTCAAAGAGGATCTGCTCTCTGATCTTGCCCGGTACAGAGATGAGACTGACTGGCCTGTAGTCCTCCATGTCTACCTTTTTTCCTTTTTTAAAAGGGGGGTTATGTTTCCCTATTTCCAGTCACCAGGAACTTCATGTATATTCACTATGTATATAATACATAGTGGCTTAACAATTTTATCTGCCAGTTCCCTCAGTACTTTCAGATACATTACATCAGCTCCCATGGACTTGTCCACCTTTAGGTTCCTTAGATGGTCTCACACCTGATCCTCTCCTACAGTTGGCAGTTCTTCATTCTCCCAGTCCCCCTTTTCCTTTGTGACTTGGTCAGTGAATCTTCTCTCACTTTTCCTTGTTCATACTGAGTAATTTTCAATGCCTTTCTTCCCATGCTATGAAAGCTCATTGAGGGCCTACAGTGAAGAGCCAGCCAGACTTTAGATGAAAAAACATACAGAGCTTTCTAAGTATTTAGATAATTTTTCTATAGCTCTGATATGTTCAGCCTATGATGGCTGGCTGATTACAAAGGCAGATGTGATTAATTGCTCAGCTTTACCTTGCTTCAAATTTATAATTCTCCTTAGTTCCTGGTCCATTGCTTTGTCATGCCTTTAATGTTGCTTATAACTTTGCTTTTAAATTCTGTTTAAGTTTTGACATTATTTACTTGGTTTATATATTATAATCTTTTCTCTTACCCTCTACCCATATCAGCTACTTAGACCATTAACGCTTTAGAACACTTCTGTTCTGCAATTCTGCATTGCTCTGAGCAGCACAAGAACAATGAGGGCAGATGTCTGGCACTAAAATAAAAACCCAATTTTAAATGATAAATCTGTCATTTGATAAATTAGAGCTTGCAATGATCTCTTTGCTAATGTATCTAGAAATAATACCTGTGGCAAACAAGTTATCTGGATCCATCTACAGTATTTACCTTTTTAACTTTCTGCAGCACTCCTGCTTGAAACACAGAGTATTTTAGCTCATCCTAGACTTTTCTGCCATTCTTTTTCTTCACCTTCCCCAGAGAATGAGGAGAAATTGTAAACCCAAATTTCAGGCCACAGAAACTCTGATTTTAATTTCAGTGGGATTCCAATTTCACGTTTTTATCTTATGGATCTCTCAAACAAGTTGTCGTGGTTTAACCCGGCCGGCAGCTAAACACCACGCAGCCGTTCGCTCACCCTCCCCCCTCCCTCTCTGGGACGGGGGAGAGAAATGGAAAGTGAAGCCCGTGAGTTGAGATAAAGACAGTTTAATAAGACAGGAAAATAATAATAACAATAACAATAATAATAATACAATGATGATAATAGTACTACTACTAATAATATGTACAAACAAGTGATGCACAATGCAATTGCTCACCACCCGCTGACCGATGCCCAGCCTAACCCCGAGCAGTCCGGCCCCCTCCCCCGGCTAGCCACCCCTATATATTGTTTAGCACGACGTCAGATGGTATGGAATACCCCTTTGGCTAGTTTGGGTCACCTGTCCTGGGTCTGTCCCCTCCCAGCTCTTACTGCACCCCCAGCCTGCCTGTTGGCAGGACAGAGCAAGAAGCTGAGATGTCCCTGGTTTAGTATAAGCACTGCTCTGCAACAATTAAAACATCGGGGTGTTATCAGCACTCTTCTCATCCTAAGCCAAAACACAGCATTCCACCAGCTACTAGAAATAAAATTAATTCTGTTCTAACTGAAACCAGGACACAAGTGTTACATTGCAGATGTTGTCACTAACCCACATACTGTCCCCAGAAGAGTTGTCCCCCAAAGAGGTAGGAGGCTACTACTATTGCACTCAAGCATTTATCTCTGTTAAAACAAATATTGATATTTAAAACAACAACAACAACAAAACCCTTTGTGTTTGTGTGATTAATAAAGATCTATGCACAAGCCCATGAACATGTAAATCTCTTTCACAGTAAGTAATAACATCAATAATACTACCATGTTATCACATGAAATTTGTCCTCCTTTTAAAAAGAGGAAAGTCTTTTGGTTTTATGCTTGGTCTGGAAAGTTGGACCGCAAGAAACCTTTTTTTTTTTTTTTTCCTAATTGCCATTTTACAATATTCAAACTGGAACTCAGAAAATGCTCATGTTTCCTTAAAAGAAAATCCAAGTTTGACTTCTTCTATAAAGAGGGACATACCAATTGTGTATGTGTACTTTTTAGTGAGTGAGAGTAGATGTTAATTTTAAACCCTCCCTAAGGAAAGAAGCATTTCGTTAAACATGATGGCATGGTTAGCTTTGAAACTGCCTGCCGAACAAAGAAATTTTAATTCAGATGTGCTTGCAGAACTCAGCACTGTTTAATAACTGGCAATGATTAGCAGAAAGTATACTTTCAGAGAGGAGTAAAAAGGGTCAAAGACAACTACAGAAAAAGGGGATCTTTCCCAACAGACTTTGTTCTGAAGTTTACTGTTGGCTTGTTCAACCTCATTACTTTACTGAAGCTGTTCCTTACAAAAGGAGATATTGCTAGACAGCATAACTGAATGTTATATTAAAAACTAATGTGGATCTGACTTCTGCTTTTCTGGGTCACCAAGGTGATTTCCATAATTGCAGTAAGTTTTTAAGTTTTTGCTCAGTTCTTTAATTTGCACTGACTTCAAGATGTTATCATTCCACCAATTTCTAATGGTAAAGCAAAACACACAACAACAACAAACACAGGCTTCCTGAGTACTAACAAATTTAATTTTTGGACATGATTATGCAAGTAAAACAAACTAAACATTGACTTACATGCACAAGCAACTTAACTTCGGTGTGTAAAATCCCAGATATTTTATTACAATATTCTTCCTGTGTGATGGTCTGCTATTACTTGCTATGCTTCTTTATGTTTTTGAATTTCAGGGAAAATTTAATAAATTTGACTTTCCTAGGTCTCTGAGGAAGCGCCATTACCATATTTTGATCCTCTGCTCAACTTCAGGTTATTTCAGTTATCAAAAGATGGCATTCCTTCACCATCTTTTTCAGCTTATATTTACTTTTTAATGTCCAACAATTTGGAAACCAAGAGACTTTCATTTTAGTAAAAATCACATTTGTTTAATGCCTGTCACAAAGATAATCTAGATCTTCTGTGGAATATCTTTCCTAACCTACCTATACATCCACAGGTTTATGTCTAGAAACAGAAGCCTGTCTCCCCCATGCATTACGCTCTGTGGCGTACTGAAAAAATTGCCTCTATTAATTCCACCTTCATATTTCCTGTATTTATCTGTGAACTGATCTGTTCTCATAGCATTGCATTGTTTTGTGTTGTTATATAGGCTATAATTACTTTGATTTCCCTGGAGGATTAGAATACACAACAAAAAGCCTCTTGCCATCCTTTTTGTATATATCCTCCAGTCTACAGTTTCCATCTCTCGAGTCTCGATCAGAATTACTTACCCTTTATTTCTGACAAGTCCCTTCCACTTCTCAGCTGATGCATGTAATTGGGCTCATGACCTACCTGCTCTGTGCAGTAACAGGAAAAAAGTCTTTGAAAACTTTGGCAAAAAAATAAAAATAAAAATTGTCATTGTGCAGATTTTGAAAATTTGTAGTTCTGACTATGTAATTCAGAAACCTTGAAAGGTGTATAGGAAGATAAGAAGAAGAGAGTAAAATAGTCTTTTGTACAACAAGTCTTTTATTTAGGGTTGACACATTTTACCAATGACTACATTCCATTCTGGCAAAAATGATATAACAAAATTTAATACTGGGATGTGATTTACACACCTGTGTCCTTGAAAGACTGTTTATAATTATTATTATAAAATTATGCCTTTTTCTGAAATACAAAACGTCAAAGCCTTTATAATCCCTGATGGAAAGTGCTTGGACCACAAGTTTTGAATATGTGGTCCATAGACCCTTTATATAAATGACATTTTACTGAAGGATCCTGGCATGGGCAATTTGAAGAACCCATCATTGAGATAGCCAAAGACCAAAAAAGTTCATCTCATGAAGGACATTAAAACTGCTTAAAGACAATATTTAACAAATTTGTAGCTTCACTTGTGTATTTTTCAAGATCATTCTGTTGCCATGAACTACAGAAAATAATTTTGTAGAAATATTCTCCTTTTGTCATATAAATCAAAAAGACCAAAACGAAAAACTTTGTCCCCTAGCTGCCACACCCAATGACACTAGCTTAGTTAATAATGATCACAGTCTTGTAATTCTAAGGGATTTTTGAGCAGTCATTTTCATTTATATTCACTCTTTAGACATTAATTGGCTTCCCAAAGGCAAAAGGGCACAGCATCTACTTGGGGAAGATACTGAAACAGTGCCAGCATGCGTAATGTGAACAAGGTACTATTGCATTAAGAACTTGAACTAGTTTTCACTTACCTGGGGCATCTAAGATGATCTACATGCTTGTTTCAGTTCCAAGGGTTTGCACGGCTCTGCCTTTTGTTTACTTTTCTTCCGTGTCTTCTCCAGGGTGCCAAAACAATTCTACCTGAGTCAGGAACCTGTTCTTTATCTGCTCTTTTTTCACCCTTCACACTCTGAAAAACTTGTATCTTGCTCCGTGGTGTCCAGTTAGTTCCTGGATGGGGGAGGGGGGAAGGGGTAAGGCAGCCACAACAAACAAGAAAATAACAAAAATCCTCCCAAAAAATATTCCGTTAGTCCCTCCCTTCCACTTACCTGAAAGCTCCCAATGGCCCACCTGCTTTGTGCAGCATTCCAGCTTTCAGCATCCACACCTCAGCTGTGTATCCTCTCTGCTCCACATCACCCGCATTGTGCTGATTTGTGGACTTTGCTCCTCATAATGGAGATATGGTTATCTGTTTGGTGAAGATCATCTGTGCTCTCTCTCCTGATGATTTTAAATCAGTAGACTACTAAAATAAATAGGATCAGATTGAAAGTAATTTCCTTGATGTTCTCTGATGTTTTCCAGAAGAGAAAAAGAATGTCGCACCTTTTGAATGTTCCTTGGCTGCAGGTATAGCAGTTTGTGGGAGTGCTTATTACAGCCTATTATAGCCTCCAAAACTTGCCTTGGCATGAAGGTATATAGTGGAAATTGTGTATTTTTATTTATTTTTTTTTGCTAAGTGTAGAATTTTACTTCAGAGTATAGTCCTGAATTTGGGCATGTTACTTCATTGACACACGAGGAATGCCTAGTAAAAAGGAAACATTGAAATACATCTAACTTGAATCGAGGTATCCACATAAACACATAGTCTAACTTGAATCGAGGTATCCACATTGATCTAATGTTATTGTAGTGTTTTCTGATGTGTTCAGTAGTGTGAAGACCACAAAGGTTTTCTAAGGATCCCTTTAAAGCATTTTTGGAGGCCTGCATTGCTTTGAATTGCATAGAAAATGTCAATTAACTACAATGCACACACTAATTTTCTGTATTTCAACTTCTGTTAACTTATTCAAAAGGAGCAGCTCACAGAATCTCAGAATGGATGAGGTTGGAAGGGACCTCCAGAGATCATCTAGTCCAACCCCCCTGCTCAAGTAGGGTCACCTAGAACATGTTACATGGGATTGCATCCAGGCAGATTTTGAATATCTCCAGAGAATGAGACTCTACAACCTCTCTGGGCAGCTTGTTCCAGTACTCTGTCATCCGAACTGTAAAGGAGTTCTTCCTCATATGGTCCTGTCCTTCAATTTATACCCATTACCCCTTGTCTTGTCACTGGCTACCACGGAGAAGACTTTGGCCCCATCCTCTTTACATTGTCACCTCAGATATTTATAGAGGTTGATAAGATCCCCTCTCATTCTCCTCTTCTTTAGGCTAAACAGGCCCAGCTTACTTAGTCTTTCCTCATAAGGCAGTTGCTCCAATCCCTTAATCATCTTTGTGGTTCTACACTGGAGTCTCTCTAGAAGTTCTACAACCCTCTTATACTGGGGAGCCCAGAACTGGACACAGTATTTCAGGTGTGGTCTCACCAGAGCTGAGTAGAGTGGGAGGATCACCTCTCTCTGTGTGATGTCCACACTCCTGCAGATGCAGCTCCTTACCCATCAGAGCATTCCACCTATCCAGATGAAGAATACCTACATCCTGAGGAGCCCAACTATGAAAGCAGTGAGGTCATCCCTGATCAGCTGTTCTTCATTGAAAATAGATTCACTACCTGGCACAGAGATATGCTATTTTTATTCATGCAAGTTAATTTTATTTAAAGCATTTGGGAGTACCTAAACTGTGTTGGTAGGATCCCTGGAAAGTTCAGGAAAAAATTGTCAAAACAAGCCTCTTGTGGTCCACTTAGGGGGCTTATGGAGATTCTTTTGACCATATCCATGTCACATCCTAGCAGTCACTTCTTGCCTAACTCCTGTGCTGCTGTTGCCAGTCCTTAAGTAGAAGAAGAGAGAGAGCAAGATAGTATAGGAACAAGTAGGAGAGACTACTGATGAAAAGGAGGACTGCTGGGAAGCAGGGTTGGTAGTGTTTGAGTATTTTATTTGGTGTAGTACCAAGTAAGCCTTGAAGGCATTGTCCATTGCCACCTGAACATCTGGCAAGTTTCCAACTTCCAATGCTTTTCTTTTCATGGTTCTCCCTTTTATCTATAGGTAAATGTCATAATTTTGCCTCCTGAGAAGAGTGAATTTTAAATGTTAGATTAAAATCTAACCAGTTAGCTACTACATAGTTTTGAATAAAATTGACCCATTCAGCTATTACATGGTTTTGAATAAAATACTCCTTCAAAACAAATACTTATAATACTTGCCTATTATGCATATAATTACCTTGCCAAAATACTCTCTGTTTAGATTTACTGCCCTAGCACAATACTGTCCTAGCATGCTTAACAATCTGGCTCATTTAATTACATATCAAGAACACTAAAAATACTTTTGCCATAAATGTAGAAGTTTAAAATGCCTATTTGTCAGAAGAGAGGGAAAGCCTTCAAAACAATGTCATTTATACACCAGGTGAGCACCAGTGGCACAAGTCTGACTATCAAATATACTGTAGAGACTGCATATTCTTCAGCACAGTATCTTTAAGATCTCTCTGCTGTCAACAATAAACATGTGAAGACATGCTTATGCATGCTGGTTTATCTATATTTCTGCTGCATATATGAACTCACATTCATTCTTTTTAAAAAACATAAGACATTTAAAGCTTTTTTTTTTTTTTTGTATGGCTTGCAACATGAAGACATCTGTATTATATTTAGTTGACTTCCCAAGGATTTGCATTATTCCAAAGAAGAACTGACAATGATACTTTGATCCATGATCTTTAATATTGGATATTTAATAAAGTGTTTCTGCCTCCTGTGGTAGTGCAGGTTTGACACACATTTCATATGAACCTCCAGTCATACCTTTGCCAAATCCCTGTGCAAACTAGCATTCATCAAGGCACTAATACACCATACCCTAGAGTGCATTGTGTCCACTTTAGTTCATTTATTACATATGTTATGCACAAGAATATTAAACTTGCTGCTTTCACAAAATAATCCCAAAGGAAGATGGCTTTCTGTTTTTGAAAGGTTACTGGAAGCCATCACTGTGCCACAGGAATAAGAATTTACAATGTGTCAGGAGGAGGAGGAGGCACATGATGAGATGACAAGATGAGTATACACACTCCTTTGGATAGCAAGTTGACCAACTACAGATGATTGTTCTTTGAAGACTAATATTCCACTGGGTAGTGAGAAACCAATCCAGTGTATTTCCAGCCAGTGACATTTCCCCTTCAAAACAAGAAACTCCCAACCAAGTATGTTCTGACATTTTTATTGCACATGATATTTGCTGATGGAGTGGAATCATGGGCTTGGGTAATGCAATATAAATGGGGTGCTAATTCCATACCTCATGCTCAGTTCTTTCATCATGTATACAACAGCTGAGTTTAGAAGTATGATTTATACTTACCCATTGTCTGGAAGCTGCCATGAAGATGTATAAAGGCCATTGTTATTTTCATTTAAACTTCTTTGGAGTAGGAAATGCCTGATTTATTATCTATTCTAGCATCTACATTCTGAAAATTGCCAACATCAGGCTTAAGTATGAGTTGAAAGATACATCAGATACCTGAGTACAGAGATAACTGAAGAGAGGTCTCCTGGGGTGATGAGGTAGGCTGCGTATGTCAACCTTTCAAGGTAAGTTTGGGACGCACAGATCCACAAACTGGGAGCATTTTCTGGTGGTTCAAGAACTATCTGTTCCCAGAAAATTGTCCTACACCCACTATCTAATTTTGCCCACCTCACGTGCAGTGGTCTAACCACTGTCCTCATGCCTTCCACTTTCTCAGGAGGGGTGTAATGTCATTACACAAAACACAGCACCAGATACTACCCAGGAATCAACCTGGTTCCTGAAGTCTCCTAATTCAGGCCGCAGCCAGGTTTCCAGGGAGACAGGGGGCACTGACTGCATTTCCTATAGAGCTGATCTCAATCTCAGATACTATTTTCTCTGTGCTCAGTAATGAGTCTGATGGGATTATTTCTTGTCTTCACTTTCACAAGGACCACTGCATGGATGCTTTCTTAAGAATCTGATCCTCTGTGCAGACCACTTGAGACCATGACAAAGAGCTCCTGAAGAAAATGACAAATAAATCACATTATTGCCACCTGTGACTGATCAGTGAGGCTATACTGTAGTTTAACATAGATGAAACAATTTGTTAGATATTGTGGAGATCTGCATACAGGGAAAGAAAGATACGAGGTCAATAACTTACCAGAGGAAGCAGAAAGTATATTGTCCCATGTCAGTACATTACAGAGCAGTACGAGTAAAAAGGCTAGACCATCCTGAAAATACTGAGATGGATACCCACAGTATTACCTACAGGGTAATACTGAAATAACATACTCATCCAGAAATAAATTCTGCTCGACTCCAGGTAGCAATTTTTAAGTAACTTCAAAACATGGCTGTCACTCCATATTGCATTTTCTGTTTTGTAGACTGAATTCAATATAAAGATGTCTCAAAATTTCCTCACCAATAATTCACCATAGCCACTTACCAGTATTAAAGTGATTAAAGTTCATGAAACTATCTTGAATTGCTAACATTATTACATTTTCCTTGCAGCTACTGCTGGAAATGCTTTGTAGCTAGAACTCTCCCAAAGGACTTAAAGTGAATTTGTCATTCTATGCCATAGCCTCAGAATCAATGCTGAGAAAACTAATATCTTGTCTCAAAGGCACTGGTCCTCCATCACTGAATTGTAGTGTTCACATCAAGGCTTCAGTATTTAAAACATGAATATGGGGAACTGCAAGATAAACCAGACCACTTTGTTGTAGGTACACTTAATGAAAACATATTGTCACTGTTTCTAATGTATGTAGCCCATACTAGGTGTATTCCAAATCAAGGAGGCATGAACTGACCCTAATCCAGTGTTTTCTTCTGAATATCTGAAGCAAGGGACTTATTAAGATGTTGCAGACCACTGGCTTTCCTTGTTAGCCAGGTCACAGAAGATACATTATGACATAAAGAGTCAGAATGAATCCCAAACTGTGTTTAAGGGTGTCTTCTCCAATTGAACCTATTTTGCCCTCTGCACAGCTGAAAAGCATTAGTGAGAAAGGTGGCTTTAAGCAGCTTAAGTCCATTTCTGTGATCATGGGCCAGCCAGGGACTGCTTAGCCCTCTGTGTATTTCAAAGAAGCCTGAGGCTGCTCCTTCTGCTCTGCTCTGTGCTGACACGTTTTCTGTGGAGAAGGTGGGGAGCGCAGGTGGTAGGAGTAGGCATAGCTGTGCCTGGATTCTCCTGTCTGGAATTCCTCAGCTGCCCCTGCAGGGCATCTCTCTGCCTGCTTCTGTACTGTTGAGGCAAATGTTACACTAAATGTCAAGTCTGCTCTATATGGAGTAATCAGTAAACTTCAGAAATGTATTTATTTTAGCATAAAACAGTATTATATCACTTTGCTGCTCTGGGCTCTTTTCTGATCTTAGGCACTTCAAGTGGAGTTTCAATAGCTGGGCAGCTTTCAAACTCAGCAACTCAGATAAAAGAAGAAAACTTATGAAGGTGCAGAATGCTCATTCAGTATAGCTGGCATCCGTAGTCACTAATTAAGATAAGAAGCAAATAAATCTCTGTTTTTATGACTATACAAAGATCACTAGCATTGCAAAGCAAGTCTGTTTCTCATAATGGCCCAGGAATGGGCACAAACTGATTTTCATTTGCACTTTAAATAATTTTGCACCGCTTTACCGTAGCTCTTGTAAGACAGTGAGTTGGGCTCACACCAAGACACTTTCAACTATTTTTTTCTCTGACAATGAAGGCTTAAAGTGCAAATAATGACAAAAAGACTTTGTTTTCATCTTTGATCAGAGACTCAACTCTGTTTTTCCAGCCATAGTAACAAACAGAGTTTATTTATAAAACAAATTTTGTTGAAGTTCAGTGATGCCTTAGTAAGTCAAGCAGAAAAGGTTTACAATGTGTTAACAGGCCCTTGTAGGAAGGCTAAAGCTAAGACAGCTCTCCCTTGTTATTTCTAAAGCATCAGCTGCACACAGAACAAAACTGCTTTTTTCCTTAGGCTGAATTTCAGTTACATTACAATTGTAGAGTCAGTCATGTTACTGGTGCTGAAATGGCTTAGCCATTGAAATCAATGGAAATCTGTTCATGTACATGACTAGACTTGAGGCTGAAAGAGAATTAGGCACCATATGTCTCATCTACTGCTCTCCCTCTCTAAATATAACTCAGCTCAAAAGCTATGTTACAGGCTCATGCAAGCTGGGCAACTTTCCAATCTGATGTCATCACAAGGGACATTCTGCTTGCCACAGTGGGAGCCTTGTCAAAACAGCTGGCCCTGCCATTCCTGGCATGTGTATCCTTCTGGAAGTCAGGGGCCAGTTTTTCCTACCATCCTCAGGATCTCTTCTCTGGGTTTGCTTTCCCTTCCCAAAACAAAAATATTTTTGGAGAATTTGGAGTGCAGTGGAAACCACTAGAATTGCTGGGAAGAGAAAAGGCCTGCCAGCTTCCCCCAGACCAGATGTCAGAGCGAGTTCATTATACAATCCCTGCTTCCCTCACAGAAATTCTTGTCAGGAAGAGAGATTGGACAAAGCAGGTCCTCCAAAAGTATTCACAGATTGGCAGCCCCAAATGTTCATTATTTATAAATTAAGCCTATGAAGCAATGCAGTTACTACAAATAACTCATCTGGGTGTCTTTCTATTTATTCTTTTATTTTGAGGGGCAAGGCAGATATGTGTCACATTATCAAACTTTTTTGGACAATCTATTTTTCAATAAAACATAGTATGAATTCCTTGCATGATAACTTTACTCCAGGGGCTGGGATGCCAGGAAAATAAAAAATAAAAAATAAAAAAAATCAATCCAGTTAGGATTATCACACAGCTGTGGAAATTGATTACCATCAATTGATTACTAGCTACAACTTGTACCTAGCACTTCATTAATCTCACCTTGTCAGGCAATCAACTAAAGCAAAAAGCTTACTAAAAGAAGGGAGTGGCTTACCCGACAAATTGTATGAGTTTTGCTTATAACAACTGGTAGAAAACTACTGGTCACCCTTTGTTAGCTAGACTTGCATATATAAGAGTAGGAGACATAAACCACTGTTCAATAGCTTATCTTTTTACAGGAGTTAGTCTTCAACTCAATGAGAAATCTATGATATAAGAGTCTAAAAGCCACCTGTAGAAGTATCTTGTAGATATATTGTCTCACACGAGGCACAATCTCAGGTATACAGCGTGTGTATGTCATCTTACATTACACAGATAGTTTACCTATAATTATTTCATTATTTTTTCAAATGTACATATGCTTTTTTTTTAAGCAGTATTCTTAAAAAAAAAAAAAATTAAAAAAAGGCTGCCAACTACTCTTAGTCCCTTTTATGTTTGACAATCAATAAATAGATCCTAACCATTAAATCATTAATTCTGCATTAATCTTGCATTTATCATAGATACATTTTACTCACTGGAACAGGACCTTTCCTTGCGCATTTTGTTAATAGTCATGCAAGAGAATCCAGAGAATGAACTGTCTAGTGCTAGTTTAGGTATGTCTATAGTAGGAGGAAATTTCCCACCATGACTCTTTTATTCTGTAAGATATATCATGTTGTTTCAGTTGAGAAAACTCAATGAACAAAGGCTTTAGCAACCTCTAGTGTTTCAAGTGTAATGCTGTTGTCTCAGTTTGCTGTGGAAGGATGTTGTGTCTGTGGTGAATCCCTGTAGGCAAACATACAGGACATGAAAACAAACAAACAAACAAAAATCAAACAAACAAGCAAGAAAACAGTGAGAGAGTATGAATACTGCAGGGAAGATGGCCCTTCATTGTAGAAGAAGCTGTGCAATTTATAGAAGCATAGAATATCCCAAGTTGGAAGGAAGCCACAGAGATCATGAAGTCCAACTCGTGGCTCCACATAGGACTACTTAAAAATTAAACCATATGTCTAAAAGCATTATCTAAATGCTTCTTGAACTTCAGCAGGCTTGTTGCTATGACCACTTCCTTGGGGAGATTGTTCCAGTGCTTAACCACCTTCTCAGTGAAGAAACTTTTCCTAATATCCAATCTGAACCTCCCCTGTTGCAGTTTCATGCTCTTCCCTTGGGTTCTATCACTGGTCACCTGAGAGAAGAGGCCAGCATCTCCCACTCTACTCCCTGTTGTAAGGAAGCTGTAGACCACAAAGCAGTGACCCGTCCCATTTTGTTCAGGCTGAACAAACCAACTAATTCAGCTGTTCCTCATGTCTTGCCCTCTAGACCCTTCACCATCTTCGTGGCCCTCATTCAGACTCTAATAACTGTGTATCCTTCTTAGACTGAGGTGCCCAAAGCTACACACAGTACTTAAGGTGAGGTTGCAAGAGCACAGAGTAGCGTATATTGAAATAAAGTACAAAATGGAAGAAACTAGAGATGGCATTATGTTTTCAAATATGAATTGCAAAATCAAGAAATTTTTACAAATGAGTGATGAAAGATCAGCATATTTTCAGAGTAAATGCATTTAAAATAGATCTTGAAAGTTCTTTTTATGCATTAATTATATTTATATTTTTATTTAATAATAATTTTCACATTTTCATAATTTACTATAAATTATACATACAATAAATAGAAATATAAATTAAATATTAATTAAATAAATTATATCTTTAAAATTATATATTTTTTATAATATTTTGTGTCTTCTTATGCAGCAATACAAAGGAAAAGAGAGAGAATACTAGGGTGAGACATAGGCTCTTTAATCAGAAAGAGTTGATGACTTACCAAAAAAAGAAAAAAAAAAGAATGAATGTATGTGCTTGCCAGTCATCCCAGGGTGTACTGAGGAGACATAACTGTCAATATTGCAAATATCCTTAGGGATGATTAGTTTTGTTCAGTGATCAGGCCTCTGACACTGTGCCACAAAGCAAATAAAGTTTGAGAAAGAACTCTCCATATGGTAGACTCTATTTTGCTTCATCTTTGATATATCTGACGCATATTGACTGGCTTTTATGTGCGTATACCACTAGTAGCAAGAAAACTCAGTACCCAGGGATATGAGAAAGCTCTACTCTGACTTATACTCTGATACTCTTATCTGTACAGTGAGAAGACTTGAGCACTAAATATTCTCCATGTAGACAAGAATTGTTCTGTCTTCTCACATTTTCACAGGCACAATAAAGGGTAGGTATGTTTTTCATGCAGAGTGCATGTCAGCTTTCAGAGTGCTTCTTTCTCACTTTTGAGCTGGCCAGCACGTTTCTTCTTTTTATCACTGTTCCTTTCCTGTCATGCCTTTTTCCACAGACTGTCACTATTCATTGAACACAGGTCTGAAAGAATACATGTGGATCACTTGAAATAAGCACACACAGTCTTAACTGAACAATTTGTCTGCAAGTGTCTTGACATTCTTACAAATCAAAAGAGGTGTTTACACTGTTACTGGATGAAGAGCTATGTCTAACAATAACCAATATACAGGATGTACACACCCATTCAATCAATCCCTCAGCTTGTTGACAAAAATGCTAGGTATGGTAATGTACTGTTTAAATGTTGTGAAATGAGCTGGTGGCTTCAGCAGCTCCTGGCCAGCAGGTCACAAAATTTCAGAGTTGTTTATAATTTGCAACCTTGCTGACAATCTCAGCAAAGGGTACAGGTAACATGGAAACAGAAACTTGACCATTTTCTTATCACAAGGATGTGATAACACGGCATAGAAATGTGGAAAGTTGCCAGTGCTGTTTCATCCATGCTAGTCTTAACCTGTGTTCAAAAAATCTTCAACCTTATAAATTCCTAGTTCTAGAATCAATGAGAGGAGAAGGTGAAAAGAGAAGAGGAAAAGGTTTCAATTAGTTACTATGAGCATAAATCTTATATGTAGAGTAAAAATCATTTGTGTAAATGATCATTATTGGTGTTAGTAGAACAAAGCATACAGAATGAATGACATTTTTAAGCTTCAGTCCTGGTTTTGGCTGAGATAGGGTTAATTTTCTTCATAGTGGCTGGTATGGTGCTGTGTTTTGGATTTAGAAGAAAAATAATGTTGATAGCACACTGATGTTTTAGCTTTTGCAGAGCAGTGCTTGCGCAGAGTCAAGGACTTTTGGCTTCTGCCAAAAGTCCTTGCCCTACTGCCGTACCCATGAGGAGGCTGGGGGTGCACAAGAAGCTGTGAGAGAACAGAACCAGGACAGCTGACTCAAACTGGACAAAGCTGGGTCCCATACATATCCCATACCATATGCAATAAAACTGAGCAATAAAATAAAACTTAGCAATAAAACTGAGGGGAGTAGGCCAGGACACCCCCTGATCAAAGACTGGATGGGCTTCATATGGCAAGTAGTGAGCAATTTCATTATGCATCACTTGTTTTTGAATATTCTATTATTATAATAATTCTGTTATTCATATTATTTTTCTTCTTCCTTCTTCTTCTTCTTGTTCTTCTACTTTCTCCTTCTTTTTTCCCCTTCCTTTTTTATCCTATTAAATTGTCTTTATCTCAACCCATGTTTTTTACTTTTTTCCAGTGCTGTCGCCCTTGCACCTGGGAAGAGTCAACAAGCAGCTGTGTGGTACTCAGCTGCCTGCCCTGTTAAACAACTGCTGGAAGAGATAATATATATATTATACAGAGACTCAGATAATGACTTCTTCAGGGACAATGAGTACTGAACACTTCTGGAAATCAAATTTGCTACATCTTACTAGCCAATAATAACAGCATATGAGTTGACAGCCACTAACTACATGATTAGATTCAGGGGAGAACCCAAGATCTGCTTCAAAGGCCATTAAGTCTTCCTTTGAATTTCGGATCACAACTCAGATAGTCCCAGGGAATCTAACCTGGTATAACACCTTCTTCTGTCACCCTCAACATTTAAATTAAACTAGCTTAAACTTGCTTGGGCTTGGTAAGAATCCCTAAGCCTTGCATCCACTTGCTGATACAGATCATCCACTTATACACTGCCTTTCAATTTGGCTATTGAGTCAAAAGTAGATGCTATCTGCTTTACTCTCCTGCCTTCTGGGATATGGAAAAACTTTGACATAAAAGCAAAATAAAGGAGTACATAAACTAACTAGTAAGTACTACTAAGTAACTAGTAAGTTACTAGTGGGTAATTCTCAGAGAACCAAAACAGAAAAATTTGCCTTTCTGGAAAATGTAACACCCTCCCCCTCTTTCTCCCCCCTGTCCTGTCCCCTCCCCCCCCCCCCTTTTTTTTTAAGCATAACACTTTGTAACTTCTCAGATTGAAAGAAGGAAAGACAGGTGATAATTTTGAATAGTTTAGGAAATGTATGGTGACGCTGTGAGTAAGCTGGTATATGGTAAGTCAGAAGGAAGGGTGGAAGGGTGGAGGGAAAGGAAAGAAGGGAGTGTTCACTCAAGGCTGTTTTCTATAGCAGTACAACAATACTTACTGAAACATGTTCCTGTGGTATAGAAGATGCTTTATTTATTGTTCCATTTGCATGTGGTTTACCCTAGAAGCAAAGTATAAAAAAAAAAAAATACTGCACAAAATCATAGGTAGGAAGCTCTAAAGGAGCTTTAATTTCTTTTCAAAATGCAAAGCAACATGTTGAGCTATTTATCACACACATTGTCTATTATTCCTTTATTGCATTTCTATGTGGTCTAAAATGATAACATAATTGGTGGGAGACAAAACAGTATACTCATCATAATTCAACATCTGAACAGTCTGTGGATCAAGTGTGATATTTAGACTTGTCTTAACCTTAATATATTCTCTCTCTGAGTCATCCATACTCATCCCTCTTTAAACTCTATATTCCAGAGACTGGAATTTTGGTGAAATTGGTAGCTTTGTGGTATATTCAACACTTTTAAGCACAAATATCATTGGGTTTGCTTATTTCAACATTCAGGTTTATTGTTAGAATAAGACCGTTGATTTAAAACAAATGGCTGTCATCTGTGATGGATTATACTTTCTTTTCATTGTTCCTGTGTAAGCCAAACAGTGCTGGCATGAAGTTCAAAGACAACCTTCAAGTGGCAAGTTACATTTACAAGACTGGAATCCATTCCTTAAAAATTAAAATAAAAAAAAATCCACAAAAAACAAACAAACAAACAAACAAACAAAAAAAGACTAAAATGACTCAAAAGATTCACAGCACTACCATGATGGTAACTTAGAGTTACCTAGCAACTGTTTTTCTCAATTTTAAAAGGACTTACAGAGATAAAAAAAAATAACTGGTCACAGTAATGAAGTCATGTAGAATATCTCCTTTTCTTAGATATGGAACAGAATTTCATATAATATATTTCATGGAGATTTCTAATTAAACACCAAGGCAGGAGGACAGAACCTGCCATCTCTGTGGCAGCAGGTAAGAATATCAGCGTCTTCTTATCTAGACTCAGATTTTGATTCTGACTGGTTGCCAAGACATTGCCAAAGTGAGTAAATGAAATATTACAGGTAAGCAGGGTCAATGCTATATATCGAGAATTTATAACTTACTCAAATGATCTTTATTTTTCCACTACTTCCACAGCATGAATGGTATTATCCAATATTACCTGGCTGAATATTATGACTGAAATGAAATGAATATTATCACTTAGAAGAGGAGATCCATTTAATAACCCATCATTAAAAATGCATACATCTAATTAAATTGTTACTAAATTAGGGCCAGATTTTAGTACTCCACTTTATACTGAACAGCAACGAATCCCTAAGTAGTCTTGTTGAAATCAGTGGGGTCATTTAAAGTGGGAGAAATCTGATTAAGAACATAAGCATTATTAAGACTCAGTGCAATTAAGGACAACAGAGCATAGAACTCCCACTATCAGATGTCTTAAGACTGGTATTTTTTGATTTCCCACAAATGTATGAGAACACCGTACCATTTGCCTTTACACCATTTGCATTTCCTGTTTTGATATCTGTCTATACAGTATTATTTCTTCCACGGGAACAGCTAAACAAAACAATGTAAACATCACTGCTATTCGGTTTCATTGCTGCTAAGGATATTTGAAACGTGACTAAGTCTGTACAAATGTGTGAGGGCATGTGACACAGAACGAGAAATGCCATGAAGATACGGAAAAAATCCACATTATTTTCTGTAATATCTTAAAAAAATGTTTAAGGATTTTAAATTTAAAAATAAAGAAAGAATTTAATCACTGTTCATAAAGGTTCCTGATTAATTAACATAGTGTCACAAAGACATTTCCCTACCTATAGCAATAATGATTCAGACTGAAAAGCTGTAGCACATTTCACTGGTCCTGCACAATTCTGGCAGAAGGGTTGGACTTGATCTTTCAAGGTCTCTTCCAACCCCTTCAATTCTGTGATTCTGTAATTCAGGAGCATGAGCAGAGCTTTGAACAGGACAGAAAAAAATTGAAATTTACTGATAATTCTGAGCACCTAGAGCAACACAGATAACCTTGACCTTTAAGATGCGAGTGATGCCCTTTATAAAATAATTGCAACATAGTATATAACAAAGAGGAATAAGATAAAATATTCTAGCACAGATGAAACTTCTATGGATCAGTATAAACAATGTTGCTTTATAGAAATATAAATCAAAAGAACAATTAAGTTATAAATTATGGTGCAAAAGATGTGGCATGCTCTGTCCTTCTGAGCTATGAAGAAGAGTTGTTTCTTACCACAGCTGTCACCAGCAAGTTTACCATTATAAATATCTTTATTCTTTTTACTACTGAAGTAATACAGCCAACAACTTATTGGTCTGAAACCTTAAATATTTAGATGAGGAAATGGAAGATTTTAAAGATCCTTTCCACTCTTTGCTCAGTGTTGTAAAGTACATTCTCCATAGCACATACTAGTGGAAAACCAGTAGCCACCATGATCATAGTTATGTCCAATGCTACCATACCTACACTACTTAAGGAAACAAAGATGGAAGCTGCTGTACAACAAAATAGTCTTGTACAGGTTGCAGTGTTCTCCCAGAAATTTCCACAAGAGTAAATAAAATGATGTGGAGTGAAATTAACCCTTATGCAAAGGTCACTATGGCAATGCCACATGTATAAAATTCAAAAAGTACACAAGACACAATGAGAGGGCTTTGAAAAGTCTCAGTATATTCATTCTTCACATTTGCCTTGGTGTTTGGGTCATTTATGGTTTCACTTATCTGTATTCTTCTTCATCCCTAAAGAATACATAATTAATAAATAAATGAATAAATAAATAAATTAATAAACAGAAGCCACTGGTATCATGTAACAGACAGATTTGTTATACAGAAACTCTAAAAAAAAAATAATCTGGATCACAAATGTTGAATGTGACAGACCATTGATTTCTCTGTTAATGAATGTGATGGTTCTGGATGGTTCTAAATTTTTTTTTCATAGCAGCCTGCATAGCGTTGTGTTTTAGGTTTGTGTCTAAAACATTTTTGATAACAAAACAGTGTTTTGGCTGTACTTCAAGAAGTACTTGAAGAGCATCGACGTTTTATTGTTTCCACTCTGCACCTCCCAGCAAATAGACTGGTGTGGGCAAGCGGCTGGGAGAGGGCACAGCCAGGATAGCTGACCCAAATAGACATAAGAGATATTACATGCTATGTAATGTTATGTCAGCAATAAATGCTAAGGGAGAAGAGAAGAGAAGAGAAGAGTAGAAATTGATGGCTATGACATTTGTCTTCCCAAATAACCATTGCATGTGTTGAGAGCCTGCATCCCAGGAATTCACTGGACATCTGCCTGCTGATAGGAATAGTGCATGAATTTCTTACTTTGCTTTTACTTTTACAGTTTTACCTCACTTATTGAACTGTCGTTGTATGACTCGTAAGTTTTCAGTTTTTTTTTTTGTTTTGTTTTGTTTTGTTTTGTTTTGTTTTGTTTTTCTCTTTTAATTCTCTCTCTTGTCCTGCTACTGAGGAATAAAGTGAGCCACTGGGTGAGTTCTTAGCTTCTGGCTAGGATCAACCCACCACAATAATTTAACACAACTTCATATTGAATTTAATTTTTAAAAGCACCAAGTGTCTTATAGAAGACATGGTCATAGGAGACAATACTAGACTGAACAGGTTGAATCAGGTCACTGAATTATATAACATAAAAAAATAGATATTATTTTTTTACAGGAAGAAATTTTGAGAAACTAGGTATGAATTGCTGGGATTGACTAGGAAAAGCATCTTATAGATTTGACTATAAGCAGAATCTAATCAAGTCTAAGCGTCAATGCCACCCAAATCCAGAGTTCCAAGCAAGGAGAAAAAGACTACTAATAATGGGCTGTAGACCTAACTAAGTAAATAATTACATCAGATACAGTGTTAAAAGTACAGACATAATTATAGCAGAAAAAGAGCATGATAAACTAACAGAGGTGTCTTGAAGTTTAGAAAATAAATAAATAAATAGATAAATAAATAAAACAGGAGCAGTGAAATCAAGGAAGAAGGAAAGGATAGGAAAAAGGGACCAGATGAGATTTCTCTCAGAATACCAAAAGAAGGACATATGAAATTGCAAGTTCAGTAGCAGAAATTTTTAATTACTATCAGTTTGAGAGTGAGTGGTATTATGATGAGAAAACTTTTTTTTGACTAGAGATAACGTGTAATTACAAAAGTTTGGGGAAAAGGAACAGGCTAAGTGATCTAGGTGGCTGCATTCTCATCAGTTTAGCCTAACTCTACAAAAGCCCTTAGAACAGATTTTCTATGGTAAGAATGATGATCTGTGGAAGCAAATGGAAAGTGATCTACACTGTAATGTGGTTTTCTTCATCAGAGGCGCATAGTAGGTTAGTCTTCCATAATTTACAAATAACAAGATAACTTTCTTGTAAGACATGAGTAAATGTGTTTCTATGAGTGTTGATTTTGGTATAACATTTTATACTTTACTGCATAGGAAACTATTGTTTAACAAGTTCAGGAAGGGTGTTAGTATAGGAACTGGAACATAGATGAGGCAAAAACTGAGCAGAAGGTTACAGCAAGTATGTATTGAAAAGCAAGTTACATTACCAGGATGAAGTTGTCATCAGTGGCATTGTATATACATAACAGTCTGAGAAAGGATCATACTCACTGTTGTCATTAAGGAGAGAATAAGGTGTGTCCTCATGAGATTCTGGCTAACTGACAAATTAAGATATTGCTGAGGACTAATTTATCACACAGAAATTATGAGAACCTCTAAAACTGGAGCAACGTCAATGGGGTTGAAGAGTACAAAGCACAAAAGAAACCACTTAGTAACTGATGACAGAACAATTTGTTAAAAAAAAATGATCTTTATCAGGTGAAAGTGAAAGAAGAGCATAGGAAGCAGGATAAAATAGTCAAATGAAGGATGACAGAAAGTTTTCCAGTGTGACATGTCTATAGAAAGATAAAAAACAAAGACATCATTTTCACTGTATACAGTGAAGTTCTGCCACCATCTATAGTATGCAAGGCATTAGTAAGAGCTAGGGTAGAATATTTTACAAAGTTCTAGTCATTCATATCCACAGAAATATATTTAAACTGCAATGGAGACAGAAAAGAGAATGCTATGGATAATGAGGAGTCCATCTTAAGGAAGAAACTGAAACAAGTTTAGCGTGCTGAGCCTGGCATAGGGCTATTTCAAATAAGTAAATAAATAAATAACATTTTCAAGTATAAACACGTAAATAAATAGGAAACGAAAAGCTAAAATACATTTAAGTTTCTAATCACCAGTGACGGGAAGTCCTTTTTGAGGCATCAGGAGTGAAAAAGAAGAAATACATGATCTAGGACAGACTATAGTAACTTGTTGAAGGGCTCTGTATGACAGTAAAAGATGAATTTAGAGACAGAAATTGCATCAGTCAGACTAATCCTTTCCTGATAAGTTCATGACAGACAGAAGTAAAATCGCTTTATCTTTGAATAGGAAACACATACTGTCCTTTTGCAATGGTACCACTAAATTATTAAAAGCCATGGCACTGTGGGGAACTTAGGCATTGTGCCAAGGTAATACAGTTAAACTGCATCTAGATCTACAATGGCTCATATTCAGTCAGTGTCAGTATCTTTGCAACATACTTTCCACCTTCCATGTCTGGGGAGACAAGCAGAGTGAGCTTGGGTGAATCCATACAGTTCCTGGAGGGTACACTCCCTCAGTGGGCCATGCAGGAAAGCTAAAAACTATCAGCTTGAACTGTTATGTTAATGTATATCACTGAATCTTTCTTCAACCAGAACATAGATGCTCTTAATTCAGAAGGCAAATGCTCTAAATCTGAGGTAATTTAATTCTCCACTAGATTTCATTGCTCCTTAAGCATATCAACTTCATACCCTTTGTTAATTTGTCTTACTTTCCTGAGTATCTTTGCATCCTGGATATGGCAATTCTTCCTTGGGCCTCCAGGGACATTTCTGTGAACATCTGAAAGATGTGCAACTTTCTTCTCCCTTTGTCTCAGTTGTGTTCTCTCTGTCTGCTTTTTGACAGGGCAGAGCAAAAGGTCTTAGATCTCCTCCAGCCCCATCTTTCAGCAGAGGGAAAAATGGGCATGTCTTTTTTGCCCTTGATCCTGCTTTTGTGTTTGAGTCACATTGCAGGGAGCCTTTCTGCAGCTGCTGCAGTGGAAAAAGTCCCCGAAGACATTTCTGTCACAGTCTCTTGATAAGTATTACATCTCGTCTGTCTTTTGATTTACCTTTTTGCTCTCTGTTCTCCACATCCAGCGTAAATGCTTAACCAAATTATTATTTATTATAAAGCAATTTATCCCAATTGCTTATTTTAAATGTTGAAAACTTCTGAGTCAAGCCCTTCAAATACATTATGGGATTAAGAAAAGATAAGAAAATAAGAGAAGTTTTGGAGTTGTTTGCCGTTAGTTTCAGAGCCTCTAGAATTCCTACAGGACATAACATCAAACCACGAAAGATAGAGATCTATTTCTGCTTTTCCCCTCCTTTTAATAATAATAAATATTAAAAATAAAATTTTAAAAAAAGAGAGAGAGAAAGAGACTTTTTTCTCTTTTTATTGTTTAATCAAGAAGACACTAGAGAAGTAGACACTTTCAAATACTGCATCAAGTACTTGTGAGATTTTGGATCAAAATGCAAAATTGGTGCCATCAATTTGATAATTCTGACATTTTCAGACTGAACATTGAATGCAGAAAGCAAAAGCAGATCAGTTGCTCTTATTGCCCTGTAGTGTAACAAGCAGAGGACTAAATACAACTCACCTTGGCACCCATTCCCATTCTACCTGGTCAGGAAAGCTGCACATTTAAAAGGGAATGGGGCCAAAAGGAGGGAAGAGGAGCTGGTTTTGAGTTTATAAACCCTGAAGGTATTTTACCCATCTGTGATTTCAGTTACTACTTCTGTGGGTTGGCTCTGATGTGCGTGTTTCCCTTTAAAGGCAATGCCTCATAAAGGAAAGGTAAAGAGCGTCAATTTAAATGGATCCACCTCAGTGTAGGCAAAGCTTTTTATTTTCTTCACTAAAGGAAATTCAACTCTCTTTCACAAATTGTTTATACTCATATAAATGCATAATAAATATCATTTCAGCATAAATGACACTTGTCTCAGGTTAACTTTTAAAATGGCAAAGACCTGGCTCCTGAACTAGGTTCTGCATTTTGTGAGACAATTGTAACATTATCCAAATGAAGTTTCTAGAACTCTTGACATTTGGCATAATGTGTACCTTTCCACAGAGAACTGAAATGAGTTTTCTTTTAATTGAGTAAAATCAAAAAATTGGGTATTCTATTTGTTTGTGTACAGTAGAACTGATCCAGACTGAGCAACCTGGTATCAGCTAAATATTGGTCTATGAATAACAGACCTTTCTTCTGTTAAAACACTTACATTTTCCATTCAAATATTTATACTGCATGCTAAGTATCTGTTTAGAGAAAATCTTATACAAAATGTACCACTAACAAATTAATGTAAATGTATATCACCATGAATTATCTTTACTCACATAGAGACAGCATCTCAACCCACTTTTGGCTACACTGTCACTGAGGACCAGGAGAGTCAGTATCACCAGATCCATTCTTTAATTTTTGTGAATTGGCCTACTCATTTGTAAAGGCCTTTTACTAAAAACAAACAAACAACACCAAAAAAAAAACTAAGTTACACACTTTGGTGTCTGTAGTGAAAAAAGGTGAAATTCAGTATGACACAGTATTTGACAGCAGCTATTAATAAGCATATGTGAACAATGTGGCCTGTCTAGCCAACACGAGTGATCAACGTGAGTAATTTAGGACTATCTAAAAAATGACTACCATCTTTTAACAGATATGACAATCGTAGTGTTGTTGCTACATCTGGAGGAAGAGAGTTTTAGAGAACACAAATTCCAAGCTGACAGAAATCTTATTGCTTTTGCTTGCCAAGTTCTTCAGTTTTGCTAATAAAAATGGTCAAAACCTTAAGGATATTGTGCAGAATTTATGCCCCCAAAAATCATAGGAAAAAAGGCCAATCCTCCCCATTTTCCTATTTGGTGTTCCAAATAAAGCAGTTAGGAAGAAAACTGTTGATTGTTAATGTAAATTTCTAGACCAGCTCATCCAAATTATCTCAGCTGGTGGACCCATATCTAAAAATGACTTATACTTGTCAACTGAAAATGCAATTGTGCTAAAATGTTCTAACTTGTGTAGATAAATAGTAGGTGCCAAGGAAAGATATATAAATCTAAATGCATTAATTAATTTAAATTCCATTAAAATACTAGTGCCCAATTTGTCTTATTTGCTAGCTCTCAGTTTCGGGCTTTGACTATGTATTGATCATTGAAAGCCCTCAAAAAGGGTAAGCATCTTAAGCATCTTTTTTTTTTTTTTTTTTTTTTTTTTGAGAAGCAAAGGCAATGTATCCCTTGCATTGGCTCTTATAATCTGGCACACACATGATCAGAGAGTTATAGATTTGAAAAGGAACAGGAAATCCTACATCTTGGATGAAAATATAAAATGATATTGCATCCTGAACACTCTCATTAGAAAACTGTTACTAAACTGGTATGCAGGACTTCCTATTTCACCTGTAATGTGTCTTCATTCTGCTCCAGAGGAATCTTGTTCCATCCACTGATTAAGTGTGGGATTTAAATGTAAGTCTGACATGTGAATATGATCCATAGTTAATTTTTTTTCAAATCTTTGTGTTCAGACAAAACTGTTTTCTACTGAAAGCTGGAAATAACTTAATCCAAAATTGCTGAGGTGCACTGGAAAAATTCACAAGCCACTTATTTGCATTTTTACATCCCTAAATACATTAAAAACTCTGAGCCTGAACTCCAAACTCAGCTCATTACATTATCTCAAAGTCTGATTTTTGTAATCATCAAGTAATGGGAGCTGGACACCTTTGAAAATGTGTCTTCTTCCTCTGATACCTAAACTTAAGCTAACGTTTTCAAATACTGCTCCAGTACACATGCACATTCACACATACATGCTTATGAGGGAGCATGCTGTTGTTTAGAGTGTAGTTATTGTGCAGTCATATTATGTAACAGCTGCTTTACTGGCTTGTCTACAGATAATGCTTGTAATGGTTACATGGATTTTTCCTGCTTTAAACAATCATGGCAAAATGAATGGATTATTAAAACTACAGCACATAAAAGTGAAAACAAATGTCATACCTTAGATTTACTGCTATAATTAAACTTTCTTTAGAACATGCCTGTTGTTAAACATTTCTGTTTTGCTCACCCCTTATGAGTATGATTTCATGAAGAGATGTTACTCACATTAGCTTGAAAGGGATGATTTGTCAGCCACACTGTGAAGCTGAGCATGGTGAGTGGTTATTGCTGCAGAAGAGCCAAGGGACTGTATGGGGTAGTGGGTAGACAGCTCATTTAGACCCTCCTTTTGGGAGGTCTCAGTTAAGACTGTGGCCACCTATACAAGATGCTATGACAGTACTGGTAGATGAGGTTACTTCCAGTAATTTCCATGCAGCTGCTTGTAAGTGGTACTTCGGTGTAGATTCCCTAGCCACTACAGGAGCTCCCATATAAGTGCTCCTTAGCTTATGTTTGCCAAAATAAACCTGATTAACTCAAATAATCAGTGTGCTATACATCATTGCTTTGGCTCATGTTGACTAAGGTGAACTACTGCTATCATGTGCAATTTCCCAAGCAAATGGAATAAGAAGTATTTTCAGTGATATGCAACTCCTGCAGTAAGAAGCTATATCCAGAACAGGACACTTATTGACAGCCTGTGTTCATTTACAATCATAGTTTATTGTTTAAAAAATGCCATTAGTTCAGAACTTAGAAAAAGGCAAATGTGCACCATATTTAGTGTCATAAATTAAATATTCCTGAAGCAAAAAGGGATCATATGTAGTATCTCTTTCTCTACAATATACAGTTCTGATCTACTCTCCCTTAAAATGTCGGTTGAGTTAATGGAGCTATTGCTATTAAAAATGGTGCAAAACCAGAACATATCTAATGTCCATTGTCACTATAGTAATGTTTCAGCTAATAATCGAAGACCTATTAGAAAACCAAGAACTAGTAGTTTATTTAGATTGCTTCTTGTAAGTGCCTCAGTATTATCTACCAGTTGGACTGGAAATGTCACTAAAGGAACTGATTAAAGAAAAACACTTTTCTGTTGCACTTATAATCAGTAAGTTTAGATTCTTCTACCAGTTATTAATTTTATTCCCACACTATAACACCATTCAAAGAGATGGAAGTATTCCTCCTCTTTCAGGAAATGTCAAGTTAATTCAAAATTCAATTCAATCCAGCTCAATACCTTCACATAGAGAAGGCAAAACAAGGATTAAATATAGAAAAATACAACTTTTGCATACAACTTTCAGTTGGATTATCTTGGTGTATTCTTCAGTTATTTTCAGTTTTGCACTGCTCCTGGGCTGTCAGAGATAAGATGTATCAATTATATTTTACCTGTTTACACTTTCTCCTCTGAGTTATTGTTATGAAATGAGTAAGGAAGCTTCTGAAGTTTTGTACATTTTTCTTTTATTTAATGTTTGAAAACCGGAAATCTCAGCAATGGGTCAAAGATGCATGAAACATCTTGTCTTCAGAATTTTGGAGAACAGTCAGACTTGTTAGCATCACTGACAAGCACCAGCCTTGGACAAAGGGGGGCTGAGAAACTTGCTCATGCTTATCTCTTATACAAGGTCTGCAAGCTTGTTATGATGATGGAGGGAGTCTTAAGGTGGCACAACAGCCCTGTTTTGGCAGCAGAACAGAATCCTGAAGGCCACAGTGCATGGAGTGAAACCTTTAGCTTCATTATTTGTAAAAAAAATATTAAAGTTAACACCCCTGAATATGATAATAAGCTTAATGAAGTACCAGCTAAACATATATGACTATAGTACTCAACTCTATCCAAGTCATGCTAAATGTCACGGCATGAAGAGAACACACAAGGTTAGGATATAAAAGAAAAGTTAATGTTAAGGGAAAAAAAAAAAAAAAAAAAGGATAGAGTGAGGAAAAAAGAAGATCCAAATCTCCTCTGTCTTAGTTCTAAACCATTGCTACTTGTCCTATCACTACATGCCCTCATAATGACTCTCTCTCCTGCTTTCCTGTAGGCCCCCTGTAGGTACTGGAAGGCTGCAACGAGGTCTCCATGGAGCCTTCTCTTCTGTAGGCTGAACAACCCTTGGCCTGTTCTCATAGGAGAGGTGCTCCAGCCCTTTGATCATCTTCATGGCCCTCCTATGCACCCACTCTAACTCCACACCCTTTTTGTGCTGCACGCCCCAGACATGAATGCACTACTGTAAGTGGGGTCTCACAGTTAAAGAGTAGAGGGGGAGAATCACCTCCCTTGACCTGCCTGCCACGCTTCTGTTATAAATGAGGTCTCAACTCAATCTGAATTTTGTAATATTTATAAAACAAATATTTCTAAAAGGTATAAAAGGCAAGTAAACAGTGCTGGGTGTGCGGGGAGTCTATGCTCCACCAACACGCACACACAAACATCAAACATTCTACATATACAGAACATTGCTTTACATACTAAACCCAAGTATGCCTATACATACGTGCAATCAGGAAAGGTAACAAACAATCCTTTAAGTTCCATAACTTAACAGTCTCCATCTTCCATTCCTTTTCTTGATTTCTAACAAGTCTCCATTTTCCATTCCTTTTGAACAATATGTCTTGCTTTAAGCTGTCAAGCGACTCAGTCTTCAGGCCTTATGTATCCCATTCTTTCCAGATTGAAGAAAAGCATATCCATCTCCTTTTTAAGGCCAATGAGGCCTGGGTCAAAAGGCACGTTCAGATCAACAGGAGGCGTAACAGCAAAAGCCTTCGATGGCTGTAGCAGCAGAGGGGCCCATGGCGTAGCAGTCGGATCAGTAAAGGAGCCTGCAGCTCCCTCACTGTCTGGCAAACCACACGTTTCTGACTGTGGTCCCACAGGGCTCTTTAAGGCCTCAGAGATTGCTCGCCAAGTGCCAAGCAATCCCACTGCAACCACGTCATTTCTACTTGCAAAGTCCCACACCTTGACCTCAGTTCGGTCCCTATTTCAGGCTCATAATCTGTCCAATTGTTAATAAGGAGAATAAGCTGTAAGGTTACCAGGACAGTCTTTGTTCCTAAGGACAGATTCCTCATAATGCACAACTGCTTACCAGCGAGAGGCAGTTGTGTGCACAGGTCCGCTTCTCTCAGCTCGAGCTTCTCTCCAGCTCCAGTGCGCCTATTTCCAGCGACTTTCTGTACGAGCTTCTCTGAGCGGTTTGCTGAGTTTGGCTGAACCTATCTTCATGAGGCAATCAAAATGACTGTTCCCATCTTGGTCTCCATTCTGCCAGCCTGTTCCTCTTCACTTCTTTTTCCTGCTTCTTTATTGATGTAACTTCATCGTGTTGCCTTTTTTATCTTGAGGGCAGGCTCCCCTCTTATACCCTTCTCTCCACAGCAGTTCCTTTCAAAACAACTTTTCATTGGTCAAACAACTTTGAATGTAACAACAACAGCAAACACCTAGAAACTTCCATGCCTTAACGGCTGGAGAACAAGAAACCAGAGACTGCATGGAGTCTCCTGAATCACCCTTCTTTGTTCCCTCTAAACTCTTTTATATTCCTGATGTTCTCGTCGTTAAGAGTCTAATGTTATCTCAACCATGGGGCTTTCCAACCCCCATGGCCACATTCCCAAATCTCCCCCTTCTTTATTAATATCAACCATTTTCTCGACAGGAATTACCACTCCATATATAACACTTCCTTTGATGCAGCCTAGGATGCAGTTGGTTTTCTGGGCTACAAGCACACGCTGTTGGCTCATGTTAACCTTTTCATCCACCAGAACCTCCAAGTCCTTCTCTGCAGGGCTGCTCTCAATCAGTTCTTCTCCCATTCTGTACTCCTGTCTGGGATTGCCCTGACCCAGGTGCAGCACCTTTCACTTACACTTGTTGAACATCATTAGGTTCAAATGTGCCCACTTATCTAGCTTGATCAGGTCCCTTTGGATGGCAAGCTTTTTTTCTGTTGTATCAACTGCACCACTACTGCCACTGAACCCTAAGGAACACCACTTGTTATTATCATATTATCATATACTATTACATTATCATATATTAGAGCTATTGCAGTAAGTTTATTTATCAATAGCAATTCCAAATCTGTTATATCTGTCACATTATTAAATGCAATCAACTTTGTGAAACTGTCTCAGTGAAAGTCCTTGTCAAGGCTCTGAAACAGGCAAACACTGGACTACAAATATGTTCAACTTTGTGAAACTATCTCAGTGACAGTCCTTAGCAGAACTCTGAAACATGCAAATGCTGGACTACGAATACTTTGAACTTTGTGAAACTGTCTCAGTGATAGCCCTTATCTGGGCTCTGAAACAAGCAAACATTTTACTCTTATAAGTCCCATTTAAACGCAAGAAAAAATAATAAAGGTATTTTTCTATTTACTGTTTCCTGTGGTCACTAAGTAGTTGTCTGGACTATTAAAGTGCTATGCTTTGTTTGGTTCTTTCTGACAGGTGAGAATGGTTTCTTGCAATTGAGGGTCTTAATTTTTGATGAAAGTTTCATATAGGGGGTAAAGATATGTAGGAATAAATTTAGTTAGATTATATGAAGCAAAAGAAACAGGTATGGAATACAGTAAAGCTTTTAGTGCATAGACCAGAAACGTTCTAAGCAGGATATGGCATGGACCAGGTGAATGCTTTGGTCCAGACGACACTGGGATTTAAGAAGTGTGAAGGGACAATAAAAAGAACTGTTGATCATTTCTTTTAGAATAAAAGTTCAGAAGAAAAAAAAAAATAAAATAGTGCTGCTGACTATTATTAACTATGAAAAACAAAACAGTCAGGATTTTGTTTTCAAAGAGAGACTACAAAGGCCAACAGATCATATGGAAAACATCTCATTTTCAGACGTAAATTTTCTCTAGACTGACCAGGAACTCCACAGGTGTCACACAGAATAACATAATGGTTAAGGAAGTTCAAAGGGACCTCTGGAGGACAGCTGGTCCAACACCTGTGCTCAGGCAGGGCCACCAAGAGCTGCTTGCCCAGGACCATGTCCAGATGGTTGCTGAGTATCTTCAAGGAGGGAAACTCAACAACCTCTCTGGGCAACCTGTGCTAGTGCTCAGTTACCCTCAACATAAAAATGTGTTTCCTGACGTTCAGAGGGAACATTCTGTGTTTCAGTTTGTGCTCTTTTCCTGTCACTGGGCACTACTGAAAAGAGCCTGGCTCTGTCTTCTTTCCACGCTCCTTTAAGGCATTTATACACACTGACAAGATACCCTCCCAAGCTCTCTCTTCCTCAGGCCTAACAGTCCTAGATCTCTCAGCTTTTCCTCATAGGAGAGGAAAGGTTCAGCAAACAGGGTTCCTTTTGCCCTCTGTGCCCCTCGCTCTTGACCAAACTGAACTGGACCAGACCGGACCCATAGTGGCCATGGCAACACCCACAAGGCAGGCTCAGGGCCTCCATGATCTGGGCTGATAGGGGCTGAGTGGTGGCATTTAGCCAGTATGTGGGGCATGGTATGCAGAGGCTGGCAACAGCAGCAGCCTTGGAGACAAGGCCAGCCTTACCTAGGGCTTATCTAAGTGGATGGCACCTCTCCTAGCCACCTCACAAGATAGAGTAGAAAGGGAAGGCTGCAACTCGGCAGAAAGACTCTATAAAACCTCATATCCAGTACCAAAGTGGGAAAGGTGCTCAAATCATGTGCTAATATATAGCCAGTTTATCTAAATGATTGGATTTTTCTTTGGGGAATGTCTGGAAGAATAACCTTTTGACATGAGTAAATGAAATAAAACTGCTAAAATTTGCTAAAATAAAATAAAATAAAACTTTCTAAATTTTTCAAGTGGATACTCATTCTCATTCATACTTTGTACATAATTAATGTGTAGGACATTCAGTTACACTCAAATCTGGGACACCTGGCAGTGGGTGAGTACAACATTTCCTGTTCTGTGCTCTGGGAACTGAGGGCATTTCCCTCTGAGACCTCTGCTGCGGTGACAGCATCCCTTTCCAGACACACTGTGGTATCCTCAGTGAGGAGGAAGAGTTTTTATAAAAGAAGTCAGACATACCATGATCATGCATCTCGGCATAGGTATAAAGAGAAAGTCTTGCGCAACTGAGCTTAATGCTGCTGTGCTTCTGTGACCCCTGAGGGCATGAGTATATCTTTAGCAGTGTGGTCCATCAAATCCAGTTTGTAAGAGCGTCCACAGAATGGATTACCGGAAAAGCATAAGAACAGGACAACCATATATGACACACCTCCTGACCGGTCTAGTCTCTGTCTGTTTTTAGTTTAGAGAATTTTCTATAGCTGATGTGGTTTGGCTATTTAACAGCTCTCAGTAGACCAATCTTCCAAGTACTAGTCCAATCTGCCCTTGACCTCACATAACCCTTTTGCATGCAGAAGACTCTAAGTCTGTGTTTATTCTATTAAACTAAACAGAGACAGTTCACAAGCCTTGTCCTGAGGAGCTTAGTATTGTTAATTGTTAGTAAAAGCTGTGACACAAGCTAATTGTCATTCTCTCAGATAAAGCCTGGGCAGTTTGAAGCATCAGCACACAAAACACTCACTGCTCTCTCTCCTTTCTGGGGCAGTAAGGCAGTTGTCCACTGGGACTCTTCTTGAAACTGTAATCCCAGCAAGGCTTTGTGGTTGCTTGGAGGCCTGAAGGAGATGTATTCAGCTGCTTGAATGTGGCTATGTTTTAGAGGATAATCTTTTGTGACACAAAGTTGTTTGGAAGGTGTGGGGAGCTGGGAGTTGGCCTCTTATCACAGGTAACTAGTGATACACCTAGAGCGAATAGCTTCAAGTTGCACCAGGGGAGGTTTAGGTTAGAAACTAGGAGACATTTCTTCTCAGAAAGAGTAGTCAGGCATTGGAATGGATTGACCAGGGAAGTGGTAGGGTCACTAACCCTGGGGGTGTTCAAGGAAAGGTTGGACCTGGTGCATGGGGACATGGTTTAGTGGGTGACATTGGTAGTAGGGTCATGGGTGGACCAGATGATCTTGAAGGTCTCTTCCAACCTTAATGATTCTATGATTCTATGACTCATGGCCTTAGGGGCAGGAACAGGATATTTAGTTTTGAAAGAACACAGGTGTTACATGAGTTCCAGGAGTTTTCACTTCATAGAAGAGGTCACTGCTTCACTTCTATAACAAACTTTCCCTGTTAAGTAGTGAAGTGCAGGAAAATAGTGTAATGTCCTTACTCTGACCTTTTGGTGCCCTTCCTTGTTGTTTTGCTTCTTGCCTAGCACCTCAGCTTCCCAGATGTCACAACCCCCACAACCCTACAATTGACATGCTCTGTGTGGTTCCCTGGCTAATACTGTTACAGATGCAATCACTCAGTTCTGCTGCTGAGGAAGTGCACATATGTTAATAAAATATATAGGCCTACTTCAAAGGTCATGGTGGTTTAGAGTGCTGGTGGAGACTGTTGTCATTCCAAAGGAGGGGGACCATCACAGCACCTGTGCCTGGGTGATATAGGAAGAACTCTGTACGAAACTGGAAACCTGGTGTCAAAGGACAAATACAACATAAGGTAGCAGCTCTGCTCTACTAACAAGCCTTCTCTTTAACATGAGATTCAAGAGTGAGAAAAAAACTTACTTTATGCATTCAATGTTTGTTCAGTGTTATGATATGCCAACAATGATGCCAGTCAGCTTCTCACTACATAGATGTTTCTTGAGTAAAATCTGAACTTTGTTGACCAGCAACCCATTTCCCATATGGCTCCATGTTGCCATCAAATAATATAGCTTTATGCCTGTCAAAGCAAGACTCTGCAAACAGAAGTTTGCCTATGACACTGTTAGTGTAAGAAGACAGTATTTTTGTTTAATAGAAAAAATTCACACATTGTGGCTGACAGTTTAGTTAAAGAGAACCCCTATCCTGGTCACAGCCATGCTGACAAAAGGCAGCTTTTGTCAATTCAGGTTAAGTCATGGAAAGAGATGGTGTAATTACACTAGTAGAAAAATTCTGTTCTTTCTGTTTATATGTATATGCTTATGTGTATATATATACATTTAACATTGCAGTTCCTGTGGCAGCAAAGCCTGTTTATTAAGCTCCTACCCCAGACCCCAAGCACCACAGTTTGCTGCCCTTGCATCTGTGCTGCCAGAAGCAATTGCAGACCACCCAGTCTGTATAGCTACTTCACTGAGTGACTAAACAGCCTAATGTTCCCTATCTATTTAAGCAAGATCATTTAACTGATTCATTTTGCAGTGTGAACAGTTGCTTCTGAGCAGATGACAAAGAGTTCTGCAAACGTAGAAACAAGTAACTAGACATTGCTATAGAAGAAGTGTGTGTTTTCTATTGGCTTTCTCTGGGAAGAAAACCTTTGTGAAACTGCACTTGGAATCTACATCAGGGGACTCTGGTTTATCAGAATATACTGTATCATGTACAACCTCTTTGACTGTCTTTCTTATGTTATCTGTATGATCCCCATGGCAAGAATTATCTTTTGTCTTATGGTTGCACATCTACCCACACAACCAGGCTGTTCATTTCAGAACTTTCTTAGTTATTGTTATGGAAATAATAATGATATTACTATTACAGTATGGAAGTCATGAGAGAGTGTTGTGAAAATAATTCCACACTTAGATTATGTAATTTTAAAATAGAAGACATGATGGTCCAAGTTCTAGTACAAATACCACTACAAAGTGGTGTATAAACTCTTCCTATTCAGTGAGTTGTCTTCCTCTGATGACATTTGTGGGCAGAAGCTCTGGAGCTCATGGTGGCAGCAATAATAAAGCACATATAAGATAATTTTGCAAATGTTATTTTATATCCTATTGAAAATAATCCATGGACAAAGGAACTGTGACACTTTCATCCTTACTACATTGATCACAAATATTCTGGTACGAAAAGTAAGTGCTGGGTTTTCACCATTTTTTTAGTTGTGAGTAGTAGTTTCAAACATAGTGTAGATGACGAGGGATACCTGTTGATTTTATCTGCACTTACAGTTAGAAGCCCAAGTTTTTTCTCTTAAAAAATATGATTATAGTTCTCTTCAGAAATTCCACTTGCAATCATATCCAAAGTCTAGCAGTCATCATTAGATCTAAATTGCATGAAAAAGTAGCATTATCATTTAAGAATTCCTAACTAATTTGCTATTTTGCCAGCTATTTATATGTTTAGGCAATGGAAAATTTGTTTAAGATTGGATATCACTAGGGCAACTCAAGGCAGAAGATAATTATGCATCTTGGTCATAAATTTTCTAGTCTCCTGAATTTGTGACATATTCTTCTGTCAACGGCTAATCTAAACCCACTAATTTGCATTAATTCCAAAGCTGTACAGATTTTATCTGAAATCTTATCAATAACATTCTGTATTCAGAAGCCAAACTAGAAATCTCGATATGCAATGATAGGCTTGACATTATCCACTTCCATTGGTTAAGCAGAAAAAGGAAAGGCATAGCTTAGCCCTAGCCTAGCCAAATCTGATCCTCTGTCACATAAATATTTAAGCACTGATGCTTTCTGATGGCTGATTCCATAAAAAACGTAGTTGTATTCCTGTGGAGAGCTCTTAAAAGTGACCTGAATCTAGGGGGAAAAAAATATAATAATTATTAATAATAATAATAATAATAAATGCTTGTTGTCTTTAAGACACTAAAATCAGTCACTCCTGAACAGCTGATTGTTTGGCAGAAAACTGTCTGGATTTGTGGATTAGGATTTTTTTGTTGTCTGGCTGCTGATTCTTACTTCCAAGGTCCATGGAAAACCTCTTTTATTAGTGTGGTGTTTTATATTCAGTTGTGAAAAGAAACAGAAAAGATAATTTTGAAAGATTCCATCCTTTCATTGACGTAAGTGTCCTTTTTCATTGTCATGCTAAACCCGTTTACATTGAGTGTTTCCTCTAGCTGTCTGTGGTACTTTGTTGTTGTGTCTGTGATGTTTGGGTTGTTTGTTTCTCTTCTAAAATACTGCATGCACAACCCTACTCCAGTAATGCCCAGTCTCTGTTTGTGTTCAGCTCCCAGTGAAATCCCTCCACCCACACATTTAAGCATCTGACCGACCATACATGTGGCCTGTGTTTTGGGCGGTGGTTCCCTATTACTTCAACAATTGCACTCATAAGGATTTTTAACTACTCCTAACATGGACCCTAAGGAAGGGCAACTCCTGCACCCAGTAGTTTCTGTTAGATTTCATACAGAGTTAACAGTATTTTCTGTTGCAAGTAGTAATATGATTATTTACTTTCTTATGCTTCAGCATGTCTCTGGTCTTTTCTAACAATGGAATTAAATTACATGCCAAGCTTAGAACAAATCCCATTTGCTTGCATTGGAGTACTATAAGTCTCTTTTTATTCTGTACAGAACTATGACATTGTATGAACAGGGATCTGATTTTAAAAGTGTATGTTATTTAGATGCCTGCAATACCACAATTAAAGTAGGCATAATTACGATAGCATTTGGTGTTAGAATCCATCATAATTAAATAAAATGTGTTGGACCGTATGGAAATTGTAGTGTCCACAGAAGACATAAAATATTGCTTTCATCTTACTACTATAGTCTTAATACATGGTTGAAAATCACAGTGCTGGTGCTTTTGAAAGTGCAAAATTCACAGTTTAACAAATTAATTCCAAATGTAGATTTCTTCTAAGAACTTTGTGTTTTCATATCGTCTGTTATTGCCACATCTTGTAGATCCCACAACACAGGACAGCAGATGACTTAGTTCAAATTATTCTTCTTTGTTTTTAATAGTTTTAACATCCCAAAGGAGGGTGGGATTATTTATATGTTTAATAATTTCCAGATTTTTGAGCTGTTAGTCTGTTCAGTTGTCTGGAAAAAAATCTGATGAGTATTATTCATCTTTTTTGCTCAAAGACTGTTTTGGACCTCTGGTTAGATTATTAAAGCAAAATGGCTCAGTAGAGTTTAGGCTTATTTTCACTTTTTGTTTAATATCTAATTGAGAATTATGGAATTGTTTTAATAAGCATTCCACTGAGTTTCTTCTTTTGGTCACACATATGGAAGCAAGTATGACTGTATGACCCACATTTTCTTGTGGAAAGTTTTAATATATTTGCATATGTCTATATCTGCATGCATTTATCCATATAGCTATTAGTGCCTTCCCCATTTTAGCCATATTTTAATTCTGCTAGCATTACCATCAGCATTACCAGCAAGGCTGCCATCTTTACAACAAATTTTATCTGACTCAAGGAGTCTAACCAAATTCAGTGGAACAGTGTGCTGAAGAAGGTGTTATTTAAGATGAGAATTTAATTATTAAGACTGCATTCCCTTGAATAGTCAGCAGTGAGTGTAGCTTTATGTTAAGTTACTGCTCTTTAGAAGATGGAGTATAAGAATGTAAACAGGTTGTTCCTGTAATAATAAATATCTTGGGAGTCAGGTCCTTAAATTAATATAGAGGTTGCCTAGCTTAGAAAACCTGGTCATGTCTCTCTCTGAAATGGCTTTATATTAATCCAGTCTCATCAGAGCAAATTCTCCGTGTAGACCATTGTAAGACAATTCAGTTCCTAGGCAGATTTAACTTTAAAATATAATAATAATAATAATAATAATAATAATAATAATAATAATAATAATAATAATAATAATAATAATAATAATAATAATAAATCAAACAAACAAACAACGACAACCACAAAAATTTCAATTACTGGAAGAAAAAGATCTTACAATCATGCATTACCTTCAGATAACTCAGATAACTGTTTTTAGTTCTAAGAGAAACAATGAAGATTTTATAAGAGGGTATATATTTAATGTTATATATTTAATGAAACTGCCAGCATTAGTGAAAATCTTATGGAGTTGGAATATATTGGCAGCAGCAAGGTTGCAACAGAGATTTTTTTCTTAAATTTATCATTTTCCTAATTTGGGGTTTGAGAAGTCCTGATGCAGCCTCATTTGTCAGTAGACCAAGTTATCATTTGAGTTAATTATAAAATACAGCTATGGCTCTTTCCTTTCAAAACCACATTGGGAACTATTATTTATTCAAGTGAATAATGATAAAATATGTAGTTGTATATACAGTCCACTGAAGAAAGAGACTAGAATTGTCATGCTGGTATTTTCCTTAGTGAGACGTTTATGAACAAGAAGCAATTTAATTAGTTTGGTTAAAATGAAAAGTAAACTTTTCAGAGGGAACATTGAAAGAGAGTGCCCTTATCTGTGGCTCCTATCTGGAGAGATAAAAATGCTTGCTGGAAAGTTTGTGTGTGAATGGGCCCAGAAAGCTCAAGCAGCATCCGCTTGAAATTATTCTTCTAGTAGACTGAAACAATTTTACATAGTACAACATGAACATAGTAGTGACATAGCTGTAGAAATAACTATTATATAGAAATAGAAATAATATAGAAATAACTATTCCATCTGTCAGTAGAGCAGTTTCCAAGTCCTCCTGAGATAATGAAGCTATATGTGAGTATTTAAAACTGTACATATTTCAGTAAAAATTGGTATCATACTTTTGACCAATCTGCCCAAACTCAACAAAGATTTTCAGTGCAGAAATAATCTAAAGAGGAGACATTTATACAGAAGCCAATAAGGACAGGGCCACTTTTTTGTAGTGGAAAAACTGCTGGACAATATGTGAAGTTATATCAGGATCTGTCAGTTTTCATCAATCATTCAGTAGTTTTCTAGGAGAGCTTCCTTCAGAGTTGAATTGTGGATTCAAGATCACCATCCCATACAGACAAATTTGTTTAATAGGCTGTACAAATGAGTATCAACATATAATAATAATGCCTAGTGTCCATTATATTTTCTAGCTAGCGAGGTGAGAGATGTAGTCATGCTCTTACCCTCCTCGTGAAATGTTATTTTCCCAAATCTACTGCCAAGTCAGATGAGGTATACACGGCTTCATTCTCTTTCCCCTCCAGCCAACCTTTCACATTTTGAGCTCCATTAATTTCAATGTAGTTGTTCTTCATTCTTAGAAATGTTATGAAAGGATAATTAAATGAGTCAGAGAACAATGTGAAAGATTCCGCATATCACATATGCCTTTCTAAAACTAACTCCTTGTGACAGCCTAACTAACAGATAGTAGTGTTCATGAGTAATAGACATGCTCCAGAATGACCTCTTCAGACATGTTAATAGGTGAGCTTCAAGTGCTGACATTTTCAAATCACAGAGACATCAGATCAGTAAGGTGAAACAGTGAGTACAGAAGCTCCCATTTGTGCACTGGGTGCACTGCAGGGCTGTATTTCAGACTAGTCTTCTAGTCTTCTGATGGCTTTTCTCCACATGGATTGAAGGGACACTCAGACCTGAATGTTGTCATATCATCAGGAATATTGCCAATGTTTTCAGCAGCAGGAACAAAATTTGATATAGCACCCTTTTTATGTGATCACACACATATATATACACACACACATATAACAAGGAGATGTATATATCTTTCCAGCACCAATTATGACATTAATCCTTTTGAGAAACTACTGTGTACAGAAGGACTAGAATGTTTGTTTGTATGTCATGATTTAACTTCCCAGATTCTCCAAAGAACTGAAAGAGTTAGTTTGTGACTTAGAGTCAAAACCAAGATGTATACGTGTGAATTTCAGAAGTACCCATTTGTGCAAGGTTAACTGTGCTGAAATTTCAAACCAATCTATTCACTATATTTGTTAAAAGTCTGGATAATTTTCTGATTAACCCTCAGGGAGATGTAATTTTGAAAAACAGAACAAGAAGCACCAGACGGCATGGAATACCAACTATGCACCCTCAAATACGTCATAAGTATTTCTGTTCTCTTTCTACATATGGTTTCCCAGACTGAAGTATGTGGTTCTATTGTGGAGTGGGACATGATGGTAAGCATAGAATGGCTCAGGTTGGAAAGGGCCTTAAAGTTCATCTAACTTTAACCTCCCAAATCTGTGTTTTTCTACCTGAATTACTGTTAAAATGATCTGCATAATACTTGTTTCTTATAAGACTGCAGCCTATCACTTCCTTCAGCATTAGCATCCAGAGGGTTCAGGTACATAACAGTAGGCATTCATAAAGACCTGGGGCCTGCTCAGTGCCATCAACAGAAGAAAGGTCCTTAATTGCTTGGAGAACAAAGAGACTTTGGGTATCCCATTGATGTCCAATAGTGGACTATGATGTGTAGTCTGACATCCAAGACAAAGCAAAACAAACAAAAAAGAAGAGTTGTAAATCAAGAAGGCATGATAAATATTGCCAATTTATAGTCAGAAATTCAATAGTTAGGGCATTATACAGTGTTAGAGATGCCATACTCTGTGGGAAAAGGTTCAGACCTATGTAATTTTAATTTGTATGGTTAAGAGACAATGGAGTTACAACTATCTATCTTCTTTCATGCACAGGTTGCCCCAAAAAACTTCATGTTTTTGGCAAGGGGAAACTTCTCAAGAGAACTCACAGCATATGCTTTTAGTTCTAATAACAGTCTAAGACAGACAGTTTAGGAACTTGGTATTTTTCTTGCTCAACTTAAATCTTAAAAAGTTTTTAAGAAATATCTTTTTGACTTGGTAACAAGGCATTTAGATTTGCAGGCATTAAAATTACTACTTTTTTTTTTTTTCTATAACATATGCAATATAGATGATATTTGACAAATATAGTGAGATATTATTGTACTGTAACACAGTGAAAAGAAGGGACAGGATTGGTAAATAGAGAAAAAAAAAAGTTTATGTTATAAATGTTTATTAAATTCTCACATATTTTCTTATACTTTTTGTCTTCCAAACTTGACTGAATGTAAATGCATGAGGTATGTTCATGACCCACTAACTTATAGAATGACCTAACACTTAATGAATTCATTCAAAATCAAATACACAGAGAGAAGGTCTGTTCTCCATGTACTCCACTCTCAGCCATAGTCTGTTTCCAGTAATCCAAATTCACTTATCTTTCCACTTCTACACTCCAGTGAAATTTCAAGACAGGATCTGAATTTTATTTATTTGTTTATTTATTACCTGTGGATAGAAGTCCAAGTGTTCTAGTAAATGTAGATCCAACAGACTTTGTAAAGAAGCAGATTTTTTCCTGTTACCTCTATGTTAACACCTGTGTTATGGAAGTTGTACAATATCCAGATTGCTGACTGTTATGTGGGTTATGGAGAACATCTGACCAAGGAGCAATCTCTGCTGTTCTTAGGAAGAATCTTGAGAGCTATATCTTTTTCTTAATTTCTTTCTCCCTCTAATTCCCCTCTTCTCTTTAAATTCCATATGTTTTTTTATTGTCATGATATGCCATATAATGTCTAATGAGTACATAAAAGAGATGGACACATCTTTCAATAAACTCTGTATAAGAGCATTGTGATATTAAACCTATCAGCTATTTTCCTTTCTGCTATTATGGTTAACAAGATATCTCCAATAGTAAATGGGAGTGTTTGGTAGCTGTTTCTGTAATACTGCCAATATATGCCCTTTCATTATGTATGCTTCTGTTAGCAAATAGATGGACAAATTCTGAAAAGGCTTCATTACTGTCTAAAATGTCTCCATTAACATCCCCAAAAGGATTTATTTCTCCTTTATTTTCCTAATATTATCTGCTTCCAAATTCAATTATTCTCTCTTCTGTCAAGCTGAATTCAGAAACTGTCTTCAGAAAAGCAGCAAAGGATAGCATTTATAAGGAATCCAGTACAGCTTTCTACTTCATGCATGGTTAAGGGGCAGGATCCGGAAAACACCTGGGCTGTTTACTTCTGATTTATTTCTAAGTATTTATTTTCCTATTATACCCCTGAATCTGGAGCAGGTCTTGCAGGAAATTTTCATTAAATTATAATTTTAGACAGGTGACAAATAATTATGAGACATTCATTCTTGCCTTTGTGAAAACAGAGACCTAGAAACTATCATTTAAATGAATACTGTATTTTGGCAACATGACAGTATGTCTTCACAGACTGGGGGTGCACAGGCTGAAACTCCTTGCATTTTTATTTTCACTGGTTTAAAGTACACATTATATGAACTGACTTCATTGTAGATCTGATGAAAAGCAAGAACATATTGAGGAAATCCCATGTACAGTGCTACCCTACTGTGCTACTACCAGACTAGAAAGGAACACCTCTTCTTTCTTTTAGACTTAATCTGAGTTGTAGATAAATAAAATGCAAGATGATCCTAACAATTTTCAGAATGAATCAACTATAAACAACTATTAAAAACAAAATAAAATAAGCTTTCCTGCTATAATTTTCAACAACAAAGACAAAAGAAAGTAAGAGAGAAAGAGGGAAAGAGAGAAAGAAAAAGGGAAAGAAAGAAAGGATGAGGGAAGGAAGCAAGGGATGAGGGAAGGAAGGAAGGAAGGGATGAGGGAAGGAAGGGATGAGGGAGGGAGGGAGGGAGGGAGGAAGGAAGGAGGGAAGGAAGGAAGGAAGGAAGGAAGGAAGGAAGGAAGGAAGGAAGGAAGGAAGGAAGGAAGGAAGGAAGGAAGGAAGGAAGGAAGGAAGGAAGGAAGGAAGGAAGGAAGGAAGGAAGGAAGGAAGGAAGGAAGGAAGGAAAATACGCAGTGTACAAGTGCTTTTTTAATTCCCCCCATGTGGCTGGGTTCGCTCAGATTTAGTGAGTCTCGAATCCAATACTGGACAACCGGCGACCTCTTTCGGTCAATTAACAAAATGAGCAAGAGGACAAAAGGCTGAAAATCGTTGGTGCTGTCGCCTATCGGGATATTAAGCGAATCTGACCTCTCTTCCAACACCTCATTCATTTTATTTCCCTAGGAAAAGTCTCTATTAACTCTTGCATCACATTATTTACGCATAAAACCTTTTTTTTTTTTTTTTTTTTGGTCTTTTTAAGTACGGTGTTGCTTTCCAGACAGTATTTTGGAAGGTTGGAAGGTACTGTCTGAACAAAGAATGGAGAAAACAAGCCAGAGCTGATTTTAATGTTCTAAAAAAGATTTGATTTGTAAAAAAGAGCAGATTTGGAGATTCTCAGGGCAGTTCCTTGAGTGATAACATCTCCACTTGAAAACTACACTTTTCCACTTGAATTTAGACACGTGAACAGCTGATGAATTACCGGAAGGTGAACTTCAATGTTAATAACACAGGGGTTAAAAACAGCGTAATGGTTTGGCTCATCATTTCCATGGCAGACAGTATTTGTATACGCCAGTATCTGTAGGCATTATTCGTTTTACTTTGTATACGGAGCAGGCTCCTGTGATAGAAAGGCCATATATGTGCCTACATATATATTTCACCATATCCTTCTGTGTTAGGTCTCAGAAGTGCTGCAGAAAGGATGGTCACAAATTCTTGCATTGGCAATTCAAATTTTCTCCACCAAAGTTAAGCAAAACAAGACAAGCAGAGTGGGGGCAGAGTTTGCACTGGCTACAGAGCGAAAACACATGCAGTGTGCAAAATCGACTGTAGGGCTTGCTTTTTTTTTTTTTTTTTTTTTTTTTTTTTTCCCACAGACTTATGAGGATGTTGCAATGGAAAGCATTTTCTCGCGGACTGAGGGAAAAGTTTTAAAGAGCTCAGAGAACGCTTTAGGAAGATGGGGGAGCTGCATCCACGGGCCTGGATCACCACGTGTACCGAGTGATCGTGTGCCAGAGAGCACAGGGTGCCAGAGAGTAACATCTGTGCAAGCGTGTGTGTGAGGGAAGGCTTTCAGCCCCGAAGCAGGCAGGATTGTAGAGAGGAGCCCAAAAAAGGGCACTGCCCGGGAGCTGTGCTCGTACATCCCCTCCCGGTGCCACGGGGACACAAGTACATACACAGCACTTATCCCCTAAAGAACAAAAAAAAAACAAACACGAAACGCCCCTCACTAAGAAGTGCCCATAAACCCCAGGGACCGCCGCGGGCCCCTCCCCAGCCCCCAGCCCCCAGTGACCGCCGCGGGGCCGCGCCGAGCCCCCGCACTGCCGCCGCGGGGCGCTGCGCGGCCTCGGCGGGGCGGCAGGGAGCGGAGCGGCGCGGGGCGGGGCGGGGCGGGGGGCGGCCGTGCCGATATATGGCAGGGCCGGGCAGCGCCGCCGGACAGATGGGCGCAGAGTCGTGGGGAGCGGAGGCGGGAAGCAGCCAACAAAGAGAATAAAAAAGAAGGGAGCCGTGTTCGCTTTATTTTTATTTTTTTTTCTTAGCCCTCTCACCCTTGCTTTTTTTTAATTTTTAATTTTTTTTTTCTAAGCATTTTTGAAACAAGTTTTCTTCAGACCGTCTGGGCTTTTTTATTATTATTATTTTGATTATTTTTATTTTATTTTTTTTTTACTTTTGGAAGCGTTTTTTTTTTTTTTTTTCAGTGTTGTGTGTGGAAAAAAAAAAAAAAAGCCATCAACGTTAGCTTCAAGCCAAGTGGTTGAGGCGCTCTGCTGGGCGGAGGGGGGGGATAGGAAGGAAAAGTTGCCTTTGTTGCCAGCGAGTTCTTCTATCACCTTTATGCTACCAAAGGCCGGCGGCTGAAGAGAGAGAGGGGTCCGTGCGAGCGTGCTGCGGGCACCGCTTCCTCCCCTCGCGCCGGCCGGGCTGCGAGAGGCCGCTGCCTTTACCTGCCCCGCAGCTCCGGGCGAGGAGCGGCGGCCGGCGCTGCCGCCCCGAGTCCCGTGAGCGGCGCAGCCCGGGGCGCTCCCCCCGGGCCGAGCTGCGCGGGGGCGCCTCCCGGCGGCCCCGGTTGCCATGGTGCCGCGGCCCGGCGTGCTGTGGGCAGTGGCGGCGGCGGCGCTGGCGCTGCTAGGCCGTCGGGCGGCGGCCGCGCTGGCGCTGGCGGGGCCGGTGGTCCGCTGCGAGCCCTGCGACGCGCGGGCGCTGCAGCAGTGCAAGCCCCTGCAGCCCGACTGCGCCGAGCGGGTGCGGGAGCCCGGCTGCGGCTGCTGCCTCACCTGCGCCCTGCGCCTGGGGCAGCCCTGCGGGATCTACACGGAGCGCTGCGGCGCCGGCCTCAGCTGCCAGCCGCAGCGGGAGGAGGCGCGGCCGCTGCAGGCGCTGCTGGAGGGCCGCGGGCTCTGCACCAACGCCACGGGGGACGGCAAGCTGCGGGCCTTCGTGCTGCCCGGGCCGCTGGCTGAAGGTAAGCGGCTGCTTCATTCTTTCTTCGGGAAGTTACAAAGTAACCACGCGCGCCGGGGAGGTCGGGCAGCCAGGGCTGGGGTCGCTTTTGAAGGAGGGATGCTCTTTTTTTTTAGTTTATTTTACCCCAAAGGATGAGGGAGGTGAACCTCTTGTGTCTCTTACTATCGTTATTTATTTATTTTTTTATCTTCACCCCTGGTGCTGTGAAGTAATCCTTCGCGAAAGAGGCAAAGTTGCTCTTTCTGAGAGCAGTTTGGGGGAGGGAAGGCGTGTGCTCCTCGCTTGGGTCGTGAGTCTGCCCAGTTGAAGAGGAGACAGTGTAATCCTTGAGATTTGTGCCCGGTGTTCCTGGAAAGAGGGTGCGAGAAAACTAGAGAGTGTGGGCTAGCTCTTGTGCTGCAGCGTGATTACACCAGGGCAGTGATAAGCCCAGGAATTAAAAAAAAAAAAAAAAAAAAAAAAAAAAGTTATGTTTTCCTGGCCCTTGAAGGTGGTTGTTCAGAACAAAGCATTTGCACAGCAGTGTTTAAGAGGATGTTGTTTTTCCCTGCATTGCAAATAAACCTTCAGACAAACGAAGGCTTTCCCGTACCTCTTACATATCTTGTAAATGAGACGTTCACCGAGCAGGTTCTGTTTGGTTTGAAGAGGAAGGGACAGCTGGAAAAAGTTCTGTTAGCATGCATATTTGGAAACTTTAGAGGCAGGAAAAATTGGGATTCGGATCAAGAAAACTCAGCCCTGTGCAAACATTTCATTAAACTGTTTGTTAGCCAACAGCAAGTATGTTAACATTTATTTAATAGAAAAGTGTGTCAAAAGGCTTTCCACTGTTTGCATTTTTAAAAAGCCAGGAGTTTTTCTGCTAGGTTACAGGGACTCTTTGGCTGGCCTTTCCTTAGCTGAGGAAGTGGCACCAGTGTTCCAGTTAACTGGCTGCTATGAGACTAAGAGATGCCTTATTATAATTATTTATGTGCTGTTCCCAGGCTGTTCATACTTTAAATGAGCGAGAGTTCAGAGGTACTCACTGCAGTTTTAAATCTCATTGGAACATGGAACAGCTTCCTTCATCACATGAACTTGGCTTTGACTATTCATCCTTCAAATGAATTGAAAACGGAGGGAGTCTCCTCGATACGTGAGACTTGGCAGTGTTTCGTGGAGGGGCAGTGCTTTTAACAATGACTGTTAGAGGAGGGGAAAGACAGAGCTGAATGTTGGTTCCCAGATGAAAATATTTCCATTTTCAGGCTAAATAGTCAGAATGCTGAGTTCCTGTTTTTGCATTCTTGGCGCAGGAAGAATTCCTGTTTTGAAGTCAGTAGGAGCTTTGATTGCTTAAAAAGTGCAAAGTAGGTCTCTACAGCTCACATTCAAGGCATGAAGGTTGAAAATTCAGGGTGCAAAAAAGAAGTATTATGCTGAACCTGTGTGTACACATAGTACCTGCCTCCTCGTGGGTAACGCTCCAGTTTCAGCTCTAAATCTGAAGCTTGGGAACTAAGGTTGTGGCATGGTGCCCTCCCTCCCTGAGCAGGATCACACCTCCCTTTCATGTAGCTTTGTCCTGCGTTATGTGCTATACTTTTGGTCTTCACTAGAAATTGCTAGAAATCAGTGTGGATGGTGTGTATTGCAGGAACTTCTTAATGCCAACTAAAGTAGGCCACTGACTTTACAATTCAGGTTTTGGCACACAAAAGTCTGAAGTATTACTGTTCATATACAAACCTTCTAATCTGTTCTTGAAAGAGAAGAAGCAACTTTTGTAGCAGTTCTGTTTCCATTACAACAGGATGTAGAGGTACCATGGCACCAACTTTTGTAGAATTGAGTTAATGGAATATGCTTTACCATTTAAAGTGTGGCGTTATGACCATTCTGAATTCAAGTGTAAGAAATTCTGTCAATATGTGGTGGTCTATACAAACTGTGAAATGATCAGCATGCTGATTACTCAATGCACATTAAGAATACTTTCTACTTTTTTATAGTAAGTAAACCTAAAAAAAAAATGGACAGATGAGAAAACACAGTAGTCACAGTACTTATATCTAGAAGATTTAGGTTTATAACATTTTATTGTCATTTATTGCAAAATTCACTGAGAATGTGGAAAAAAAAATACCACTGTTTAAAAACAGGACATTAAACCACCAAAAATATGTTCAAATACTGCTGAGAGTCTGAGTTAAACCCACAAAAGCCAGGAAATTTAGACTTAAGACTTGAACTTCCTTAATCCATTTGCACTGGGAGTTGGATTTTCCCGGTCAATTATGTTCATTGCCAGCAGTGGCTACACTAAAACCACCAGTACCAAGATGTTAACTCTGATCCCGCCGCCTCCTCCTTGTTTTCCTCCTCAGTTCCTGTGTATGGCCAGTGCCAGGATACTGTATGTGTTGAAATAACGAGACTCAAATGAGCTATGTGAACATGGGCTTTCAGTTTTAGCACTAAATTTCTTGGCTTTTGTGGTTTTCCAGTGAGCCGTCAAGTATAATTTTAATACAGATTTTCAGGATGCTTCTTGCACATCAGTTATCATTATGTGCTCACAATGTGATTTCCTTAAAGGGAAAAAAATAAAAAATAAAAAGAGAAAAAAAGTGGCCAGCAGCCAAGGCACCAAAACGCAGCAACTAGTGGGACTTAGCTGACAGTAGCAGGAGTATCCAGACTTGAAAAATTCCATGGAGGAAATGCAGCCAGTTACAGTTACATTGCAAGAGTCTTCTAAGAGAGAAATGCTGTGTAGACAAATACCTCAGAAGGTACAGGAACGCTGGGCTTATGCAGTATTTTGGAAAAAATAATCCTGTAGTTTCCTGTAGGTTTCTCCTGTAGTTTTGTGGATGATAGTTTAATGAAAAAATATTTTTGAAACTCATAATGAAAGTAGATGTTTGTCCTGTGACACCACTACAGAATGAATGGTAATTTTTTTATCCACTACCCCAAAATATATTTTATACAACTAGAAATATTTTTGAATTTAATAGTAGAGGAATGAAAATGTGCTATTTTTTTTTTCTTTCCTGTTATGTATGTGGAATAAAACTAAGAGAGAAAAACAGCGTTAAAAATAGTTAATTAGAACCATCAAACTCAGCATGGTAGAATTTTTTATTAACGCTTTTTTTTTTTAATTTACTCTCTTGGGGAAGATGAAGAGTTGCTCTCCATCCAATAACATACTCGTGTTAGCTGTATTAAATTAAAGTTGTTTAAATCTGTTCTGCGTCAGAAGTACATGATTTGAATGCTCTGCACGACCCATGTTGGTCAGGCTGCTAACAGAGCTCTGACTCAGGGCCAGGTGCTGGCAGGGCTCCACACCTGGCAGACCTGCCTCCTCCTGCCGGGAAGGGAAACCAGCAAAAAAAAAAATGAGGAGTGAGAAACTTGGGCGGTAGTGGTTTGCAAATAGTTTGAAATGAAGTGAACGTAAATACTTTTCAAGTGATTAGCAAGGCAGGGTGTACATTCATAGGCACCTAGCACAGGTGGTGGAATGGTATACTTGAAAGGCTCACTAGGACTGAAGAGATTTTTCAGTTAGAAAATTCACTGCAGTTCTTTACACATAGCCTATAGACTTCCTGATGCATGCAGAATACTTAATTGCTCGTGTTTTTATATAAGATTTTTGTACAGAAAAACTAAAGATGTAGAGTAGTCTAGTGGTCTGTTGCCCTTCCAGACTCAGCTGGCGGTTGACTAACTTTGTTTCTTCACTGAATTTGTTCTTTTCATAGGAAATTCCAGTGATTCAGAAGAAGACAGGAGTACCAGTAGCATAGAAAATCAGGCCATCCCAAACTCCCACAGGGTGCCAGATTTGAAATTGCATCCACCGCACATCAAAATAGATATCATCAGGAAAGAGCAAGCCAAAAATACACAGCGCTATAAAGTGGAATATGATTCACAGAGTACCGATACACTGAATTTCTCTTCCGAATCCAAACAAGAAACTGAATATGTAAGTGCTTTTATAAAAGCTAAGAGATTTCACTGCATGTATATGCCTTTGTGTGTATGTGCATGTTGTGCATTTGACAAGATAAATAAAAATGGTTATTGTTGTACCTATTTAGGGTATTCTGGCCGTTTGGCCAATACAACTGTTGGATCTGCAAATGCAGATAAGCAGCTGACCAAACAGATCATGTTCAGAAGACACAGAGGCCTAATGCACTGGTGTTTACATTGATTTTAATGTAATTTTCACTGTGTCAGCTCTTGGCAAAAAATCTTGTTTCCACATGTTTCTATGAGTGTTTTCTGTGACATGTTTAGTAGTGTCATTATTTGGTAAACTTGGTTGCAAACAGCATTATTGGGTTGCAAAACAATGGAAAAAAGGAAGACGTTTGACGTTCAGTGTGGTGGTATTGTGTTCATACTCCATGAAGCAAATCAAGGGGGATGACTTAGCTTCAGCTGAAACTAAGTCTCAAGTCATTATTTCTATGACGTGCTGAACACCACCTCCACTTGCAGTAGTTGTTTAGTGCCACTGCATAAATGTAATGGTTCACAGCACACAAGCTGCTATTGCTTCCAGCTTACTGTGCCCAGTAGAAAGAGTATTTGCAGGGCAGCCAGAATGTGGTGAATCTGATGGGACAATAATTCCTGTTTGTGCATTTCTTGACTGCTGGCATGGTGGTTATCCTTGTGCCTGTGCCAGCTGACTTAAAAATATGGATGGATATATTTTGGCATCTCATCAAAACAGTTGTGGTGAAACCAGACAAGGCTTCCTACCTGCAAGAGAAGGTTTTGAGACCTGTGAGGTGGAAAGCTGTGTCTGAAGAGTGTGTGGCCTCCAAGTTAACACAGTTGTTTGTTCAGTTTGTCATTGATGTCCAGCTGTCTAGTAAAAACACTTAAGTATCCAAGTTTTAGCATGCCTTCTTCCCCAAAACTTGAAATAAACCTCTTCCAGTAAAATAATGAGTGTTTGTAGCTCTGAGGAAATAGGGTTCTGGCCTTAACTAGGATAAATGTTTCACGTACATGATAATCAGGCCCTGTGTGTAAAGGCACACTGATTTACTAAATCTGCGTATATCTGTAGGAACTGGAACCAGAACCAGGTCCATTTGAGGCAGGTACCTCTGCAAGCAAATGCCATTATGCCCATGTCTACGTCTTAGCTTTAATATTCATCCTTTTACTTTTGAAACCTACTTCAAGATAATAGTTAAAAAAGGCTGTTGCTCTTTTTGTAGGCCTAACTCAAAACTAACTCCAAAACTAACTCAAAAAATCTTTGTGTGTGTTATTTGTAGTTGGTGTCTGAACCATTTATTTAAGGAGTTGCCAATAAGAGCACCAATTTAAATGGCTTGTTTAGAGCTTGTGAGATTGATACTGAACAAAAATGTATGAAAGCAGCAAGGAAGATCTTTGCTTACCAAAAATTTATTTTTTAAACTTCAGCAGAGCTGTGGAGTCTGTATGCTTTCAGACACTCACATGAAAGGCACTTCATATCAACAAACTTAACATTTATGCTTGCAAGTAGTAATACATTACTTCACTAATTAAGAATTGTACTAGTGGGTCTTTGTGTTGATAGAACAACTTAAATGTTTTAAACCCCTGCAACTGTGAAAAAGAACTTTTTGGGGTGTCTATTGAAGAATCAGGCTAGTGAATTGAGTCAGTAATGTGCTCAGAGCAGCATGTAGCTAAACACAGAGTATGTAGAGGCTGTGATTCTTGAATTCTGATCCTTCTGCTGATACTGGCTGCCTTCTTGGCCTCTGGCAAAACTTGAACTCTTCTACTCCTGGATTTCTGGCTGTAAAATTGGTCTGGTAACATTTTATACTGTACCCTAAAGGCCTGCAATGAGAAACAATTAGTTTGGTGATTGAGACATGCTTTTAGAAGTGGTTCTGGAAGTTTTTATGTCATTGTATTAGAGCTAATCCACACTACACCATTGTCTTCCTTTTGCATATGGAGAAACTGGTGCAAAAAGTTATGTACTTATCTACCGAAAATGCTGTGTGCAACCATTCATTTGCATGGGTGCATACATTTGGTCCAGCTGAAATTTGGAATTGTTGTCCAAAGTTCCAATATATTTATAAAGGCATATACAGTATGCCAAACTGCGTGTTTTCAATTTAATCCATTGCATTCAAGTCTTTAAATCTAGCAGAATCACAGAAATAAAATGACGTTAGTGAAGATTTACAAAGCAGTTTGTTCTCAATTGTCTGCTTTCTTTTCCCACTTGGTGAGGATCAGCTTTTCACAATATATGTTATATATGACTGATTTACGTAATGGTCAAGTCTTCCTTACAGCTGTAATTTCAGCTGGAAATGTTAGTCTGTTTGCAAGCATGGCATAGGGCCTTCAGTGCTTAGAAATCAGTTTTGTCTTGAATAATGTCAGAATTTCATCTGTGATTGTTTTGCTTTTTGACATTTCTTTTAATAGATTTGTTTTTGTGATTCTTACCCTTTGCAGATTTATTAACTCTTCTGTGAAGAACAGGATTTGTAAATGAAATTTCATATATGTTTTTTCAAATGTGCTCACTAACAGGGTCCTTGTCGTAGAGAAATGGAAGACACTTTAAATCACCTAAAGATCCTGAATGTCCTGAGTCCCAGGGGTTTCCATATTCCAAATTGTGACAAGAAAGGGTTCTACAAGAAAAAGCAAGTAAGTACAGTGTCTTGAGCATTTCAGTGAATACATTTCACTTATTCTGTGTTGCTGTTGAAGGATCTTGCCAGCAAAGTGCATTATATATATATATTATATATCACTTTAAAAAGAAGCTAGTTTAATCCCAATTTTAGGTCCTGATCTGATACTGTTGAACTTTGTCAAATGGGGATAATGTTTTTATTTTCTGTTGGTTATGACAGCAGATTAATTTGAGAAACTTCCAACTTAATCACACACAGGTTGGCCAGTGTCCTAGATACTAATGCCCTTCAGTTTAAAAAAAGCAATGCCTCTGTAATAACCCACAGAGCTAAATGTTGCAGTTGCCATATGACTGCAATAGATCAATGCTTTGAATTGTAAATAGATGCTTGAAAGTTCCTAGAAGAACTGTGTTGGTTTATATTACAAAAAGCAATTTGAGAAAAGCATGTGTCTGTCCTTTATGCACTACACAGATCATTTCCAAAATCCAGGTCATGTTATCATGGAAGTTATACATCTAGTAGTTATTCTGTAGCAAGGTTGGCTCCTCAGCCCACTCCTCTTTTTTTCCTCCTCTTTTTTTTTTTTTTTTTCTCTCTTTGCAAATGCAGACCTATGTGGAAGGTATATACATGTATGCAATACATTCATGCTCTAAAGCAGCATTCTCCATTTGGTACTACCCTTGAAGCTTATTCAAGAACTTGCAGAATTGCAAGACATAACATTTTTTCTTTGTATGCACATTTCATCTAATACAATTGTTTAGATAGTGACCTATCTCCAAATGTATTTCTTGTTATAGTTCCAAAATTTTCAGAATTCAAAAAAGTCCTTCAGATTTCCTTCAAGGCAAACTCTGTAAGGACAGATCTTGTTTGTAGACTATCTTGTTTTTCACATTCGGGTTTACAGAAGTCAGCCTCTTTATGTCTGGTAACCAAGAGTGGCTGACTTAGTGCATTACTGCATAATAGTTCGTTAGTTAGAAGTGAGAGACCAACCTCAGAAGAGGCAACCTTATTTTAAGAGCGGTATCTCCCCATTGTTTGGCTTCCAGCTTTCTTAGAAACAGTCTTAACCTTTCAGGTATTCCCTGGAGCTCTGCAATGAGCTGGCAGTGTCAGGTAGGCTGTTTGAAATAGGGGTGAGGTTTCCAGTGTTCTGACCTTGGCTGCACACTGCCAAATTTGTATTAATTCCAAGCTTTTCCCAGGCAGGTGGTGGTAACTCCCAAGCAGGGTGAGTTTCTTTTTCTTTAGTTTTGAGAACCCACTGTCAATTCATGTCTCACTGCATGTAAATTAGCAGACAGCAGGGCTCAAATCCCAGTCTGCATTCATTCAGGAAATGCCACAGACTGCTGTGTGAACTACTCTGTGGAGCAAGGCAAGGACTGTTTTGTGGCTGTGCCATAGAAGTATTTGCTTAGCTACTTCAGAACAGCATGTCATGTAACTGCACTGAAGATATGCAAGCATCTTGCAGTACTTACCCTCCTCTAGGTATTACAGAAGACCACAGATTGGTATTTACTTTGTTCAGTAGATGTTCCTCTCATCTGTCTTTAGACTTCAAAGTTTTAGCTTTGTCAGCAAAAATGCGGTGGTTTGCACACTGTCCCTAGTGTGTATATATGGTAAATCAGATCCACAGTGAGCACATACTAAAGTGCCTCACTGTACAGTCATGGTTCTCTAACTGAGGCAGAAAAAAAAATACAGAGGGGGAAAAATATGGATAGTCTTTTTATGGATACTCTTTTCTAGTCTTAATTCCTAGAAGTTCATTTACTAAAGTAAGGTGTTGGTACAGAGCAAAGACAAGCGTCTGCACAGCATGTAGTCTCCATGTTATCTGGAAACTTTCAAGCTGCTTTAGAAAAGGTTGATATGCTATGTGCAACAGCCCCTCTGGTCAGAAAACATAGATGTTGAAGGAGCACTTTCATACTTGGCCAGTCTTGGCAAGCACTGTGCCAATTTGCACTGCTCCAAGTAGTTTCATGATAGTTTGGGACAGCTCAGAATCTTGTAAGAGATGCCTGAAAATTGAGTCCATATCAGTAAATACAATATGTGTAATGTAGTTGGGGTGCTCTTCCTTAAAATGAATCTTAATCAACCCCTGGCACAAGCCTTCACAGATAGGGCTTACAGAGAGAGGCTGCTTCTCACACTTAGAAAATATAAGACAAAAATAATGTATTTGAGTTACCTTTGTATAATTATCTCCTAGAAAAAAAAAAAAAAGCATCCTTTTTATAAGTGAATGAGTCCTGGTCAGATTGAATCCACTCTCTGCAAGACAGTACAGCAATATCATTTTTTTTTTTTTTTTTTGGAGGATCAAAATGAAGGCCTGATTTTGGGAATTGCAGGTGTATTAATTTCCTTCTTTGCTATTATTTGTTCAATCTGTAATTCAATTTTGTCATGACAACAAAATTCCGAAAAAAATGTGTTAGGAAACAGTAAATCCATTGCAAAAAAGGAGCATTTTGAGCACTTTTAATTCTGGAAATGAATGCTAAAAGCACTGCCTAGGATGTTCACGTATATAGAGGTATGATGGTAGGAATCAGGTAAATTATGATTACTCTGGAAACCATGAAAACTCATTCAGGAGGTACTTTGTGTTTTAGTATATTCTGCCTTCCTGGTCACCTGCTCTTGCAGTCGAGTTGAAAGCAATTATTTTTCTTGATATTTGTGGACATCTAGAGAGATTTTTCAGAAGTAACTATAGAGAGTAATTTGCATATGAGCAACAATTTCAAGAACTTAAATTCATCTGTCAAGGTATAACATGAAAATAACTTAAGACCTTGTGTTTATATATAAACTTTGTTAAAATCAAACATTATAAAATTTAGATTTCTTTATCTTAATAAATCACACACATTAGCTTACACTATTCAAGTATGGTGTATATATAGGTATAGTTACATGAACTAGGTTAATACAGGCATGGTTTTGCCTCAGGCATGCGAAGAAAGTTTTGATGGAATTATAATTATTGCCCCATATTTGTATACCAGAACCAGATATTCCTAAATGTGAGCTGGCATTGTTCCACTGAAAACAACTGGGCTTGGCAAGAACCAGCATGGCCTGAGGTGTATGTCAAGGCTGTCTGCACTCTGCTTCAGGAGACCATGGTTGTAGCTCCATGGAGACCTCTGAGCTGATCAGGAATTCAGCAGGATACCATATGCTTTGCTGTGCCCCACAAATGCCTCTGTGGCACTTCTTTGTGGAGGGGAGAGGGGCAGGTGGCATGGGGCTGGCAGCTGGTACTTCTATCAGAAGTAATTATTGACTGCACTGCTTGGGCAGTTTTCCAGCTTTTTGGACTTCTGAAGTCATACAGAAAAGCCTTGAAATTTGTGTGCAGTGTAAAATTCAGAAGAGTGAATACTTTTATCTAAACTTTTTTTCCATATGAATTGTCCAGTATTTCAGTATGGAATGCAAGCTAGCTGTTTCAGGGTAAAAAGCATCACTTTTGAATCAGAAGCACTTTAGTATTGACAGTATGGATGATCAGGTAGTACAAAATAACAGACTGCAAGAGGTAATTTTTCTCGTTTCTTCAGTGACATTTTAGCTGTAAAGCTCTAGCCCAAATAATCCAAGGGTTTCATTTTTTATTTCTTCTAGACAACCTGTTTGGGAAAAAATAGCCATTAGTTTCTGCAGACTGTGCTATAGTTAATTCCAAAAATTGATTATGCAACTGTAAAATGCAATCAAAACCACCAACAACACGCGATAACTTTAATTGATCATTTGTTTTGACAGTGATGCAAGCCTATGAATCAGTCAGAGTTGTGTAACATACTTCATATAGTACTTCTAAAAGGGGAGGCTGTGTTACTATTATTAGTAGAAGTGTAGTTTCATGACCGGAAAAACAGGCCAACAGCCAGAAACCCCATGCTTTAATTCAGGCCCCATCTGTGCCTCTACTCTTGGGAAAAACAACTCCATAACTGCTGCCTCATTTTCCTTATCTGTAAAACGTAAATCATGCAAAAGCAACTGTTTATGAATTACTCAAAACTGAGCATGAAGGATTTAGTGTGCTAAATGTGAATACCTCTTAAGGTAGAATCCAGTCCGCTTACCACCAAAATTTAAGAAACACATCCTCTTGGTGTTGGTGAACTTAGAACAGGCATTCTCAGAAATCGTGAAGAGCACATACAAGTACTACTCTGGACTTTGAAACAATAAATGATTCTAAAATTTACATTGCTTTTATATTTAAAGATTTGATGCAGGGAAACAACTGACCGAGTGACTAGAATTCAAACACAAGCTAATCATGTAGTTTAGCAAATTACTAATGTAGCTGTCCTCTCAGTAGGCTTGAAATTCTTCATCCTCTCCTATAAAAGCTGATATTCTTCAAGTTAATTTTGTCATCCCACTGGCAGGATTGCCATTCATTTCCATACAGCTAATGCAGAAGGACTGCAGATTCAAAGAGAAGGCATTGTATTATTTCTTCATTAGACTTCCTACTCAAAAATATGTCACAAGGCTAGATTAATTTTCAGTTATGGTGATTAATGTTATTTATTTATATATTTACAAATAAAATAAGCAAGCTGGAAACTTGGGTTTCTGCCAAGACAGTATGTTCAGTGATTGGTGTCTAATGTGTGATCTGCTCTCATCTCTCTTTCACAGCTTCCTAGTGAGAACTGTCTACACTAATCTCTGCTGCCACAAATTAATTGGCTCAGGGACCAACCTGCTGCTGCAGGCAGTCCCAGGAGTGGCCCATATTCACACTTCTTTCTGACATATTGCCCTTTCACCTGAGGTCCTAAACTAGACATCAAAGGGTCAGGCACTTTGTGCAACATGTAAAGCCTAACATTTACTTGATATTTCCTCATGTACCTGTGCTTGGGAAAGACACTTAGCTTTGTGGGCCATTGACAAGGGACAGTAAGACGTATGAAACTCTGGAGAGCAATGCAATGGAGTGATAGTAGCAAAGTTTAACTACCTGGTGGCAAAGCCACAGCTGGTACCCAGTGTAAACTTCTGAAATACCTGAATTGCTCTGATGTCAACTCAGAGCTCATTTACTTTGTGTGTATGATAGCTTTTACAGTATTGAGGAACATATGTGGCTTCAGCGTGTCTAGTCTGTTCTTCCTCCACATGATGGAACAACAGATGAAACACTAATCTTTGAAAAACTCTCTTGGAGTCAGAATTCCTTCTGTCCTGACTAAATGACCTTCTCTGTTAGCATTTGCAGTGAATCCTCCATCATCAAATCTCAGAAACTTCTGTTGTGCCATACTGGAGGCTATGTCTTAGCAAGGAGGTTGACCATTGCAAAACTGTGCTGCGGAGGCATGTGCCTTTTGAGGGAGTGAAAACCTTGCAGTGTTCCAGCAATACTGTTAGGCTGAACTGTGACCAGGATTACACACCAAACGTAACCTGCAGCATCTCTTCTCCTTTAGTTTAGCTTTTACCATTTTTCGTTTCTTGGAGAGACCATTACTTAGTACATGACAGACTTTTTAAATCTACTTTTACTGCATTACTATTTCTAAAGAAGTTCAGCATCTTTGCTTGTTTAATGATAGTTTCAGGTTGGTCACTTTTGTTAATAAATTCCAATAAGCATCTGATTTCTAACATTGATGTAGGTCATAGACTAATATACAAGCAAAGTCATTTATAGCAAAATAGACATGTAAAGTTCTAGTACACCTATCAGTTGTTGAAGTGATAACTACATTAGAGAGGGATTATGTATATGTTAATAAATGTCAATGACAGTATTGAAATTCTTCCAGCAAACAGATGCAAACCAAGGGTATTTATTGCTGCAAGAGCTGTCTTTGACCTGTGCTTTAGTGTAAAACAAATCTGTTGACTTTCTTTTCCAAAGATGGGTCTCAGTCGTCAGTCTGTGCTGTTTTAAGTAGTCCTGGTATTCAATAGACAAAAACTGTGCTGCCTAATTCTGCTGTTTTCTGCTAATTCTCAGAGCAGTTTTATTATGGAATAATTAGATCCAAAGTGCTTGATGGGCAGGCTATTAGACTACTTTTTATTGTAATACTTTGTAGTGGTGTTAAATCTTCAATTTAATTCAAGCAATTCTATCAAATCTTCTGTTTGGTTCTATATATGGCTAGGATATAGCAGTGCAGATATCAAACAAGCAGGAATCCCTACTGTATAATGCTAAGAGTAGAATAAAACAAAAATTATGCTAATTAGGTCCTCCATTCTGTTTCAGTGTCGTCCATCCAAAGGCCGAAAAAGAGGTTATTGCTGGTGCGTGGATAAATATGGACAACCGCTTCCTGGATATGATGGCAAGGGAAAAGGAGACGTCCACTGCTATAACTTGGAAAGCAAATGAGGGCTGGATGCCAGCTCTTCTGGCATCTGTGTGTGGCAGCTGGACCGAGCAGAGGCCTTCGTGGGGCTGGGCAAACACCATGTACTGCATTGCACAAAGAGTTTATGAGCACTGCCTCCTGCGGCAGTTAGGGGAGTAGAGGCCTCTATGGACTCTGCAGCTGCACCCTGCCACTAAAACATGTTGGGCTTTCTACAGAATATGTAGGGAGCTCTGAATTCCCCTGTCAACCTGCACTATCGATACCCAGAGAGAAAGAAAAACACAAGGCACTTCAGAATGGATTCAGGGAGTCTCCACTGACTTTTTAAAGAACGGCCTGTGACCAATTTGATCCCAAAAGATTCTGTTTTTTATTTTAAATAATTTATAAATTGTAAACTTGTAGAGTTGTTAAAGCAAAACAAAAACGCACACATACAAAAACAACCCACAAGGATTTAAAGGCTAAGGTTAAGCTTTTTTTTTACAGGTCTGATGGGAATCTTCACGGGTAAAAAGTTTTATAAAAATCTCAAAGAACTTTTTAAGAAACATATTTCTAAAATAAATACATGACTATTTTTTTCTGTAAAATATATTATGAATATTCTGTTAGTCTGTAATATAATTGTTTTTAAATAAACTTTATTTAAATGTAACATGTGAATACCAAATATTACACGATAATTCTAGTGTATACTTCTGTATGCAAAGAAAAAGTAAACGTATGGGATGCTTTACAAATATGTATAGATCCATATGCATAAACACTGACCTGTTCTAGGTAACAGAAATGAATTTGTGGAGTGAAGGAGGTGTTTCCAGAAGAGATTAAGTTTCATTATTTGATGTAGGTACAAATATTCTGATAATCTTTTAAATTCTTTTTAATTATTTTACTTTTAATGTACCCATCACTGAATTATACCACTGGAATGAGTAACAGTTGCACTGAAGCTCTCTGTAAAACATTCTTCTATCTGTCCTTTGCTTCATTTAGTGCAACAGAGCTTAAATTTCCTGTTTCCTTCATGCTAACATAGAATATTCATGGACAAAAAATTTCCATTACAGTACCAGCCTTTCTATTTGCTTATTTATTTTTAAAAGCTGTATCTATTCTATGTGGTCTTCATATACTCTGCCAAAGTATGCATTCTGTATGAGGATCTTTTGTTTAAAACAATGCGAACAAGATGGGAGGATTGTGGGCCTCCACAATTGTTGAGACCTGTGTGCTTCACTTATGCTACACACAATTGTTGCTTCCTTTGACTTTGGTAGAAATTATTTGCCTGCATCAAAGCATTAAATAAGATCCATAGGATTTAAATATTTAAATTGTCTGCTAAGATATGTCATTTTAATATGAAGATAAGTGTAATGCTGTTACATAAGGAAGTCTTTGGCAGCATTTTTTTTTTAGGCTGATTGTTTATTGAACTTCATGACAAATTCTGTATGACAGTGAAATCTGGATAAGGAAAGGTGGCCTGTGAAATGTAACATCTCTCTGGAAAGTAATGCCATATTTTGTATATGTATTTATTTATATATTTTATATAAATATTTTATATATTTATATAAATATATAATATATTCTTATATGTGTCACTATAAATGTTTGATGTCACTGTAGAAAAAAGAACCAGCAACACTGTAATTTCCTGTTGGGTTGGGAATTCGATGGAGAGTGATAGCAGTACTCTCATGCAGCTTTCCAGCCATTGGAAACAGTGGTTGTGCTGATGGAGGGGAGACCATGGAGTCAAGGAGCCTGTTCCTCTCCCACCCTGTGAGTTATAGCCACCTGTGTTTCCTGCAATGGCATATGTCTTGAAATTTTATTGTGGAAAGATTTGGATATGCAGCTTGCAGGATCAAGGTAGCTGATCACTATAAATCAAATGTTTAATGCCTTACCCTGAAATGTAGCCCTGTGTGTATTCTGTGCATATTTCTAATTTATATCTAATGAAATAGGTTCACATTGTTAAAACTGAAATTTTAAACCTAAAAGTAATAAGAAAAAGTGTATGTGAGGTGGTGCTTAGTTCAGGTTGATACAGACTTCCTGACAGATAGTTACAGAAAGCTTTGTGAGTTGAAGATTTATTGCAATATTTTTACTGCTAATGCAAATGTAATGCCTGCAAATATTTGTTGGCAAATTAAAATAAATAAATGCTGACTTTTTTTTAATTGTACACCAGTTTATTTCAAATAGTTTCACATGGGGAATAAAATTATATATTTTTTATTTTATTTATATATTTTATTTATATATATTTATATATTTGGGCACATAATATGCAAAAACTAACATTGGGGTCACAAAAGTATGTTATGAGTATTTCACATTTTTTTTTCCTTCACTATTTCATGAGCCTTCTCATAAAAGAAAATGACCTCTCACCAAGGAGGTGGACAGCTGCCTTCCAAACTACATTTGGGAAATCAAGAAATGTTTTAACAGGCTATGGCAGCATTTCTGATTTGTGTTTTTCATTAAAATTATAGCTCTTTATTAAAAATCAAGAAAGACGTGTTGTCTGGTATTGGTCCTTAAGTTAGTTTGTCATGCTTGTTCTCAATAGATGTCCTTAAAACAAATGTCTAAAAATAGCAAATGTTTCTTACCTGTGATTTAAAGCTCCTCCGTATTCAGAAGCTCCCTGTTACGGACACTTCCTTTGTGCATCTGATGTTCCTGGCAACTGGCATTTTTGGTATGAAATGCAAGCTAACTATATTTCCCCATGTAAGAAACAAACATTTTAATTAAGAGGATCAGCAGTGATATTTTTTTTTTTTTTTTTTTTAACATACCTACTTCTATGAAGACAAGGGCTCAATTCATCAGACAAACTGCATGTCATTCAAAGATTTTTTTTCACGGCTATCGCATTCAAGCTGCAATTCAAATAAATTATTTGTGGGCTACGTTCAAGCAGCAGAATATGTGCAGCATGAAGCAAATGCATGGGTCAGTACCAGTTCAGAAGATCTCTCCTTGCACACACAGATTAGAAATGTTGCCTGTTAAGCGCTACAGTGAGTAGTGGACTTCAGTTTTAGTGACAAATGGAACTTAAGTATTAGAAAAATACCTGCTGTTTTGGTGCCTTTGCTGCCTTCAGCTCAGGTGGTATGGCTTTTTTTTTTCCAAGTAAACATTTGATAGCATTTTTCTTAACAAGCTCTTTCAAGAATCTTAGGCAATCCAGGTGAACATTGTGAAGTCTCACAAAAATTCTTGTAACTTAGTTAACATTATTGACATGTTAAATATTTGCACAGGAGGGCACTACAAAAGCTTAACGTATGTACTGCAAAACTCGCTAATTTCTTTTTGAGAATACTTCATCCCTAGATGCTACATGGATGCCTTACGTAGCCCATATTTGTGTGGTATTTGTTTTAACCAGAGTAGTAGTTGCATAAATCCCTCTAATTGACAAGAATGCAAGTTAAAGCTGCCTGCAGGCAGAAACACTATCTTTCAAACTGATTGAGAAAGTTAGCTTTAGTAGATCTACTGTGCTATAGTCTTTTGACCTCAGAATATTCTTTTCCACCTTTATGGCATGCACACTCTTCAGGGAATAATGGTAGCTATTTGTGCACAGGGGAAAGCACCATAACTCTTCATTGAACTGAGCCCTAAATTAAAGTAACGGTTTTACAAATCTTTTAGGAAATCATTTTTTGGTATCTGTAGATACTCTCTAAAACTGAGTAATCAAGGATGCCTCCACAGAGATTTTACATATTAGCGATACAAATTAAATTATGAAAAGTGCTTAGAAATTTTTGTGGGTGTGAATGCGTATTAGTATTCAAAATCAAATATTTATATGGGTAGCTATTTATTATGTGGCCCTGCTGTGCCTTTAGAAAGGACCCCCCCTTTTTTTTCTTTTTTTTCTTTTTTTTTTTTTTTCTCCTGCACAGTCCAGAAATAAGATCCAATAATGGATATTGGTGTATTCTAAGGGCAAGCTTTTTGTGGTCAGTATCAGTAACATCTTCATCTGCGAGTATGCAGAATTCATTTTGTTTAAGGATTTTAGCGTTTTTGTTTTGGTAGGTTAGTGTCTGCAGTTCTAACACATGAGATCGTTTGAATTAAACAATACATCAGTTGAGAAAATAATACATCAGTTGAGAAAATACTACATCTTTCTCTGCTAAAAAGAAAATTTCCCATCTAAATGGTAAGTAGCACAGGTTTCTTGTTCACCAGAAGCTCATTTTATTTTTTTTCTTTATTTTATGTTGTATTATTTCTTCCAGTTCAGCTTTTGCAGCTGTAGAAACATAAACCTTTGCTTTTGTTTTTGCCCTATATATTCAAAATGCAAATGACTTCAAGGTTGAAAGTTACAGCTGGGGAAAAAAGGAAAAAAAAAAAAAAATCAGAGACCAGGTATTAGGAGAGGCAAAGGATAATGTTGCAAATCTCAGTTTATCCTTGCAGAATGCTTGTCCTTCTGTAGTATGTATCCTGGCTTTCCACTTCTGCTGACATATCCAAATTCCTTGAGAGCCTTTCTCTGTCATAGCTAATTTCACCCCACTGCTTTCTCCATGAGTGGTGATGGAAAAAAATAAAGGCAGCAAAGTTATTGCTACAGAGAGCAGCTGAGATTTCCACTAGAAAAATCTGTCAAGCTGAAAAAAATGTCGTTGAGGACTGCTTCCCACAGCCATGTGCAGTAAGAACTTCCAAAAGTGGGGCAGTGAAGAAGTTCGGCTACAAGTACCAGGCTGAGGGTACATTTCTCTCACTTCCTGCAATTGGAGAACAGAGGTTATTTTTGCCTGCTTAGGCCACACAGAGAATATTCAAGGTGAAGGCATGTTTCCTATGTCTGTTACATATCACATAACTTGCACCCAGTAAAAAAGACCTAACTGACTGAGCTTGAAAAGTTGATTATCACTTTATCACAGGGGTGCCACATGCAACCTTCAGCCCTCAGATCTTGCCATATATTTCCACAGCTGCTACCAGTGGCATGCTTCTTTCTCTGGTCCCTTGCTGGATCCAAATGGTGACAGCTCAGCTGCTGAAGCAGCAATAAACAGAAGATGCAGACCATGAGAAAATATGGAAGAAGACTATGATATAGCTTGCATTTGCTCCAGGACTCCAAAGACATCCCTCACAAAGATACTTTCCCAAGCAACCTCAACAGCTATGTATCATCAAACTACAAAGCACCATCGGTGACAGAAAAAGAAATAATCACACATCATCACCAGCATAATTATGCAATTAAAATCTCAGTGTAGGCACAAATGGACTGTTCTTTGTTAGCTTAACAGCAGTTGGAGGAGATTCTGTGCAGGAGGTTCTATGTTGGGCATCTGCAGCAGGACGCTCTGCCAGAATAGCTGTTCCTGCTGGCCAGGCACCCTCCCTACAGGGAAGCGTGGTTCATAAAAAAGCAGCAAGGAGCCAGGCATGTGCACAGCCTTGCCTTCTGCTGAGTGCCCTCACCTCTGCTGAGATATCCCTACTGCCACTCAGAGATGATAATCTACCACTGAGTCTCAGGTGGAGAGCAGAAAGTTTTGCAAAATGAAACACACAAGATCTGGAATGGGCTAAATTTAGATTTGTTCATTTGACCCTAATTCTACATTCACGAACAAGCTTGTTCCTGCATCAGTCCTGCAGTATGTTGCTCCTTTCCCTGGGCCCTTGCAGTAGCATACTTGCAGGTAGATATTGCACCCTGGTGCAGGTCAAGGGAAGAGGAAAGGAGAGAAAATAAAATAAAGCTATTGTTGACAGACCTATCATCAGAGCTGTTTTCATTTATCAGAAAGCAAGTGCTGGTATCTCTGGACTCCTGCTGTAATTTCTGGTAATACAATACTAACTAGCTGCATTCCTGTAAGACCCTCCCCTTCTTTGTCCCACTACCTCTTTACTTAGATGTGACTTGATAATATGTGGTGACACATCAGTAAAAGAATTCCTCTATTTTCCTCCACCATGCTACTGTGCTATTCACTCTATACCATCTACACAAATCTTCAAGAAGGCAAATGTGCCAAACACAATTAAGTGCTGGATAAGGTTCATAAACCACACTTTCCTGTGCATTCTGAGTCCCTGTCTGATTCTCAGTGCAACATCCAAGAAGTGTATAAATATAAAATGTTGGTAAATAAAAAGCCCGGGACCTGTCTTTCTCCCCATCACCCCCTCCCAGTACTAACCAACACAGATGTGTCTCCACTGCACCCCAAAATAGTGAGCAGAACAGACTCAGTATGAGCAGAGCCCAAAACCAGATAGGTTGTCTTCAAAAAAGAGAATAGAAAATAAAGTGCAGAGAGCACTGACCTCATTTCTTTGCTATGAGCATTTTCCAGTTGGCAGTAGGCCAGGGGCAGGAGGAGGCATGGCTGGAACAAACCCTGCTGCAACAAACCTGGCAGGGTTTTGGCAGCAGAAAGCACAAACTACGTAGTGTTCTCAGATAACATGAACCAAACACACAGATGCTTACCTTATACCTTCCCACCAGTTAATTTATTTCAGGTTGGGTAGGAGTAGTGCAAGAAGGTGTGAAGGCAGGGAGCTGAAATTACAAAGAGTATTATATTCCCTTTGCAAATCCAGGTACACTCCAGGTGACCTGAACTGCTCAGAACATCCTGCAGCACCTTCCCTGTTTCCCCACATATTCCTACCAGGCTGAGCTTGCTAGCACAAGTGTGACTGATGCAGTGGGCGCATGCTGGAGGCAGGATTGCCAGCTGACACATGCCAAAACACAAACATAAAAAAAAAAAAAAAAAAAAGTAATGATAAATAAATAAACAAATAATTAAAAAAAAAAAAAAACAGAGAGAGATAGAATTTACAGACTTTTTTTTTTTTTTTTTTTCATCCTATTACTGAAGCTGATCATAAAAATTGGGACAAATCATAATGCATGGCCCCTATGGTCTAAATGTAGGCCAAGCTCCTGGCAGCACTCCGACAGGGGAGATGTAATTTACCTTCTTTGCCTCCTTGCATTAGTCCTAATCCCAGTATACTGAAGAGTCTGGCCCAAGTCAGACAGCCCAGCCTAGAGAAGCTCAACAGAAATCTGTCCTGGTGAGTCCTGGCAAGATGTCACACAAGGCCAGATTGCAGATAAGGAGACACCCATTCCCTGTTGCTTTCAGTGTGATAAAAGGAACTAAACTCCCCTAAGAAACTGGTCTGTCATGCCTGAATGCTGTACAAGGCAGCTTTCACTTCTGGTGCTTAACTGGAAAGGAAACAGTTTCCTAAAACCTTTCCCTGTTAAAAACTCTAATTTCTTGCAGCTAGGATGTGAACCTGACACCCTGCAAACATTAGAAGTAGCTATACTGGATTGCTATACTATAAATATACAAATATATGCAAATATATTAGTGTACTATTACTATTTATTAATATGATAAACGTTTCCTCTATATATAAAAATCCCAACATAAAGAACCAATTTCTGCTGTTTAGAGATCAACACTACACAAAGTTGATGGGGTGAGAACAGAACAGGGTCAGAGTGCTCTTGTGTGCTACAGCTGTGAGTATACAATTTTCTCTCCTTTCCTCACCATTTTCCCCTAGCAAAGCCATATGACCATTGTTCATTGCTGTGGGTGTGCTTTGTGGAAGGATTCTCAGGTTTTGCTTAAATTCATTGATTCTTCATTATTTTCATACAGTGATTGCCAAACATTTTGACGTAGTGAATATAATTTTACAATGAAGTTTAGCAGGGTCCCACTGTAGTTCATTACAGGGAGGTTACATTTGTAATTATTTATAATGTCAATGCCATCAACAGCTTTTGCAATGTTTTCCTGGGAAGTTCTCAACACACTCTACAATGCAATGCAGTAGCATATCCATACTTTCAAATCTGGGGCAGTTTAAAGAGTATTTACTAGACCCCAATAGTATCAACACTGACATATAAATACTACCAACACATTCAATAACTACAGTGTGATGCCACTGAAATGTAATACTCAGAGCAGAGATTTCCATGCTTTAGCTTCACTGTTTCTGCAAGCAACTTCCCTCTCTCATTTTAAAACCAAAGCTCATGCCAAGAAACTGCTGGAGGTTTTGTTTTTTTTTTTTTTTTTTCTCTCTCTTTTTTTTTTTTTCTAAGTTTCCTCCCAGTCAAGCTTTTAAAAATGCCCCTCTGGCCCTTTTCTCAGGCAGAGCTGGTGCAGCCATTTTCCACCTTTGGGGCATGCTAATTCCCACATCAGTTTCTTCATGGAAAACAAAACAAAACAAAATAAACAACAACAACAACAAAACACAACAACATTTTGAAGCAGGCAAGGCAGTTGCTTGCTTCCCTCTCTTTCCCTGCAACCACTAAATAAACAGAAGAAAAATTTGGGAAAGGGAGAGGGAGAGGGACTGCATCCTAAGCACAAGGGACCCTCTTCTCTGCTTTCAGCAAAAAAAAAGGTAAGGCTGGGCTTTTTCTCTGACTTTCCATGCAAGAAATTGTTCTTTCCAAACTCTCTGTTATCTTTTAAACACACTAATATTACTGTGTTGGGCTTTCAAGTTGAAAAAGTTATACAGCTTTCCTATCCAGCAAACCTTTTAATAAATTTGCTTAGGGGCTGCTGCTTTGCCCAAAACAAAGGCTTGCAAAACACAGCCAGGATTGGAAAGGACAGAAGAAAGGGAATGGGGAGAGGAAGAGCAAAGGAAGAAAACGTATTGAGGAAAGATGGAGCCGGGAGCTCAGGAAGCAGATTTAGAAGGGCTGTGTTTCCCTATACTCTCCCACCCCCTGCTACACTGTCCTGCCTGCCGTCCATTGTTCCCTGTCCGCTATCTCCAGGGAGTTGGTACTTAAGAGTTTCTTACGCCAGAGGTTGGACTCGATGATCTTGAGGTCTCTTCCAACCTAGACAATTCTGTGATTCTGTGATTAAGTGTGCTGTGTTGCAGAAACACGCAGAACACAAGAGACTGGGACTGTGTAGAAGAAATTATTTAATAGCTTATTTTAAATAACATGACAATGTCAACATGTGAACAATTTACACTTGTGGCACAGGTTGTCCTGTTGTTCTGCTATATGTCCTGTGCATACGTGTGGAAAAAGAAACAAATACTGTCCCATTGTGAGCTTCAGTATATAATCAAGGTTTAGACTTTCTTTTTTAAGAAACAGTTTGACATTGAAACAGAGCAATAATATATAAACAAAACAAGTTTTAAATAAGTTCCTAACCATGTTCTCTACTGAAAGCTATTTTTTAAAAATCACTTTTACATCTATAAATATATAGTACAAAAATGCAAGTTTACAAGCCATTTTTCCCAAAAAGATTTATGCCACTTGAAGTTTTAAGTAGCAACATTTCTCCAACATGCCACATGCATTTAAAAGCAATAATATTAAGTATTTACACATAAAGTTATGAAGTGTTTGGGAATATAAATTAGTAACAAGACACTGACAAAAATACACTTACTATAAAATAAATAATTCAACGGCTTTACATATGAGGGTATCTATAATATACAAACATAATATACAAGACTGTAGGACTTGATCTTGCAGTTGCTCATATCTGTCACTTGAGCATCAGAGTAATGCCAGTACAGTAAAAAAGCTGCTTTATGTGGCTACCTATATGCTGAAAATCAGGTGCCCATAATTAGCTTACTGGAATGGATCCTGATTGAAATGGTTTCTGATGAGAACAAGCTCCACAGAAAACCTGGTGTGAATGAATATGTGTAGTTTTATTCTTGTGAGCTGAGATATTGTTGGCATTCAGGGTCTCCTTTCACTTCTGGAGATCCAGGAATTTTTCTTCCAGTTTTTGGATAGACACACCAGCACCCAGCAGACTCTCCATCTAGTGAAGTCTCACACTAGGATTATTACGAAGAAAAACAAAAAAAGAAAGAATAAGTAATTGAGAAAACTCACTATGGGATGCTACAAGTAGAGCTGTAGAACTAGGACTGGAAACTCAGGAAATGCCACACATGGACTCATTCTGAATGTAGTAATCCTTGCTCTGACATAGCCTCTAACCAGAACAGTTGATTGAGGAGCTTTGATCCAAGCTCAGCTACCATAAGAGCAACAACAAATGTAAAACAGTTTGCCCAATTCTTGATAAACAATAGTATAAAACAGCCATATCTTCAGTAAGAAACTGAAGGAAAGCAGAATATACAAGCTAGAGAGATGAAAGCAATGGCTTGATGGCCTGGTGCTTCATGCACAGAAGGAAACAGGATTCTTTCTTGGGATAGGGGGGAGTTAGATTTCTGTTCATGCCTGGTTAGATCCCAGGTCACAGCGAGTCACATGTTCATGCCATGCTCTAAAACAAGGAGTCTCAGTGACACAGATTTATGCAGACCTACTAAATTTGTGTGCATGACCTGTGGTTATTTTTTGTACTTTTAGAAGGCTAATGTTGCTCCAGAGAGTTTTGTCACTGAAAATGTATTTTACTGTGGGAGCTGAGAACCTCCTATTTCCATAGTGATTTTTACATATACAATGAACAATGTAGGCAATGTGGTGGATATTATGCATTAACATTGACTGTGAATATGCTAACAAATTAGTTACATGAAGCTTGACTTGGCCTGGGAACAGACAGAGTTAAAAGATCTTAGAGAAGGCTTTGCATACACCTGTTCTGTGAATGGAGAAGACTCCTGCCTCCATTTTTATCAGCCCAGAGCATGCGGCTCACTTTTAAGAGAAAGACAAACCATCTGTTCCTACTACAAAGTATCCCTGTTTTCACGACATTTTCCAGCAGCTGCAAACTTGTGAGCTGGAGAGCACAGGGCTATGAAAGGGCTATGTCAGACTACACGCAGCACTGCTGTGAGCAGACAGGAAAAAAGCACGTACCTGTTTACTGTGGTAAAATCCATTCTTGTTGCAGTTGGGCAAATAGAATTTGTAAATGTCCCCTTCTCTTCTCTGCTGAGCCTTTGCCAATTTATACAGGGCTCTGTAGAGCTCCTTCTGACAAGGTCCCTGCAGGAATATCATTTAAAAATTGTCAGTACTGAAATCACAAAGAATCCAACCAAAAAAAAAAAAATAAATAAAAAGTATGATCAGTATAGAAGTAGAAAAAAAATTGAAAATAATTATTAGTCATACAGTCTGCACCAGGCTGCTTTGCATGTAGTTTCTACATGTTTCAATAGGAGCACAGCCAGAAAACTCTGATGTTCCATTTAGGCCTTTGTTTTTATTCTTTGAAGTATTTTCTGTCCTCAGAAACATGAGGATTTAAGTCCTTAAATTGCCACACAAGGAAATTTAACCTGTACTGAGTAAACACATTACTGCTCAGAGGGTACAATATCTCCTATTATGGGGAGGTGCGTGTCAGGAGGCTGGTGTACGTGAGGCTGGCCACGTTTTCTGGGTTGCCATGGTCTGGGTTGTTCTGTTGATGTATGGAGAATAGGTGCAAGACATATATAGACAGTACAAGAGCAAACATCTGAACGTTTGTTATCTTTTGTACAGGACATGGCCGTCACCAAAGCAGAGTGTAGAGCACTTGCTGTGGCTCCAAGACCCAGACTCAAAGTACCAGGAACTGGGAGTGAAAAACTGTTTGCCTGTCTCTCTTTTCCAGCTTTTTGAAGTCACAACTACTACTTCATTAATAGTGCCTAACATATTAAAAGGAATGAAAGGGGAGGAGAAGTGACTGAACAAATATTTTTATTGGGAGCGAAAATAATCTCTTCTTCACATAAGCAGTCCTATTCAAGTCAATGGGTTTATCTGTAGTTCTAGGTCAGAAAAGCAGAAGCCTAAAAATCAGAATTGGACCTAACAACACTTAAGCATAGTCCAAACTAAATCAGTGCTTAAATTCTGCTCTGGGTGTGGAGTGAGGCTTCCCATGTTTCTGGGATGGGAAGTGGGGGCTATGTATTTGTTGTTGTTTGGCTGGTGTTGTTTTTTGTTTTGTTTTGTTTTTTGGGGGGGAGGGGGGAGGGCGCTGAGGGGTGCGTGAGTGCAAGAGAGGGAGAGAGCGAGCATTATGAAAGTGGGCTTTCCGTTGTGCACAATCCTAATTCAACTTCATGTCGCCGGGGCGCGGGTTTACACCGGCTGCATGAGACTACTAACTGTGGTTCTTTGGTGCCCTCAAGTGGCACCAGAACCTACTTGCTCACATGCCCACTAACCACTGCAATTTTGCAGTGCTGAAGGTAAAAGTGAAGGTTAATTGCTGAGCTTTCTGTCTTTTTATGTGTACCTACTTGCTAGTGTTTCCTTGTGAAATTAATAAATGTTTTGGTTTGCACTGGTGTCTTATCAATGTTTCTATGTAAGTATTCCCTTTTTAGTTCACTGAACACTGGACCAGGCACAAATATATTATATATTTTTAAATTAAAACAAGAAAGAATTCTAAGATTGTAATATAGGTTTCTGGAAATTAAGGAACCATGTAATAATCTGATATTAATTGCAGAGCAAGATTCAGCCTCTACAAGGACTCTGTATAGGACAGATCTGATGCACACCTGTTTTTATAGCTCCTGCCATTTTGCCTGTTCCTCAGGCATCTGATGAAGGCATTCCAAAAGAAGTCTGTTCGCTAGCTATCCAAAATGCCAACATTTTGATGTTGATGTTGGAGTTTCATGCACATTTTAAATTTGTATTCAGAATCAGTAACTTCTACTGAAGTGGTCTATAAAAAGATTGCAAACGAAAACAAAAACAACAACAACAACAACAACAAACCCTACCTGCTCTTTCCACTTCTTTAGTTCAGATATTCTCTTTGCTTTCATGTTTTCATATGCAGTGATGGCATTCCAGGGGATGGATTTGTCCTGGCCTATGGGAAACATCATCTGATAGTTCAGCATCTGATCCTGTGTCATTTCAGTGCTTTCTAAAGGTATATCCTCAGGTTCGATGGAGTCTGGAAATGAATGATATTTAAGTGAGATAAGGAAAAAGAAGGAGAATCAAAACCACCAACTAAAACATATAATGTCTAAGACAGATCCACTTCACTAGCTCTTGAAAGAGTAATAATTTACATTAAACATTTTGATGTAAATTCATATAAGGACACATGAGCTGTTCTCTAAAAAGCTGGTTATTTTATAAATACTTGGAATCACACTAATACAAAAGATTAAGCTCCAGATAGTCTGTTAGAAATTAAAAATTTTTATTGACCACAGTGGGTTGTAGTCACTTTCCTAAGCAAGTAAAGACTGGAGTGAAACTTTTAATGGATTTAGATTTTTAACAGCATGATGTGTTTCAGTTCTTATTTAGGAGATGAATTAGTCCAGACCTGATCCATGACATCTTGTACTTTGTTCTGTGGCTTGCCTCACAGAGGGCTAGAAATTGACAAGATATGGCAGAAGCTCATGGTGGCCTGCAGTGGAACAAATAGCTAAGGAGTGGAAGAAGCTGTTTGGATCACCCTGAGCATGACCCACGTGCCCATGCCTAACTTAGTGTGTGAACTCTTCCACTGGAAGCAAAAGTTCCTTCTCTTAGCAGAAACTCATAATGGGATAAAAGTTTGACATGTGTAAATAACTTGCTGGGTCAAGGCTGTAAATAATTATCCAATGGAAAAAAAAAAAAAAAGGAAGAGAAAGATTGAGGAGGGAAAAAAAAAAAAAAAAAAAAAAAAAGAATAAAAACAAAGAATGAATAAAAACAAATATTATAGCTTTTTAACTGATGGAGGTTTAAACACTCATTTTAGTCACTGTTCTCTCCACTCCCCACCTCCTCAAGTACAAGAGAAATTCAATTTACTACCACCAGTGACCATTGTTATTTTGAGTCAACCATGATTATTTCTGTAATGCCTACTGAGTTACCTTCATCACCACTGCATGAACATAGCAGCAATGATGGTGAGAATGTTAATAAACAGTAAAAATAATAATAAACATTTAAAAATAATAATAAACACTGAAAAAGTTTCTGGTCATTATCATTTGGCATAAGATGCTTGATACAGCTTTTTGCTCAAAGAAATTTGGTTAGCAATGCACTATTTAATATACTTTTCATTCTGAAAATGAACCCAAATGCAATGCCTGCTTAGGTCTTTTCATTCTCTCTCAAGACTTTTGGAGCTGGCCATCAACAATGTCTAGAAAACTTTTGTTGCACTCTAGTTGCTCTTTACTATTAAAGCGGAACAATCTCTAGAGTCCCAGAAACCTCACGCTGATTAGCCTGCATCGTCCCATTGAAACACTTCATCTTCTTGTCTGTGGCATAAAAGCCTGATTTGCCTGCCTCGCACTGATCTGAGCATGTTCTCCTTGAAAAAGCTGCCTGCCTTTCCTGTTTCTCTAGCAAGTGCCTAACTTTGTCCACTTTTTTTTTTTTTTTTTTTTTTTTATTTTTTTTTTTTTTATTTTCCCTTGGCTTGTGACTTCCAGCACCTGCAGCCTTTCCCCCTGGGCACAAAGCACATCCCTCCTGGAAAGACCTCGTTCCGGGCCGGGGAGGAGCGGGGCCGCGACCGCGCCGTACCTGTCAGCTCCGCCGCGCGCATCCCTCCGGCCTCGCTGGCGGGCAGGCACGTCCCATGCCCCCGGATGAGGGCGGAGAGGGGCCGGGGCTCTCCTGCAGGGACGTGGCAGCGGAGCCCTTGGCGGCAACGGGCCGTGTACACCCCGCACGGCTGGCCCTGCCCGAGGGCGCAGGTCTGGCAGCAGCCGCAGCCGGGCTGCCGAGCAGCCTCCGGGCAGCCGGGCGCGACGGGCGGGCAGAGGGCGAGCTTCTCCTGGGTGCACGGGGCGCAGTGCACGGGCTGCAGGGCCACGCCGGCTGCGAGGCGAGGGCCCAGGAGCGCCGGCAGCAGCAGGGACGGCAGCCAGCAGCGGTGCAGCAGAGCCCGCAGGCTGCTCATGTCGCTGCTGAGGAGGGACGGCAGAGAGGGCAGCTCGGCGGACTGGGGAGCAGCAGGCAGTTTACATACATTCAGCTCGGCCGAGCCATTTATACAATGCTTTGCCTGGCTATTAATCTTTAACCCCAAGTTAACTATTATCTGAACAAGAGAGCCAGAGAAACATAATTTCACTGGCGGTTCAAATCCCTGACCACTCTTCCCCTCCCCTTTCACTTTCCCCCTTTATCTTTTTTTCTTTCCTCCAGACATTCAGGAATGCTTTTATTCCCTCACCCCACCTCTGCCCTAGCATAGTTAACAGGAAAAAATGCGGTGGGGGTGGAGGGGAAACGGGCAGAGGGGAATGGATGAGTGGGGGGTATCCCCTCCCCTTTTGCCTGTCACAAATGTCTCTTGTTCTTGACATTTGATAACAATGTAAATGTTTAAAAAAGAGGAGGGGGAGAGAGGGGAGGAGGGAAATCCCATTGAAACTGAAGCAGCTGACTTCATATTTCCACAGCAACAAATGCAACAAACCCTTGTTGAATTTTCATCATGTGCCTGCAGGTTAGGAGGACACTGACATACCAAAGAGGGGGCCCCAAGGGTAATAAAGCCATTGGGATCCTGTAACCACTGTACACATGGACACAGGAGTCCTTGCATTAACCTGCCAGAGGGGCTGCACAGCTGAAACTAAAGGGGTCTTCTGCCTCTGCTGCTGCTGGGACGAGGAGTATCAGTCCTCACAACATGCACTTGGGGTAAAATAATGTTGGTCAAACAAACCAGAGAGAAATTAAATAATTCTGCTTTTCTCTCTGTCCTGTTACCCTCTCCATCCACTCATATTTCACTTTTTTTTTTTCTTTTTTTTTTCCTCCTTTGCATGCAGTGGTTGTCACTATAATAAAAGCAAAAGCATTCAAACTTCACTGTGCTGAGCAGATAATTTTATCCTGGTATTTGCAGTATGTACTGAGCTTGAAATAGCAAATTCCACTGTCAAGTAATCTAAAGTAACATGATTTTTGTTTATTTGTTTTTGTTTTGTTTTTCATTTAGTTCTTAGTTCTCTGCTGCAAATGTGTCATTCACGTGAAAGAAAGTGAAGCAGAACTGCAGAGCATTCTTTAATATTTTATTTTTCACTTCTGTTTCTCTGGTACTGATGCCAAAGATTTTTATTTATAATGTAGTTTTTGTTGCCTTTTTAACTCCTTGTATTCTTAAGTCAGTTCTTGAAGTATTCTTATTAGTTATAGATTTTTACAACTTGAAGAGATTTTTTCACCTTACTACTTCATCTAACAGTTTTATTTTTCCAATTTTCAGCCATTTAATGGAATGTAAAAAAAAAAAAATCATCTTCAAAAGTTCAGGATATTCAGCTGCATATGCAAAAGGTAGCAGCCCTTCAAACTCACTTTCATTTTTAAGGATACTGAACAATTTTTTTTTTAAAGATAATTCTGTAGAATTCATATGTCTATGACTGGGAGAAGAGTCTGGCTGAAAAACTGTGGTATGACAATTTCTGCACAAAAATACAGCAATTAGACTTTTCAAGCTGTAATGTTTATTTTCCCCTTTCATTTATATTTTCTTCATGTTCATCTGCCTTGGGAAATGATGATCCACCTATCACTCAATGTGAAGTGATGAATATATAAAAGTATACCTTCTTCCCTCCTTTCCTCTTTTCTGTAAAAGAAAACAATGCAAAAACAAAATGTTTTGTGAAGAAACATGAAGAAAAAAATATAAATGATCCAGTAGACCCAGTTGTAAAATGACAAAGACCCAAAGATCTCATACACATTTGTGTATGTGCATGTATATATTCATTCACTTACCTATCTCTAGATAGGTAGAGTCTCTGCTATCTGAATTGAGCATCATAATTCTACTGACTGCCTATCATAAGCTTCTTGTCTATGAAATGACTGTACTCCAGAGTGACTGCTATGGTCTTGACTGCAGTTTTTCTTCCTTTGCTTTAAAAAAGGGAACATGAACTGAGAAGAAATTGCTTTTAATAATACATTTGAAACACATCTGTAAAAAGTTTTTTAACTCATCACCATCATTTTTAACTGATTGGATAAAGAGAAACTTAGTGCAAGACTGGAGTCTTTATCTGATGTGCAGGCCTATGTCACAAAACTTCCATTAGTTTGAATGAAAGTTCTTCCAAACCATAATCCTGTTTCCAGGTCTTTGGCATGCTTGTCATTGCTGGGGGGGCAGCTGGCAATATCTGAACTGCCCAGGCAATTCCTAACAACTGGCAGCCTTCTAGAAGACAGATTTTCTCCAACTTACCCTGTAATGATAAACAACCCCCCATGCACCCACTCCAATTACAAGATATTTTAAAATTGTGTTTATTTTGCTTCCTTTATGTATGATTGCAGGTCAACTCTAAATGATGGGTTAATTTTTTTCATTTTGTTTTGTTTGTTTTTTTTTTTAATTTGCTGTCCTTTGTACAATAAAAGTGAGGAAAGCTCATTTTCCTAAAGCAAAATTTGTAAGCAATTGCCTACCTGCACTGAAGTTAGACACTTAAGATCTATCCCTTCATCTTTCATTTATAGATATGTAAAGAATATACTTTAGAACAGGTTATAATAACGTAGGACAGTATCAATCAACAAAGCAGTGTATTTGTATAGCTTGTAAGACATCAATGAAATGAAAGTAGTGTATATGTTTATGTAGACTCTGTCTGATATAATACTACAACTCACCTACCAATCTTCATCTCTGACCCTAACATTGCCTTACAAACAGATAAGAGTCAGGAGGTTAAAAACATCCATAATGTAAAGCTGTGTTTACTGAAGACTTTTTGTGGTAATCTTTAGATGTTCCAACTGGCGTCCTCTAATTTGAACCACTAATGAAGAGACACTACATGAATCCTAAACAAGGGTTACTTTTCTACAAGACTTTTCCCATTGATTTCTCAACAATTCTTAACCAATGACCTCATATTTCATGTTATTTTTTTCTTTAAAGCTGCATGAAATGACTCATAAAACTTAAAGTTTTATATGTTTAAGTACAAGTGATCTTTATCCTCTAATCACCAAAAATTCAACTGGCTTGCCAAATAATTTCCTAATGGGACTGCTTCACTGGTTTAAAATACCCCAAACAAACAATGGAATATCCTTATAATTTTACCTTTGATAAGAAACTGATCCTAAATTGTAAGTTTAATATCTAAAATTACTACGTGTTGTACGTACATACAAGTACACGCATATATATATATGGCATCTAGCATATGAAGAGAAACAGCTATAGATACATGAAAAACCCACTTTCTTCTTTCTCATTTGTCCCATCAAAGATACTACGTGACAGCTCTATGGTTTATTAGGATTTTATTTATTTTATCCAAGTAATTCATAGTACTGAAGTTACTGCTGAATAATTTGAGGGTTTATTGATTGATTTTTTTCATAATTTTCACTTTGCAACAATGACATATATGTCTTTTGGTATTATTTTTCTATTCTGGTTGGATAAGAACAACTTCTAGATTCTGGATGCAGATAAGGACATGTTCCACATTTGTTTTGCACTGATATTCTCTAACTTTTGCAGACTGACTTTTGGCATTTTTTCCCAGCACTTTTTTTAGGGGGGAGGGGTTATAAAAATATTTTAGAAATAACTAGGTGATTTTGGTGCAGAAGCTCCAATGAGAAAAGTGAGGTATGTCTCATGGTAAGTCTAGCTAAGGAAGCCTCTCTGTGTCAAACCATGGGTAATCTAGTTAAAAGGGGGGAGAAGAGGAGGAGTCATTCATTTCAGTGGTGGTGCCTGAAGCATTTGTGCATTGAATAAACTGTCTTTTTTCCAAAGCTGTGTGTCCACAGACCAATTAGATAATTATTTTCAAAAATAGTGATCTCTGCTGGCAAGAAAGGATAAAAAGCAGTCTGACCATGCCATAGGCCAGCTGCTCCACGCAATGATGGTACAAGTGAGAGTTTGTCCTGCCAGAGAAATAATCCAGACATGAGGTAAAGCTAAAGGAACTCCAGAGAGCATGAATTCCTGTGTGGAGAGTTAATATAAAAAAGCTGTGGATTCACCTCATTTACTATTGTCAGCATTACTAAACCCAGGTAGGGATATTCCCTGGGGCAACCCATGGAAATGAAGGTCCTCCAGTGCCTACCAGGTTGGGCTGTAGCTTAGCAGGGACTTTGAAAAATTTTACTGATCCCTTTAGTATTTCCTTCAGGAACATAAACTAGCATCAGCTGTTTAAATCTCTGTATGTTTCTGGCCACTGTGTCTCAGCCATGGACCTGAGAAGAGAAAAAAGCACTATCAAAAAAGTAATGTGTCCTTTACCATGGTTCCTGAGTGCTATAGTGCTACTTAAGACATGAGTCTCCAGACTTCACCACTGCTGGGTTAACTTCCGAAGTGTTTGCTATCTTATGCTGATAAAAGAAAAGGTAAATTTTCCGAAGATTTTCTTTAAAAGCAATGTAAATAGATCTTTCAGATATATATTTGAGCATCTTATTTAAAGGGCAATTTGAGACAGTAATAGAGAGCTACAGCTTCCTTTAATGCCTGGGTCCATCACATAGGCAAAATGCCATAATCTACATGAATCCACCTTTTCTCCCCAAATTAATACTTGTCTTTCCAGGAACAAAGCTTTCCATATGAAGTAGAGAGGGAACTAGGCAGCATTGGCAGAAACAAAGTGAGATCCAGACCCAGACTGGGGGCATCATTTACTATAGACAGTTACACAGCTATGGAGAAACATGGCTGTGGAAAAACAGCCAATAATAATTAATTTATACTTGTTTATACATAATCAGTTGCACTGCTGGATGTCCCTTTTCACACTAAAGATGCTGTGTTTTTAAAGAAGTATACTGCTTACCCAAAATTCAGTGCCATGGGTGCCACTGAGGTTTAGGATAGGTTCAAATTCCTGATCTTTTCTTCTGATGTGCAGGAGGCTTTTCTCCTCCATGACAATCTTTGCCTGTTAGTGGTAGAAACTAAAGGTACTGTTCTTTCCTCTTTTTATCTTTTCTATAATGTTAATAAAAGTAGAACTAAATCACAAGACCCAGACCACAGTAAGCCAAGAGGTCCATTTTTTCGGGTATCCTGTGAAGTGGAAAACCAAAACTTAGGTACAAACATGCCTGAACTATGCCTACTACAGGAGGAGGGGCTAAGCTGCAGACTGCAGCCTGAAAGTCTCAGCAAGAGGGTAAGAGAGCTGCTCCATACACCAAAATGATAATCTGTTAAAATGGGAGATTATATTTCCCTTAATTATTTACAATTGTCTTCTACATTTAGGCTGTTCACCCCTGCACTGGTTTTTGCAGTAATAAAACAGTTCACTCATCTGCTTTTGTGAAAAAAATCTGTCCCTGCTTTTTGTCCTGGGGTATTTCTGATTTCAGCAATATCACGTATTATTATCAATAGAGTTGTGTGGTGGTGTGGTGGTTTTACCATGCTAGTCAGCTAAACACCACAACTGCTCTCTCACTCCTCCTCCTTAGATGAGGATGGGAAGAAGTAAAGTAAAGAACAACTCACAGGTTGACATAAGGATAATTTAATTAAAGGAAAAAAATAATAATTATTATTAAGGAAAGATTGTTATTAATTAAACAATTTAACTAAAGGGAAAAATTAAAAGGGAGAGGAGAAAAGGGAGGGGGAAAGGGAAAAAAAAAAAGGCTATGTGGAGTGCAGAGAAAGAAATTACTCTCGACTTCCCACAAATGAGTGATGCTTGACCACGTCCTTGAAGCAGGGCCTCAATGCACATAGCTGGTGTTCAGGAGTAGGACCGATGTTTTCGCAACGAGAACCCACCCCTCTCCTCTTCTCCCTGTTTCCACCTTTTATTGCTGAGTGTGACATCACATGGTATGGAATATCCCTTTGGTTGGTTTAGGTCAGCTGCCCCGGTGATATTTCTTTTCTCACTTTTTTGCCCACCCCCTAGGAGGGTTAGAGAGAGTCCTGATGCTGTGCCAGCACTGCTCAGCAGCAGACACAACACTGGTGTGATAACACTGCTGTCTACAAGTGCAGAGCACAGCACTGTATGGGCTGCTGCCGGGAAAGTTAACATTCCAGCCAGACCCAGTACAAGTCGCTAAGAGTACCAAGAGTACTTTTCAAGCTTCAGAGCTTCTAATTGTTTCCCCAGAGCATGAGGGACAGGACTTCAGGGTTTCAGTCAATTCTAGAGATGTCAAGGCTTGCACAGAGAAATGAAACCAGGAAGCCTGCTACTGGAATTCAGGATTGCCTTAGCTATTCAAACGTAATTACCATTGAATTAGTATCTGATAAGAGTGAAATATTTTGATGCTCACTGCAACCTAAACCTATGTGTATTTACAGTTTCTAGCTGTTTCTATGGGCCCCACAGTGAAATTTAGGCAAGTTCATACTGTCCATAGGAAAAAAGATGCCAAAGGTTGTGGCGTTTGCTTGGGACCCCTGAACCTTTCACTGAGGGGACCAAGATTTGCTTTCTGGGGGAAGAGGTAGAACAGGATGAAGACCAAATAACTGTGGGACACAACGTTCTTGTTCAGGAAGGTCACCCTACATGGCACATACTTTTGGGCAAATACACTTCAGCAAGCACTTCAGAGAAAATTGAAGCTGTTAACTTGACTTGTCATTAGGACACTTAAAACTGCATAGGCTCCTTGAAGAGGTGCACATTTTGCAAATAGAGACCTGAAGTAGTTAATCCAACCTGTGATTATATCAAAATCACACTGGAGATAAGACTGAATATTACACGAATATTTGTCTGACCTGGTGTACAAATAATCTCTGCCATCAAACACAGAGATCACACAGAGTTACTGGATTAAAAAAAAAAAAATCAATAAAATTAATGTATAATGAAACAAAGTAAAAGCCAAGATTAGATTCCCAAGGCACTTTGTTAAAGATGAAAGCAGTGCCTCTCTTTACAAACAGAAACTTGACCACATTTAATAAATATTCAATAAATTTTGCCTTCTGTAGTAAAACCATGTAGAAAAGCATAAAATTTCTAGTGACTCACAGCTCATTCATGATGTTTCAGTCATAAAAATTAAGATAGTCACAGAGAGGAATTATTTGATGTCTCAAAAGATTTGTTTTATGAAATCTGAGTGAGCTGTTGTAGAAATGTCTAACTATGTAATAATAAATTTAAGGTTTTAATTTGAATTGTGGTTTTGCTGTTGTTGTTATGATTAGTGACTGAGAGACTATGACATGTTTGTTCCCAAAACCAAACAATCCCCCCAACACAACTTCCTTATTAACGTAATTTACTACTTTTTTTATATACAACATTGCTTTTTATCCCCTCAGATTTAATAGCTTTCTTAGTGTTAAAGTTACCTAGTGAAAATACATTCCACAGACTGCTTAAGGATATGCAAAGAAGCTCACCTTTTAAAATAATAATGCAGAACAATGTATTCAACTCTTCTCCAAACATTGTCATGACAACCTTATCATTTTGCCAGTCTCATGTAAGGATTTTCCTCTGTTTTAATACTTTTTTTTTTCATCACCCGGTTGTGGACAAAAAAAAAAAAAAAAAAAAAAAAAAACCACCCCACCTGCTACTGGATGTACTAGTCAAGGTCAGGATACACTATTGATTTGTGTGCTTGCATCATAACCTTTGTAGTATTATTTCCAGTCCTACTCACTTAGTGAACTTTTTTTTCAGCTACTCAGGGCTATTCAGGTTGCCAAACAGCACTTCTTTCTCCTTTTTCCACCATTCCAGTTTAACCCTTCCTTTCTTTCCTCTGGCATAATTACAGTTATAATGTGATTAAAAATCTTACATATTGTGTGCAGTGGATTTTTTTATGTGCGAGTTGTTATGTGCGAGTTGTTTGTTTCTGTTTTTGTTGTTGTTGTTGTTTGTTTGTTTGTTTTTTAGAGAAAACCAACAACTAAAAAAACACCAGTCTATTTTGTATGAATACCATCACCCAGCACCAACTTGATTTAGTTGTATACTGTATGGTGTTCTCTTGTCAGGGAAGTATACTTTGAAAGCTATTTTACCTAGGTTTTTTTTTTAATCCAGTTCCTCTCCCAGTAAATTTATCAGCAGTGCTGCCCATACTTTTTTCCCCTCTATCTGAATCCACAGCTTCTTTCTGTAGTAGAAAGCTGGAATATTCTGTTTCTAGGAAAAAATAAATAAAAACACTTTGTTTTTGTTTTTCTATCTGAAAAGTAAGAGATATTTCTTTTCCCCTTTCATTGCTGACATGTCCTCTTTAGGAGAAGTTGTAAGATGTAAGCTTTAGCAGCTTACAATATCTGCCAGTAGAAGATGGTCACTTCAGTAGACAAACTTGCAATGAGATGAGGAGCTGAAAGTAAAAGGCAGCAAGAAGACGACATGTAGAGCTGGGAAAAAAAAAAAAAAAAAAAGGATGAAAGGATGAAATTGAGGACAACAGAAGTGATAAAAACAACAGCAATGCTAAGAAGCAGAAAATCCTTCCTTCCTTCCTTCCTTCCTTCCTTCCTTCCTTCCTTCCTTCCTTCCTTCCTTCCTTCCTTCCTTCCATGAAGATTGTTTTTCTTCATTCCTCTTTCTATTTTTCAAGAAAAAAATAAAACAAAGCAAAAACAAAAGCAAAGACAATGAGTAATTAACCTATGATGCAAGTTCAACCTTCTTTTCTAATAAATACTTAGGCAAACTAGAATAGCTTTGACGGGTGACACTTAAAAGCCAAGACTACAAAATAAGTCTAAGATTGTGATTACTGCCTTGCAACCCAGGACACTTGGTTTCAAAGTCTGGTGTCAAAGGAGAAGGGGATTTGAAATGCATTCTGTCATTTCCTAGAGTTTTACCCTGCAGTTTGCTGAAACTAAAGGCAGAAAGATACACCTACTTGTGTAGCTAAAGTGCTGTGAGATCACATATATAAGCAGTGCCAGGAGACTGACAACCAGGAGCTGTTGTCAAGTACTATGGGGTTTGCAAGTCTGTTGGGACTGGCTGCATTATCAAAACAAAACAAGCAAACAAACAAACAAACAAACCAACACATTATGCACACAGCAATACAACACCTTAGAACCAAATCTGGGGGAAGCTTACATGTTAGGTGGGGTCCTAGGATCTGTGCCTACCTACCTATATCTAGTTGTTGATTACATTTGAAAATGTTACCAAGTAGCTTCAACTGTTCCAGCTCTTCTAAGGTTCTGCTAAGCTCAGCTGAAACTTCAGTATGTTTGTTAGTGTTAGGCCAGAGGTTGGGCTAGGTGATCTTGGAGGTCTCTTCCAACCTAAAGGATTCTGTGATTCTGTGTTGAGCTTGCATTGACAGAGGAAGACTGGGAAAATTTTGTGCTTTTATGTCTTATAGAACAAAACACACTGGGATACAAGTCAGTGATGCTGCTGTGTTGTTTATTACTCAGTTGTTTTTACTGTAGCAGGATGATAGCACATTGTGCATTGATGAAAATAATAATAAAAGAAAATTGTTTCCCACTTTTCCTAGTTATCCCAAAATTATTCTGCTATGATCAGTGAAGAATTAACTTGGTTACCATTTCTCTAGTATTTACATTTTTCTTCAACCTGCCCTGCTACAACATCACTCCAGCTGGGCAGAGCACTCCCAGCTCTGTCAACAGGAATGTTACTATTGCTTCGGTGGGAACAAGGTTGAGCTCATAAATCTAGGGTGAAAACATTTCTGTCTCTTCCCTCTGTTCTCGGTAGTGTTTTTGTTCTTCTCCATCCAACATCACGCTTAGTCACCATCAGCAGGTAGATTGTGTAATATCCGTTCAGAAATAAGCGTAGTAAAAACAATTCCCTAGGTCAAGGTCACAGCTTAGCTCCTAAAGGAAAAATACTGGCCTAAAGGAGTACCCTCGGGGGAGGCTGTTCTGAACATGCAAACATATTCAGTGTTATATTGAAAGCCAGAACAAGCACAAAGCTTAAGAAACCATTTCAACTCTGATTCACTTTCATCCATGCAGAAGTTGTGTGGTGTGTGTGTGTGTTTTTTTTTTTTTGTTTGTTTGTTTGTTTGTTTGTTTCTGTTTGTTTGTTTGTTACAACATGTTTTAGAAATATGATGTCTTGAGGCTTATCTTCTCATCATTCTCATGATGAGTCTCAATATAGTCCCAAATCTTTTCCAGTCTCACCACCCACAATCCATACTTGGTGTTGCTAATAAAAAGGCCTATTTTGTGGGGGTGTTGGATTCTACAGCTCCTGCTAAAGTTTTTTGTAAACTGGGCTGATATTGCAACATAAATATGCATAAAGGAACTTTGCTCATCATGAGAGTCACCAACCAAACAGTAATTGGTTGGTAACTGTTGCTGCTAGAGTATGAACATAAAACAACATTGAAACGGCACAATAGTAGTGCCTCTCTCAGTTCTTATTCTTTTCAAAGTATATGTGCATACTACAACAGAAAACTAACTGTATGATTAAACTAATTAGCAGTCTGCTAGAGAAAGGAAAGTACAAATCCTGTACACAAAAGGTTTTTTTGTTTGTTTGTTTGTTTAAATTATTTTCCCCCAAAGGATGTACTTATACGTGCAGGATAAGAGTAGCTATATATACATGTAGTTTCATATTCCCTAACATTTTGGATTTTAAAAAGTTGAGACAAGTCTTTCTTTGGGAACACCATTCACTATAGGGATAATGTATAATTTCATATTATATAGTTATGGTTGAAATCCCCTAGTAAACTATAATTAACAGTAATACTGTTGGTGTAGATAAAGTATCAGACACATTTCAACAGCCCTCTGAAATGCCAACTGATTCTGTACGTTTTCCCATGAAAAGCTAGTAGATCAATGTTGTGATTTTTTTCCAAATTCATGAGGACCTGAAGTACTGTGATATAAATGCTACAAAGCCATTTGTGTTTCTTGTTAAACATTCCACAGAGAGGAAATAGTAGTTTCCAAAATCTTGAAAGCCCTCATTTTTGTGCATCTGTCTGATACAGCCTAAGGATTTGTAAAGAACCTTGAAAGTCAGTCCCATGTTACAACGGTGGACAACAATTTTCCCTCCACTGATGAAAGTCTCTGGGATTTTATCGGCACCAATTAGTTCCATAAACTTAGCAGGGGGCAGCCTTGTTCTCTTGAAAACTTTCCTAGCATTTACAGTGTTCTGAATCCTAGAATGTTTCACATTGTGCTTGGCATAAGCCCAAATACTTTTTAGCAGCCGTAGTCTCTGGATTCCTCTTGTATTTGATTTAGCCTGGACTAGAGCCTGAGCAAGACCTTCCCAGCAATTGCATCCTTAGCCTGCTAAGGACTGAGTCTTGGTCCAAGAAGCCTTTAATGACTTCCACTTAGGCTAGCATTGTGGATTTGTCAACCTAAAAAGACAAAGGCACTTCAGGGTATAACAGCTAAGCCTGAGCTTTGGCAGAAAACTGACAACAGCTATCAGAGTGGACTTTGAAGATGTGCAAAGAGTACAGCAGTAAAAATAGGCATGGAGGACAAAAGACTGTGTTTATAAGGAAGAAGTCACTAGAAGACAGACTGGAGAAGACATTAAATGGAGACATTTGAAGATATGAATGGGTTCATATCTTCACTGGATGCTGGAGAGCAGCCCCACAGAGAGAGATCTGGGGGTTGTGGTTGACAGCAAGTTGAACATGAGCAAGCAGTGTGCCCAGGCAGCCAGGAGGGCCAACCATATCCTAGGGTGTATCAAGCACGGCATCACTAGTCAGTCAATGGAAGCAATTTTCTCGCTCTACTCTGTGCTGGTGCGGCCTCACCTCAAGTACTGTGTGCAGTTCTGGGCACCACAGTACAAAAAGCACATTAAACTGTTGGAGAGCGCCTGGAGGAGGGCGACAAAGATGGTGAAGGGCCTAGAGGGGAAGACATATGAGGAGCAGCTGAGGTCACTGGTTCTGTTCAGGCTGTAGAAGAGGAGGCTGAGGGGAGACCTCATCGCAGTCTACAACTTCCTTGAGAAGGGGTGTGGATGGTCAGGTGCCAGCCTATCCTTCTTAATCACCAGTGATAGGACCAGCAGGAATGGTGTCAAGCTGAGACAGGGGAGGCTTAGGCTGGACATCAGGAAGCGGTTCTTCACCGAGAGGGTGGTCGCACACTGGAACAGGCTCCCCACTAAAGTAGTCACTTCACCAAGCCTGTCTGAATTTAAGAAGCGTTTAGACTGTGTACTTAGTCACATGGTCTAAAATTTTGGGTAAACCTATATGGCACCAAGAGTTGGACTTGATGATCCTTATGGGTCCCTTCCAACTTGGGATAACCTATGATTCAGCCAGGAGCCAAAGGTGAGTTTGAAGGATGACTGGGAAAAAGAAAAGCAGAAGCAAGATCAAGACCTTCTGATAGCAGGATGAGAAGCCTGACAAAGGAACAATTGCAAATGGCTATATAGGAAGGTACAAATAAACAAGAGGTATAAATAAACTAAGACTAAGGTGATTGGATAATGTGACCAGGGTAGAAGAGAGTTTTTACACTAGCCTTGCACTTCCCTGATCAGGCCCTGGCACAAGTCATAGATGCAGATGAAATGCCTCCAAGCCCAAGGGGAATAAGAGAACATCTGCAACCCTATTTTATCTCAAGAACAGCTTGGGATCTACACCAGCCAGGAGCTCAGTTACCAGAGGAACCTGCAGAGGCCAGACAAGCAGCCTAGGTAACACAAACAAACAAATACCAGAATGCTAAGCATCAAACCAAGTGAGCATATTTGAACCTGAGGGGCAATATCACCTCACTGCCTGGCTACCACAGAAAGTTGTATCTGGGGACACTGCTGTTCTGAGTAACTCCGGAGAGTTCCATTTCAGAAGTCATTACTAAAAACATCCTACTTCCTCTTAAACACCAAGAGAGGCTGTAAAGCCACAGCTCCACTCTTGCATTTTTGAGCATAACATAGCTGCTACTAGTGAGTGTCTTGTAATGTTGGCATGGACCACACTTCAGCTTCTCTGCGGTCTTGAGCAAGAGACATTACAAGTTTTAGTATGTAAGAAGGAAAAGCAATGGCTTTCCCTGACTCTGTCCAGAATTTGCAGCTTCTTTTGAACAAGACTTCATGTCTTTGGAGCCATTAGGAAGCAGGAAATCCAGTTCGCTGGTTTCAAAACCAGAACAATCAGGAAAACACATGTACTAGAAAGGAGGTAAATCTGTTTCGGGTCACTGTTGCTGACAACCCATTGACCGCTTACATGTTTTAAACTCTGCCTAAATATTAAGTAACATACAGCAGCAGGAACTAACTTAAGCATTACACTTTTGGCACTACTTCTTGACAGGTGCTTCACAAGCAGCTGTTTAAACTGAACTTCCATTTCAACAACAGAGCCTCCAGGGCAACACCCCCTCCCATCCCCCTCCAGCAGCTCCAGAGAGGAACAGAAAATCTGCAGCCTCTTAAAGCAGCTAGTGAAGCAGTAAGGATCTCTGATATGACTGTGTAGCACATTTGCAAATACACGTCTGCAACAAACTTATTTAGAACCAAACCTTCAATGATTATTACAATCATTAATTAGTAATCTCCAGAGGCCAGCCTCCCTCCTTGGTGCCTCTCACTATTTCCTCATCTCCCCAGCTAGCAGCAAAAAACACTCCTGATTGCATCAGTTTTGATTACTCTTTAGATGAGGAGACTCTCCTCTGGCTAACCAGGGTTACGCTCATGAGGCCCACTAGGACTTTGCCACTTTGGTAACAGCAGCAATCCTAGGAGATTTGAATGTTATACAAAAATAGTGCTCAATGGCAGGATGAAGAATAATTCTTACATAAAACCTCTCTCTCCCTTGTTTATTCCAAACCTTCATCTACTGCACATTAACATTGTCTCTTATGTAGAGGCTGTATTTGATTTTTATTTGACACCTGCTATACTTAAGAGGCAAGAAGAATCACAAAACTCAAAGACAAATCAACCAATAATAATAATAAAAAGCCTTCAGAAAGTAATAGATAGTCCAGGAAGCACTACATATTATCCATGCATGTGATTTATTGGAACCAGTTATTAATACAAGAACCATGCGACAGCATTAATTCCAAACATATTTTGGTCACATTTCTTCAATTGTCAGCTCATGTTCTCTTGCTTCCTCAATGTTTTTAAGTTGACGAAGCACCCATTCTCTTTGTTTCTTTCTCTGTTATAGAAAAACAGAAATATTTAGTCAATCTGATTCTATGATTCATTTAGACTTCACTTTCTTTAAAAAGAAAACACAAATGCATCATAAATCAATCCAGCCAGATTTTGTCTGTAGATTTCATTTTAAGCTAAAAAACTTCTACTCTCAGAGCGTGCAGATTTATCTGTAGATTGCTTCTTTCTCCGTTTTTAGGTAAGTTGCCAATATTAAGATATTTGAGAATTTTTCAAGTTTAACCATTAATTTGTTCCCATGCTTAAGTTTCTTCTAAAGAATGTGTATATATATTTGCTACTAGTGTTCACAAATGGTCATGCAAGCTCAGAGGATAAAATAAATACCGGATTGGAAAATTACACCTCATCTAATTAGGGATGATATCACAGATTATGACCCAATTCATGCTTATTTATTCCTACTGGTGAAGTTGTGAAGATGCTCTATTACCAAAATATTTCTGTACTCCTAGAAAAGTTTGTATATACTCAAAATTAGTAGAAAACTGTGTACTATTTCATAGCATATGGAGAATATAGTTACCACAATAGATTTATTAGTTTTCTTCTTTTTCTTTTTTCCTATTTGGACATCTTTTATCCCTGGTATTCCAGTAATCAGCCATGAAGGTCCACTCCTGGGAGTTACTGCAACCTTCTCAGATGCTTTTGTTGGAGCTTGAGTTTCCACACTTGAGACAGCCTCTTCACTTGGTTCTTCACTTGACTCGTTAGAGGCCAACACAGTGGAAAGTCTTCTTCTAGAAAATACAACCCGAGAACTTTTGTTTATCTCCTTGTTTGACTCTTGCAAGTCAAACACTGTTGAAAGCCTTTTTGGAGACTTATGAGGAATGTATGCTTCAATACTTGCTAGAGACACTTGAGCTAATGATCTGCTTAGAGTTGATTTTGGCACTGGGGATTCAAGAACTCTCTTACTGCCATCTTGATCCTTGACTGACTGACATGTCAAATCTGTAAGAGATGGAATTGTTCTGGAGAGCGTTGAGTCCACTGGAGTGCTGTGTTTCACCAGTCGCTTTTTCATAGATCTTTTGACATTTAGAAAAGAATATTCTTCCTCTGACATCTGGAAGTCAAGTTTGCCGTCTTGAGAAAATAAAAAAGAGAAGTGTCATTGCTCATATAGCGAGAGATGCTATGTAAGGTGTTCAGTTGCAAAAAAAAATAATAATCCAAAGTGCTCCAGTTTCCTTGTTTGCATTCTATCTCTACATGGAATGTATTTGTTGTACACATCAGTGTTCTTAAAGGGCTTAAGAAATAAAGCATCTTGTCACATACAACATTTACTCCTGTCCAAGCCCTCCACATATGAAGCTCCATGTTGATTCTAGCCTATCTCATTAACTCCAGCTTTATTAAGACTGTAGTTTCTCCTTTCAGCATAAGTAGATAATATGCTTTTGGTTTGCAGTTGTTAATGCTAAGTAAGACCCTTGTAATTACTGCATGCTAAAAGAATTAAAATATGGTAGCAAAAATGAAAGCACATTGGAGAAGCATAGAGACATTCTGGATTCAAGGAAGAATCCTTTACTCCAACTACCATTTTGTCTCTCTTATTTTCCTTAAAAAGGGATCACAAACATCTTATTCCCTTTCACTTACTATCTGTATTACTTCTAGCCCTGAACTCTGATCCTGAAACAACTGTTTTGTACAACTGAGTTTATAATAATGACAAGGTTACATTGGTACGATTTCCCACTTCTACACCTGCACCAAGATCAAAAAGGAACTTGTCTTACATGTACAGAAGCCCAAGATAAATATATCTTGAACTGTACACACTAGAGATCTCTCTATATATTAAACGTGTGAGCATTTCTACTAACTGTTGATCGATGTGGTTTCATGAGGAAGTTCATGAACTTTATACAAGTTCATTGCATAAAGCTAATCAAGGGAATTTTATTTTCCTTTTCCAAAAATAAGTTATTAAAGATATTACAGGGGAGTATGGTGAAGCAGCACACAAAGAAACTTTGCTGATGTCATATGCATCTGTTCTCCACTAATAGGAAATATTTTGCACCTGTGTAGGGTCCATTAATTTGGTAGAGTATTATCCCCCACTTAATGTTTCTAGAAGACCACATGGCCAGAAGATGAAAAAAAGCATTAAGCCTTTTCAAAATAGATGTGGTTTATATATTTTTTTTTGTTTGTTTTCCCCTCACCTCTCCTTTGAAAAGGGCTGGGAAAAAAGTATCTCTATCAATTTTATTTAGATAACTGTTTCTCCATTCACTCCTTAGCAGTGTTAGTTTGTGTGATATACCATAAGCAGTCTTCAGCCTACAGTTACTGCTTTTTTTCCTTCCATATCCAGCCACACTGACTTCTCTTTGTGTTTATTATAGAAGCTTACTTATAGTAAGCTTCTTTGAATAAACTTGTGAATCAATATAAGGAGTTTGCAATTCCCCCAAACACTACTCAGCTATACATTTTGATACTTTCCCCTTATTCATTAAATAGTAGTTTACAAATAAAAGCTGCCTTTTGTTTTGTATTTAAAAAAAAATAATTATAAAGGTTTTTCCAACCAAAACTTCTGAGAACAACATAATGCTGTGATTATTTCACACTTTTCTTTAATTCAAATATACCTATATACGAGCAATGTTTTTACACCTACTTGAATTAATAGCACCATTATTAAAGGGGAAGGAATCTAAAATCAACAGAGAAATATAAACCATTTAATAATGTCAGAGCACACAGTGGGAAAACAAATCTTTGGCAAGAGAAAATAACCCTACCAGTGCTATCAGATCCCATCTGATGTCCTCCACTACTCTGCTTCTCAGGTGATCTAACTTTAGTTGCTGCTTCAGTTCTTATAGCCCTAACAACCTCCCAGCATACTTTGCTGCAGATACTCCCTAAATCATGTATTTAGCATTTTTTAGGAGTTTCACTAGTGCTGCTGAATAACAAGAACAACAATAATAATAACAATAAAAGCTAAATAGAAATCTGGGATAAAATAGTCACAGGAAAATGGGCTAGACAACTTATCTATGTGCTACATTTATTGCTATTTAGGTGCTGCATGTGGCCCATTTCAATCACATGATTAATCTAGTGTTCTATTGTCTTCACGTAGCTGTTTAAGGCATATTGAGGATCTGTTGCAAAATGGTTGTTTGTTGATGGACTTATGTATGTTGATGGACTTATATCTGCTACACAGGTTTTGTTTTTTGTTTCAGTTGCCTGAAAAAATAATGAGAGAATAAATGTCAAATCTGCAATGAACAAGCTCTCTTAAGAAAAGTAGTTAGTGAAAACTAACTGAAGATTATTTTGATGCAGTCTGAATTTCATGGTGTTTGCAACTAGCAACTGTGGAAATGTCAGTATTTTATATTGAAGCAAGTGGTTTCAAAACATCACCTTTTAGATAAGAATTGTCCTGGTCTGAAATTGTAAGGTTCAGATGGAGGACCATAATTTTTGTTGACAGAGAAATGCATTTGGACTGAACCAGGCCCACTGACTTGCAAGTCAGCTTTGTGGTGGATGGCAGTAAGCAGCTGTTCTCACAACACTGTAAAGCAAGCACAGACGTGGAGGAGTGCATGCACAGATATTGGGGTAGCTCCTTTCGACAAAGCATGACTTGTGGACTTTTACAATCTAAGTTGATCAGACAGACCTGATTTCATGGCTTTATATGGGTGACCTGAGGCTGTAGAGTGCACCTAGCACAGAAGGCCAAAGGGCTGATCTTGCCAGGAGTTGAACTGTGGTTCCAGGGAGTCTGAGCATTTCAAACTTAATCATAAACCACCCTCTTTTGCTGTATGAATAATAGTACTATGAATATAGAATTGGAGCTACCAGTTCAATATTTAGGAATAACAGTCTGTCAGTATATGGGGTAAGTTGCTAGGTTTAAATTATGTGCCCCAAAGGAACAGAAAGAGAGCTTGAGAAATGGAGGCACTTTACAATCACATGGATTGCATAAGTAAACATCCTGGAAATAAATAGTCTGTCCAGGTTAAGCTATTTATTTCCTAAAATCCCCGGGGAGGTTCTTACAGGAATATTTTGAGAACTAAACAAAAATTATTTTGAGTTATTTGCGGCTGGGCAAAAGAAAAAATTCTCAGTCCTTTATAAACATAGAAGAGGCTAGACCAGCCTTTACCTCATTTTGAATATTAGTAACTAGTTTTCAAACTAGTGGCCTTGTGGTTTCAAGAACAAACCCACCAGGTCATCCATACTGTACCTTGCAGAGCTTGGCAATCCAGTTCCTTATATAGCACTGAGCAGAGAGTGATGGCTTGACATAGTGTTGCAATGTTTGTACTGTCCTGCTGTGACAGTGAGACATACTACTGCCTCTCCCGGTAAGGCTGTGATGCAAACAATGCTGTGCATCATGGACGTGCACAATATTTTTTTTTGTGTGTGTGTGTGGATCTGCACATAGTTGACATTATTTCAAAAGCTCCTGGCCACACCTTCCAGAATGTAGTTCATTCTTTGTCCTCCCCTACATGTTTGCCCTCACTTTGTAGCATATCCTTTTCCAGGCTTCTCACAGTCCACCACTGGTGTCTGTAGCTGCATGATTTTTATGCCTACCTTCCATGGCCCTTTCCTACATAATTCTTAAAAATAACATCTCCCTGTCTCCTCTAAAGTAATTACTTACTTATTTCTCTAGTTCTTTTTCAAGTATTCTTAAGATATAAATTAGGATATTTGCAAATTGTTCTCACTATTAGCCATAGTTTCTCTTTTGTGTTAGAGATTTAGCTTTTTATGAAGTGATGGTAAGGTGTTACAGAGAACAGAAAAGAAGTAACTATGCAGAGATAAGCAAGAAAAGAGCCCAAAGCAAATGTGAGCATGCTGAACTCAGCAATCTAGCTACAGTGATGGTATTGCTATAGCCTTGGTCTATCTGTAGCCTGGACATGAAGCATGTAAGGTCAGGCATGACTGTCATCTTTCAGACTTCTTGATGCTTTCAGAGAACACATTTTATATTTTGTCCTCACTCCTATTCATTATGTACCATTCCTTCACTAAAACTATGGTCCTTGGTATGATCATCCTTCTCTTCACATTTTCTACCTCATATTTGGAGCAATAACTCCTTATATCTGGATCCAGCTGTTTGATCTATGATTACATATGGTCCTTTTTTTCTGTTGTATCTATCATACAAGGTGAAACACAATTCCAGCATTATTATTATGCAGTCTCCATACATTTTATATTAAACCTCCTATGACTTTACATTAATAGCTTAAAAGATTCTTCTGTTGGTCTAATTTTAGGACATAAATTCATCTACCTTTCTAAAATGGTTCAAAACTCATATAGAAAATGGTTTTAAATGTCTCTACTGTATTCCTTTGTGGGAAACATTCATTCTTAAAGTTCTCAGTTCCAAAACCAACATAAGTGGGGAAAACAAAACCGAAACAATGTTTTGTTCACATTTCAACCCTTTTATTCCAGTTCAAATGCATGCATTCACTTCAGAGACGTGGGAGTTTGAGATGACCTCATTGGGAAGAAAATAAACCTGGAATTATTTTTCAGTTTAACAAGGAATAACATGTATTGCCATAGGACATCTTTTTTACTTAGTGCTCTAGCCTAATCTGAGAGACTGCCCATCTTCAATTGCTGCTGTGTTCATTTCTTTATTTTCCACTCTGATGATGTTATCAACCAGTTCTCCTGAAGGGAACTTGGGTACTGAACTAGACCTCAGCTCCTATGCTTCTGTAACATATTATGTTGAATTGGTTGTGTTATTCTAGAAGGCCTTCTCCCTGCTCTGGGGTCAGCATGATGGTTTTTGGTGAAGAGGGTAGTTCCACAAAAAGTACATAATGGACAGTAGGAAAAGAGCATGGTAAATACAACTCATCACTCTACTGTTCATAGCGGGATGATACTTTTTTGGATAAATGGAAGGAAGGAGGAAGAGACAGAGGAAGAAAACAAGGGATGGTGGGGAGGAATAAAGGGAGGGATGGGGGGCGGAGGGGAGGGGTATGTAAAAAGAAGGAAAAATGCAGATAGGGATACAAAGATGAAAATGCTTTCCTAAATTTGCAGCCATACCACGAGAATAAATTAGAGGAAAGAATAAAGGAATGGAAAGGAATAATAAAAAAGAAATTATACCATATTTCCTAAAAGATTTAGAAGATTTAGGCCCAGATTATTAGTTGTTTACAGAAGAAATCCATGAAAGTTCAAATCTAATTCAAATTCTCATAACCTTTTCTTCCTCCTTCTGAACTTTGAGATATAGTCAAGACAAATCAGAATGTTCTAAGACTGCCAATCAGACTGAACTTCCCAGTGAAAATAGGAGTGGCACATCTCATTTATCAACATGAAGGCTGAAAACAGCAGGGAACTTCATCATGAACTAACCTCTACAGCTCTAGCACCTTCCTTTGTCTTTCCAGTGTTATGATACAGTGGGATATGAAAAGTAGCAGAGCCTTTGTCTCAGTGAGTTGTAGGCTCCTTGGGCAGCCACAGATGTTAAAATGGAAGCAGTACAAAACTCTTGGGGATGTAGCTTTTTTAGGTATGTAAAGCTGCATGAAGGAACCCACTGGGACTTTCAAAAGTGCCTTAATCACCTTATTTCCACTTATTTCAGTAGGAATTACATGCCTGGGCACCACTGAATATCCTGAGGTTTTTGATAGGATATATTATGGGAAAAGCCATTTAATACATATGTTTTGAAGGATCTTTGATTAAATCTTCAGAAACCAAGGATTATAATCTTCTGTGGTCTGTTAAACAAGCTATACACATCTATGAATCTGCATTCTATCTATTTTGGCCATTTGGAATACTTTACTCATTGTCAGTAGAATGCTGAATTAAGATAATATGATCACTGGAGGGAAAAAAAAAAAAAAGGAGAGAGAGAGAGAGAGATTACTTATAGCATGTGGAAATGTACTTTTACAGCTGTTGGAAATCCTGTGTAGGAATGATCTTTTTTTCTGGCCAGTGGCAAGGTCAATGTCTTTGGCTACATTGTCCAGGGATAGAAGTAAGTGTGGTACAATTTCCACTCTAACTGCTGTCATAGAAGCATCTTATAAGCAGCTTGAGGCTTTAGGGAATCCTAGACAGCTCAGTACTAGCAATACACTGAGTCTGAAATATGTTTCAGATTTTAGGTAGTGTACCTCTGCCACGACTGGGTCTATTCAGCTGGACAGCAAATCTGATTTTGCACACAGAAAGCAGCAATATGTATGCTGACTGAGATCTGCAGCTACTCAGAAAGTCAAACTTTTGTTTAAGCATTTAAATCTCCTTCCATATGATTAATTTCAGTGACAGTGTAAGGAATAATGAGATTTCTTTAAAACCAAATAATTGCAAATGTTATCACATGTTTTTAAAGTGCAGGGAATTGAAAGTAATATTCTAACAGCTTTTTTTTTTTTTTTTTTTTTTTTTCTTCCCTGCTTTAACATAGGACTGAGTAAACAAAAGTCTTAAGGAGCAGACCTTTATCCCTTTGTTTAGTATCAGAACTCATAGGCAAGTTCAGTGCCACGTCCTCCCTCCTACAGCAGGGCCCAGCTCTACCCTCAGATACAATGCTTGGTGTCTATGTGAGAGGAGGATTAGACTGTAAATATTTAAATAAGCTGCTATCTTATAACCAATTATAAAACTCTAAGGCATTAAATATTGTTGCTTCTCTTGGTTAAACGAGCTTATAAAATACAAGTAGCCATTCTAAAACATTGTAGGGAATGCCAAACAGAGAAAAATATATTTTTATATAAAGGTCTGGATGATTAATATTTGACTTTAAAAAGTCAAACTACCTAAGTGGTAAGAAACTAGGTACACTTTCATAGCAGTAGAGGTCAATAACCTTCATAAAATCAATGTGTCACTACCTGCCTTTGTAATTACGTCAATGACTCCTCTTCATTATATGCTTATCCACTTCAGCCTTACCAGAGTGCCACGATGTGTTCTATCTGCATGTTGTTTGTTCACTAGACGGTGTCCTATACACTTTCTACGTGTTTCTACACTCCAGAAGTCCATTGAGTTAATATTCAACTGGGATCTTTCCTCAGTGACTTGCTGTGTGTTATCTGATATGACTGCTCCTTTCTAATTATGTTGGCAATGCTGCTGAGGAGAACAAAATACTATTGCCAAAGTTCAATAAACATACCGAGTAACTATAGAGTTTGGGGGAAAACAGTCGGTGATGCTTTCATGACCTTTGGCAACAGCATAAGCACAGTTTGGTCTATGCCAAACAAACGTCTAACTTCAAATTTCTCAGAGACTAGAAAATGATGGATTTGCTCTACTTTATTACATCTAATAATAAACAAAAAATGCTGTGTTTGTGAAGTGCAGTATAGCCCTTTGCAGGAGGTCAGGCCAGATGATTATCAATGGCTCTTTCTTATCATATTAGAATCCCACAGACAAATTCCCAGGTGATCTGAGATAAGGGAATGCTAATGAAGTCATCAGAGTCCCACTGATTTAGTGAAGCAGAGCATTTGTGATAGGGAAGCTCATCCACTTTGTCTGTTGTGACATAGTAATTGATATGTCAGGCCTTCATTGGATAGGATATGAAAGCCTTCATTGGCATCTTCAGACTAGGCCTAGTAAAATGAAAGGTAAACATTCATAATAATCATGACTACTTCTTCATCACTAGCTCTTTCTACTTATTCATCACTCACTTGCTATGGCTAAATGTAATAATAGTGGAGTAATGTCTGGTTTTAAGTATAGAAACAGCACAAATCTCAGAGGTTCATATTAATGCAAAATTAAATGCCCATTTCTATCCTTTGAGCCCTGAACCTGAAAACCTATGCAAACTATTACTGTAATTGATAGCAGGAATAATCTACACAGGACTGGATGTTTAGGATTGGATTAGGACTTCTAGATAGCCTGGCTATACGTCAAGATCCCCATCCTCAAATGTTCTCACCACAGTTCAGTGAGAGATGAGAGCCAGAATTGTAACAGACAATTTCCACTACGTGGATTGCTTTCCAGTTATGGCCTTTTTTTCCATAAGAATAATCCAAACAAGAGAATATGGTTCATGATTGGTACCTGTATAAATATTTCATTCTCATGGGCAACAGAACATCATGTTCTGCCAGCAGGAACAGTGCATTAGGTGACCTGCTGACCTAGGGAATGGCTGCAAAACTGGAATGCTTTGACATAGATATAATGGCATTGCACCAATAATGCCTGGATGATGTACACTGTGTTCTCATTTTCCGTTCTTCCCTTCCCTCTTTTTTAAATTGACAATATCCTCTGGTAACATTTTTGGAAAAGAATACCAGTTCTAGTCCTGGGTGGTTTATGCTATAGAAATGCAGACCCTGAACAAGAAATTCCAGATACTGCATTTCTGTAAAATAAAGCACCCAGGAATTGAACTGCTGTTCTTGTCCAAAAATATTACCAGAGGGTATAAGCAACCCACTGCTGATACTACCTCATTACTGAAGCAATACAAATTTTCACACTGTGTGATTATGCCTCTGAAGTGATTCAGCTGTGTAATGGGCATGACAGAAAAAATATTTCAGTGTACCTGAGCTGGGTCATTAATCCAGAATGTGTGTTAACTATTGCATTAACATATGTGTGTGTGTACATATTTTATATACAATATGTATATATGTGTTATATGCATAACACCACCAAAAATAACACAGTGAGGGTCAAACTTCTTAATATTAAGAAAAATACATAAAATACCAGTGCAACAGAACAGCTCCAATTAAAGGTGAATGCCAGATTTTCAGTTTATCTGCATCCTTTTGACTTTAGAGCTATTCTGATTGAAACTTATGAAGATATGGTTTCTTCTCTTTCAGAGAGGAAGAGGAAAATAAGAAATAGCTATGTAAGGCCTCAGACAATTCCTTTTATTAGTGTAAGGGCAGACCAAAAACTGTTTCAGCACACTCACTGTCATCACAGTAATTCTGTACTGAGCTCTCTAACCTGCAAGGGAAGTGGCTGGGAAGCCTTAGTCTAGCATTTGGAAAACAAAACAAAAACAAAAACAACAACAAAATCTTACTTCTGAACCCAGGCTGTTTTTCATCGCAAAGGACTCTACATTTCGAAGTTATCTCAGAGCATATCTACATAGACAGGCATGATAGACCTGAGCGCCTCTGCTTTTGCTGGCCAGATGGCAGTCCACTGTGATTTGGCAGTGGTACAATCAAATTACTTTGGTTCTGTGCCCAAGCCTACAGTGTCTCTTAAGAGACATGTTACCTGACGCAACTTTATCAGTTTTCAAATCAGTTTTAAGCTAGCATATATAATTCTGCACTTTGGCCTGTTCTGTATCTTGCACAGTTTTCTCAATATAAACCACCTACTGCATCCACATAATCGGCCCAAATTGGTGAATTCTTGCTGGCTTGGGGAAAGGGAGAAAGAGAGATGAGCTTCTGGTCTCCCCTTCTTCTGGTCTCTATGGCCAATATTTTGCCAGTATTTGTGCATGTTTACTTTGCTCTGCTTGTACAGTGGATGGAGCAATTGGTTCAAGCTAGCTTTCACTGTGATAAATGCAGAAAGTAAACATGATTGCAATGGAGCTGGATTGGTCCCATAAGGTTCTTTAGCACAAGGCAACTATAAAAGTAAAATTAAAGGATTGCTAGATGTATGTTCTTAGCTTGGAAATGGAGAAGCAGTATTTTGGACCTTTTGAAGGGCAGCTTCATATAGAAAAAAAAGAATTCAACTACACAAAAACAGTCAAACAAACAGCAATCCCAAACAGTTGTTTATTCAAGCAGATTTTTTTTCCTTTATTTTTAATTGGATTTCAGAAATTATAATAGTGCAAACACTCAGTATAAAAGTTGCAATAAGAAATTTACATTCACATTTAACATTTCAGTCCATTCACTTTTTAACATAAAAATAGGACAAATATTCAATTGCTTTTCTCAATTTAACAATCCTGAAAAAGACTGGAAGATACTCTACAATATTCTATTTACATAAAAAGACCCGTATTATTAATGCAAATCTATCATTATAAGTTACCCAGTGTTAAGTTATTGTATTGTACTATGTATATACATACATATATATATATATAGTGTATAGTTATATAGTTACAAAAAATATGTGTAGGTATCAGTGGGCTAAAACAGTTGGAAAAATGTCATCTTGACTTACGAATTCATTTCTTAAAGCTATGACTATTTGTTTTATTTACCTACATAGATATTTCTGTTATGATACAAAAGGCCTCCTCCTGGTCCCTTTGAAGTCACTGGCAACAACACATTTGACATCAGTGGGAGAGGAACAGACCTTAAATTAAGGCCTGATCTAGCAATTCAACAATCATTGAAGTTAATATAAGCATTAGCTGTACTGGGCTGTAAATCAGACTAAAAGATCTTCGGAAACCTTGTATGCCAATCAAATAAAGAAAACAGTACATTTGGTTTTCCTTTTGAGGAATGGAATATCTCTACCTGATGCAAATGACTTCCCCCCAAAAGTCTAAACAGAATATTCAAGTTAGTTTGCAAACAATGCAGAATTTGCTGCTAATATATGCAGCTAAAGCAGCTGGTAAGATTCCTGTGGCATGGTTTTCTTACTGAATACCTAAATCCAACCAACCTCATAAACCCCCCAAACTGTATCTTGCTTTACTCTTCATTTTTTTTTTTTAATAGAGTAATAACTCCAGACACAGACTACACAACCACCCTTGAAATGGGTTTGCACTTATTTTTTAAACATGACAGCATGAATCAGGCTACCACACTCCTGTTTAACCGTGTCTCTGCAGCTGGCAGGATTCAGCCTTACTTTTCAGAGTGCTGCCAGTTGCTGGAGTCTGCATTCCCACCGCAGGGTTCATTTATCTTGGGTTTACGGTCATGTGCAGCCACTTCCTATCAATATTTTGTCAAAGCTCTTTCTATTCCCTTTAACACCTATTTGAAAACACTTTTTTAAAAAAGAAAAAGGTTGGCAACCATGTGATGGAGGACATACAGAAGAAAAAAAGCAGTAAACAACTGCAATAAAAATGTGATGGAGGTGAACAACTGAGGGTCAGTTAAGTGCAGGAGGGTCAAACTGATGACATACACTTTCTTAACAAGTGGTGCAGTGTTTATGAGCTGGAAGTCTTTTAGTCTTTTTTTTTTTTTTTTTTTTTTTTTTTTTTTTTTTTTAATTACAAAAAAAAAAGAACTGTGTGGTGTTAGGCAGGCAGGCTTGCCCAACTTCTTTTAGTCTTACTGCTATGGCATTTATTCTGTTTAAGTATTTCTAGGATGCCTAAAATTATAGATAAGCCTACAATGGACACTGTGTCTTCATGTGTAGGCAGGACAATATTGATTGTAGAATACATGCTTCATGTCTGTTTTTGCTTCCTGCCTTAGGCTACTGGATATTTAATTATAAAAAGAAGGAAACATACATTTGTTAATCTTTCCAATTAACAAATCAGAAAAATACTTCATTTGCAAGCAGAAACTATGGACATGTACCAGTAGGGCTAAAATTCACCTCTTGACAGCAAAGTACAAGGACTAATCAATACAATAAAACCTGGACAGATGTTGTTAATTGCAGTATGGGTTTTAGTGGCAGGGATTTTGAGAGATGGGTCAAATTTAGCTGAAACTGCTGAAATTATGAAGTTCTAGAATTCTCTGAATTGGATTAAATTACTCCAGAAACAGTAACTGCTCTTGGACACCGCTTTTCTGAGTGTAAAGTCTTAGAGCCTTACTTTAGTTTTTAATGTATTCCATAATGTTGTCCAAATCTACCTCTGTGTAATAATCAGGTACTTGAACACAAAACAGAAACTTGCTTTGTGTAAGTCCAAATTTGAACACTAATATGTAAATGTAAATGGAGCAACTCACAAAAGCAATTTACTTCTTTTTTCTTAATTGAAGTACAATAATATCACTATAAAATAAAAGGAGAAAGGCTATATATCGTAATTCTTTAGAAATGCAATTATCACTAAACAATGTTGTGATGGCACGAGTAGTTCATTTTCATGTACATTTCATTGAAAATGCTTGATATATCACTTGAGTGGCATTTGAAATGTAAGAATAGACAACCTTTGCACCCATGCACACTAAAGAGTAAAAGAAGTGAGAAATCACCTAAAGGACTTCAATGTGCCAACTCAAAATTGTCATAACAGAGGTCATAATTGACAGGTCTGGGATCAAAGTAGCAGATCAGGCACTTAAACAGTAAGACACAATAGTGTACAGAATCTTGGTAATTAAAATACTCTTCAGCCTTGCCCGCAATGAGGACTGTTAAACTAGGAAATGTGGCAGTGCAGATACATGCTGTAGGTAAGTGTACTGAATATATATAATCAGCACGTTGTGCAAGCGTGTTCTGAAGAGGAGGGCAGCCAGATTTTTCAAAGGAGCTCCAAGCTATCTGGCCAGATATCCTGCAAAACTCAGCTCAGTGTGTACACTGAGCTTTCTAGAAAATCTTTTCTTTATTTAACTTGGACCCACATATACCTGTCTATGGCCTTCATTTATGAAGACTTGGATCACTCCTTGCACTGGCATAGCTGTGCTGGTAGTAAACCAAAGTAGGAAAGAAAGTAATAAAAAAGGTTCACAGTGATGCACAGCACTGTTTGTTCCTGCAGTCTTATGCTGGTGTGACATGTCTGATGCCACAATAGACATAAAACAGGGAATCCCAGTATAAAGAAGCAGATCCTCTAGCATGTAGTAAGGCACAAGTAAAAACTAGTCCCTTCAGCACATTGGCTATGGATATTAACCAATGCTAATTCAGATTTCAAAGTGCTTCCTCATGATCAGAAAATAGGCATAAAAGGTAACAACCAACTATTTCTAATGATTTTGTCTGGAATTTTTAAAGCAGTTCAGCAAGAGATCTTGAATAATTTTGTGAATGTGAACAGACACCTGCTAACTCTTTGTTGTTTTTTTTTTTTTTTTTTCTTTCCCTCTTTATGCCCTTGAATTTGTCAGATTACAGATCGCCCCAGGCGGCCCAAGCAGTTTGACATTTTGAAGCATAATTAAAGAGTGATAGGCAGGCCCCACCTAACCTTTACTTGTTTTTCTATTTATTTAGATTTACTTATTTATTCATTATTTAATTTTGCTCAGAAGTGAGTGGCCTGAAAACTCTGTGAGAGATGGCATTAAGAAGAATGAAGAAGAATAAATAAATAAATAAATAAATAAATAAATAAATAAATAAAAGCCTATATGGAGTTATGGAAAAAGCCAATCATAAACAGGGTTGGGGTAGAGAAGCAGAGTCCAGATTGTCATTAGTCACAACCGTTATGCTACACTGAGATGTAAAATCCACTGAATTTGAGATGAGTTAGTTTATGACTGTTAGAAACCCTTAACTGCTGTATGAAGCCAATCATCAATACAAGGTAGTTGTTCTTACATACAAACTGGGATATGATAATCTGGAATGAGATAATCTACAATCTGATGACAGAATTGCTTGCAGGAAGTGTACTGCCTAGTTAATCCCACAATCACTTGATTAATCAAACAAACCAACAGATTCCTAAGTCCTATTATAAAACTAGCTGTAAAATACAAGAAGTCCTTGTTAATCCATAATAGAAAGTATTCAGAGTCCATCCCCCTTTTCCTCTGCCACCAACCTCAGTGTTATGCTCCTACAATACTCCTGATTTATCATACAGCACTTTTGTAAGTAATTCAAGTAGTTCCTAATTGTAGTATCATGAATATAAAAACTTTAAAAATGGTGCATGCCAAATATTTCCAAAATTTAAAGTTTGGTTTAGCAGCAATATGGAAAAATCATTTAAGAGGACTGGTTACTGATTTATTGATCTTATGCTACTACCAGACAGGGGGCTCAAACTGTGAGCCAGGCTGTAATATATAAGTGGTGCATGGCTTCAGTAGGAGCAGGAGTTGCATCAGCACAGGAGAACACAGGCAGCTCAAAGCCAGAATACCTGGTGAACCTTCTCCTAATAGTTCTGTTCAACAGTTTATGCTTAGCAATAGAAGGTTTTTAGAAAATGGCTAAAAACATTTTTAACAAAAATAAGGCAACAAAATGAATTTATATATATACATACATATATATACATATGTATGTATCTAGTAAAATAATCTATTCACATTGTGTACTTTCCACATACAATAACTTAATACCACATTAGAAATTTATTCTGGGTAACATCAATGGGCCAGTTCACCCCCTTTACCTTCCATAGTGTTGCACCTGCATACAGCAATAATGTATATGACACTTGGTCCTGCATGATGACAATACTACATCAAATGCAGTATCACAGAGTACCCACTGAATGTCAGATATTACATCATTATGAACTAGAATATCTGCTTGGTGTTTGTATTACAGTAAGTAGAGTTTATTGCTTCTAATGACCAGAAGGTACCTCATAAAAACAGCATAGATGTTGATAACACATTTCATATACTGTATTATGGAACTTGGAACACTGAGGTTGGCAGATCACAATCATTAAATTATTTTTCTTCTTATTTTGCTGTTTGCATTTAGATTTTGCTTTGCTGAACACACATGCAACTAGTGGATTTAACTTTGTGCCAGAAGTGATATGTAAAAAATATTTAGTAAAACATACTGTTTTGTACTTTTTAAATTTTTTTTTTTTTTTTTTTTTTACTGAAGTCAGGCATGAGTGGCATGCAGTATATTGCAAGGAAAACCAAAAGGACATCAATTTCCAAAGGATTTATAGTCTCCATGCACATGTAAAATGTCTGTTACAAAAATTTGTTAAAAGTGTGCCTTTTTGCCTCTTTTTATACAAGTGTACATGCAATTACCTGTCAAAGCTAAAACTATTTACAAAATTTCACACAATACATCTTTTAAAGTGAATAGTACATGAAAGGCCAATGTTTTCTGTTGTTTTGTAACACTGTACAAGATTAAAAATAAATAAGGCATTATAATACAGGTTTATCACAAATTAAAAAAAATGTTGGTTTTCACTGTAATACAAAACTCTAACTTGAAAGAACATTATGGCTAAATAGTCATCCTGCCTGGGCAGAACACATACAGAATCTGGACTTGCTGATGCAGAGAAAATACTTTGATTCTGCTACAAGCAGGTATTTATTCAACACATGAAAATGATTCTAGCTAGTTACTATTGTATTTGGATTTCTCAAAGCACTGAAATGGCACAGGTCATATACTGTTTCCTTTCAAACAGTGGCTCCCAAGAACTTTCTTTTGCCTTACAGACAAATTATGGGCAAAAATATGAAAGAGACTTTTATAATCTACTCTGTTACAGTGCTGTAAAATAGTGACGTCGGTTCAATACCAGAGTGAGACATCACTGTAACCCAAAGCAAAACTTGGCCTACAGAAGTTCAACTCCTGACCTTTGTAATCATGCTAAATCCCTGGTGATTTCTGCAGGCCTTGTGGGCCCATAAGTGATGCAGATTCAGCCCTGTGAGCTGAAGCTTTTTACTCTCAGTCTCACCTAGAGAAAGCAATGGATAATTTGTATGTGTTTTAGTGAAAACAAGAGCGCAACTAGTTACATTTAGAAGCATCTACAAATAACAATGCATTTTACAGGCTGGATAAAACAGGTTTCTACTCAATGTGAATGGAAAATGTTTGGAAATATCTAGCCAGGAATTCATCTGAATGCTAATTTGTAATCTCAGCAGAGAATAGTAATTAAAAAATCATTTAAAGATAAAGGTAGCACAGGAACACTTTGAAATTAGCTCCCAAAACAGTGAAGTAAGTTTGAACATCTCTGATACTTATTTCCTTATATAAAGAACAAAACTTTAACTATTACTATTATCTTAAAGAGAAAACGTGCAAACTGATGTGAAAAATTGTGCTTACTATTGACACACATTAACATGCCAAAATGGCATCACATTGTTGTAGGGCTCATATCTGTTAATTATTTCAAGCTAAGAGCTGCAGAAGTGCAGGATGCTATTCTACCTACAATACACCATGTCACTACCCTCAGTTAAAAGTTAGGGACTTTTGGGTACTGTGCAGCAGAACTGACTCCTTGCTGGGGCTACAGCAAGGTCACCTAGTCAACAGTTTCAAAACTTGACCAGGAAATTAATAAATGCAAGATAGGAAATGCAATTGCACCTGTTAAAGTAAGTCCAAATCAAATCCCTCAGAACTGTTTGTAAAGATATTAGAGTTGGCCACATGTGATCTTCAGCCAATAAAAGAAGTTACGACAGACTTCTCTAATTTGGCAGAAAATATCCATTTGTGGGGTTATCAGAAATCTTACTACTAGATAAGAACAGAGACATTATAGCTATCATTTAAAGCTGTTATACAAGATCTGAAATAAAACAAATGTACACAAGAAAAGGAAAAGGGGGAAAATTATATGAACAAAAAAAAAGGGAAAGCATAAAGGTAAGAGCACAGCTTCATTATATCATGATTTAAATGGATGTTTGGACTCCCCTGCTGGAATGTCTGATTAATACTGCCTATCGTTTTCATATGGCTTTTTACTCATTTGTGAATTGGCTGAACTTTTTTCATGAGTAGTAGGAAAAAATACAGTTTTTCCCATTAAAAGAAAGATAAATCAATAACAACCACAACAAAAACATTAATGTTAGGATGAGGAGAAAGTCTGGAAACTGACTTCAAATACACCATCACTGATAGCTTAAGATAGCACACACAAACTGGACTAGCTGTAGTGCCAAAAAGACATCCTGGTGCACTCACCTTGCTCCAGAGGCAAAAGGATCCCACAGGTAGCTAGCCAATGGAGAGCACCTATCTGGTCCTTTCCATTCGACATGAAAAATATTCTTACAAAAGACACTTGCCTCATTCATTTGTTGGAGAAGAGGATCAGGCTTAAAAAACCTTTGCCCAAGGTAATGGAGAACCTTTGCTACAAGATCTTCTTTGCTACGTGATTTTCCACTGACATTACTCCATGAATAGGCTGGAAAAGAGTCTGGGAATAAGAACAGTCCCCAGAATATCAGCACAGGGAGCAATTCATTTCTGCTCACTGTTAATTTAATGACAAAAGAAACAATGGCAATATGATTATATTTTGGACCTGTTTAAAAAAAAAAAAAAAAAAAAAGTAAGATATAAATACTTCCATTTTAAGGTTTGAAAGTGGATCAATGTTTATATTTGGTCTATTTGGTTATGTACTACACTATGATCTGAAGCGGCTTTGTAGTAACAGGACATGTGAAAAAAAGTTTCATTACTATCAGTGAAATTGTATCAAGTCCACTGCTACAAATATTGTGTGGCTTGGTCTCTTTGGGAGTGAAACTGAGTGATTAATGCTATTGGACGCAATAGTTTCCATTTAGGTTAAATATGTCACTTAATTGCATTGTGATTTAATTCTTATAAACCTATTAGAAAACTTAAAATATGCAGTGCACTTTGCAGGGATACCTTTTACTCAGTTTAATTTTGTAAATATTTATTCTTTTAAGTTTGTGTTCTCTATGTGTATTTATTTAAATGGCTTTGAATGGTGCCAAAACAGAATTATATAATTCTAAAATAATACCTGTGAACTGGATAGCTGTTAGGAATATAAAGAAATGCATTGACTTTTCACAGGTCAGACAGAGTGTATACACCCAACAGTTAGGAAACAATTTACATTTCTTATAGTTGTTTTAATCACAACAGTATTTGTGCTATCTTTGTAATCAAGCACCTAGCTGACAGGATACCAGGTAAAACCTTGCTGAAAACCAGTGGAGTCCCACAGCTACACAGGGAACAGAAACTCCTGCAGATTTTCTTTAACTATTTGTACATGTCTACACAAAATTTGTCCATATGCTGATTGTAGAAGAACCACATTCAGTATCCTCTTTCCACTGAAATCAGTAACAAAATAGGAAATGTGGAATATACTATATATGTTTCCTAATGTACAATCTTGACAACTTCTGCAGTTTGTTTTTTTTTTTTAACTAAAATGAAGCTTTGCATGTTTTTTGACAATTTGAAGCTTTGCTTCTCTTTTGGAAAGCAGTGAGCCTGGTTAGATTGTGCATCCCCATTATGGCAGCTGTTCATGGAGCATGTCACCAGTCATCCACAGCCAGGTAACTCTAGACTACCCCCTCCTACGCAATGTATATCACATCTAGACTGGTGTTTCAAAATGAAACGATTTATGATAGGATGTGGGCTCTATTAAAGGAAAAAGAAGTCACAACATATTCCCTTTTATGCAGGTTAAGAGCAGCCTTCACTTTCATGGTATGTTTACCAGTGTGCTCCTCAGTTAGGCAAAGTTTGACTGTGCTTGTTTCTCAGAATTATAGCTTTCTATAAATGTACAGCTTTGAGGAGTGAGCCTGGATAGAATCAAGATATAAAAAAACAACAACTATGGCATTAATTTAGAAATCAATTAAGACATAAGACCTGGCAAATATACAAATAGCACAAAGCTAGCAACAGCATGTTTGTCTGAAGTACAGGAATATTCTTTGAGCAGCTTAGAAAGGTATAGCTAAGTCCTGGAACCGAGTTACATGACCTATGCTGTTTACAAAAGCCATCCAATTTATAATACCATCCTTCTGCTCTTCGATAAAATCAGCAATATACATAAAGGAATGTTTCTATATTGCTGAAGTGTATTGCTCTATTTGGGGGGTGGCTCCTCTGTCTCACACAGAATCTGATGACCTCTGAGGAATTAGCAACTTTTAAAACTCTAACACCTTTTTTTTTTTTTTTTTTCTCCAATGGATTTTTTTTTCCAATGTAAAAAGAAAACGTATTGCTCTTCTGCCAAAATTAAAGTTCTGTTGTTTATCTATTTTACAACCTAGTGTTATTGTTTGACTTGGAATTTCTTCAAAGTTTTGGAGCATGCAAGTAGAGCTTGAAAAATACATAAGGTTTAGCAATTACCTGAATCTAGCCTTTGTTAATCTGCCACTGACAGTGCAATGAACACTTCTCATTGCTTTAACTCATGCATTGGGAGCACGGTTTTTCTGATTCTTGCTGTAGCCCAAGAGAACCTTCATCTGCCACACACTCCACAATTAAATGCAGCTTTTCTAATCCCAGACCCAACAATGCTGGCTATGACAGAAAGAGAAATCTCTTTGCTATGTCATTGTAGGTGGATGTGTAAATAAATACATATTTTAACGTTTTTCTTTTTTTTTTTTTATATATATATATAACTATATTAATTCTACGTAGGAGTGTTTGTATATGTGCATATATAAATTAAAACATATATATACACACACACTCATAAATAATTGCTTGCACGTTTATCTCATTTTTTTTTTCCATTTACCCATTAAAAATGTCAAGAAAATATTCCTTATTTCCAGAAAATCAGGTTTTGACTTTTCTAACAGAATTGCTAGCCCTTATATATTCCATCCCAAGAGTTCATTACACAGTTCCCAAGTTCTCTTTGGTTGGGTTGTAGTGGTCCTTGGTTAATGCCATGGCCTATATGACCTCTGATCTCTTGGTAAAAATTCAGGGAACCATTGCTTTCCAAGTTCACTGCAAATGGCACAACCAAATCTCCTTTGCTCTACGCCTCCTTCACAGCCGGCACAGAGGGAAGATAATGCAGTGTTTGATTTGTATGAGTGGCAGATGCTTGAACTGCTCCAAGCCCAGCATTTACGGTAAAGCTAGCAACTGAGGACACTGATGGACAGCTGGTACCCAGTTTTGTTTGAATGTTTGATTTTCCATAAGGGTATATTTTCCGCTCTAAGTTTAAAGATCGTGTTTGTGGATTATTTCCATTGGCCTTTCCTTCCAGGAAATAGGTCAACATTTCACCTTTTCCCTTTACACTGACTTTACCCCTGCACACAAATTCATAACTGCACCTCTTTAATATCCGCTGAACTTCTTCTGTAACCTGAAGAGAGGGAAAAGAAGAAACAAAAAAAGAAAAAAATATTAGCTTTTCATTTTTTTTTTCTGTTCATATAAGGTCAATCCTAAAACTGCCAACCCCTCCCTATTTTACTTATCTGTTGTGAAGTACCCATAAGCAGAATGAATTAACATGTACTGCTGCTCTTGGGCTCACTAAAAGCTTTCTTAAGGAATTTAAAATCACTGACCAAACTGGAATCTCAGAAGCAGAAATTCTGGTCTCAAGATGAATAATTACACAGCCAAATTAAGCTCTGTCTGTCAGAAGTATGTAGCCAAATTCTCCACTTTTCTAAGCTGTATCAGTTCTACTGATGGTAAGTTACTCCAAAAGGCCTTTTGATCCCTGGAGACTAAACAGGTATTTTGGATAAAGAGTTCGTTGAGATTTTGAGATGTGCAGCATTGCTTCTAGCCAAGCACTAGTAGAAAAACAATATTCTGCCTGTGTAGCATCTCCAATCCAAAGGATTTGAGGAATTTTTAAAGCCATATAAAATGCAGCAGGATGCAAATGGACACAGATCCCTTCCTTGTAGTCCTTATTCAGGCAAAATTCCTACAGCACACTGGGTGCCCCATGCAGTGTTGGCATTCCTGGGCTTGCCTCCAGCTGAGTGCAATGCAGCAGAGAACCCTGTTTCTTCTGATGGGAAACAATTTATCTGGATTTTATGAAGTAATGAAGCATATCATGGAAAACAACTACATATCTGTTTCCTGATTCATCTGGAGAATTTTGCTTTATTCAGAAAACAAAACAAAACAAACAAACAAAAAACACAAAATCAAGTGAGGCTGCATTTTTAAGGAGTCTTAAAAATGTAAACACATATAAAACAGCAGTTATATAAAGTTTGTAAAATTATCTTAGAATGCAGTCACCTGAATTTTCCCTTGCACTCCAGTACTATCCATCCGGCTGGCAACATTTACAGTGTTTCCCCAGATATCGTACTGTGGTCTTCTGGCTCCAATGACTCCAGCCACTACAGGCCCAACGTTAATACCTAAAATCAGAACAATAATGAGTTTGTTTTTTCAGTTGTTTCAAACACTACAGCATATTATTGAAGGAAAACATAAATCTTATAAAACAGACTTATCACAAGTGTCCTGGAATTCTATTGGTCATAGAACACAATGTATGTTAACACTAACTGGACTTTCGAATTTGGAAGAGTTTTAGATACAAAACAAAGACATATACATAGATATCTAATTGGAAATGCAGTATGATAAACAATATAAAAAATTAGCCCATTTGTTGATTTTATTTTTTTAAATTATTTTTAAGAAAAGAAGAAAAGTAGTGGTACTACACAATTTGTCTGTGGAAATATTCAAGAAAAATTTTTAAAGACCTTTAATTGTTTGCTATGACTTCCACTGTGGCTGTTCATACAAAGCCTTTCTAGTGGGGGATTTTCCAAGCTGAACAGAAATAGTGGCCTTGAAAACACAATGAATGGGGTAAGAGAAGCATGTCATAGTGGTTATCACTACTAGAAAACTCAGGACAACTCAGAACAGGTTGTAAGAAGAAAGTATGTGAAAACAGCTCAAGCATCTTTTTCAGGAAAACACTGGGCTTCCTTCTACATTTCTGACAGATTTTGACACTTGTTTGAAAGAAAAAAATGGGATGTTCTTTTTTCTGAGTGCCCTTTAGGAGCTGTAAATGTGAAATCCTCCATAATGTTCTACGCAAAGTCTTTCCCAGGCAAGTTATACAGCAGAATGGGGTTTAGATATTTGTCTTCTACCCCTTTCTGAACCTGGAAAAAACAGTTGTAACATGGTTCAAAAAGAATTTCAGACTTCTGATTATCAGGATATACAGAAGGTCAAAGATGTATCAGTCTGCTGCTGCCATCCTTGTTGTCTTTGGTCTTTCCTACTATCCTGCTGTTAGCAGCCTCACTTTTCCCCTTGTCTAGCTGGTTTTCATTGGAGAGCAGTGAGACAGGAGGAAGGAAGGGAAGAGAAAATCTTGCTCCTTAAGCAGGCTGGGAAAATGTACTCACAGAGGTAAGGCTTGAAATAGCATATAAAGGATTCCATGGGAAGGACCGTGCTGTGAAGACCAGAGAATTTTATTTGTTGGATTAAACAGCACTTATTCACCAAGACAGGTGTGAAGACTGGCAAAAAAAAAAGTGTAATAACAGCATAAAAAAAAAAAAAAAAGCAAAGGTAGAACTTCTGAAACTGTACACCAAAGCCTAGAATTCTGGAGAAAAGCTCCCCTGTGCACTGAAAAATATCAAGATGCAAGTTGTTTTGATTTATATTTTAATAAAATTAAATCTCTCTCTCTCTATATATATATATATACAAGATATCTACATATTCAAATATGTATAGATCATCTATACATATAGATCTACAATATAGATATACAATAGAATCTCTATTACTGCTATAAATCCTGGACTATAAATGTGGTCAAGTTTCTGTTTCAAAACTTCCATCCATGAAATAAATTAAGAATTTTTGTTCAAACTGTGTCCTGGCAGAAAGGACTGTTGGAGGTGATTTGGAGGGGGAGGTGCTGATCTCTTCTCATTAGTGGGAGAATCAAGTGGGAGAATCATCAAGGGAATGGCATGCAATTGCGTCAGAGGAGGTTCAGATTGCATATTAGGAAAAGAGCCTTCACCAAGAGGTTGGTAGGGCACTGGAACATGCTCCCCAGGGAAGTGGTCAGGGCACCAAGCCTGCTGGAGTTCAAGGAGCATTTGGACAACATTTTCAGACATATGGTTTGATTTTTGGGAGGTACTGTGTGGAGACAAGAGTTGAACTTCGTGATTCTTGTGGATCTCTTCCAACTCAGGATATTTTATGATTTTTATGAAAAGTTCCCACCACACTTTTAATGCCAACAATGTCTATGCAGATGCTGGAGTACCTAACAGTTAAATACAGCTGGAATTAGTTTGCACCTGTTAAGCAATGTAAAGCAATGTAAGCCACAATATTAGATACAGTAATAATATTGTATAAAAATATTAGTGCCGTTTCCTTTTAGGTGCGCATAGACTTAGACACTGGAATTGGACACAGGTCTAATTCTTTAGTACTGATGATGACCATTCATGCTGCTCATCTTCTACATGGATGTGCACATTCTACAAGAAGGCTTCTCAGTTTTATTCAGGAATTCAGGGCAGGCAGTCCTTTCCAGACAGTACAAGGAAAGTTAAAAAACAACAGTGTTCCTCTTGTGTGATAATTGTAGAATGTGACTTACCTACTCGTAGGACAAAGTCGTTGTAAGACTGATAGTTGATTTCATCAAGAACGTCAAACATCTCTATTGCAAAATCTGCCAGTGCACTCAGATGGGAAAAAATTGATTTTTTAGCCTAGAAACAAAATGGTGTTAAACATTAGATTTGTTTGGTACTAAGAAGCAGCTGAAATACCGATATGAAAAGCAATGAAAGGCCCAAGTTGGATGGCTTAGGGAAGGAATTTAACCTATTATGCTGCCCGTGAAAGGAACTTTTGATGGTGATTACAGCATATGCACTATTTTCTCAAATACTGATTCTCCCTTCCCTTCCCTTCCCTTCCCTTCCCTTCCCTTCCCTTCCCTTCCCTTCCCTTCCCTTCCCTTCCCTTCCCTTCCCTTCCCTTCCCTTCCCTTCCCTTCCCTTCCCTTCCCTTCCCTTCCCTTCCCTTCCCTTCCCTTCCCTTCCCTTCCCTTCCCTTCCCTTCCCTTCCCTTCCCTTCCCTTCCCTTCCCTTCCCTTCCCTTCCCTTCCCTCTTTTTTCCTTTTCCACTCCTATCTTTTTCTGATTTCTGGGAAGAATGGAAAGCACAGTTCCCATGGTTAAGTTGTTCTGTTGCTAGAGAGCTGCAGATGTTTGTTGTGAGCATTTCACAGAATATAACCTGGTTTCTTACAAAACTACTTTGCCTGATGATTATTAATAGCTACAGTTCTGCCCTTTTCTCCCTTTGGGGATTTTGCTAGATCCCAGCTCCATGGGTCCATGTTGTTCCCATTGACAAAATTCCTGTTATGTTTAATCCTGCGAGATACAGAACAGCTCTATTTTCTTTCCTTTCCAGGCAAGCTGAAGTGATTTGTTATAAAACATACCTAAATGAACTACAGCAAAAGAACCAGAAAGGATCAAATAAAATAATGAAGTATCAAGATAAAAAGAGAAAAAGGAAAAGGAAAAGGAAAAGGAAAAGGAAAAGGAAAAGGAAAAGGAAAAGGAAAAGGAAAAGGAAAAGGAAAAGGAAAAGGAAAAGGAAAAGGAAAAGGAAAAGGAAAAGGAAAAGGAAAAGGAAGAAAAGGAAAAAGAACCCCCCAAAACAAAACATAAAGAAATACTTTTTACACCTACAGTCTAATTAAACTGTTGAACTCATTTTCAGAGAACATTGTTGATTCCAAAAGTTTAGTTAGATTCAAACATACTTATACAAATTAATGGAAGAAACATTTGCTATGAACTGGTAAATAGATATTATCTGTAGATCTAGAATTTCTTAAACAGCATATCATTAGAAAGTAGAAAACAGAGATTTGCATGTTTGCTCTCTAACTCATACCCTTCCCCCAGTATCTACTGTTGGCTCATTAAAGATAGGTTACCAGGGTGGACCTTTGACCTGACTCAGTATTGTTGCTCTCACGTTGTACTTTAATTTGAATAATAAATATGAATTCTTGAACAGATTTACAAAGTGAAAGTCGGCTAAAGGTAGGATATGGTGAAAGAAATACAGGGTCATTGGCTGTCTAGCTTCAGTACGGTGTTTCACAACATGGCTGTGGTAGCTGGCATGAGATGAGAGGTTACTGGATTTTTGACATGATAGTGAGATTTTATAAATTGAATGTGCCTGAGAAACCTGAGAAACAGGCTGCTATTTGCTTTTCTCAGCTTAATTTGAAAGTGGTCCTCCATGTGTTTGGGAAATTAAAAAAAATAGAGAAAACACAAACAAAAAATGATTAAAATGAAAAACTTGGGCAAGTCCCAGTTTTTTGGAAGGATAGTTTTCTTTACACGTTTCTTGCAATGTCAGCTAGCTCCACTCTTTTCCAGCCTCACAAAGACAAATATAAGAATAAGAATTAAGTTTAAAGATAAAAAGGCTGGTGGCTACACTTCTAACAGAGAGGGTGAAGAATATTGAATGTCTGGAACAAAGAGAAGTCTATGCTTTTATTAAATCTCTAATCTTTACATTCCTTTTCCTTCCAATGTAGTCTTGCCTGATGCATACTTTGATTTCCTGCATTGCCTCTCATGGTTGCAGGAGAGATGACAGGTCACAAATACAGGATTTACTATAGATGGCATATGTGTCTCAAAAGGATTACTGCCACACTCTTTTGAACTTGCACTGAAAACCACAACAAAGTCAGGATCCTAGTAAAATCACAGATGTAATTTACAAGGACTCCACACATGCAGTGAACTTACATTGTGCAGATCTACAAAGAACCTGGTAAGTGTGCTGCCCTGATGATGTAACTAGCAATGAATTATTTATTTAAATAACCGAAGAAAGGTTAATAGAAAGATCGGCATAATCGTCACAGCAAAACCACCCTGACAGAGGCAATGTGAATTTGCTATAGGCACCTGCTGAAGTCAAGCTGCAGAAAAAAAGAAAAAAAAAAAAAAAAAAAAAGTCCTGCAAAATATGGGATTAAAATATTTAACTTTATAAGTGTACTGAGTTCCTATGTGTGTAAGTATTTTCAGTTAAGAGCAGAGTTAACCACATACACAACTTGTGCTCATGTCCTAAACCTCGCACAAAATCCATGGCACACAATTAGAGGCTGCACCAGATTTTCTTATGAAGCTGGGATACCACTGGCAGAGGGGAGACCAGGAGCACTTGAGTCTGGTATGGCTTACAGTGGACATATCTGGCTCTGTAGGGCAGTCCAGGGACTGTGTGGACAGGGCAGTGATTGTCTGGACATGGTAGGCTACCCAGGATCATCATACTTCTAATAAATGGCTGCATGCTGAAGACCTAGCAGGAAATTGCCAAGAGGATATGAACAATTCCTGCCCACTTGCATCACAGAAGATACCACAGAAGAATTGAAAACCCAAGTTACAAATGAAAATATTATCTGTGATCACAAAAGATCTTTAAATTTTTGAGAGTTTGGAATGTTAAATAAATTCTACCTGTACAGAAAAGATCAAAATTTGCCCCAAGATTTCAGGAAAACCCAGGGTCCTGTACAAGACCATCTGCAGTGATTTAAAATACATTAATATGATAAGCTCAGAGCAGTACCTTTAGTACTGGACTAACTCAGCTGACCCTTCAGTTAGCAACTATAAAATACAAGAGATAAACATGTTTAGGTTTTGGAACATATGCTACTGAAGTTAAGCAATAACACACGTGTTTTCGGGATTATAGTTCAAAGAGCATTTATACCAGACACAAAGTATGCCTTTGCCTGTTTGTATGAGATCATACGGAACAAAATTCAAAGAATTTTCTGCCTTCCTCAGGAACCAGGAGTCAAACATTTTCAGCATAAACTCAACATTTTAAAATGTCTTTTTATAATGTCCAGATTTCTACTCTAGGAAAAATTAAAATAAATAAATAAATAAGTAAATAAATAAAACACCTTGCAGACCAGAAAGTAAGTTGTGATACACTCCACTGTGATTCTAATAGTTGATTTCAATGTTGCCTTATTTATTCATTTAATGTTGTTGGTTGTTCTTAGAAAATTTACAGGCAATCTCCTGCCTCATTTTGCTTTTACCCTCTAATTCAGTGTTATTTTTTAAATTTTAAACCATATGCATGAGTTCATCTCTACAACACTTGTACGTGTGTATCAGAACAGGCATGCATATCTACCTGTACTCATGCAAAACATTTGCAGTACTATTTAACATCTTTGTCAGCAACATGGGCAGTGGGTTTGAATGCACCGTCAACAAGTATGCAGATGACACACTGTGTGCTTGCAGCCCAGAAAGCCAACTATATCCTGGGCTGCATCAAAAAGATTGTATGTAACAGGTCAAAGGAGGTGATTCTCTCCATCTATTCTGCTTTCATAAGTACCCCACATGGAGTACTGCGTTCAGCTCTGGGCACACAGATAAGACATAGATGTGTTACAGTGGGTCCAGAAGAGGGTCATGAAGATGATCAGAGGGCTGGAAAACCTCTCTTATGAAGAAAGGCTGAGAAAGTTGTGGTTATTTAGTTTAGAAATGAGAAGGCTCCAGAGAGACCTTATAGCAGCCTTTCAGTATTTAAAAGGGGCCCTATAGGAAAGATGAGGAGAAACTCTATCGGGGGTACAGTGATCAGACAACGGGTAACAGTTTTAAACTAAAAGAGGGCAGGTTTAGATATAAGGCAGAAATTCTTCATGATGAAGATGGTGAGGTATTGGAACAGGTTGCCCAGGGAAGTCATGGATACCCCAACCCTGGAAGTGTTCAAGTCAACACAACAGGTTGTGTTGAGCAACCTGGTCAAAGGGGGTAGAAATAGATGATCTTTGAGTTTCCTTCCAATCCAAACCATTCTATGATACTATGATTCTATGAATAGGGAAGAGGTCTCAGGAGATTCTGGGAAATCTGAATGCATGGGTTGCCTTCATGTGTTCATTATATTGCTTGTATAATTAATTTTATTAATAGTTTATTAATACATTATGCCTTTTAAATGTAGTTATTAATTTGAACACAATATATTTGGTATTCTGCCAGGGGATTCTGTTTTTCCAGATGCTGCATACAAATCTAGTAAATAGATTCTGGGTTTAAAATACTACCATTCTGACTTAGGAGCTTTTTACACAGATCCTTTACAAAGAATCCAGATTTGCAGACAATCAAATACAAATGCAGGCATGTGAGAAGTTGCTAGGATAGCAATTTTTCTTTTCAAGCTAATGATGTTATTTGAATTTCAGATTTAAGTTGTTGTAAAGAAATAAAACAAGCTATCTGTAATCACACTGAGTTGGTTGTGTTCCTGGTGTTCCTTTGAAAACTGAACGAGAACAGTTCCACCACATTGACTGTCATATAAAATCTTCTTACCTTAGTTCCTGAAGTAGGTACAAGTCCCACAGCTGCCATATATGTACTTCCAATTGTCTTGATCTTTTCTATGTCCTTATAATACTCTTTGTCCATAAGCTTTGTTTAAAACATAAAACTGTTAAATATTACATAATATTTTAGACAAGCAACCATAGTTAACAAATAATGTGCAACTTGATTAAACCATATTATGGTTTGCTGAGGTAAGTTGAGGCTTGCTTTCTTTGTGGTCATTTAAAGAAAAACAAGCAAACAAACAAACAAGAAAATACCACTGACTTGCATTTTAATACTTTTCTTACAGTAAAGGAATTTGAAGTCAGATTCATGTCCTCAAATGTACAAAACAGGCACTTTGGAGAGAGGCCCAGTTGGTTCTCAATATAGTACTGTTTTATTAAACAGTTCAAAATATGTTGAATTTTTACAAAAAACCTCTGTTGATAGAAGTTTGGTAGAACTGATATGGTCAAAAGACAAAACATTTAGACCTTACCTCATCAAAATCAGCAATAATTTCATTTAGCAGGCGTAAACACTCCACTCCCATATTATTGCCATCCAGTTCAATGTAGAAATCATTGAAATTTGGGATGGAAGCAAACATCACTCCCACTTGTGAATATGACTGGTAATAAAGGTCCTGCAGTACATGAACAGATATAATTTTTGTTTAAAAAGTTTAATCTAAAACAGACATTATTATTATGATACCTATTCTGATACTTATTCTACTGCTAAGCAGCAAGAGCAGTTGCCTGGATAGCTAGGACAAAAGTCATCAGTTTGGGTAGAGAGAGAGCCAGTCCTATTGAATATAAATAAACAAATGCAAGATCTCTTCCCTTAAAAAAAATCCACAGCATAAAAGTAAAACCTAAGCTATTAAAGCCATTTAAAACAAACAAACAAACAAACAAACAACAAAAACAACCAAAATGTAGTCTCTTTTCCCTGTGTAGGGATGAAGTGACTGAAAAATTCATAGAAACTCTGAACAGTTTTAGAACTTCTTTTATTGTGTGAGAAATACCATAGCATTTTCTCAGTTCTGTTTTACGGTTAAAATAGGAGACAGGACAGTCTTACCCTGCAGCACAAAACCAGCAGCCTTGCTTTTTCATCTCTTTCCCTGAGTTGCAGAATCCTGTATTCAGCATTAGCAATATAATCTTGTTCTGCCTGGTAAAGCTCCTATTTAAGAATTCAGAGAGCTAACAGAAAGTATAATTGCAGTTCTGCAGTTTAAATATATTGGTCCAAACTCCAAAGCACAGAGACTCATAATTTAGAAGAGCAGTGTTGTGGTCATTATGGCCACAATTGCTGCAGTTATTGCAGCTGCTCTAGAAAAAACGTGGTAATGTCTGCTTGAACCAGTGTTCACTTCATCACTGTGGACTTTGAGGTTAAAAGCTATTGTAGCTTCTCTGGATGAGTAAAATTCTGTTTTTACTTGTAAAGGCTGAGTTTGGTAATATGGTGTATTTACAGAACTAGAGTGGTTCAAATGGAAGCTTCTGGCAATTCACACACCTCACCACTCAGAACCAAACTGAGCTCACGAAATACTCTGATAAATTCCAATCCTCTAATTTAATTGAAAAAGAAATTTTTGATTTGCATGCAGACACTCAGCTGCATTGATGTTGAATATTACAGAATTCCCTTATCCTGCTTTTTCTTAAAATTCTTCAGAGAAAGAGGACAATACAGAGAAAGAAATAATCCTGATCTAATTCCTGCATACAAGTATTTACAAACCCATTTATTTTAATTTGAATGCAATTTTATAAGTCCAAGCTTTTCTTGAAAGTATACAGTTGAAAGTTGACCCAAGCTGCAAATGGTCACATTTATACAACATTACCATATATTTAAACCTTATCTTGGTTTACCATATTCCTTGGATTAGACATAAGAAAGTGCTGTGCAACATGTGCTGGCAACAGATTGAAGAGAATTCGTTTATTATCCAGTTTGACTCTCTCCATATCATCTCTCTCTTCTTCTGCCTGTAGGGATAAAGGAAAAGAAAATCTTTTCCAAAATGTAAAAAAGAAAAATTAACTGAAACCATCAAAAACATACTTTGAAATTAAACTGAGCAAAACAGTATCTATGAAGTAGAGTGAGAACAGTAGCATCAGGGGTTTTTTACCTTTAAGTTCTTACTAATTCTAAAGTCACTAGGCTGATGACTACTTTCAGGGCTTAATCAACTGTGTATTGGTGTCTCACAGGGACCTCTGCTCTTTAAATGGGCACTCTTAAAAAGCTATTAGTAATTCCCCTTAAGTCACATTGAAATTAGAGGTGAATTACTTCTTTTTTAGGTAGGTAGAAATACTGACAGCACTATCTGAACCACCTTTCAAAAAAGGGAAGCTTAGAGAATCACTAGTATTTAAAGCAAATCTATGACACTTTGCAGTAAAATAGAAACTGACCTGGTAAAACAGATTTAACAGAGAAAACCGTTTTACATTTGAACATCCTCAAGAGCGAAAGGCAATTTAAAAACAAATATATATTTTAATGTAAAAATAATTATTTCTACGGCTGTCTTTAATTACAACAGTATTTGTCATGAATACATACAAAATTCCTGTGCACAACAGAGATTCTACAATTCATGAGAATGACAGCATTAAGAAAGTGTCTAAGAGTTAACACAGCTAAGCTCTTGTGTCTTATTTTACTCAAGGTTCTTGTGTCTTATTTTAAGTGACTTTGGTCACAGGAGCCAGTGAGGGCCACACATAAGGAAGAAATTCTAAAAATCAGATCCTTTATCTGAAAAATACTAACTATATAGAAATCTCTTTTTAGTACTCCCAGGTTTGCAAATTCCAGCCTAATCCTTCTTAAACTCTTCCGCAACATTATTTGCTCCTTGTTCTGAGAGGTGCTTTGAGCCCTACGTTCTGATTTTCACACAGCCCTCTGAGGAGGAAAGCAAACCAATGACATATTTTCTGGACCTTTTTTGATCTTCCTGTTTTCTGCCTTTCAGGGGAATGCAAATGAAAATTTTCTTCTCTCCTTGTGACTCATGAACTCCTGAGCTCAAAGCTACTCTTTGAGTAGCTGAGATAAAAGGATGTATAGGCATCACCCTTTCCCAGGCAAAATAGACATTGCAAAGGGAGGAGAACTTGAGGCTGCAGAAAGAATAAAATAACACAGATCACAGGTGTTTACATTCTTGGTGGAAATAGTATTTAGGCAGCTAAATAGCAACCAAATCTTCATCTATTTGTTCCTGTTCCTGTTGGCTCATTAAGGAAAGCTGCTACCATGATATTCACACAGTAGCTGCTGGTTCAAAAAACAAGATAGATTATTGTGACAATAAAAAAAATAAACAAAATCCATAGGCATGAGTGATATCATTTTTAACATGCTACTTTTTGGTTGTACCTGTTTGGTATTCATGGCACCTAGGTCATTTTGCAGACTTTAACTGTATTTGAAAAGATGCAGTATTTAAAAGCAAACTTTGCTTTTTCTTCACATCTGGTGACAAAATTTAGAATGTTCATTGGTACTATGGCATTTCACATCAATATAATAAGCAGTTATCACATTTTATACAGTCACACAGCATCCCACAGTATTTACATTGCTGGTAACTCGTTACATGTCTGTTCAGGAAGTGGTCTGTACTGTTTTATCACTTGAGCGCTCAGATGGCTATTTAATAGGCATAAAAATGCAGTAGTAATGCCACCAACTGACTAGTTATCACATGGAAATCCACTTTTTCAGGATACAGCTAAGAAGAAATTGGGCACTGGTGCTCCAGAAACATGATCCTTGTACCTGAAGGTGGCACTAAAACCACAAAGAATAGACCCATCACAGTGTCTGCAGGACAGGATTTTTGGACACAAAGTGTATGTACACATGGCAAGTCATGCCTGCCAATCATAGAATACGTATTTCTTACAGGTGTAACACATTAGAAAAGATAGGTAAATGATATTCTAGTATTCCCTAAAGAATGCAACAATCAGTAACATAATAGCATTATTTTTACTTTCCTCTTGTTACAAATCCTGGATAAAAAAAAAAACACATTTGTGTCAGTTTTAGCTTCCTCATAAACTTTTTGTTGTATTTATTTTTTATTTTTAGCTTTGTTGATTCATTTATATATAAAAAAGTGATTAAGAGTCATAAATAAGGGAAATGCTCTTATATTTGCTATTTACAACTATTGTCATATGAGGCACATAAAGTTTCTCAATGGTGTTATGTAAAAACCGAAATTCTCTTCCCATTGCCTGTTTAAAAAATAAAATAAAATAATTGTTTCTGAAAATACTGTGATATTCAGAAAAGTGAAATTTGACACAGAAAAAAGTGAACAAAACCAAAAAGAACCTGTATGACCAATGACATGTGAACAGTAAGTACAATATAAATGTTTTACCGACTCATTATCAGTTAGAAAATGTTGTGCTTTCTTTTGTTTGTTCATTTGTTTTTCACGTAGTATACCTAAAACTTGCTGCATTACTTCTGTTCTTGTTATATAACAGATGCATTTGCATTAGATTACCTTTTCTCATAAATGCAATTTTAAAAGTCAGCTTTGTTTCTCTGCTTTTTCTCAAAACACAGTTTGGTGCTTTCCTCTAATATTAGCATAGATCACTGAGAATCTAGCAATATATTCTTCTTAATAATGTCATTATTTGCAGGATACTTTCAGTTTTAAAATATCATTTAGTTAGTACTAGTCTGTTTGTGGTTCATGATGAAGTAAATCAAAAAAATATTGACAAAATCCTTTCTATTACAGCTGTATGCCACTAATTGTTTTATTCATCAGAGATTTTATTTATTTATTTATTTATTTATTTATTTTTTACAGGATTAGCACTGCAATCAGATTACTAAAACTATGCAAACTTCCAGAATAGCCCTGGAGTCTGAAGTTCTTCCAGTCATGAGCTAGCACCAGCAGAACTTCCTAAACTCCATATTGCACCATGTTATCTCAAGTCTTTCACACTGCACTGGCTGGCAACTGGGATATGTGAATCTCCAGCTCTATTAGTAGTTCATGCAATTCAGTGTTTGCACAACGAACCACTACACTCGCCCTGTAAAATGGAAGAAAATCTCTGAAGATCATGTGCATTTATGTGAACAATTTTCTAAAAATTCTGCTACTGAGAAGATAACCAAGTTAAGCCTAATATTTTGATGAAAAAATAATACTTCAGCCACAGGGAAACATGACCAAGAATGCTGTTAAACCATGTACAGGACTCCTGCAGTCCAGGAGCTGAGGAGAACCATCACTAAAGATGTTTTTTTCCCTTGTCTCCTCTTAATGGTTGTTAAACAATTAGTAGTTTAGAGTCTGCCTATTATTCAAAGGCAATTTTAACCTTTAAAAAGGTTAAACCAGGGGATATTTTTTCCTCTTGGAAATTATAGTTGGCACCACAACAAACACAGACTATTTGGTCCAAAACAAATTTTGGAGGCTGACAGGCACAGCACATATAGATACTGGGGTCATAGAAAAATAATAAAATGAAGTGGTCATGCATTCTAGACTCAGTTAAACAGCATGGAGTCCTCAGCAATTATAGAATGTGATAAGTTTAAAGCTTACTCAAATGATAACTAAATGATAAATAAAAAACACTCACATATGTAAGTAAAACACAGAGGTAGGCATGGTTTTGGACATTGAGACAAACAAAAACTCCCAACAGAACTTAACTGCTAGGTAGAAAAACTTTATGAGTAGAAGAAAATAGAGCTAAATCATTCTTGATTTCTCCATTCTAAGTAGCACAGTAATGCCATGGATGTGTTTAACCCACGTGTTGCAGTCTTGATCTTACATGTAAAAGCAAGCACTCAAATGATTTAGACAGTTCCCTTAACAACATAGAATCATAGCATCGTAGAATCATAGAATAATTAAGGTTGGAAAAGACCCGCAAGATCATCTGGTCCAACCATATCCTTACCACCAGCATTGCCCAATAAAACATCTTCCTAAGGATCACATCCAACCTTTCCTTAAACACCCTCAGGGACAGTGACTACACCGGCTCCCTGGGCAACCTGTTCCAAAGCCACTCTTTCTGAGAATAAATGTCTCCTCATTTCCAACCTCAACATCCCCTGGTGCACCTTGAGGCCATTCCCTCTTGTCCTCTTGCTAGTTATTTATGAGAAGAGGCTGACCCCCAGCTCCCCACAACTTCCTTTCAAGTAGCTGTAGAAAGCAATAAGGTCTCCCCTGAGCCTCCTCTTCTCCAGACTAAATAACCCCAGTTCCCTCAGCCGCTCCTCACAGGACTTGTGTTCCAGGCCCTTCAGCAGCTTTGTAGCCCTTCCATGGACACACACCAGGGCCTTGATGTCTTTTCTGTAATGAAGGGCCCAAAACTCTCAGCCATGTATTTATCAGCTTTGTTTTCTGGGTCCTGTCAGTATGCCTCCTTGCCACTGAAGGGATAGATGAAAACACCACCTGTACTCCTGTTCTATCTACTAACTACACCAATCCCCTGAAGTCCCTTTAGATAGCCTTCAGGCTTCTCTCAATGATTTCATCGCTGCCAGCCTGAATCATCAGTAATGGATAATAATCGGAGGGGAAAACCAGGCCAGGAAGTGTCCTGGTAATGGCCCTGACCCAGGCCCGAGGGAGGCAGCAGACTTCCTATGGTTAGGGCCTTGCTGACTTATGGGGTCCTCTGTTCCTCTCAGAAGGGAATCACCTATGACAATTAACATAGTTAACAGCATGTAGGTGTGAACAGGTTGTAACCTGTATGAAATACAGGAGTATAAAAGTGTAAGATCAATCATAATGACAACTTCCAAATTCCATCAAACCAAACTTACATCTTCTTCAACTTCCTCTTTCCTTCAGGGGTCAGTGTGACACACTTTGGAAGTAGGCATAGGAGTGCTGGGGAGTGAGGGGAAGCAGACTTTTCCTGACACTCCTGCTTATAGCTAATATAATTTCTATATTTTTTTCCTGTGAATATGATAGTTAAGAAATGTATTTTCAAAAAAAAAAAAAAAAGCCCCGGGGGGTATCTACATAAGTTTATTTAAATAATAATAATAAAAACAAGCAAACATGGATTTATTTTCTTTATCTCAAGTTTATACTGGTAACAGTAATTTTCCCATGTTTGAAATTTAACGTGCATTCATAATGTACCTTACATATATTACTTCGCTAATGATATGCTGTTTTAGAACAATTACTGTCCTGGTTTCAGTTAGAACAGAGTTAATTTTCTTCCTAGTAGCTGGTAGAATGCTATGTTTTGGCTTAGGATGAGAAGAGTGCTGATAACACCCCGATGTTTTAATTGTTGCAGAGCAGTGCTTATACCAAGCCAAGGACATCTCAGCTTCTTGCTCTGTCCTGCCAACAGGCAGGCTGGGGGTGCAGTAAGAGCTGGGAGGGGACAGACCCAGGACAGGTGACCCAAACTAGCCAAAGGGGTATTCCATACCATCTGATGTCATGCTAAACAATATATAGGGGTGGCTAGTCGGAGGAGGGGGCTGGACTGCTCGGGGTTAGGCTGGGCAGCGGGTGGTGAGCAATTGCATTGTGCATCACTTGTTTGTACATATTATTATTAGTAGTACTATTATCATCATTGTATTATTATTATTATTATTATTATTATTATTATTATTATTATTATTATTATTATTATTTTCCTGTCTTATTAAACTGTCTTTATCTCAACTCACGGGCTTCACTTTCCATTTCTCTCCCCTGTTCCAGAGAGGGAGGGGGGAGGGTGAGCAAATGGCTGCGTGGTGTTTAGCTGCCGGCCAGGCTAAACCACGACAATTACAAACAAAAAATCACTTCTCCAAAACAAGTGAAATTTATACATCTCTGGAAAGAAGGTTGTAATAACTTTTCTTTGTAAACCCCAACAGACATGAAAGATTTTGACTGTCTTAGTTCTACTGATTTTTCTGAAAGTACTTGTAAGCAGTTTCATAAAGTTAGACATAATTCCATGTACATGAGTACTAGAAATCCTATGACTTACCTGCACAGCCCAGAGGTAGTCCAGACGTAGCTTCAAGTCCACCTGTCTGGAATGCAGTGCCAAAGCACAAGAAAACAGCAAAATAGCTAGTATTGGTTCATAGCCACGCATATAAAAGGAGCCACCCCTTAAAAATAAAAGGAAAATAAATGTATTATACCAGGTTTTCTAATAGCAAATAATCTATATTTTTAATATAAAATCTTTAGTTTGGGACCTGTGGGTACTAGCCTTTTCTGAAAAGGCTTATACTGGTAGGGTGCTACATGATAGTACTATGACTGCATCACACCAACATTCAACTTCTTCAGCACTTTATGACATACGTTATCATAATATGTGTGCATACTTTTATTTAGAAAATACAAAACCCCTCAAAATTCAAAAGCTTAAATAAAGCTGGAATTAGTTGAGGGGTGCTGAAATATGAAAGTGAAGTTTTTAAGAGTTTTTTTTCTGTTTCATATTTCAATTATACTGCAGCATAAACAGCTGAGGTATGGTAGGATAAAACTTCAGAATAATAGAGCAACAATTGTTAGTTCCCCAAAGCTTATATACTGATGATTGGTATTACTAGATCCTACAGTTGCTGGAAAAAGGATGGCTTAAGTATTTCTCATGTTCTACAGAGTATAAGGCCTTAAGCAGCATTGAATGCTTGAGCACAATTCACAAATGAATAGTAAATGTAATGACTATCTATAACGAAATGTGCATTGCTTTAACTTTGCAGGATACCTACCCCACTGCTTTTCTATAACCACTGAGTTCCAGAATAACTATGTACAAAATTGTAACAAAAAGCAGGAGAATCATTTTTGGCAAGGAAGATACACGTAGAAATATTGCCAAGGTGAGAGTCCCCACTACACAGGAAAGGAAAGCATAGTGGGCTGTGTCACATGGAAGTTCATTCATTGTTTTATTTGTTCCACCAGGAGAAATGATAACTATTGAACTGCTGGAATTGGTATTCCAAACCCAAGGCATGCAGCCAACCTAGAAAAAATACGAGAAGGGAAAAGGAAGAAAGTAAGTTAAATGTGAAATAAACAGAAATACAGCTGCTGTGGGGACTGACAGTAGTTAATTTATAATTGGGAAGAAATTGATATGGAGTTCCCAGCCATCTCACTGCTATAATAAAATCTCTCTCCTTTTCCTTGAATGCTTTATTCAGTTTTAGGTGGGAGACGTGCTTTGTTCATTAGATGCCAGCAGGGCCAACTGATTGAAGTCAGGGATTAGTTGAATAGTTTCCCTCTCAGTGCTCAAAACCAAGAGATTCTCAAGCCAACATATACCTGAAAAGCTTATGAACTTCAGTAAACCTTGTATGTGGTTATTTGGGTTAGAAATGCTCTCGCACACAACCCAGAAATAAATGTGTTTGTTTATAAACTATGTAAGCTTTATCAATTTCAATTAATCAATTAAATATAAAATAAAATATATTTTAATCTCTGTTTGAAAAGCTAAGAATGAATAATATATTTTCTCCACCTCTGAGCTAATTTTGTTATCACATATGATTCAAATACAACATCTTGTCTTTATTTATCCATACCATTTCAGTTATCTGAGGAGCTCTATTTCCTCTCTTGGCTGGGGGGTGTGGGGAAGTTTTGGTGCATTTCCCATGATAAACATGAGGAAGTTTAATCAGATTCTTCCAAAGGCAATGTCATATACAGATCTCTTTCATACAAGGAAGGCAAGGAAGGGAGGAATTGCTGTGAAACAGTGCAACTCCCTAGAGCTCCAGACTTAACTGCACTCCAACATTCATCCCTTACTACGGTAGAGGATTAGAGTTAACATAAACAGGGAGAGTGGGACTGTAGTGTGATACTGATTTTAATAGGCACTGCCACATAAGCCTTGCCCTGTACTTAAACTTCTCTTTTGAAGTGTGTTATTAGACCCTTTTATTTCATCCTGACCACTCACAATGAAATTTTATAGCATGCTGTAAAATAACTGACAATGTGAAAGGTTATTAAGCTATATATTTTACAGGGGATTGTAGTAATTCAGAAAGATGAGACATGAAAGATAAAATGTAAGTTAAACTCATAATGGCTAACATTATGAAATTATAGAGACTGAGGTGAAAAATTGTTTCCATGTGATTTTGTTTGATGTCCTTCTTGAAAAGGCTACTACAGTCATCTGAAAACATAGACTTGCATGAGAACTTTGTACATGATGCGCAATCTTTCCAGGAAAACATTATGTGCTCTTAACTAAGTAAAATCTCAACACACAGCTTCTCTGCTAGCTGAGAATTCTGGAGGCATTATTTTGCAGGAACTAATAGTTTCTACTCATTAAACACTTCTAAGCATTTCAGTGGTTACAGGCTCTTTCTGCTTCAATAAAGGATAAAGCTATATGCATTTGTAAGTTGTAATTGGATGACCCTTCTTAGAGGCCAGAACTAAATTCTAATCTGTCTTCCTCCACTGATGTTTGAGGCTGCTCTAGCTATTATGAGCTCTGCATTTCATTTTCACCATCTGTAAGCAGTAAAAATGGCAATGGTTTCACTTGGTCAAACAATCAGGTGTATTGAGGCTGATTTACAAAGGTTCCAGCTGACATAATATTCTTCTAAATCCAAAAGTCAGATATACGGACGTCTTGCTGAGATGCTAGCTAGCCTACAGGCACTACACATCTCTTCAGGCTTATAGGCACATTAGGAATCTCATATATGTCTGTGCTTTTATTCACACAGTTGATCTTAGAATTCCCAGAAATGTCTGAACATCAGGAAATCTTGGTACCTCTCAGGACATTGGATCAAGACAAGGGATCTTCTGCCTATTCAGTTCATTGGGGATCAAACTGATTTTTTCAGGGGAGGCCCAGGGAAAAGTGAATTTTAAAAAAAAATAAAAACAAAACAAAAAACATATAAAATAAGGTATGTGGCATCTCAGTCAGTACTGTGAATTATGAAATCACTGTTTTCCTACTGCTTAGAACACACTGCTTAAATCTCAGAGAGAGGCAGGATTTGAGACATCTACCTCCTCATCATTTCCATTTGTGTTTAGCATGCTATTTTTGTGTGGATTCTTTTGCTTGGGTGCACACAAGCATTAGCAGCCAAAATGGCAAAATCGAGTGCTGAGAATTCAACAAGGCAACTAAATGCCAAATACTTAGGTGTAAATTTAAATCCCATCTGACATTCAAGTCCACCATGTAGAACTAGCTGTAAAAGAAGCTCAATTTTCTGAAGTATTGAGCAAATTCATATCATACAGGAGAAGCTTCAGTGGATCATATAATCAGCAGAGTTCAAATTATGGCAAAGGTCTTTAATTTTGAAGAAACACGCTCTGTGTGCATGAATAATCAAAAAAGTAGGAGTCCACCACACCATAACATGGTATGTGTTTAATGGTATCTGTAACAGGTTGTTCTTAAACATAATATTAAATTAGGCAATATTTGATCTAAATACTCACCACACATCCTTGAGCCACAGAGTATATTAATATCACAATAAAAATACACAAAATGGTACGAATTTGTATTGTCAGGCACCCTGGAAAACACTAAGGAAGAGAAAAAAAAGATTTATAGATAACCATTTTTAAAAATATATTTTAAAACACATTTAACTATTGTTTAGTAACCTTTTTACAGTGAACAAAGTGGTATGAGAATTTTTCCTGCAGTGTAAATTATGAAACAAGCATGCAGTTATAATTGTGTATGCGTGTTTTAATGATAATTGCATTTGGGTGTAATACATTTGAAATTGTTATTATGATATATTATTTCTTATTATAATTAAAACTCTTTGAAAGGTTAGTAGGCTGCCTGCTCATAATGCAAACAGTAATCTGTGATGGCATTTGACTTTTTTCCCATAGGGAATATACCCAAAACACATATTGCCTTGTAAATTATCAGCTACAAATAGTGATTCAAGAGAACATACTATGGTAGCAAGGAATCTTTCAGCGCTATTTGTGTCTTCTACTATAATAGTCACATTAAATGCCAGGGTAGTTTTAATTATAAGGACACATTTAAAATATTGAATTTGTCAGAGCAGAAAGAGCAGCAGAGAACAAAAATGTTTAGTGGAATGGTGTCTTGTGAATCTCTTGCTCATCTCCATTTTTACCCCAATTCCAACACTGAAGTATGAAGTGTTCACTGCTGTGGAGCATACATGAAATGAGTGACAAAAAGTGTGAGAGAAGCAACAAGTCTGTTAGGGTGTAGTACTTATGATTGTTTCAGCCGTACTGGGCTTATGTGGCAGGGTATTTGATGTGGGGGGAGGAGTAGTGGCCTCTGTGAGAAGAGTCCAGAAGCTGCCTCATGTTAGATAAGAGCCAGTTCCAGCCAGCTCCAAAAGGAACCTACCACTGGCCAGCTCTGAGCCAGTGTGTGACATTGGTTGCACCTCTGCAAGAGCAGATTTAAGAAAGAGAAAAACAAACAAACAAACAAACAAACTGCTGTGCAACAGCAGATGGGAGAGAGTGAAAAACAACCCTGCAGACACCAAGGTCAGTGACCAAGAAGGTGAGGAGTTGCTTCAGTTGCCAGAGTACAAGTTCCCCTGCAGAAGCCCATGATGGAGTAGGCTGTCCAACTGCTGCCTGTTGCCAGAGTACAAGTTCCCCTGCAGACCCTGCAGAAGCCCATGATGGAGTAGGCTGTCCAACTGCTGCCTGTGGTGTACTACAGCAGAGCAGATCTCCATGCTGCAGCCCATGGAGGACCCCATGCTGCAGCAGGGGTAAGCAGCCTGAAGGAAGCTGCGGCCCCTGGAGATTCCACTCAGGAGCAGACTTTGGGCCAGAACTGCAGCCCATGGAGGAGCAGGAGCAGGTGGTGTGGCAGGAGATGAAGTCCATGGGGAACCTAAGCAATCCATTCCTGAAGGGCTTCACTCTGTGATATAGACCCATATTGAAGCAGTTCTTGAAGAACTGCAGCCTGTGAGAAGCCCATATAGGATCAGTTTGGGAAGGACTGTATGTGGGAAGGACCCCACATTGGAACAGAGGCAGAGACTGACCATTATAGAGTGGCAGATGATGAAGCATTATGGACTGACCACAGCCCCCATTCCCCATTCACCAGTGCTGCTCAGGGGGAGGAGGTAGAAGAGTATGTAGAGATATGCAGAGGTATTTAGAGGTATATAGATATATAGAGGTAGAGAGATAGCAGTGGAAGGTGTTTTTAGTTTGCTTTTAGTTTCTTCTTAGTAATAGGCAATAAATAACATTATTCTCCCTATGCTGAGTCTGTTTTGCCTGTGACAGTAATTGGTGAGGGATCTCTTTGTTCTTATCTCAACCCTTGAGCTTTTTTTTCATCATGTTTTCTCACCCTGTTTTCTTGAGGAGAGGGAGTGAAAGATTGGTTTGGTGGAGCTTGGATAGCCCTCGGTGTGAAACCACCACATGTAGAGATCCACTTTGTTTTCACCAAAAGATGCTTTCCTTCTTTTCCCTTTGCACTGAGAACATTTGGGACATCTATTATTTAGGGGATCCACAATACTTATTTCAGACCATGGGACTTCCTCCATTCCTCCATTTGCCCCTTCCTTTCAAGGGGCAAAAATCAAGTGTATGAAAGAATCAAGTTTAAAGAGTAGGAACTATCCTGTGTCCCTTAAAAGGAGTGGGCTGAGACTGGGTTTGGCTTAAGATCAAATGAAACAAGCAAAAACATAATTTTTGAATGAAAGTCACAATTCCTGAATTAAAGATGTTCAACTCATCACCAACAGCAAAAGCATAGTTTCCAGCAGGCACCATAGTACCCACAGAGGAGCTTTTGTGGCCTCGGCACAACAGAAATTATGTAATTAAATGTTTCGCCTTCCTTTTACATATGGAGAGGTATTTCCTCTGTATGTGTGAACACAGAATTCAAAGTCTGATACAGTTATAGATGAATCAACTTCATCTGGGCTGCAAAACATGGAAATACAATGATTACAGAAAAAATAAAACCCCTGTGTGATCTGAGAGTACATGTTGGCTTCAGTGTGGATTCAGCACACATAAGCATAAATGGGGAACATTTGATGTAATATAAATAGTAAATTTGTGTAAGAACAGGATGGGCTTGAGTTAATTAGTCACACCTGAATACAGTTTAAGTATTAGTCAGCATCAATAAAATATTCTGGTATATTACTGCTTTCAAGGTAGAGTGTGACCTGTTAACCACTATACTCTGAATCTGATCATCCAGACTGTTTGTTTACCCATCAAGGTGTCCACCCATCTAGACCAAAATCTATGCATATATGAGGCAAGAATTGTATTTTTATTCACACAAATAAAATACCTTTATAATGATTTCATATAAAATAAATATATAAATATATATATCATTAATTCAGTTTGCAATGGAATCAGTTACAGTGGTCAAAACAGTAATAATAAAATGCTGGGAATTCCCATAGTCTGAAGATAATGCTGCATGGTTAATAACGACAAAGCAAAACACAGATTCAAAATCAATGGGTCCTGACCCATTTGCATAGACTTTTTTTTTGTGTGTGTGTGTGTGTGTTATATATGTTATAATTGTTGACATGGTAGGCTACTAGGTTAAAAAGGAAAATAAAACTTTAAAAGGTAATGTGTAAGATGTCTGAATGAAAGTTCTGACTGTCACATAAAAGCTTTATATTTCTGACTTTTGGTCAGTTTGAAATTTGCTCTTTCATCACAATAAAGCATTTTGTGTTTCATTTCCTTTGTTTTATTTGTGGGATTTTTATTAACTAAAGATTTACTGTCAGATCTCCTAAATACTAGGTAACCAGTACAGTTCAACATTATTATAGTGATTTTATGAGTGAGATGCACAAGTCACTTGTCAAATGTAAAATAGCAAATAAATGCCAGAATACCAATTTACAGAGTGCCCAGTTCATAATTCTATATTCATTATACATAGTATATTAGTTAACTTTTATTCATTATACAAGAGAAAACTTCTCCACAAAATTTCAAACTGTTCTATTCAGAATTTTTATGTATTTTTATTTTTCTAATACTGGATTTGGTCCTGTAAAATACTGGATCTCTAGAGGAATCTGAAGTTCAAATCCTGTGGAGTGCTGGAACTAACCTTAAGTTTGTGCTAGTTCCAGGGAAATGGCATAAAGAGGAGCAATTTCCTACAAACTCATCTGTGTTTACTGTTCATACACAGAACAACACATGTTAGACTACTGTGCCTTTATGAAACAAAGGAGATCATCAAAATTACTCCCCTAAAAATGTGTAGGTCTATAAAAAAATCTGCTCTGTACCAGATACTCTGCTAACATACTATTTATGTTTCCATGAAAACAATTTCTTTCCTCCTGCCAAAGGGCATATTTTCAACTAAAAAATTAGTGTATGTTAATTACTGCTGATTAACTGTATGTATTCTCCTAATTAATGTCTTTAAAAATGGTTTAAACCACTAAAATAGTCTTTCATCAGAAAATTAGTCTTTAGATGTCTTATTCTGATCTGGCTGATCTTATTCTTGCCTACAACAGCTAAATGTCCTTCTTCATTATTACTGTTGTGAAAATGTAATGCAGGAGGATTAATAATTTCTAAAGTTCTTGAAAAAGCCAAAGGTTGCATGTGCAAAACATTGTATGTTATAATCAAAGTGGTTGACGCTTTGACAAGAAACCTTTTAAAAACACAGGGGAAGTTAGCAGCACTTTATATTTAGATACCAATTGCAATGGAAGGTAAAATAGCATGCTTCATTGTCAGAAAATGCCAGATGAAAGCAGCCGTTCATCTGGGCACTGGAATGATTCAGACGGTGATAGGTACTCAGTGAAGATGTAGCAAAGAAGAAAACAAAGAAACAAAAATAAATAGCATTAATGGCACTGAATGCTATACTGCTTCAAAAATTACTCATGGATACCTTTAGGTCCACATTCAAGTGAAACATTTTGTATGATTTGGAGTGCCTAATATGTTACTTAGCAATAAGCTTGAAAAGCACACAGATTTCAGACTCTGATGCTATCAAGTGTGCATTGATGGCTTCATAGTCCAAAAGACAAACAAAGCATAGCCAGTAAAAGAAGGAATGATAAAATATTCTTAAATCACTTACTTGTACTCGTGTGACATGTAGGTACATTATACAAGCAACTAGGAAGCATATGCAGAACACCAGGAGGACAAGGACTATGGTACTCCTAAAAGCAAAATACAGTAAAAGTAATTCAACCCAACTTAGTAGTAGATATGAGAACAAACAGCACAGGCGTCCTTCTGAAATGGTGTTGGATGAGTGCTGGAGGATCTCTTCCCTCACCCTTACTGTAAAGCTAACCATTGTAGGGAAAAAACTCACAGTGAAATACACTTCTCTCAAGGATGAGAAATCAGTAAACATTCCTGTACATGGTACCCACTCTGACCACAGCAAGGAGACCAAATCATCTAAAAAAGTCACCCTTACAGGGTGTCAGGAGAGACGCTTCCTAATTTTAGACTAATGCAGGATGATATGGAAAGTGGAGAGTGCAACCCAATTATTTGGCCTTGACAGCTGTGTAACAGCTACCTGGTGCTTTTCCCTTCTAATCTCTCCTTCTCAAAGATTCTGAAATCAGAGGCTAGTCAAACCTGTTACTTATCAAGTCAAATAAAATCAGAATGGACAGGTCAAATAAAATCAGAATGGACAGCACTCACTTCTATTGACACAGAGCAATTCCCTTCTTTTGATTTTTTTTTTTCTCAAATGGTAAGAAAAATCTTAGCTTTTGCAAAGATGCTGTAGTAAGTCTTATAATTAAGACTTAAATCTTCCTTCTTCTGGTCTTTCAAAATGAGAAGAGGGATACAGGCCAAGAGCTTCCATCCTCCAGCAAGCCAGTGTTATTGGAACAGTACTTTATAGATGTGAGCAACCTAGCAAAAATGAATCCACCAGAGCTGGTGCTTTGATTTATGTTCAAGTGCAGCTTGGCCCCATGCCAGCCATGGAACAAGGCCATATAACAGCAACATAGAATGATCTTCATACCCTCCTTTCTAGTCTTGTGAAAACAACATGTATGTTGCCCTTAATCTTGAAAAATTTACGTTTTCTTGTAACAGTAGAAGAAAAACAGCACTATTCTGTAGTAAAACATCTCAACATTTGATTTTGATTTAATATTCATATAAGAATTTATGTAAGAATTTATCAATACCCAAACAGAGAAAATGCTGTTGTATAGTATGTTTATCTAGAACCAAGAAGGAACTCTAGATGCTGTCATAATGTGGATTCTAAATACAAGTACTAATAGATAGCAGACTCCCCTACATTTTAAGATAACTGTCTTGTATTTAGGATATAATATGCAAGATGTATTTAGGATATAATATGCAAGAAGAAGATGCAGGGGACTGCGACAATGTCTTTCAAGGCAGCAACAGACAACAAGTGCTGAGTGGGACCCTGACAGATATTTGGATTGGCACCAGTAACAAAGGGTTACACTGCTGTTTTTGCTTTTCTTTTTGTTTATAATTCAACCCAGCATAAGATATTAGCAAGGTTCATAATCAAGGTTTTTAGTGGTTATGCTATATGTGTGCATCCATAACTGAACAGCTAAAGTCAACAGAAACATAGACTTTCTTCCACCAACCACAACTAGGGATATAATTGTGTCCTTAGCTGTTTTGCTGAGATGAACACAGAAATTGTGAAAATGTCAAGCCTATTGCATTTATGTTTTTACGCAGCAAGTGACTATCTTACAACAATTGTCTTTAGATTTTGAACTTCCTTCTTGGAATACTGTGATACATGTCAAACACCATTATTATCACCTATTCCACCGTAGTAACACATGACATGTCTTCTCTTGGCTTTTGCATTCCTAGTCATATTTACAACTACTTTTGGCAACTGAGTAGTTTAGAACTCCAAGTTTTGTGGAGAGGAGAAATTTTCTGATACTTCCAGAGTTTTAGTCTAGCTCATCATGGTTCCATTACTGTCACAGCAAGGAAAGAGCCAGGGCAAGCTTGTAGTTTTGCTGTCTAAAGCCACTGCTCACAGACACACTGGAAGAGAGAATTTGCGACTGTTCAGTAAGAGGCTTTTCTAACTGGCCCAGTGATGAACCAGTCCATTTTCCTGGCATGCAGTAGTTATGTCTGGTGTTTCCACATCTGTTATACAAGAGCTTAAGCTGAATATCTGTCTATCTGTTTTTTAAGTGATTCCTACTTTTTGTAAATGTTAGCAACTACCATAGTACACAATTCTTGGAAACTCATTCTACTTTCAATGACACTAATGCTCTGTCTATCTTTGCTTTAAATTGCTATGTAATGCAGCTGGGCCTTACTTCAGAAGTAGGTGAAGGTGTTTTCAACTGTGCTCCAGTCAGTCGACAGAGGTTGTTAGTATGGAAACTACATGATTTTTGTAAGTGATTTTGAATTCTTCAGGTGACAGGTATCACATTAAAAATTATATGGTGACTTATCAAAGTAAAAAAGATTACTTTCAAACTTTCAGTTAGAAACAATAGAACCATATAAGAGTAAGCATTGTTCTGACTAGAGATTTGTGAAAATGAAAGATTGGATTCAAAATTGGATTTTCAAAAGTATTACTCTGTGGCCAGTTCTATTTCCACTGAAATCCTAATAATTAGTAAAAGTGAGTGAAGATTATTTTCAATGTTTAGATATTCTCATCTAGAAAAAAAATACTATTTTTTTTTTTTTATAACTTGGAAACAATTACATCTACTTATAACTTGTAGATTTGAAAATTACATCTAATATTTTTTCTTTAGTAAGCATTTACATAGAACTGGCAAAACTTGAATTAATCACTACATTATATCACTTAACAATAAGTACCAACACCCCTCCCCTCACCCGCAATATTTGGTTATATCTGTCTTAGTGCAGCCCAGACTGCAACTCAGGTAAGAGTGTTTCCATCAATATTTGAAGTAGCTAGTTCAAAGCCAACACAAATTTAGAAAAGCTGCTGTAACATCTGTGTCTGCAGTGTAGAAAACCTTTAAATTAAAAATCTTTAGCAGATCTTGGTCTTTTCAACTTCCAAATAAATCTTTCCACAAAGAAAGAAAACAAAACAAAAGAAAAGAAAACATCAAAACCGAAAGAGACCAGGGAAGAAACCATTTTAAATAAGGTATCAATGACGTTGAAATTTTGGATGTCCCATACCAGGAAGAGTTTAAGGCCGACTTTGGGCAATCTGGTCTAGCAGTAGGTGTCCTTGCCCATGGCAGGGGGGTTGGAACTAGATGATCTTCAAGGTCCCTGCCAGCCCAAGCCATTCAATGATTCTATATCATGGGTCATTTGGATAAATAGATGAGATAGTCTGAGGAAAGATCAACAGACAATCCCCTGTTTGAGCAGCTACTGGCTTTGGTGCTTATTGTCATTTCCAGAGACAGGAATGTTTTGATTTTGTGCAGGATGCTTGAAGATGTTCAACTTCAAATTATAATAGCAAAAGACAGAAACTTACTGTGGTATTATTAAAAGGTAGACAAGGCCAAATAAGGCAGCTAGAATTAGTGAGAGAACTACAGCACTGGTGAAGTATTCATCCTGAAGCTGGTGGTACTGTTAGAAAAAGGAGGAAATGAAGACAGTGAGCATTTTATACAAACCCTGCCACCCACAATTAACCATTCTCAGCAAGAAAGAGCTATAAACTAAAATAGAACAAGTCTCTTCCCACTTTGCAAACATACAAATAATTGTTGTTTAATTCTCACAAAAAATGAATGAGGCAGGTCTATGCAAGATCTTGCTTGATAGCCTTCTTTCAGTTTTTTGTTGGCCTAGCTGTTTAGTTTTCACCCTCAAATTAGTCAAATCTGCATTAGACCCAGGCATAAGTTTATCTTCTGGTACAAAAATGAGCCAGTCATTTCAAAGCAGAAGGGAAATCCCTCCTTCCTCCACCCCTTGGTACTGCCTTCAAGGAGCGTTGTCACCTCAAACACTCAGGATAGGATACTGATGGGTATGCTGGAGGCAAGTGCTACTGGGAGATTAGGTTCAGTTTTCAGCAATTATTGTCCCTGATTCCAGCTACAGTCCTTATAACAGAAGAGTTTTGTCAGAAAGATCCAAATTTCAACCTCATTTATATCATAAAAAGCTAGAATTCAGTTCTATCTGTTAGAGTAACACTAAATTTACACAAAAACACTCCTGACTAGGATGTGATTATAACCTCAGAAAGCAAGCAGTTCAGTAGAGATACACACACGCCAGTTAAAATCAAAGGAAATTGAAGCCATGATTCCACATACTCTAACCCTGTGATGCTAGTATAGGAATAATATACTGCATCTTGCAAGATACAGTATTTTCTCAGGGAACAGAGTTTACAGCATTTAGTTTAAGATTATAAAATACACATACTACTGTCATAATGGCTATTCTCATGTCTAATTTGAAACATATACAAGTGTGAAATACAGAGCAGCCTGGAAAAACACATTAATTGAATTAAAAAAAAACACAACAGACAAACAAACAAAAAGTCAGTTCCAGGAAGTTTTGGATTTTTTAAACCTTGTGTTGCAATTTAAAGGAAAAAACAAACAAACAAACACGAGCAAAGCTAAACATATGAAAGACAATTTTAAAGTTCTAAATATTCCCAAAAGACACCATACAGTTGAATCAAAATATTCCCTTCCTTCAGTAAACTTCACCTGCCATATGCAAAATAAAGTTCTTACTTCAAAAGCAAACAAAATCAAATAATAAACACTATGGGAACCTGAAATCAAAGATAAAGCTCAAGACTTTAAAAAATAAATAAAAAATGGGTCCAATGGGGCACACAGACTTCTATCTTCAAATAGTACTCACAGAGTATCTTAGACTATGATGTGACTTGCAGTGGAAAAATGAATTAAATGTTACCACCAAACTAATCCAAAACTGTATTACTTTTGCTTTTAAAAAAAAAAAAACAAATAAACCAAATGTTTCTATTTTTTGAAACAAAACAGTAATAATAATAATAATAATTAAAAAAAACAAACATAAAAGGTAGGAACAAACAGTTCTACTTTGATAACTCTTCCTATATATGTATTTATGTGCTTCTGGAGGAAGTCCACCACTTTCAGCACAGTTATACTGGTATGAGGTCAGAACCTTGCCCAGAGATTTAAGCTTTTCTTTGTTTTATAGGATGGATTGGATCAATCCACATCAGGCTACATATGCAGAGGGAAGCATCCTGCCTTCCATGAATGCCATTCATAGCCAATGAATAAGTAGGCAGCCACATCACCATGAGACAGCATGAGAAGCTTGATGAGTAGAAAGATACTGATCTTTCTTCTCCCTTCCAAGTGCTTCCATAGAAGGTGAAGATAATTTGGCCTTCTTAGCTAAAAGATAATCCATCAGATTACTTAAAGATAGTGAGTAGAATTTAAATATTGTCTAAAAAAACAACAGCAAAAAAATGCTAGTTGGCTCACAGTCAATGAAATCAGTAAAAATAATTTTAAAAACACTTACTTTATTTTCACGCTCAATTTGTTTATATTTCAGGGTAATGAAGTTCAAGTCAGCCATCTCAGACTCAGTTTGACGGGCCTCTATCAAACGGCTGATGTATCTGTTTACTCGAGTTCCAGGAGTGTTGTATACGACATTGGTAGAAAAAGAGGAACGATTCCTGAGTTTTTCAGAGGCTGTCCTTAAAGCTCTCCTCTGTAGCAGAAATTAAGAAAAAGCACAGACTTTTATTAACATTGACATTTACTGTGTTCATATTATCCCAAGTTTACAGTCAGTATGAGGAATTCATTAAGAAAAGCAACTACAAAAAAAAAACTCTTTAGGTGAAATCCTGATCTCTTTAGAATTGATGATCATATTCCCACTGTGTTCCAGGATTTCAATCCTCATCAGCAGAAATCTTCTTTACATACTCTCCTGAGACTTCTTTTCCACTGAAGAGATAAACAGTTTGATCCCAAAGTCACTTTACCTAGCAAAATCATTAGAAGTTTTATCTTAATGAAAGACACAGAGCCCTGCACATCTTAAAGATGTGACAGCCATGCTCTTCATGACACAAGAAAAGTCCTACTGGCCAAGACCACCAAGGTGTCAACATATATTTGGAAATAAAATTTTCCATTACTTCTTGCATGATGACCATATATGACTTTGGAGGATCAGAAATCTCAGATTTTCCTATTTGTAACTCACATTAGATCTCTCTTGTTAAGATCTCTTTAGTATGCACTTTTAGGCCACTTGCACATCTGGATGGAGCAGTTTAATAAATTATCAGAGCTAAACTGCTCCTCACTGGGGTTCATACCTTCAAGGCTGACATAGCATAACAGGAAAGATGATCCCTCAAAGTCCTTGTCAGTGCAAAAGCTCTATTGCAGAGCATATCTGAAAGGAATTTTAGACAACGTGTCTCACAGAGAGAGTTTAGAACACTCACAGAGATGGTGAGCAGCATCTCAGCTACAATGGTGCTAACCTTCAGTTGAGGGCATTGCAATTCAAGCCACTATGGTTAGATCTGCACTAGTATGACTGTCCATGTATCAGCACACACTGAAAGGATTAGGGCTTTCACAAAACAGACTTGTAACTTCTTAATTTTTTAACATAGAGTGATAAAGATGTAGGCCAATTGTGCAAAACAAACAAACAAACAAACAAAAAAACCACAACCCAGTCATATAATAATTAGCATTTTGAACAATTAGCATGAAGAATAAGGTATTGAGTATTCTTTTCAGCTTAAAAAGGGTCAAGCCTCACTTCCCAAATGGGTTTTGACAGCCCAGCTCACTAAAGTTGAACTTTTAAAATACAAATAATATAATATATATATATAATTATATAATATATATAATGTAATATAAATGTAATATAATATAACATGTTATATTACATTATATATATATACATAATATTATATATGTGTATTATTTAACATCTGCGGAGTTCAGGAAGAGTATTCAACACATTAGGAAATGGTGAGTCTGGTCAGGGAAAAGGACTCCATTGGCTCAGTTTATAATCAGTAGAGTCTGTCAGCAAGCTGTTATAAATTTCTCTCTTCACAGCAGTCAATACTTAATAGCCCACTCTTTAAAGGATATATTACAAAAATAAATCCTTCTAAACCAGATGATAAAAAGAGGTGGTGCTCATTATTTAAGTAATTCTGTAGGAATGTCATTTTCCTGTCTTACTCCACAGAAAGTAGTTGTTGTAAGATCCTCATCATTGAATAAACAGTGGACTACAACTGTAGTCCTGTTTTGTTGTCTCCATATATAGAAAGTAGTTTATTAATCAATTATGAAATATAAAAAATATTTTATATAATAACAAATTGAAATATTTTTCTTCAAACTATCAGATCCTATTACTTATGAAGTTGAATGTGGTGTAAGAAGTAGTTATTTCATCATGAAAATTAACTGTATGGACATATGTGGATTGGAGCTTTCAAATCCAATCCTCTGCTTTTATTTAACCATAACAGAAATCTTAATTTGAGAGTCATACAACTATTCTAAATATTTCTAACCATAAATTTGTTCTGTTGCAGAACATCTTTCAAACAGGCCAAAATCTACCAGCTCTCCCACAAGTTTATATGGAAACTATGTGCTGTCAGGGAATATTGCCAGGAATTAACAGTTTTGCTGTTCATAAAGATAAAAAAGTTAACATATAAATTGCTTAGCGTGAGGCAAAAATATCTGCTGGAATTTTTAATAATTTGAATTTAAACCACAGGGATGAGCACATAGGGATGAGCAAAACAGCTTTCTTTAAGAAAAATAAAAATAATTTAAAAATGCTTCTTTGCTTCAAAATTTGAAATGGGAGTAAACAATGAAATAAACACTGTTAACTATTACTCTAAAATAGGGTCAAAGTTACTGTGCTAAGTCAAATTAGGTGTTGCTCACAGTTAATTACTTAAGTCTCTTATTTTTTCTTCTGTTATTATTTCATACAGTAAAGTTATATGATGTATTATCTACGATCAAGAATAATCCTGTCTCCTGGGCTGGTGTGTATGTGTGTATCTATGTTTGCCCAGACTGTTAATGACAATATTTTTATCTATAAATCCTAAATAAAAGAGAGCCACGGACCAGGCCAAAAGTCTGTCTTGGAGACATCTACACAGGGTAGTTCAAAACAGAGCAAGGTGCAAGCTAGCACTTCAGCAGTGTGAACAGTCCAGAGAACAGTGCCTGAGCATACTGCCTGGTCTCCTATTTAGATGGCGGAGGAGGCCTCTGGGGCAGGCTGGGAGTATGTGGGAATGCCTTGTGCACGGCATGGGGTTGCGTAACCACAGCTGTGCCCTCTTATGCAAGTGGAGCTGCACTTGTGATATTACGTCTTACAATTCAGGTTGGATATTAGGAAAATGTTCTTCGCTGAGAGGGTGGTCAGGCACTCAGTCTTCCCAAGGACAGGGTCACAGCACTACACATGGTCTGATTTTTGGGTGGAGCCAGGAGTTGGACCTTGTGGGTCCCTTCCAACTCAGAATATTGTATGATTCTATTTATATTACTCAGAAATAATTAAATATATACTGCAGTAGTGTGTTGACTTTAAAGTCTTTATAGACAAACCTTGCTTTAACTGATTAGAGGACTGATAGCTCTGAAGAAACTCTGGATTGCAACACAGTGCGTTAATATTAAAAACATGTATCACACTCCATGTTAAAAGTGTATCAGGTACAAAAGCTTGGAATATGGAATATCTGGTTCAGACAAAGAAAGCATTTCAGAACTTCACTGTATATGTTCTCACATGAAAAACAAACAAGCAAACAAAACAAAAAAATACAACAACAAGAATAACACATCAGAACCCTGGGAAAACCATATCTGGATTTTCTGTGTATACTACAGTATTTATACATATATACACATTAGAATCATTGTAGAGAACTGCATATGTTTCAAAGACTATGTGTGTTGCCTTTTTAAAAATACTCAAAGAAAAGCACTAATTTACAACTGAAAAGCCATACCGAAGTCCCTGTATTGGCCTATTTCAAAAGTGAATCTGGAGTTTCTGAAATTCTTCACTGAAATTGTGTTTTAAAGAAGCTAACAGGATTTTCTCTTTTTCCCCCAGAAGAAACACATGCGCATGTAAAATACAAACTAGAAAAGTTATAATTCTTTAAGTAAGATTTAGATTGAATCTTCAGTAACTGCACATAATTCAAATAATAATAATTAAAAAAATAAAACAAGAAGTGGAGCAGTCAAATACAAAATGAATTGCTGATTCCAATGCACACGTTTCTTGCTTTGGAGCACTGGTAGAGCAGCATATACAATATTGCCACCTGCCGGCAAAGAGAATAGGAAGGGCAAGTCAAGTCTTCAAATGTTTTTTTTTTTCTCCATAAATTTCTGATAGTATACCAGGATCTACTAGCATATAAAACAATCATGAGTTATGGCATTAAAAGCTATTCAAAAGTAAGAAAACTGTATTTGATAATTAGGGACTTGAATATTTTTATTAGGGACTTAAAGGGTTTTGTTTACTAAGCAGTTTTTTTGCTTTTTAGAGAACCATCTCGAGATATAAAATTATGTTCTTATTTTGCATCTGCTGCTATCAGTGTCAGACTGTGGTGGACTCATGATGCAAAAGAGCAGCTCTTGGTAATTGCATAAATAGCCTCAGAATCTCTAATTCCTTTGAAAGAAGCCCTTAATAAAAGCCATGTAAGACACCTGTGCTGGTTTATTCAAGAGGAGCTCCAAATGTAAGACCTGGTATAATTAAATTTTGTCTTTAGTGTGAGATGACTGCATGTATTTCCCATTGCTGTGGTCATTAGATAGCTCTAGCCGCAGCAGGAACACATGAAGCAGCTGGCCAGGCCATCCCACAAATACTCAGAGCAGGTCTGCTTTATGTGACCCTGAAACCGATACTTAAAGAGTCCATATGAATTACCTTATCGTCATCCTCACACGTCATGACATTGGAGAAAGGGATCTCTGCTTTGAACATCTTACGACAGTGCATGAGCTGAACAAGCAGATAGCAGACTGTCTTGAACTTCATTCTTTTGGCAGGCTTAATGTCTGACAGAATCAGTCCAGGAAATATCTGTTGATCAAAAAATAGTATTTATAACTGTCATTAACATTCCCATACATACCTGCAGATATCTGTATCATCTAGTGTTTAGAACAAAGCAGTAATCTGATCAAGAAGCAATGCATTTTGATAAACATTACATATTTACATATGAAGACTATTAATTTTTTTTTTAATCTAGTACATAAAATCTATTATACAGAATATTTAAACTTATAGTTAACATTTTGGGAATAGTTACATAGTCTACATAGAAATGTAGACTATTAAAAATAATGACAAATTCATAAAAGAGGCTACATTTTTATTTCTTTAAACTGAAAAAAAAAATCTGGAAATAGAAGAAATATTTGGAGGAAATTAACATTCTTAGTAAGTTAAGTTAAAAATATGATTGTCTCATTCTTATTTCCTCATTTTGTTAATTCAGACACTGGTAAACTCATTAAAATCAGAAAAGGATTGCTTTTGCTTAAAAGATACATACATGCCCCAGAAAGAGATTGTGACACACTGAAATTATACCTTAAATCTCATTTCTTCAAAGTATGAAGCATTATACCACAGAGAATTATTCTCAAAGGGTTGAGTATAATTTTTCCATTTTACAACAGAGCTCACAGTTCAGCAAAGAGAAATATTTTCTTGCTTAACTTAACTTTTCAGCATGTATTTAACTCTTGCTGACTTTAGTAAACCTCTAGTATGCATTCAGATGCTTTCACAGATAGAAAAAGAGTAATCCTTTATTCTGCCCTTAGCATTTATACCAATGTTATTCATGCTTCTGGCATGTAAAATATGTAAAGCAGCTTCATGGGAAATGTGGAAGGACCCCATGCCACGACAGAATGGGAATTTAAGCTTGTAAGATTAACCTATTCTGGAACAGCAAAATAAAGAAGTAGCAGCGGATTTGGTCTCTAGCACTCCTAAATACAGAAGACAGAGCAAATCATACTGCAAAATTCTTATTTAAATGTCCTAAACCTCACAAATGACACTGCGGCTTTGCTGTCTGGTTCTCACAATGCTATGATTTACTGAACAGTTTACATCATTACTTAATTATCAAGGAATGAAGAAGTATGTATTATCTGTAAGCATTTGTTTAATGCATGTTTTCAAGGATATCTAAATTAGAGAGATGGAAGTAAATGACGCTATGCTTATATTTTGAATGGCATCTCAGATATTAGTTTGCTATGCTGTTTAACACACAGTTAAGCACTTGCACTTTCTAGAGAATCAAGAGTATATCCTACTGGCCTACCAATACACTGTTTAGTGAGTTACACTGTTCACGAAACACAAAAATGAATTGTGTGTAAATACTTGAACATTTTTATTAACAGATGGATATGTTACATATGTTTATATATGTATAGATATATATGGCCTGTTTCAAATGTGGAAAGGTTCTTATGTGTGCCTATGTACTTTATTGTACACTGAAAATCTGATTAAAGCCAGCTAATATTACCAGCACTGTAGTGCACAGTCATCAACTGGAATCTAAAAGGACACTAGTGTGTCACTTGATCAAATATAGTTCAACATAAGTCTCTGTTAAGAGGTTCCTAGTATGAACTCTTTTCAGGACATCCTGACAGAAGACTGTGCTGTGTTGCAGTGATCACACAGAAGATGATCTACAAGGTTGTTCATACAGTAAATATAATTTAGGTATTCCTCAGGACACTAAGTATTCCTCAGGACACCAAGTAAATAGTTGTTACACTTGAGTACGGCAGATGTGATCAGCCGTTGAGCTAACATTCTCAACAGCTAAAACATACTTTTTGGACAGGTACTCTATTTACAAATTTTCCTAATGTAGCAATAATAATGTAGTTGATACAACCAGCTCCGGTGTAGCCATGTTCTGCAGCAGAGCAGAGGATTGCAGCATTCAATTTGCTGGTAAAAGCTGAGGCAAAGAAGGCATTCAGTACCTCAGCCTTTCCCATTTCCTGTGTAACCAGGTATCCCATGTTACTCAGCAGTGGGACAACATTTTCCCTAATTTTCCTTTTGTTGTTGATGTACTTACAGAAACCCTTCCTGCTGTCTTTGATATCCCTGGCCAGATTCAATTCTATTTAGTCTTTAGTTTTCCTAACTTCATCCCTGGATACTTGGACAACATCTCTGTATGCTTCCCAGGTTACCTATCCTTACTTCCATCATCTGTGTGTTTCCTTTATGTGTTTGAACCTCCTGGCATTTTTGCCTGACTTCTCATTCATTGGGATGGACTACTCTAGAGGGAGTGAGTCTTGAATTTTAACCAGCCTGTTTAGGTCCCTTTTCCCTACAGGTCCTTAATCCATGGGATTCGTCCAAACAGATCTTTGAAGTCTGCTCTCCTGAAGTCCAGGGTTTGCTTACACCCTCCTCCCTTGCTCTCAGGATTCTGAACCACCATCTTAGAGTCACTGCAGCCAAGGCTGCTTGTGACCTTCACATTCCCAAGGCCCTCATTTTTGGTGAGTATGAGGTCCAGCAGATCACCTCTCCTTGTAGGCTCATCTGTCACTTGGAGGAGGAAGTTATTGTCAACACACTCCAGGAACCTCTTGGATTGTTTCTGTCCTGCTGTGTTCCTCCAGTAGACATCAGGGTGGTTAAAGTTCCCCATGAGGATCAGGGCCTGTGAACATGAGGCTTCTCCTGTATGTCTGTTGAGGGCCTCATCTTCTTGTTCTTCCTGGTCAGGTGGCCTGCAGCACACACCCATTATAATGTCCCCTTTACCTGTCCTCCCCTTAACATACATGTAAGCTCTCAGTTGGCTCCTCATCTATCTTCAGGCAGAGCTCCATGCATTCCAGCTTCTCTCTCATATAAGTGACTACATCCCCTTCTCATTTTCCCATCCTGTCTTTCCTAAAGAGCCTGTATCCCTCCATTGCATCACTCTATTCTTGGGACTCAATCCACCACATATCTGTGATCCCAACAAGATCATAGCCCTGCAACTTCACACAGCTCTTACTGATCATGCTTATTCACCATGGTCCTTGCATTAGTATATAGGCACCTCAGAGAGGTTCCCTGGAATGCTGGAATCCCAGAATGGGTTTAGGGCTTTTCTCCATATTGGTGCCTTGTAGTCAGTTCCTTGCTTACATGCAAAGCTATAGGTGATCCTGCTTAGGCCCCATTTTGTTGCTTTAGTGATCCCTCATGGTCATATCACCCCATGCCCTTTTCTTGACAACCCTGTCCAACACAGGGTTGCTGGTTACTTTCTCCCTCCCTTCTCATGCTTAGTTTAAAGCCCTCCTTATGAGGTTAGCCATCCTACTGGAAAAAAAAATAGCTCTGCCCAAGTTCATGAGCTGGATCCCATCTCTCCCAAACAGATGCTGATCTGCAAACAGGGTCCCATGCTCTCAAACCCTGTCACCAGCACCAGGTCTATAGTCAGTTATTGACCTGTACTATCAGTGTCCTCCTCACAACCTTTCCCATCACTGGGAGGATTTAAGAGAAAACCACCTGGACTCCATGCCCTTGATTATTTTCCCCAGATCTCTGCCAGATATTTCCCCTGGAAGTATCATTTGTGCTTACATGGAGTAACAGGAGGGGGTAGTATTCAGAGGGCTGGGTGAGATTCAGCAGTACCTCCACAATATCCTGGAACTGGACTCCTGGTAAGCAGCAAATCTCTCTAGTTGATAAGTCAAATGGGTGTCTCTGTCCCCTGTAATTGGGAGTCACCCATTACAATGACTTGTCATTTCTTCCTGGTGATCTTGCATGGGTTAGAGGGATAAGTTTCTTTGCTTGTAGGGATATCTGAATTCTCTTCAACACTGAGGGCAGTGAACCTATGTTGTAGATATAAGCCTCTAGGTGGGGCAGGAGCCTTTCTCTTGGTACCAGAGGTAATCAGCTTCCACCCTTCCCTTCATACAGAGGTTACATGTACCTCATCAGTGGGGTATGGATACTGCCAGCTTCTCTCCTACAGTTGGGGTCTGAGGGTCTTCAAGTTGTTGGATCACAGAGAAGATCCCATCAATCCCCCTTTCATCTTCTCTGATGTTGTGCAATCTGCTCACTTCTTCCAGGAACTCCTTCTACTTGATGGCACAGCTCCTCCAATACAGCACATTTGCAGGACAGAGGAACATCACTCATGGCAGAATGAAGCCTTAGGCACTTTCTGCAAGCTGGGAGTGGAAGACTACATTTGCCACCTGAAGCTTTGTCTGCCTCAGTCTCCACTCTAGCAGGGATAGCCACTGCAAAATCTGCTGGCAAAACATATCTGTGACAGTTAAAATCATCTGAAGTCAACTGTGGGCCCCCTTCTTCATGTCATTCTGAGTGAACTACTGCAAAAACTGTGGCATTTTTTGGATGCTTCTGTCCTGAGCAACCTGTTGTATTTCAAAAGTGGATCTAGCTGTGAAGGTGACCCTGATTTGAGCAGGGAGGTTGACCACAGACCTTCCAGAGGCCCCCTCCAAATCCAGGTACTGTGCCATGCTATGAAAATGTGTGGAACACATATATCTTCTGTTCTTCATGGCTGGTCAAGGCCCTAAACATGCCAAAGACATTGCAATACACACAAGTAGGGCACAATGGCAGTTCCTAGATCATGGATAATTTTATACATATCTTTTTATTTATTTATTTATTTATTTATGTTTTGGTCTGATAGTTGCTGGACCTATGGATTCTACACTGGGCCTGGAGATTTTCCATTCTACTCTTATATATACACAGCATAAAAAAGCACAAACAAAGGAACTCTCCCACTTTCATCTCACAAATCTTGTCCCTTATTTTAAATTATCATTACTCTTTTGACTGCAGGACAACATTTTTTACACAGAGAACTTTTGAGTGGAGCATTTCAGTAAGGTCACCTTCTGCTGTAAGCCTCTGATAATGGCAAGAAATGCAGTGCAGTCTGTTAAAACAGACTTAAGATAAACAATCAAACAAAACAAATAAAAATGAAACAAACAAACAAACAAAACATCTTTCACTCTGCCTGTTCTTTAAACTTGCTCTAGGACAGTATTACAGGAAAGCTGTGCAGCATTCTCATCCTAGCTCATTTTGTCAATGCATTTTACTTTCACACTCCTTTTTTTAACCCTTGGGATCATTTTTTATTTTGTTCACTGTTCCTTTGCTTCATAATTTTAGAAAGGCTGGTTATGTGCTGCAAAGCAGTCAGCAAACAAGGTTAAGAGCTGGGATTAAAAGCACTCTGAAAGCAGCCTGACTGTCTACAGCTTTGTGAGCATTTCTAAGTACACAGGAAACAAAAAAAAATACTGATTAAAATTCTGGGAAAACACCCCAGTGTTTAAATCTCATGTGATACTCCAGTAAGGGATTCACTGGTGCTTATCTGGGATTCTCAGAAACAGCAGCAGACTGTTGTTCCCCTGGCTATATTCAGCTACAGTGCTTAAACAGTACTGAAAAAAGAAGATATCAATGACATTCAAAATACTTTCACAGAAATCATAAATGCTGTAGCAGCTTCATGGCAACTGCAGGAACAGTCCTGAAGATCTAGAGTAGCACACTGTTTGCTGGGTGGTAGCACAAGTAGTCTACTTACAGTGTTGGGGTGTGTGTATTCCAACTAGAAATAATCTAGAGCTTCTATCAAAACACTGTGTCTATCTTTTAAAACAATTCTGCTAAGGTATAAATGGGGTGTTAAAACTTAAAATGTTCAAGTTAGGCATTTAAATCTCTTAGTTAAATTCTTCAGGAGTTGTCAGATATTCAAAATACAAACCAGGCTGGACTCTCCTAGGCATGACAGCAATGGCAGCTGCAGGCAAGCATCACTTTGAAAACAGAAATACTCAATGTGTGCCTAGTGTGTACCCCAAATTAGATACTTAGGTACATTTCAAATTAGACCACTTTTGCCAAATGTATTTTTGCATGTGGTATGCTATCAAAGGAGAGAGTTTGAGTAGCTGGAGTTTTCACATGCCCTGCATTAGCTGTAAAGATCTCTTATTCTGTTACTATTTAGAGCAGGAATCTAAACTCTAGCACTTCAAAAGGGCTAGTAAACACTAATGTCAAAATATCCTCAAAATGAATTAGTTCGGAAAGCTGGCAAAGCATAATGATCACAAAGACTTTCTTGAGACAATGTGGACAGGACAAGTAGAGACAAATGCAAAAACGTCCAAGGGAACTGCTAGACGTATGGATGGATTTCTTGGGCCATAAGTGCTCTGTGGAAAACACAAATACAATACAGTTGGAAAATAAAAAAAAAAGAAAAAAGAAAGAAAAAATTAGAGAAATGTGTGGCATGTCCATGCAGACCTAAACAGACTTAATCAATCAAATTTACAGAGAAGGAAATGTCCTACAAATATAAATGGAGCTTCAGTTTGAATTGAAATAATAAAAATAAATAAATAATGAATGCAGTAATTTTAGACCCATCGTTTCACTCAATTTAGTCCTTTAGCTTTTTTCTGTTGTCGACGGAAGGAAGACACAGACGCTCAATATGAGTGAACAGTGAACTTCAACCTTAATGGATAGCTCTGTCGCCTTTTATCTAGTTCGAACATAATCAACTCATACATATTGCAAAAACTAAGCTCAGGATTGGCTAACATTTCCCGCTCTTTTCAGGTAGTTCCTCCTTCTTTTAGCCACCGTCCCGCCTTAGGGACTTTCCCAATCGCTCAAGGGCATCGTGTCCTTGAGCCTGATTGGCTCTCAGCCAGCTGTGTACGTGCCAGACTCATGTGAGTTGAGTACGGTACTTTACTAGCCCATTGCCTCTTAACTGCCCAACATCCACGTGTCCTATTTCACTTAACCATTCCTCCACATTTTTCCTCTCTTTTTTTTTTTTTTTTTTAATTGTTCACATGATGATGATTAGAAAATTTTCAGCATCTACTTTAGAGGCTATTGAGAATCTTTCCTTACTAAGATGAACTTTTTAAAACAAGTGGTGAATGAAGTCAAATCCAGTTGGAGGCCGGTCACTAGTGGCATTCCCCAGGGCTTGGTGCTGGGGCCAGTCCTCTTTAATATCTTTATTGATGATCTGGATGAGTGCATCGAGTGCACCCTCAGTAAGTTTGCAGATGATACCACGTTAGGTGCATGTGTTGATCTGCTTGAGGGTAGGAAGGCTCTGCAGGAGGATCTGGATAGGCTGCACCGATGGGCTGAGGTCAACTGTATGACGTTCAACAAGGCCAAGTGCCTGGTCCTGTACCTGCCTAGTGGAGAAGGACCTGGGAGTATTGGTGGATAGTCGGCTGAATATGAGCCAGCAGTGTGCTCAGGTGGCCAAGAAGGCCAACAGCATCCTGGCTTGTATAAGAAGCAGTGTGGCCAGCAGTCCTAAGGAAGTGATTGTCCCCCTGTACTTGGCTCTGGTGAGGCCGCACCTCGAGTACTGTGTTCAGTTTTGGGCCCCTCGCTACAAGAAGGACATGGAGGTGCTCGAGCGAGTCCAGAGAAGGGCGACGAAGTTGGTGATGGGTCTGGAGAACAAGTCTTATGAGGAGGAGCTGAGGGAGCTGGGCTTTTTCAGCCTGGAAAAGAGGAGGCTCAGGGGTGACCTTATCACTCTCTACAGGTACCTTAAGGAAGGCTGTAGCGAGGTGGGGGTTGGTCTATTCTCCCACGTGCCTGGTGACAGGACGAGGGGGAATGGGCTAAAGTTGCGCTAGGGTTGTTTTAGGCTGGATGTTAGGAAGAACTTCTTTACTGAGAGGGTTGTTAGGCATTGGAATGGGCTGCCCAGGGAAGTGGTGGAGCCACCGCCCCTGGAGGTCTTTAAAAGACGTTTAGATGTAGAGCTTAGGGATATGGTTTAGTGGAGGACTTGTTAGTGTTAGGTCAGAGGTTGGACTCGATGATCTTGCGGTCTCTTCCAACCTAGAAATTCTGTGATTCTGTGAAGTCAGGCAAAGTCTAACAACATGCTGTGAAATGCCGTAGTAATGCATCAATCATACACATCAAACTACTTCGCTTAAGAAAATATTATTAATACATGAAAGAAATTGTCTCAAGAGTGTAAATGGGCAGTTATACTTGTGAAATACACTAGATGCTAACAATGATTCACAGATAAAAGTGATTTACAAATTAAGCCAGAAGGTAAGCACATGTAGTTACTAAGTATTTCATTTATACAAAACACAGAAGTAATCATGAAGCAATCTGTTTTGTCTACTCTGTGCTATTACATGAGAATAATTCAAGACTGGGGAAAAATGTCAAATCAGCTAGAAGAAAGACATAAGCAGACAAAACCTGTTGCTTGTGGTGGAAAAGTATGGGGCCTAGTGATTTATTTTAATATTGAAGGCAGATCATTTGTTTCATGGAACAAAGTTATGTTGATTAATAGTAAAGGAGGATGTTGGGCTCCAAATCAAAAATACTGCCTTTTCAAGCAACAAAGTGATAGAAAATTTGTTTACTTTCCAGCCACTCCTTGGTGAGAGGACTGCAATATAGGAAATGTAAAATCACATCTGTTTATGGTAGATATGACAATGATGTGACAGTCTTTGCCACTTTTCTTGCACCTGTTGTCATGCAGAATGAATCTCAGGTGTGCAGAAAGAATTTCTGCCTTGATAGGCAGATCATGAGTCAAAGAAATTAAATGATCAACCTTTCGAGCTGTCAAATCCATCTGTACTTCACAATAAATTATGCCACAAGTATGTGCTGTAGATAACTGCATTACAAATTTCTAATGTTTACAAGAATTTTTACATTTTAAACAGTACTTTCCAAAGAATTCTCCTGAGCTGTGTTTGCTTATTAAGAGGATTCTTTAACTTCCAGGTTTTGGGTAAAGTTTTCCTAAAATCTTAAGACTGACAAAAGTGATCTCTTCTTCAACTATTGCATTAAGTTCTCTTCTCAAATAAACTGCTGGTATTTGGGTTTGGTCATAATTATTTTTTGGACAAAAATAAAATAGAAATTTTAGCACCGTCTTTAGATCATTTTTCTGCAGATTCGCTGCAGCAAAATAGGTGGGAGACAGAACACCCTTCCTCTGTCATCTACTTCCAGCTGAATAACTAGACAAGTATTCAGAAAAGATGTAAACCATTTTAGTTGTGATTTTCAGAGTGGTCATAGCATTACTCAGAGATTTCAGATAGTATGTTATGGCTGTCCAAGCTAAAGAAGGATTTTCTGAGACTGCCTGGCATGTCTTTGTAGGTACAAGGTACGGTAAGAAGGATAAATGTCAGCCCCTTCAGAGAAATATTTGAAGAGAAGTTGTAAATATAATGTGTCTTTCCCTCTCTTTCTCTGTCTTTTAATATTTCAAACTTATTTTTCATTGCATTCACTGTATAGCTAGTTTCCAAAATGTGAACAGATGTGGTACTCACTTTTCATGAACAACCATCATATGCACTATTCAAACAGTAGATGCAGACACTGTGTGATTTACATTGCCACAAATAAAATAAAACAAATGTATTTGAATACATGGTGCATAACTCACTAGCACATTAGTAGAAAAGTTGCAGGTGGTGTTTAGCAACCTATTAAGCTAATTAGTCATTACAGTCAAGGTATGTTTTAGAATCCATGATGCATTTATGAATATATAGGAATCATTTATAAAATGTATCTATAGACTTTATCTATGATTTTCATAATGTTTATAGTTCCCTTTTTTTGGAAACATCTCTATTGCCTACCATTAATGGTCTGTGGGATTATTTGTATTTGCAAATATGACCTGGCAAAGGTTATATTGACCTGGCAAAGTTACTCAAGTGAAGCAGGTTCCCTTAAGCTGGCAATGACTAACAGTGATGGCAGGCCCACTTCTGTAAATGGAAACAATTACATGTTCTGAGAAATCTTTCTCCTTAGAAAAACTTCATAATTTCTTACCACTGCTTGGCTATCCAGAGAAGTACCTCAGGAAATGTACTTAATTGTCTGGACTGGGCTAGTTTCTCATCTAGAGAAAATAATGTGCTTTCGCAAAATTAGAGAGACACAGGTAGAGAGTGAATTAATGTAGAAAATATAAGTAAGTAAGCCTAAGAAAAATCCACCTGGCTATCACTGCAGACATAGGCAAATCTTAGGATGTGTTACACTGCATGAGAATAATAGTTCTAGTGAAGTAGACTAGTTAAGCTTGCTACTGAGCTGAGCATCTGCGAGTCTACTATGCCAGCCATAAAACTGATGCAAAGATACTTTGCCTAATGCTGGTGCTGCCAATGAAAAAGAAAGAATTCTATTGAAAAACAGACCCATTCTGTTAAAAGAAATTTAAATTGAATTTCAAGCACGAAATTTGAAAGCTGGAACAGGATTAGTGAGAAAGATTACTGAGGAATCAACAGTGAAAATTATTTAGCGGGGTCTAAGCATGAGTATAAAGTTCCCAGAAGGGGCTCTGAGATTGACAGGATCTGGCCTAGTTTGTTGTTGTTGTTGTTGTTTGTTTGTTTTGTTTTTCCCTCTAATAACATCCATAAACAGAGTAATATTTACTATACTTCAGGACATTTGATGATACTAAGAACATCTATGTATCTAAAGCATAGAGTATGGATTTGTGAATATTTAATGTATCAGAAAGAGATAAATTTTTCTAACTAGATCAGATGAGGATTTTCATATATGTGTTGAGACTTGTGGCTAGTTACTTTAATCTAATTGTTCAAATCTTGTCTCAGTGCAATATTTTGGTCATATCACTACATGGCTTAGAAACTATATACAATATGAAGAAATAACAGATGTCATTTAAAATAAATGTGTTAGCTTTTTCAGAACTAGAAACTTGGTTTCTATTTGGGCTATATCATTTTGTATTATTATGTAATATTTAAGAAGAATATTTATGTAAGATTTTAAATAAAGGTGACCAAAATTTTGAATTTCATTAAAAAAAAAAAGTCTTTATGCCTTTGGATAAACTATCTGATAAACTAAGTGGGTTTAGAAGCTGAATGTTATCCAGTCAAACATGCATAATTGTTGCTAAATAATAAAAATAAACAATAAATAATAGTAATAATAGCAAATAGTAAATAACAGTAACAGTAATAGAATAATATAGTATCTACCAAAATAAAAGACTTGAATACAACAAAAAGAAAAGAATACTCTCAGTGGTCTTTTCTAAGTTCCTCTCACGTTTTAGCTTATACACCATTCTAGTAATCTTATCAGATCACAAAATTTTGGTTGTCAGTTGACTGAATAAATGATTAAAATAATTGGGAACATTTTATAATTTATTCACATTTTTAATGTAATTGGTACATGAATGAGTCTTCATATACTGTTCTCATTCTTGGCTCAGTTGATCTGTCTTTCTGGCACATCAAATAAGGGAAAATGTGGGGTATGTGCCTTCTAAATAAATATTAACAATAAAAAAATTATTTATCTTTCAAGTTCAACAGATTCTTGGCCATCTGTTGCAGATAATATTGATTTTCATTCTTCTTGGAATCATCCCTGCTACAGTCAGTTCATATTAATCTCAGAGATGATGCATAAAGAACTAAAAATGTCTTCGCATTTCAGCTAATGAGGCTCCAGGGGAAGGAATACAATAGTAAAACAGCAGATACCTGAATTCACCTACGGGTGCTAGATCTTGTCTGTGCTTCAGGGCCAGTCCTCTGTTTCTATATCTCTGAAGGTTTAATGACTGAATCAAGGTAGGAGAGGATATAGCAGGTGTTTATCTTACAGCTATTTATTAGTATCTTGTGGTCCAATGCAAGTGTACAAAGACTGGGGATGGCTGTAGTATACTATGACAAACAGCAAAGTGATGTACTGATTGTTTTGAGTCCAGTGGAGAAGGCTGTCTATATCTGTAAAATTCATGAAGTGTTTCTTTCTGCCAGTTTGGCTGACACTGCACTGATGCACGCCAGAGAGCTGATGTCAGCCAAGCTGTACTGCAGCATCTGTCACTTCTACAAATCCATCAGTGACACCCAGGGTAACATGGCATTCAGTTTATGTGGCTGATGACAAACTGAGTTGTTTCTCAGCAGTCACCAGCAGCTTCTCAGCAGCCTTGCAAACAAAAAGGAATGGGTGCTCATATGTAAGCTCTCATCTTTGCACATTAAACATGCATTGGCTTCATTTACTTTAATATGTGAATGTCAAGATTCTATTCTTAGAAATTCTTCAGTCAGTGCAGCTGAGAGAATACATGTCTACATGTAATAGATGCACTTACTGCCTTTTCTCCCTTTTTTATGCATTATGAAATGATACATAATGCTCTGGGAGTTAAAACAGCAGACAAGAAAAAAAAAAAGATAAACAAATGTAGTGACAATCAGCAACATACTTTTTCATATATATATATTTTTTTTTTTCAGGAAGAGAGATTGGTTAATTTAGGAACTAATTCTGGTTTCAAGAAAGGCAACAAAAACCTCTTACTGAGAATGAAAACAGAATTTAGCCCACTGATTTTCGACCTATTTTCTTTCCTACTATCTAAAATGGAGTCTAATCATATAGATTAGCAGAAGAACAAAACACGAGATCATGTGATTTTCAGAGCAGACAAGGATATTCCATCTCTCCTTTATGCTTTATTCCATCTCTCCAAGACGCTTTAGAGGAAGCATATAATAAAACACCCTTGCAGCAATCCTTCTGGTATAAAGCAGCAGTAGCTTTCATCATCAGAATCAGAATTCTGTGGTGACTTGACTCCCCGACTTTCCAGAAAAACTCTCCAGATAATCAAATTCAGACCAGGAACCTGACTGCTGACCTGGAATTCAGGATGATCTATTTTTCCCTGGTTATATTTTTGTCAAAAACATGTTAATGGAAAGTTAGCTAACATCCTCAAGCATGGAGCTTTGAATTCACTTCAAAACCTCATCTTTTTTTTGTTTCCGTACTTACTTTGAGACTTATATTTTAAAATTTCTCTCTAAAGGTCAAATCCCTGATTTAAACTTGTTTGGGCAGAGACTTGGACAATATGTTTGCAAAAGTCTGTATTCTGAGTTGTCCGGCTGAGATAAAGAGTAATACATATGTGAGGGCAGATAACTTTTAAGATAAGCATCATTTGATATGGAGAGGTTTGGAACAAACTGAACATGCTTAAATGGGATAAGGGCCTTTCAAGACTCCTACTGATGTCACAAAAGTTATTTTGTAGCATAAAAACAGACTGTCCTAAATAGGATCATTGCTTAGTTGTTTTTGTTGGGACATACCAATTAGATGAAATTTACAGTTTTTCAGCATTTACTTTTGAGGTGCACTCAGTAACTGGTTGAGGAAGAAAGGTGTGCCTGTGAATGAACCTGCTTGAAGGTCACTAACTATCACCAACTTCACTGCAACTCAAGAAATTACCATTGCACTGATGGGACTCTCTCCTTATTCTGAAAATCTGGCTAGAATGAGGTGTCACATCCATTTCTATCAGGCGTGGCTAAATCCTTAGCAACATCTAAGAAGTTCCTGCTCAAATGAGCTAAAATCTTACTCATTCCACACTTTCCATTTTCTGTTCTCCACCAAAAGAAAGAAAGGTGCAGAAAAGAAAGAAAGGTGCAGAAAATATTATTGTCGCTTCCAACACTGCCGACGTACTTCTCTTTTCCCAGAACTTCTCCGAGTGTCTGACAAAAGGAATGCACTGAAAAGAGAGGGGAGCCTGGCAAAATCTATGAGGAAAGGCAGCTAGGATAGGAAAGGGATAGCCAAAATCATTGTGGGAGTCTGAGGTGGCAGAGAAAGGAAGGGAAATGATGTTCAATTTGTCATGAGCAGCTCAGCTTAGCGGGAGAAAACACTGGAGCTATTTGTCTGTTTTGGACAGAGAATATATTCTTTGTTGCAATAATCTTAGAAAATTTACTCAGCTTGAGCATAAATATCTGATCTACGGTAGACTTATATATACATTTAAAAGCAGGATGATCGACTCCAGCCTCTTCTCCTGACCTAGATAAACAGGCTTGTGTTGTACAGCTTGACAACATGGCAACTTTTCCAGATTTCCAGGGAATGTTAATTCGGTTACTGCTGAATTCATTTCACTGTCTTTTCTGCTATGGGCATGACAAGTCTGTAAATAGTTTTTTTTCTGCATCTATTAAGTAGGGACTCCTCCAGGCCTACCAAAGGAGTCATTACTATCATGAGAGGTTGTAGAAAGTGTTAGGAGTGTGTGAGTAAAATGTCATGGAAATATGGGAATTAAAGAGCAAGATAAAATAGTCAGGCTGCCAGCATTAATATTCAGAAATATAATTTTGAATGGAAGTGGAAGATAGGAATGAATTACATTTTAGACTAACATACCATATCATTTCTAATGCAATGATTACAGAATCTGAATAAACCAAAAGCTTTCTTTTTTTGTGGGTTAAGTGAAAAGTTGTTTTAACTTTAAACTTCAAAAGTATAGTGATCTTCTTTTCTAGGTAATGTACAAGGTTAGCTTTTTTAGTGTTCCTGCCTCAACCAAAACCAAAAGATCTAATTTCAAGAGTTTAAAAGATTTTAGAAACAATAAATACCGATATTGCCTCTGTTTCAGACTATCATAGAACAGTTATTAAACTACAAAAAACATGCCACAAAACAAGCTAGAATTTGTGGAGCCTACCTTCCTCCGATGGGATGGCACAATGAAATATGTTTCAATATTATGTTTCTTCAAGAAACTATTCCTTTCATGTCCATATCCTGGTTCTACTTCGTAGTCCCCATTTAGGCACTCTAAGGTGGTCTTTGTAATGTGAACTTTCCTGGAGAGAAAAATAAGATGTTCTTCATAGCTAAGATGTATTACTAGGTAGTTGCTAGTGTAATACACTCATGAAAAAGATCATAATGGGCTCTGTCTTTTCAGCCAAAAAATCACAAAAATGTTTCTATTAAATGTTTTTTTCTAAACTTAAGCAGAATGACCAAAACAGTAACTGCAGATTATCCAAAACCTTGCAGATTCAGTGATTTGTAGAAAGTGGAAGTCTTCACATCATCTTTCACATTGCATGGATTTAAGCCTTTACCTCACTGCCTGCTTGGAAAAACAGCCTGCTGTTTGAAATGTGTGGCTCCACACTCCAAGTCTGTCATGTACATAAAGAAGAAACTCCTTGTTCTTCTCTTTTTGTTTCTCTTCACAGCTGTGACATGTTCCATTTACTTACTCTGCGTTAAGGCAGCTTTCTAATCCACTTTGTTTTGGCAGCACAGTCAACTTTGACACTCTTAGGGACATGGTTTAGTGGGTGGTATTGGTGGTAGGGAGATGGTTGGACCAGATGGTCTTGGAGGTCTTTTCCAACCTGAATGATTCTATGATTCTAGTTTTGAGTTTGCTTATCCCCAAAACTATCTTCACATTTCCTCCTGAAGGAACCCTTATATTTGAAACGTATTCCCAGGAGATATCTTCAAAGCTGTTACTGCTCTTCTCTATTAATTATGTTCAGGTCTGTTTTATTTAATTTTTTATTTATTTATTTATTTTCCATCGGGAACCCTCAAGGTAAAGAACATACAAAAACACACTGCCAAAATTGTCTCAGAATGACATATGCAGCAAACAGAAATTCACTTAACCAAAAAACTTAACCATTGACTTCCTGTTCAGCAAATCATAATCTTGCAAATATCCAACAGAAGGTGGTAAATCCCAGTCCAAATGCAAGTTGCATACAGAAGCACATATAAGCATATTTGTGAAAATGAACAGTGTACATTTAAATTCTATATATTCCATATATATATTCTATTCTATATCAGAGAGAGTTTTGATGTCATGGAACTTGAGGCTGGGAATGATAAGGTTGAGTCCCTATGGGTTAGGACCAGCGGGAAGACCAACAAGGCAAGCATCCTGGTGGGGGTCTGTTATAGACCGCCGAATCAGGATGAGGAGACTGATGATGAGTTCTACAGGCAGCTGACAGAAGTTGAGAAATTGTCAGTGCTTGTTCTCATGGGGGACTTCAACTTCCCAGACATATCCTGGAAGCACAACACAGCCCAGAGAAAGCAGTCTAGGAGTTTTCTGGAGAGCGTGGAAGATAGCTTTCTGACACAGCTGGTTAGTGAGCCTCCCAGGGGAGGTGCCCTGCTAGACCTGCTGTTCACAAAGAGAGAAGGACTGGTGGGAGATATGGTAGTTGGAAACTGTCTTGGGCAGAGTGACCATGAAATGGTAGAGTTCTCCATTCTTGGAGAAACCAGGAGGGGTACCAGTAAAACCGCTGTATTGGACTTCCGGAGGGCCGACTTTGAACTGTTCAGGACACTGGTTGGCAGAGTCCCTTCAGAGGCAGTTCAGAAGGGCCTCCCTTCCGAAGAGGAGTCCAGGAAGGCTGGGCACTCTTCAAGAAGGAAATTTAAATGGCGCAGAAGCTGTCTGTCTCCACGTGCCCAAAGATGAGCTGGAGTGGAAGAAGACCAGCCTGGCTGAACAGAGAATTGTGGCTTGAGCTTAGGAGAAAAAAGAGGGTTTATAATCTTTGGAAAAGAGGGCGGGCCACTCGGGAGGACTATAAGGATACTGCGAGGCAGTGCAGGGACAAAAATAGAAGGCCAAAGCTCATCTGGAGCTCAATCTGGCTACTGCCGTTAAATACAACAAAAATGTTTTTACAAATACATCAACGCAAAAAGGAGGACTAAGGAGAATCTCCATCCTTTACTGGATGTGGGGGAAAATTAGTTACAAAAGATGAGGAAAAAGCAGAGGTGCTTAATGCCTTCTTTGCCTCAGTCTTTAGCGGCAAAAACAGTTGTTCTCTGGATACCCAGTACCCTGAGCTGGTGGAAGGGGGTGGGGAGCAGAATGTGGCCCTCACTATCCATGAGGAAATGGTTCGTGACCTGCTACGGCACTTGGATGTACGCAAGTCGATGGGGCCAGATGGGATCTACCCGAGGACACTGAGAGAACTGGCGGAGAAGCTGGCCAAGCCGCTTTCCATCATTTATCCTGGCTATCGGGGGAGGTCCCAGTCGACTGGCGGATAGCAAACATGACGCCCATCTACAAGAAGGGCTAGAGGGTAGACCCGGGGAACTCTAGGCCTGTCAGTTTGACCTCAGTGCCAGGGAAGCTCATGGAGCAGATTATCTCGAGTGTCATCATGTGGCACTTACAAGGCAACCAGGTGATCAGGTCCAGTCAGCATGGGTTTATGAAAGGCAAATCCTGCTTGACTAACCTGATCTCCTTCTATGACAAAGTGATGTGCTTGGTGGATGAGGGAAAGGCTGTGGATGTGGTCTACCTTGACTTCAGCAAGGCTTTTGACACTGCTTCCCACAGCATTCTCCTCAAGAAAATGGCTGCTCGTGGCTTGGACTGGTGTATGCTTCATTAGGTTAAAAACTGGCTGGATAGCCAGGCCCAAAGAGTCATGGTGAATGGAGTCAAATCCAGTTGGAGGCCGGTCACTAGTGGCGTTCCCAAGGGCTCAGTACTGAGGCCAGCCATCTTTATTGATGATCTGGATGAGGGGATCTTACCCTCAGTAAGTTTGCAGATGACACCAAGTTAGGTGCATGTGTCGATCTGCTCGAGGGTAGGAAGGCTCTGCAGGAGGATCTGGATAGGCTGCACCGATGGGCTAAGGTCAACTGTATGAAGTTCAACAAGGCCAAGTGCCTGGTCCTGCACCTGGGGCACAACAACCCCAAGCAGCACTACAGGCTGGGAGATGAGTGGTTGGAAAGCTGCCAGGCAGAGAAGGACCTGGGAGTGATGGTTGATAGTCGGCTGAATATGAGCCAGCAGTGTGCTCAGGTGGCCAAGAAGGCCAACAGCATCCTGGCTTGTATAAGAAGCAGTGTGGCCAGCAGTCCTAAGGAAGTGATTGTCCCCCTGTACTTGGCTCTGGTGAGGCCGCACCTCGAGTACTGTGTTCAGTTTTGGGCCCCTCGCTACAAGAAGGACATGGAGGTGCTCGAGCGAGTCCAGAGAAGGGCGACGAAGTTGGTGATGGGTCTGGAGAACAAGTCTTATGAGGAGGAGCTGAGGGAGCTGGGCTTTTTCAGCCTGGAAAAGAGGAGGCTCAGGGGCGACCTTATCACTCTCTACAGGTACCTTAAAGAAGGCTGTAGCGAGGTGGGGGTTGGTCTATTCTCCCACGTGCCTGGTGACAGGACGAGGGGGAATGGGCTAAAGTTGTGCTAGGGTTGTTTTAGGCTGGATGTTAGGAAGAACTTCTTTACTGAGAGGGTTGTTAGGCATTGGAATGGGCTGCCCAGGGAAGTGGTGGAGCCACCGTCCCTGGAGGTCTTTAAAAGATGTTTAGATGTTGAATTTAGTGATATGGTTTAGTGGAGGACTTGTTAGTGTTAGGTCAGAGGTTGGACTCAATGATCTTGAGGTCTCTTCCAACCTAGACAATTCTGTGATTCTGTAAATTGAGTCCAAGGACACCCAAGGAGTACTTCAAATTCTAGGACGTGCTTCATGGAATGGCTGTAGGTTTATGTGCATGTTTAAGAGAAATCCTTTTTTCTTCTTCTTTTTCTTTTCAACATTTTACTTCTAATCTAATCTATTTACTAACATGAATCTTAAGACCATTTGGACAATTCCACAGCGGACATCATATAATGCAATGATTACTCCTACTGTACAAAACCCTTAATCCTTTTCATCAATAGTGATTACATTGCAAATTCTGCAAAGGAAATAAATTCCTCACCTATACAGGTATCTGATTCTTTATATATATTTTTGTTTGTTTGTTTGTTTGTTTTTGTTCCTCATACTTACCCAGGCAACCCTCCAGCTTCCATTACATTGGCTAAAGTCACATCATTTGACCAGACATCGTATTGCCATTTTCGGAGACCCAGGACCCCACAAAGTACCCTTCCTGTATGTAATCCAACTCTCATGTTGAGATCAACCTCTGTGGCTTCTGCAACAGATCTGGAATATATAGCATCATGATATTAGTCTTTAGACAACAGCATTACTCTTTATTTTCACTCCTTCCCCCAAAGTTAACAGATGTGTACATAATTGAAAAGGCAGGAACTTTTCAAAATCTCAGATGGTGTATTCAGGTACTGTTCTTTCCCTTCACTCTTAGGGTAGTTTCTAAACCTCAATTGTAATTATAGAGAAATTATTCTCTTGTTCATATTTTAATTAGTTTTGAACCAATTTCTCAGTATTTCTAAATTTATTGAACAAGAAATTGATTTTCCAGGTTTTAATGAAACACAGTAAAGGTTACATTTCATTACATTTAATACAGGAAAAGGAAAAAAAAAAAAAGCATAGTAAATGGGTTTTGTAATGAAACTTTCCTAAAACGTTTAAGTTTCATTGTCTCATTTTCAGTATTTGCTATCACATTTATACAGAAGCTTAGGTATTTTGCTGATTTTGCTGAAACAAATAATTTTCTAGCTGTAACTCAAATAACTCAAAGACAGACAGCTTAACTCTTGCACTTTCCTGTTTATCTTTCATCTCACATTTACCTACTTCTTTTTTTACTCTCATAAATATTCCTTTTTCCCAATGTGTGCTTATTTCATCAGGATGACAAGCAAACACAAGGTGATTGTTGGAATTCAAAGAAGAGTGTTGAAACTATCTTATTGGGCTTAATTTTAACCTGACATGTAAATAAACAAACATGTTTCAATCCTACCACTACTCCAGGCTACTTTCAACTCGGTATTAAAATGCAATACCTGGCGTTTTTGTAAAGCTTCGCTTTACTGGTTAGTTTTGTCTCTTTGTCACAGAAGACTTGCATTAAATGATTAAATTTCTCTTTTTTTTTTACCATAATTTGTTGTCACTCAAAGTAATTTTCTCCTCTGTTTTCAGTTCTACATCTGCAATATCAGAACAATACTTCCTTTTCCTTATTCCTTTTTTTTTTTTTTTTGGTGGGTTGGTTGGTTGATTTAAAGGTAATAGTGTAAAATGTTAAATCTGTAATCGAAACAATACAACATAATCTGAAAACAGAGATGGTATGGATCCCTCCAGTTCGTCTGTGAAAGGTTGAAAAATAAATTAAAAAAATATTATTGTCTCAGTAATGTGTCCACAGTTTTGATTTATGGTGTTCTCTAAACTCACCCTTTAATTAAATTTCCACTTTGATGAAAACATACTCAGTTAAAAACTAACCTTTTTTTTTTTATTATTTTTTTTCCCCAGGTGTCTCAGATTGTCAATCATCTTGGATGATACTTATTTAATAATTCATATTTTTCATCTGATCCCTCTGCTACTGCTAGGGAACTGTTGCAACTACCAGTAATCACACAGAGTTGTGCTGTGCTTCTATCTTTATGGTATGCTTAACTAAGCATAACTTCCTGTGGTGAGTCTGAAATGGCACAAACATATTTAAAAATTCTTGTTTCTGCAGGAGAAGAGTTATGAGGAGGTACTATGAAGCAATGACTCCACTCTCTTATAGAAGTGCAGGACAAAGAATATGGTGAAACCACCACATCAGTGCAAGAACAGTAGATAAAGAGAAATTATAAATACTAATATCTCTCCAAAGCTGCTGCAAGAGTGGCAGAGAAACCACCTCTATGGACTTCAACTCATAAATTAAATCTAGTCTTCAGAGATTCTCATTGTACATGTATACCTGGGAAAGGGGGAATTAACTGGTGACGTCGTTATTAAAAGCATTTTTAATTTTGATGCCACTTTTGAGGAAGGATTCTTTATCTCTGTGAATGGAGTACGCTCTCACCCTACCCTGACTTGTGAACATTGAAAAGGAACCTTGAAGTTAATGAACTTACACAGTACATGCAGAGGAAATGCTATGCATGAATCTTTGCAGCTTTTCCCATTACAGCGGCACCTGGCATTCCACAGTTAAGTTGCAGTCCAAAAATAAATAAAATGGGAGAATAAAAAAGCTACCTAATCAGTGTAATATTTAATTTTCTTTAGGATTTCAAATTAAACTTTCCAAAAGGATGATGCTCTGGTTACAATTTTCTCTTGGCTTTCATTGACTAATGTATTTTTTTTAAATATCATCCAAGTACAGTGGATTTGTTGGAGAGGTCTTTAAAATGACTTTTTAGTTATTCCAGAAATAGCTATTACATTTTTGTCTTGTTGTACTTTTAAAACTACAATTAATTGAAAGGACACATAGAATCATAGAATCATAAAGGTTGGAAAAGAACTCCAAGATCATCTAGTCCAACCATCACCCTACTAACAATGTCACCCATTAAACCATGTCCCTAAGCACCAACTCCAACATTTCCTTAAACACCCCCAGGGATCGTGACTCCATCGCCACCCTGGGCAACCTGTTCCAATTGTAAGTACTCTTTCTGAGAAGAAATGTCTCCTAATTTCCAACCTCAACATCCCCAGTGCATCTTGAGGCCATTCCCTGTAGTCCTGTCACTAGTTATTTGCGAGAAGAGGCTGAAACCCAGCTCCCCACAACTTCCTTTCAGGTAGTTGTACAGAGCAATAAGGTCTCCCCTGAGCCTCCTCTTCTTGAGATTAAACAACCCCAGTTCCCTCAGCCACTCCTCATAGGACTTGTGTTCCAGGCCCTTCACCAGTTTTGTAGCCCTCCTCTGGAACTTATTCCAGTACCCCAATGTCTTTCTTGTGGTGAGGGGCCCAAGAATGAACACAGTACTTGAGGTACGGCCTCACCAGAGCAGGGGGACGATCACCTCCCTGGTAAGCCAGGATGCCATTGGCCTTTTGACCACCTGGGCACACTGCTGGCTCATGTTCAGGTGAGCATCAATTAGCACCCCCAGATCCTTTTCTTCTGCACAGCTTTCCAGCCACTCTCCCCCAGGCCTGTAGCACTGCATGGGACATGTAGCACAGGACAAGATGTGGGGTGAGGAGCACAATATATCGGGCCTCAACTTAAGCAAGGAGCTTCGCAGCCATGAAGTGCTGAAGTATGTACCATGTCAGCTACCACTAATGTGAGTAACGTGGAGATCTTTTGTCCTCAACAGGAATTCAGGCCTACCACAGTTTTCAGTCATATTTTATACAACAGGAGAGAAAGGCTTATGCACTATTTTCTAACAAAGTATTTCCTTATCTTATTTCTACCACTGCAAGTCAGAATTCCTTTTTTTTTTTTTTTCCCTTTTTTTTTTTTTTTCCCCAGTATCTGTTCCTAGTCAAGCCTTAAAAATGACTCCAAGGAGTCCTAAAAGGATTCCACTCTTACAGGGCTTGCTGCATACTTGGCAAAGCACTGAGGAAATGAAAGGAGCTAACAATATAAGCCACCTAATGATAACTTAACCTTTGTATCCTTACCTGTACATTTGTAGCAAACAACTGACTTTATACCAAGACCTGATAGCATGCAAGGCAAAGTATGTTAGGATTATGGTTTGCTTGCCTATCTATGTTCTCTTGAATAACTAAATACTTGTATAAATATCTTCACCAGCATACCTGCAAGTGTGTATTTCTCTATTTGTAAATTAATGTTAAAAAAGTTTTCATTTAAAACGGCATATAAAACCTCATGTCAAATGTATGCTTTTCTTTGTCCTAGCTGGCTCAGGAGAAAGGGGAAAAACTCATCTGCTTGTAGAAATTTGAATATCATAACAAATTAAATGAAAAAAAAAAAATGAGCAAAGAAATACAACATGGATGATTGTACTCCTTGTTAAAAAATCTGCACTGTATAATGTACCAATGAACCATAAAGCGGAATCTGAACACATTTGGTTTTTCACAAAAGATTTCCAGAAGTAGTCACTTAGTAAAAAATCTAAATCAAGAACAACTTTTCTCATTTTTCCAAGAAACCCCAGTATGTTTCAGGGATGCTTTCATCATTAAATTTGAGTCAGGAAAACGAAAAATGAAACAAAATCAAACAAACAAACAAACAAAAACTTCATGGGCAGTTTATTAAACATTTTGAATTTACTTTGAATTTATTATGTGTCCCTGTGTCCCCTAATTTTCATGAACATACCCCAGTGAACTATCAAAAATGAAGAATTTAAGTAATGTGTAAAAAAGAGGCTTCAAATATAACATCAGAATCATAGAATATCCTGAGTTGGAAGGGGCTCAAAGATTATCAAGTTCAGCTCCTGGCTCCACACAGGACCACACCAAAATCAAACCATATGTCTGAAATCATTGTTCAAATGTTTCTTGAACTCCATCAGGCTTGGTGCTGTGACCACTGCCCTGGGGAAGCTGTTCCAGTGCCCATCCACCTTCTCAGTGAAGAACCTTTTCCTAACATCCAACCTGATCCTCCCGTCACAGCACCATGCTGTTCCTTTGGGGCCTTTTGCTGGTCACCAGAGAACAAAGATCATCGCCTGTCCCTCTGCTCCCACTCATGAGGAAGCTGCAGGCCATCATGAGGTCTCCCCTCAGTTTCCTCTACTCTATGCTGAACAATCCAAGTGACCTCAGCCACTCCACATATGTCTTGCCCTTTAGACCTTTCATCATCAGAAAAGTACCACAATCATATTTCCAAACAGCATCAACTTTTTTTGTAATAAAATATCACAAGAACACCTAATGATACATTTTAAATTAATAATGCATTTCTGCAAAAATACCAGTACTTCATAGACAAGCCATGAACCGGCAAACTAAAAAAATTTTAACGAATAAATTATTCATTATAACTTATTTTTCTTAGGTTTGGAAAAAATATTCTCAAAAATTTTCCAAATGTTAATACAAAAGGAAGCTCAGAAACAAATGGGACTATATACATATACGTATATATATATATATGTGTATATATATATATTAAGCTGTAGGCTTGTAGAGTCTATTCACTTAGAAGATATTCATCTACTCTGACAGCTTATGTCTCTTACTAATCCTTTACATTTTAGTTCTCTACTTAGCTATAAATATTTCATGTGCTGCTACATATGGTCAAACTCATTTAGATAATCTGCAGAATTGCTCTGTGAAGTAAATACATTTATCCACACCCATGCTGAATTTGAAGCAACAGAGGAAAAAAAAAATAGAATCTCTGTACCCAATTTCCTTTAAGTTATTTAGATCCTTTCTTAGGTCCAAAAATACCTGCATAGAAATAGATGTTTCCTGGTTAAAGGCATAGACAAGATTGTTGGTTCAGTTATATATGTTTGATTTTTATGTATGCACAGTTCTAAGATAACAGTGCCCTTTAACCACAAGGAATTTTGCATGTCTCCCTAACTATATCTGGGTCATTTCCACTTCAACATAATTTAGAAATGGTTAGTTCTTGGATATTAATGACAAAGAATGTCTTTCTGTGAACTAACGTCAGATTGGGAGAATATCAACTAATTTGCTAGTTACTGCTACAGAAGCCATGAGGAGGAGGACACTTAAAATGAACGTGCTCATAGAAGGTAAAAACCAAAAAACAAACAAACAATTGAGCAGATTGATATTACCTAACACACATGTCTTTGGAAGGCAGACACCTGAAAGCACTGAAATAATATTTCAAATACCAAGAAAAGAGTATTTCAACCCTGAATGGCAGTCAGTTCCTGGCCTGGGCAGCCCACAACCTTCTCTGCATTTCTTACTCCACCCTGCAGCCCACCCACCAGGATGGATGGATAGAAATGGTATGGAGCAGATCTGTAGCAAAAGCCTGTGGGACTGGCAAACACCATCTCAGAAGGAAACAGGGATTTCTATGCCCTCAGGAGAAAACCCAAATGAGGGAGCATCACTATTGCAAAGCTCTGCTTTACCCTGCCTGTTATCATGACCTAGCACCTGCTCGGAGCTCACAGTCTCACTTTTCTATTATCTACAGGTTTCTCTGAATAAAAGAGAAATAAAAAGACGGCAACAGTGACCCTCCCCTTGCCAGGCCCTCAAGGAACACCTTGTGCCTGTGTAGCTGTGGACAGGAAGCAGTACAGGTCCCCAGTGTGCAGTTTGGTGGGGAGGCTCTAGCACTCAAGGGTGGTGGCAGCACAGAGAAATGAGGAAAAAAAAGTTAGCGCTGGGGATGGCCATGAGCAGGATCATCCCAGATGCAGCACAGAGCTAGCAGCTGTCCTTGTGCCTGTGGGATACCAGGTAGAGGGAATGGATTCTTGGGAGGATTGCAGGGTTCTTCTCCCCAGGGTCTCTACTCCATGCTCCTGGGCACTGAGTAAGGGCTTGGATGAGAGAGAAGGAAAAAGAAAATTAAGTTGAGCCCAGGATGGACTGCCACACCAAGTGATGGATGCTGCTTATTCCCAGTCACCAATACCTCTCTTGGAGCACCTAATTTGGCCTGGGAGGACATAGCACAGTTGCAGAGGGAGCCATTGGTTGCTGTGGAGGCTTCTCCTGTCTCCCCCATGGCTACCCACCAGGAATCTGTCAATTCTGCTAGGACACAGCCACACTCCAGGATGTACCTGTGCTTCATGAACATGATGTTCCACACCCCTTCCCTGACTCAGAAACAGTACTGGCTAGAGCTGCATACTTTCCCAGTATGTTGCTCATCTGGAGTAAGACAACAGAGACCTGGAGCAAGACAGCCTGGGCTATGAAGGACTGATTGCTTCAGGAAACAAGAGGTTCACTTTGACAGAGGTACAAGCTAACAAAAATTTCAACAATGATGGTGAAGGCAGCTCATGATAGACAACTTTTTCCTCATCTGAAAATTTATGCACCTGTTGCTGATTCTCCCAGAATTCAAGGTGAATGCACTCCCACCTGTCCAGACATTCCCAAGCCCAGGACTTCTGAAGAACCAGCAATGTTTACACCAGGTAACATAGTGCCTCTCTTGCTCAGACAAAAGAAGACTCCAGCAGGACTCTGGCCATTTCACTTGGGCTTTTTTAAAGGGGCTATTGTTGTACCCATTCTTCCACAGTTCAGCCAATGACCAAGCTCAGAGGCAGGAGATTGTTCAAGTATCAGCCTCCACAATGCCCAAACAAGCATCCACAGAATGTGCAGGTGGAAAACAAGCCCAACTTCATATGTTAGGCCTTACATGGATGACTGATGGAGTCATCCATATGAGGTGGAGTCATCCATATGTGATACACTCACCTATGTGACACAGAGAAAAGTTGATTTATCTCCTGTTAGACCCCACTGAGGTGCCTGGATTTCAAGAAGCAAGGATTCTTTCCTTCAGACCTCTTCAAACTCCACATGTAGTAGGAACATTCAATACAGAGGACAAGACAAGTCCTGTTACAAAAAAAAAAAAAAAAAAAAAAAAAAAGGTCCTCCCCCATAATACATATAGGTTAAACTGAAGTATTCAGGACCAGCTGCTGCGATCTACAAATGTGCTGCCAATGTGCTAATGTAGACATAGCCACTGATCCAGCCAGTGTTGCAATTTTCTCTGAGTCAGTACTAAAATTGACTCCCAGTAAGATGTCAAGGGAAGAAGTATTGTGAAAATGTACCATTTATGTGACAATACGAATGATTACATGACCCCATTACATTTCTAACAAGTTTATGAATGTTATCCCAAATATTCTATTCCAGTCTCAAATCTAGTATTTATATCCTGCTCACACATTCCGTCCTCATTTCCAATTAGAAACATTATTGTTCACTTCTTGCCCTGTGGATTTACTAAGCACATTTAAACAACTCACACATTCTATATCCTAAGAGTTTATAGTTGTTAATTGAGCCAAAGGATTATTTAATATAATTTATATCAGTTGATGAAGAGCTCCACAGGGAAGGGCAAACTGCTAATTTAAAATTTAAAAAATTTCCCTGCCTCACACTATCTTAAATCAGAGATCTAGTCATTATATGGGGAAGAGGGGGAAGAGCATGGTTAGCTGAGCAAAACTTCTCCACACAGCAAACAGCTAGTAAACATCTATTGAGAAAGTAAAATACTGGAGCAAATATACTGGAACATTCAATTGTAGCAAACAGTTTAAATAAGGTGAAGAGCATACTTGGACTAACTGACTTCGAAACTGAGGTGAGGACAGTATCTTCCGTATTAGAGGTGCTAATGAACATGGCCATTTAAATGATATTCCTAAGAAAATCTGACAGTCCAAACTTAAAAGCAACATTGGTCATATGCAACACTTAACCCCCACTTAAATATTGCTGTGATGGCTTAAGTGACTCTGAATTAAAACAGCTAGCTTGTACTGAGGCACTGACACAAAACACACTGACAACACAAGTTCCTTTGGAGTAATATGAGAATATAACACTATCTGCTTTGTTTCCTTGTTTGTTTGTTTTATGAAAAAGAGAAAAGGATCTTTCCGTCATGATTCTAGTCTGACTTTAACTGCGCCCCTGAAAAAACTGCTTTGTACAAGGCAGATGAAATTGTGACAAGTTTGTTGTTGTTGTTTTATAATTTTCTGTGAAAAATTATAATTCTATTTGAAACTCTCAATCTAAATGTAATTGAGACAACATTCTCTGATGATACTTGCATGAAGCATCATGTTCTAGGACACCTAAATAAGAGCTACACAGAGCACTAAGAGAACAGAAAGTATCAATTTACATGAACTCAACATTCAACTCAGTAAAATCACAGATCTCTCAAACAACCACTAGGAACTTCTATTCATTGATTTCCTGGGGAAAAAAAAGGAAACAGTGGTGGTATATATCTCTGGGATAGGCACTTTTGACAGATCCATCTTTATTAGATGGTATTATCATGCTTTTGTATATTTATTTATCCTAGGTAACATGACAAAGCTGTCATAAGGCATAATGTCTTCAAAATATAAGTTTACAATGCCATGGCCTGGTTTCTTCAGTAAAGTTAATAGACATTTAGAACAGTACCACCTGGCATCCAGCTCTGACACTGGATAATAGGAGTTTAAAAACAAAAATGACTGCCTCTCATGAGACTGATAAGCTGCTACACCTAGTAGTCATACCATTAAAAAATAAAATGTTTCATTCCAACTTTACCGTCATAAGTTCTACACTTCTCCTTTTCATTTGCTCATCATATTTTCAAACAAATTAGCTTGGGCAATCCATATTCTGGCTTTGGTCTTTAAGAAGGACTGAAGACATTTTCCTAATCTTCAGAAGAACCTATTTTCCTGCTTTGGAGCTATTTGTGCACTTTGCTAATCCACGTGCTTCTGTCAACAAGAGTATTTGAGCAAGTGGAGGTGCTGCTCCACTTGAAGTAAAAGAAAAAAATAAAATAATACTGCCATCAAGGGCAAGAGTTCATGGAATGAATCATTTTCCTGTTTTCCCTCATAAGCACAACTGGAATATTCATTTAACTGAGAAAAGAAATATGCACCAAGCCTGGATCCTTACTCACATTAATTCCTCAAAAAACAAAACAAAACAAAACAAAAAAAAAAACAGAGAGAGAATTCATTTTGCAAATATACAAAGGAAATGGATAGCTTTGCCTCTTCTCCATTTTGCCCTCTCTCCCCATAATCTGGTTACTGACTACACACTCTGAAGTCTTCCGAACTTATAAATCCTGTTAAAAATATAATGTTGAAATTTTCATTTAATTATATTCTACTACAGGTATTAACTAGATGTTTACCAGATGTTTCTAGATAACACGCTGCTTAGAATCTGCCCATCTGCTTAGAATCACAGAATCACTGAGGCTAAAAGGGGTCTCTGGAAATCATGTGGATGAACCTCCCATCTCTAAGCAGGTTCAGATACAGCAGGTTGCCTAGAACTGTGCCCAGATATGTTTTAAATATCTCCGAGGATACAGACTTCACCGCCTCCCTCTGCAAACTCTCCAGTATTTGAACATTTCCATGGCAAAAGGTTTTTTTCTTATGTTTAAATGGGAATTCTTGTATTTCAGTTTTTGCCTATTGGCTCTTGTCCTATCACTAGATACCACTGAGAAAAGTTTGGCTTCAATCTTTTTGCATCCTCTCATCAGTTACTTGTATGCACCGGTAAGATCTCCCTGAGTCTTTTCTTCTCTAGGTTGAAAAGTCCCAGAATATTCTACCCTTTTAAATTCAATTCCTTTTTCAAATTTACATTGTTGTGACAGCAGCCAAAAAATAATAACATACAAAGGGAACATAATTAATTTCTAATATTGGTCAAATTGAGAATTCAAAAAAGAAAAGTTAAGACAGTTATTATTTGTACACATGAAAGATAGCATAACTAATGAAATAATGATTAATACTGAGCTTAAAAGAGAGAAGAGCAATAGGCACTGTTTTCCAGGAATTAAAAAAAAAAAAAAAAAAAAGACTTCTGAAAATGTGTAAAAGGCTTGTATATTTAACTATGTGTCTTCTAAAGCCCAATGCTTCCTTATAAACATAGTATGGAAGAACACACATAAATAACTTTTGGATCTTTTTTCTATTTCAGGATTTGTCCTTTGTGCGCTATGTTGTTAAGTACTCCCTTCCAGTGTGTTTGTAGGGAAGAAGAGTACCATACAGTGATTCTTTTAGGATTTTGTGTTAACACGGATGATCATATATTATAATAGATTACAAAGTCTTTTGTCAGTTTTACAACTTTTACAAAGAAAACAGGAAGTATTTAAATATTCATGTTTTGAAACAAAGGGAGAATATGGACTCATTTACCCAACCCTTAACATTGTGATTTATTTTATAAATTAATATTACAATAAATCATGTGGACTGGACTAGAAATGGGAATCAGCCTTCATGTGTTTTACATACTTCTCTCCTATTTTTAATTCTTTAAAGTCTTCTGCAAAGAAATATCAATGAATACAGGTTCACATAAAAAGTTCAGGTTGGTATGAAAGAACAGTATATGTGGTAATGCCCATGTTCCCCTAAGTCATTAGCAGGGTTTGAAGAAACAGCCATTACTTCCATTGAGACAAACTCTCTTGAGAAAAGCATACAGTGAACTCAGTGAGAGGATCATAATACACTCTTCTACAAAATCAAGCCTTTGCACAAATAAGCATGATCTAAATTTGGAAAAACAATTGCATCATGTATTCACCTGTATATATGTGCATATTCATCCTCACATACAAATGTCTGACATGAAAAATACAAAGTGGTCAAAGATTTATTAGAAATAATAAAGAAGGTAAAATGTTCCAAATGCCAGGCATGGAAATTTGTGAGAAATTTGCTTTTAAGTCTCTTTCTGATTGACCAAATCCCTCAACTTGTTATTCCTATTACCTGAGGAATAATGAATATTCAATAAACAATACTTATACTTATTGAATAAATTGGGTAAGGAGCCGAAAATTTCATCTCTGAGTTGAAGAGAAAATATTTCTGTTGCCACAAACAGGTAAAAATTACTTTAAAATTCTGCTTTAAAAATCTGCTTATAAATTAGAAATATTTGGAGAAGTCCCTGGGAAAGAGACTGATGGGAAGAATGAATCATGTGATTCTTTTGTCTAATTGGCTTTAGAATAGAATTCTGTAACATCACATGAACATACATAAGGTAAAGACTGGAAGACAGACTGAAATAAAGAAACACAGCAGCCAGCAGCATCATATGGACTTAATAGATTTTTTGTTTAATACAGCACTGAAGTATAACTGAGGAGTAACTGGAATTATAAAACACATAATTTGAATTCAAAAGGCTTATGTTTGTTTGTTATATATATATATATTCTGTATTTAATAGTTAACTATTTTTAAATTGAGATTACACTGTGGTCTATTCACCTTTGCAGAGAAGGTAGGTCTTCTTTTTGTGCAACACAAAAACTTACGGATTAAGTGAGGGGAAGCAGAACTTTGAATCAACTCTGTATTTCCAGCAGCCCAGCTAACACCAGAGAAAAGAAATAACTGACTACTGGAAACAGTGACCAAACACTTTCCATTACAGAAAAGGTGAAGGCTCTGATGTGGCACACTTTTACAGTGCCCATCGCACATGATATACTGGAACAGCAATCTCATCCCACAAGCGCTGATCATTATTTATTTAGATATAGAATTAATACAGGTGTGCACTCCCTCCTACAGCCTCTCTATAAAACACAAGTATTTGCATGCATATAGACACAGAATAAGGCAATAGTGAAGAAATCTCAATCCCTTTATCCCTTCCCTCCTGTGTAATGAAACAGATCTCCAGCTCTTGCTAAAAGCTCATTCGCAGTTCTCTCACATTCACATTTTTCTTCTTGGTAAAACAACAATCCATGCAGACCTCTCAAACATAAAAAAATCTTTCTTATCAGCAAGTAAATTTCACATTACATTTCTGAAAAGTAGACTAAATTGAAGGTTTAAACATGACATATGGAAATGAGAAATCTGAAAGCTATCATTTTGGGAATACAAACAGACACAACAGACATACATCAAGACTGGTTTTAAGATTGCATATTGGTGTGTGAAAGGAGCAGTTTAAAAACAATAATTCAGATTTCTTTCTTTGTGGAAAATAACAACTGGAATATTTCATGATTTACCATGATCTTTCCATCTTCTAATAAGTACATGCATGTGCCTCTATATACTTGTACTTGTGCCCTTCTTTTTTTGTCACAGTGATTAAATGGACTGGAAAATTGTTGTATAGAATCATCCTTCCTAAAAATCGGTATATCTGATTTTTATACCTGTGACCTGAATGCAACAGTACTAATTGTTAGGGGGGAAGACATGGTGGGGAAAGGGGATGTACCTCTGAGTGAAGAAAGCATGCCTGAGAACACTATCACTCTAAGTAATGGCAGGGAAATACTTTCGAACTGTACCAATGCAATCAGCAAGAGCTCTAGAAATGCAATATGACCGATTGCCCAACTGAAATGCTTCTACACCAATGCACACAGCATGGGAAACAAGCAAGAAGAATTAGAAACCACGGTTCAATGAGACAAACATGACCTGATTGCCATCATGGAAATGTGGTGGGATGGATCACATAACTGGAATATCAGAATAGGGAGCTACAAACTCTTCAGAAGGGATATACAGGGAAGGAAGGGAGGTGGTATTCCTTCTACATTAGGGAAGGAATTAATTGTGACGAGTTGCCTTTGAGAAACAGCCATGGACAGGTTGAGAACTTATGGGTCAGAGTTAAAGACCGCAACAATAAATGACACCTTGTGGTTGGGGTCTACTACAGGCTGCCTGAGCAAGGGGAGCCTGTGGGTGAGGCATTCTTGCTTCAACTACAAGAAGTGTCACACTTGCATGCTCTCATCCTGATGGGGGACTTCAACCACCTGGATGTCTGTTGGGAAAACTACAGAGCAGGTTGTAAGCAATCCATAAGATTCCTAGAGTGCATTGAGGATAACTTCCTGGTCCAGGTATTAGACAAACCAACCAGAAGAGAAGCATTACTTGACCTGGTGCTCACCAGCATGGAAGAGCTCATTAAAGAGGTCAAGACTGGAGGTAGTCTGGGTTGCAGTAACCATGTCCTGGTTGAGTTTATAATCTTGAGGAATACAGGCCTGGCAAAGAGCAAAGTCAGCACCCTAAACTTCCAAAGAGCAAACTTCAAGCTATTTAAAGACCTAGTAGCTGAGATCCCCTGGAACACTATCCTCAGGGACAAAGGAGGTGAGCAAAGCTGGAGACACTTTAAGGATGTTTTCCTTAGAGCACAAGAACTCTCCATCCCCCATCATAAAAAAGCAGGCTGGGAGGGCAGACAACCAGGATGGCTGAGCAAGGACCTGCTGGTCAAACTGAAGTGCAAGAAGGAAATGCACAGGCAGTGGAAGCAGGAACACTTAGCCTGGGAAGTGTACAGAGATATGGTCTAGATGTGCAGCGATGGGATAAAGAAAGCCAAAGCACAGATGGAACTAAACTTGGCAAGGGGTGCTAAAGAATAACAGGAATGAATTCTGTCCTCAGACCAGTACTGTTTAATATCTTCATCAATGACACAGACAGTGGGATCAAGTGCACCCTCAGCAAGTCTGCAGATGACACCAAGCTGAGTGGTGCAGTCAATACACAAGAAAGAAGGGACGACATCCAAGTGGACCTGGAAAAGCATTGAGAAATGAGGTTCAACAAGTCCAAGTGCAGTGTTCTCCACCTGGGCTAGGGCAATCCTGGACATGAATACAGACTGGTAGAAGAACTGATTGAGACCAGCCCTGCAGAGAAGGACTTGGGGGTTTTGATGGATGAAAAGCTTGACATGAGCTGTCAGTGTGCGCTTGCAGCCCAGAAGGCCAACTGCATCCTGGGCTGCATCACCAGAGGCATGGCCAGCAGGTTGAGGAATGTGATTGGCCCCCTCTATTCTGCCCTTGTGAGGTCCCACTTGGAGTATTGTGTCCAGGTCTGGAGCCCCAAGCACAAGAAGGACATGGAGCTCTTAGAGTGGGTCCAGAGGAGGGACACAAAGATGATCAAGAGGCTGGAGCACCTTTCCTATGAAAATAGGCTCAGTGAGCTGGGGCTGTTCAGCCTACAGAAGAGAAGGCTCTGGGGTGACCTCATCACAGACTTTCAGTACTTAAAGGGGTCTCATAAAAGGGATGGAGAAGGACTCTTTATTCAGGTAAATAACAATAGGAAAAGGGGTAAAGGTTTCAAACTAAAAGAGATTTAGATTAGAGGTTAAAAGGAAATTCTTCACTCAGAGGGTGGTGAGGCACTGGAACAGGTTACCCAGAGAGGTTGTGGATGCCCCATCCCTCGAGGTGTTTGAGACCAGGTTGGATGAGGCCCTGGGCAACCTGATTTAGTGGGTGACATCCCTGCCTATGGCACGGGGGTTGGAACTAGCTGATCCTTGAGGTCTCCTCCAACTCAGGCCATTCTATGTTTCCGTGACTGTATGAATGGTAGCAGGCACTGTTCCTCTGAAAATATCTCTTATGAATGCCACACAGAAGCTGCTGCAGCACTCCTGTCCAGGTATACCACATGCAATACTTACGTGATGGTGTCAATCATGTCCAGTCCCATTTCAACACAGCAATGGGCATGATCCGTTTTGGGCTGGGTCAATCCTGATACGCAGTAATAACAGTCACCTAGGATTTTTATTCTTCTGCAATGGTTTTCCTTTAATAAAAAGAGAATTGGAAAAGTTTTACTGTTTATATAAATGTTATAATATTTAAAGGAGAAAATATTCTCCAACTATATGCAGTCAATCAGGGAAACCTTTTGTGTTCATGTGAAGTAATTTACAGTCCATGAAATCTAGGTTCCCTGTAAAGAACAGCTGACATATGCACATTTATTTATTTATTTTAAAATATATACATTTAAAATAGTGGTCAGCCCCACATTGCTTAACACACGTAGGATAACATTGTTTAACATAGTTCTGAACAAAAATTATTCCGTTACCCTCATGTTAGGTCAATACGAATTCAAGATTTGCAAGGACACTTCATTCTGTATGAATACAAATGAAAGGACTGAAGTCAAAGAGCTACTGAATGTTAGGAAAGAAATGTATTTTGAGAAGCTTTTGTTCAAATCCAGTTCCAGTTACTAGGAAAGACAATTTGAAACTTGAAAAAGAAAATTTGTAAAGGTACCTACATCTGCGCATTACCAATACATAAATCACGACTTAAAAACTTACGCACTCTCAGCATAAACGTGATGTACCTGCACATCAGAAGAAGTCACTTTTCATTGCCATTGAATTTATCTACTGCTTGCATACAATTCAAGTTCTACAACTATAGAAATCTGGCTAAGTCTCTCCCATTAAATTTATCTACTGCTTATATACAATGCAAGTTCTACAACCGTAGAAATCGGGCTAAGCCTCTTCCATTTTGAAAAAGCAATGATAGGATATGATAATTACTACATCACTGTGAGTAGAAAGTTCATTCCTGAACAGAGAATGCATAACGAAGTGCCTTTTAACAAAGCCATGACTTTAACTAATAAAGTATGAAGAAACATGAGGAGACGATAGTATACCTTCCAGCTGGACTACGACAACTTTTAACCATTTAGAATATGGCATAAAAAAGTAAATAATCTGACTAAAGAAATACACCTTACACTTTTGTCTTTAGTGACAAAAGGCTTGGAGGGGGAGGGGGTGTTGGTGGTGATTTTAAACTGGAAAAAATGGCCTATTTATACTGGTTTAGCATTTCAAATGACATATATCCTCATTCAATCTTATGCCTACAAGAATCGTAGCCTTCCTGATTTGACCACAGCCTCCATTGCATATTCCAGCTCAGAAGTGATGGTTATACATACAGTGATCCTGTCCTGTCTAACATGTCATACATAGTATTCAGGGCTTATTATTACACACTCTTCCAGCTGCTGTCATTCCCAAGCCTGTATATGTTTCTGAATATTGAACAAGTATTATACTTTAAGATTTACCTCAGTTCAGGTACAGAAGAAGGCACGTTAACACTTTGGGAAAATCGGTTTGCCTACTTCTTTTTATGTGCATATTAATTTAGCAGTAAATTCATATCTTCAATCAAAGAAACAAGTCATGTTTTTGGGTATGCCTAACTAGTAGAAAAAGCTTTTCTAAGAGAGGCTACTTAAAATGGCTTCTGCTGTACAGCACAATTTAAAATATACTGTTATTTATCATTGTTCATATATAATTTAATGAATGTGAGCATAATTATTCTGGAAGCATTGTCACTGGGGCCTTAAAGTATCCCTGTATCCTCTAGCCACAAAATGTCTCACGAATTTTACTTGAAGTTTTAATAGGATATTTTGAGATCCCTGGTTAACTGGTATTATAAAAGTAAAAGAATTATTGATACAAAGTAATATGCAAACCTCGAAATCCATCCTGACACAAAACACACCTTCCAACTCAAGGTTTTTGGACAGAAACCACTAAGTTTTTTAATAGAAACCACTCATTTTAAGTAGAAACCACTAAATTATACTGCCAAAATAAGCCACTTTTAAAAAATTGTGGGCAAATCTTGAAGGAGTAGAGGGTATTCAATAGTTCAGGCTGAGACCATCTTTCCAAAATAAATGCAGTTTTGTCCCACAGTTTACAGTCCTCCATAAAGCTCTTTTCATCTTCAAATTTGGTATGCATGGTCTGTGGACAGGCAATGACTATTTGACCCAACCAAAAGATATTCAGAAAAGCCATTTCAGTAATCTGGGGCGGATAATATGTATGTGTTAATTGATCAGTATTCACTCTGCTTCAGTGTCTATGTCCAAAATGGCTCATTTCAAATTACTTGTTTTTCTTAGAGAGTTTACTGTGCTATAGACCAGTACTTCACATTTTACAGTGGGATACAGGAAATTACTCTATCAGACTGGCACAGCACAGTCTAGCAGACTGGTAGATAGTTTGAGAAAGGAAAAGACAGTACAGAGCTCAATCCATTTCCACTTTCTCATGTCACTTCATTACTCATGCAAATGAAAAATAAAAGAAAATAAAACTAAAGCATTGTCTAGAAACACATCAATTCTGATGGAAGATATATGGCTAAATCACCTGGTGTTTTTGAAAACACTACTCTGTTCCTTATCAGATGTTATCTCCACTTTTCTTGTTTATAATCATCAATTAGTATACGGTAATCTCTAGCAAAATCACTTGTTTTCTTTTCCTCTCTATGTGAGACAAAATTCCAGGAAGGAGATGCAGCTTTATAAGAGCAATCTTTATAAGCACTGATAAGCAAATTAACAAAACAAACTCTTTTCCTCTCTTTGTTTTGTTTCCTCAGCACCTTCCAAAAAAAAAAAAAAAGCCCTTGACTCAACAATATTTTTCACACTTGCAACAGTGACAAATTCAAGTGTGATAGGTATAAATTCTAGTTACAGATAATACAAGCAATGCCTGTTACAAACAGCTGATAATTTGGTTTTATGAACATGACAAAAAGCACCAGAGATTAGCACAGCATTATCCAGGCAGCTTGCCCACCTGTTGTTCCTTACCAAGGTATTCCTGAGCAGATCTGCAGAATTCCCCCTGGCACAACCGACATTCACAGTGTTTGTCAGAGTGAAGTAGAAGACCAGCATGGAAGGCAAAGGATCCTTCAAAGTTGCTAAGAGCTTCCTTTACACTTTTAGACAAGTACTGACATAGAACAGTTTATTCTATCTGTCCATTACAAATAAGAGGGTTTTGTAGTTGTTTTAGGTGTTTGTTTTTGTTTTGTTTTGTTTTAAATGTGTTTTGCAGAAAGAGTGATGTCACCATTTGTATCAGGTAGACAAAAGGCATCAAATTTTCAGTTCATATTAATCAGCATGGTATCATGTGTTTCAGGGGAAATGCATTAATTTACACCAGCTGTCCCTCTAATCCTCAGGGGCCCAAGCCTAATTCAATGACACAGGCCAAACGCATCAGTTACAGTCCTTCCTTAGTGAAATAACTATTGGGGGAGGAGGGCAAAACAAAAAACGCACCTCTAAAACTCCCCAAAGATGTAAAATGGCAATAAATTGCATTTAGTATTTATCTCTTCACAAACCTAGAACTTCATTCTGCTTCCAAAGAGATCAATGAAACATATGGAAATTTGAACAAGAACAAGACAGAAGTAACCCCTGTTAGCACTGTAACTTATTTTCAGTGTATTTATACGGACAGCATATTTAAAATTTATAGCACTCTAGGCCAAAGTGCTGTTAATCTCAATAGAAATTTGGCTTAGGAAGCTTTGAATCACTCTAGAAATTAACATAAATTTATCCATATTACAGATGTGTATAAAGACACTAGAGAGACTTGCAGAAAGATTAGTATTTTCTACAACATCCTCAAAAGCTGGAATCAAGTCTCTATTCAATTTTATTTTACTTTTTTGTTAGATTGGAACAGAAGTAGGAAAAAAAAAACATAATATTTCAGTTAACATGCTGCACATATATATCATGCAGCACAAATATAGGCATTCGTACATATGTGCATGTATACATTCACAGACACACAGATTAAAAATTTACCTATATCCCAAACACACATACAACATATGCAATAATGCAAATTAGAATATTGATCTTGTGAACTATTAATATACTAATACATGTAAATGTGGTTGAACCTGAAAGTCTAATTGGGCAAGATGCAAGTTTTGAGTCCTCTCTTTCAAAGCATTTGAGCTTAGCCTGGCAGAAAATATCTGGGTGTTGATACTCCCATATTCCTGAGCCATTTCTAACATACCTGTTCCCTTTGTACCTGTATCCCTGTATCCCCATTGATAATCCACTCCTTCCTTTGCAGAGAGGCATAGTACATGACTTACTGTTCCAAGTGCCTTTGGAAGGGCATGTACAGCATTATGCTGTTAAAGAAATGGCCACCCTCCTTCAGGAACTTAGAAGAAAAGGCAGTGAATTGGATAGGGTTAGTCAGAAGGCTTTAGGGTGCAACTGAACAATATTATACCAAGTTATTAATTTCAGTTAATGGTGAGAATGAGACATCCTTTGTAAAACATTAGATTATGTTTCTGATATTTACACTTTCCTACCATATTTCATTCCCTTATAATATTAAACAAAATATAAAAGATCTTGTCCCCCTCACAGCTCAATAACTCTGTTCTGTGTACCAAAGGACACTAGAGAAAAACAAGGCCCAAAACATTCCATGTAAAGGACAACCCAGTGAAAATCTCTTACAGTGCAGCAGTATTCACAAAAGATACAAGTAGGTAAATTCATAAAATGATGAAGAAGTTGTTTTAGATTCAAATGTGAAACACTCCTCAGAACCCTTCTTTGAATCCTCTCTGAAAGGGCACTCTTTGTCGAAAAAAAAATAAAATAAAATTCAAGCCTACTTCATCTAACTCCTTATAGCTAAAGATCCTGCAGTTTTCTCGTGCTTTCATTAACAGTAAACAGTAATGTCACTTATCTTTTTTTACTTTTTTGTTTTTCTTCAGTAAAACAGAAAGATTTACCAACATGCTTTCTCTGTGTAGTATTCAAATCTATTTTAATAACTGTGTTGGAAGTGCGCCACCCTATGAGACAGAGAATTGAATCCGTCTTATCAGATAAAGTTTGTAGTCACATCCTAAGTGTAGTGAAGTGACATGAAAATTACCACCAGCTACATTACACTTCAGTGTGCTAATAGTGGTAATGCATTTTTGAAAATTGTTCTACCAATTAGAAAATTTCACTGAATCCAAGGGGATGAAGCACCTCTCCTACAGGCTGAGCAAGCTGGGGCTGTTCAGCCTACAGAAGAGAAGGCTCTGGGGTGACCTCATCACAGACTTTCAGTACTTAAAGGGGTCTCATAAAAGGGATGGAGAAGGACTCTTTATTCAGGTAAATAACAATAGGAAAAGGGGTAAAGGTTTCAAACTAAAAGAGATTTAGATTAGAGGTTAAAAGGAAATTCTTCACTCAGAGGGTGGTGAGGCACTGGAACAGGTTACCCAGAGAGGTTGTGGATGCCCCATCCCTCGAGGTGTTTGAGACCAGGTTGGATGAGGCCCTGGGCAACCTGATTTAGTGGGTGACATCCCTGCCTATGGCACGGGGGTTGGAACTAGCTGATCCTTGAGGTCTCCTCCAACTCAGGCCATTCTATGATTCTATGAATTCTTTCAATTACTGCATGCATATTTTAATATTTCTTTCAACTACATTTGATCTGTGGGTTTAAAATTTCATATAATCATTCTGATAAACTTTTAATGGAATAATGCCTGAAAATATACAGTAACTTTGCCAACCTGTAGGTAAAAGTGACAAGTACTCACACATCAATTTGTCTCAGCATAAAATGGACAAACAGAGAAAAAAAAATGAGAATGAGCTAACTTAACTGCAGCACTACATCACGTTTGATTTGGCAGCATAATGGGGAAATATTCAGAGCAATAAGAGTGAGTATAGGCTTAACAAGAGCTTCTACAGAGTGATAGAAACAGTAGGAAAAAAAACAAATCTGGTTTCAGTATTGGAAGCACTGTAGCAAGTGGTTGTTAGGTTCTGATTGAGGAAAACTGGCCATCTCCAGATAAGCATATTTAAGCTTGTAGTTTAATAATGTATTTGTGAAGTCATGATACTTTATCTGCCATCACAGGAGCCATATTAATATATATGTAAAACATGTAGAACTATTCAGGATAACAATAAAAAGACATTTTGCTTCAAGTACTTTCTCTCATTTTAAGGGCAACTATATATGTTGACCTGCAATAACCTACATCTCTTGTCCGACCTCATACATGAACTTCCATTCTTACCATAAAGCCCCTCCCTATTTTGAATGGAAACTAATTTAACAATACTTATATTGTTTCAGTCTTTGAGAGTGAGAACCCATTTAACAGTCATGTAGGTTAATTCGCATAATTGGAAATTAAAAAGGATCTTAACAAGAATATTTTACACAATCATCATGACAGATATGCATGCTTGTCTCCTACTTAGCTTTCATTAAGAATCCTGTAAAATGTTGTTTTCTAATCAACATCCAAGGAGAAACAAGTCTAAAACAAATGTATTACAAAAAAGTTGAAAAACTAAGCTCTAAATTTCAGGAAACTGATAATTTTTCTGATTTCTTCTACCACAACAGAGAGGATTAAAAAAGCTGTCACTTTTGTGCACCAACCAAAACATGAAATTCAGTCATGTTCTAAATAAAAAATCATGGAAAATATTCAATACCTAATCACTGGAAATGTCCATTTCCCTTGGCCTGCAAGAATTACTGAAAAATGATTGCATGAAAAGAACTAGCAAGTTAGTGTATTCACCTGGCTATAAGGAAAGTAGTTTCCAGAGAGAAATTTCAAGGAGATAAAAAGTAAGTTTTGAGATGAGCAAAGCTGACTGCTGTGAGGATAGTGCTGCTGGCCTCCAGCACAGGAGACACAGCCCTTCTAGTCACAAAAGACTCCATATATAGGAGTGTGTTTACGCAGGGTACATTAGACAAGTAAAGTGTGCACCTGGGTTATCAACCAAACTGCCCTTTTAATAATGAAATTAACTTGGCATTTCTGGATTGCAACTAGGCATCACATTTGGATGACACCTGTTGAACTCCAGAAATACCTTTCTCTATGCCGGCTGCAGGAGTTTCAGTTCAAACGCCCACACTGCAGGCATCTGGAACTGATCAGAAAAATCCATCATGGTCCAATGCAAAGAAGCAAATCTCAGATTTGCGGAATATGAGCTCAGGAAGAAAATGATAATTCATAACAAGCATACAAATCATGACAAGAGATATGACATAGAAATGACATAGGAAGCACAGTACTCTCTAGCCTAAAAAGTACTATGAAGGAGGTCAGAAAAGGTACCTCTTCTGTAGTACATACCCATTTGTATGTTCCTACTAAGTGTGTGATGTTAGCTTCCTCGATGAAAAATTGTCCCACAGACAATTTTCAGCTTAACTTCAACACAACTTTAACAACTTCAGCTTAACACCATACACATCATTAATCCCAGTTCCTATATAGTCAAAGGCATATTCATTAACACAACTTCAGTCTAGGGACGCTTTCTTAGGTCTCTCAAGGAGACCTCTCCAAATGAGCAGGATGATTCAAGCTTACAAGCACTATCTGCCTCAGTGGGCTTCTGTCTCTGCATTGACTCTCAAGGGAACTTTGGGAGACAAATCTCTTTAAACTTATCCTTTGCAAATATCCCCCCCTAGTGCACACTTACCAATTTCCACAAACAAGATCACATCCTGTATGTTCATGCTTTCCAACACTAACTTTCCCATCTAAACCAGCCCACAAAATTTTACATATTTTTATTTGTTTAAAATATAACATAGTTATATAAACTAAAAACATTCTATAGGTTCAGTAGAATCAACTTTTTAAAGTGATTGTTTCCAGGACTAGCTGGCTCTACAGCACAGGGAAGGACTGACAGTTCTTGACACAGTTCCAAAAAAAAACCAAAACCAAAAACAAAAAACAACACAATCTGATCAAGAAAAGTAATTTACTGGCCCTTTGCTTAAGGCTCAGCAGCAAGATCCTTAGAAGCGAAGAAGGTAATCAGGAAAATATAGTAAATTAAAATGGAAAGAAATAGATTTAGCCTACAAATACTGGCAAAGTCTGATGGCATACATAACTGCAAAAGCAAAGAACAAGGAAAACTTCAGTGCCTCCATCTGACTAACAGATGAGATGCCGTAAGTGGTAAGAACAAATAAATCTTTCATTCAGAATACTGATATCCTGAAAGAGACTAAATTTCATCTATCCTTATCTCTTTGTAAAAGGAAATTCTTAGAAGTCTGAGGTGCAGAAAGACAGAAGTTGAAAGGGAAATTATTGAAGATTCTCCATCCTTTACTGGACACAGGGGGGAACATGACTATTGATGAGAAGGAAAAAGCAGAGGTTCTTAATGCCTACTTTTTCAGACCACTTATCCTCAGGGTACTCAGCCTCTCAACCTGGAAGTCTGAGACAAGGAGCAGAAGAAACCCCTCACAATTCATGTGGAAACAGTTAGAGACCTGCTACTCTACCTGAACTGTGTGATTGCTGAGCCACTTTCCATCATCTCTCAGTGGTCATGGTCAAACAGAGAGGTCACGTGACCGAAGAATTGCTAAAGCGATGCCCATCTATAAGAATGGTCATAAGGAGGATCTGGGGAGCTACAGGCCTCTCAGCTTGGCCTCGGTGCCAGGAAAGCTGATGGAAAAGGACATCTTGAATGCATAGCATGTGCAGGACAACAAGGGGATCAGGCCCAGCCAGCAAGGGTTCATGAAAGGCAAGTCCTGCCTGACCAACCTCATCTCCTTCTATGACCAGTTAACCCATCTGGTGGTGACCAGTTGATGTAGTCTGCTTAGACTTTAGTAAGGCCTTTGATGTGGTCTCCCATAGTATTCTCCTGGAGAAGATGGCAAGCCCATGGCTTGGACCGGTACACTCTTAGCTGGGTTAAAAACTGGCTGGATGACCAGGCCCAGAGAGTGGTGGTGAATGGAGTGAAATCCAGCTCGCAACTGATCACCAGTAGTGTTCTCCAGGGGCTGGTGTTGGGGCCCATCCTCTTTCATATCTTTATTGATGATTTGGGTGAGGGAATTGAGAGTGCACCCTCAGTAAGCTTGCAGATAACACCAAGTTGGGGGGAAGTGTCGATCTGCTGGAGGGTAGGAAGGCCCTGCAGAGGGACCTGGACAGGTTGGATCAATGGGTAGAGGCCAGTGGGATGAGGTTCAACATGGCTAAGTCCTGGGTCCTGTACTTTGGCCACAACAACCCCATGCAATACTACAGGCTTGGGGTAGAGTGGCTGGAAAGCTGTGCAGAGGAAAAGAAACTGGATGTGTTGGCTAACACTTGCCTGAATGTGTGCCAGCAGCGTGCCCAGGTGGCTAAAAAGGCCAATGGCATCCTGGCTTGCATCAGGAATAGCATAGCCAGCAGGACAAGGGAAGTGATCGTCCTCTTTTACTCTGCTCTGGTGAGGCCACACCTCGAGTACTGTGTTCAGTTTTGGGCCCCTCACCACAAGAAAGACAATGAGTCCCTGGAACATGTCCAGAGAAGGGCTATGAAGCAGAAAAAGGGCCTGGAACACAAGTCCTATGAGGAGTGCCTGAGGGAACTGGGGTTGCTTCATCTGGAGAAGAGAAGGAGGAGGATCAGGGGAGACCTTATTGCTCTCTTTAACTACCTGAAAACAAATATGCTTCTTTATCACACAGGATGCTAAAGAAATCCTTCCTCTTTACTAATAAGATGACTTATGGTTAAAATAATTAGAATATAGCTGAAATGTGTCTTGTCTCTTGTATCACAAGGTACAAGAGATACAAGCTGTGAGCATGACAACAGTCTTGCAGGGCCATGTGTAACTCTAAGTGGAGAGCCCCTGCTGGAGCAGATTCCAGGCTGGAGCTGCAGCCCGTAGAGAGGAGCCCACACAGGAGCAGATGACCTGGAAGGAGCTGCTGCCCATGTGGGAACCAAGCTGGACCACTTTGCTCCTGACGGATGGACCCCCTAATCACAACCCGATGCAGCACAGTATGAACTAGAAGGACAAGTAAATAACAATTCTTCCCCACATAGCTGAAAGAAGATAAATTTATTTTCAAATTTGGAAAGAGAATGTATGCAGGCTGAACAGAAAAGTCATTTTTTTTTTAGCTCCTCTGCTGTCTCTGATCAGCTTCTTCCCCACAAAACAACTGACCTCACACCATGATCCAGTATCTGTTTGTTATCCTTGCTTCAGGTGTCACTAACACCTCCAGTTGTCTGTACCTGGCCAGAACTAAAGGAACAAGAATGGTATGGTAGCCATTTCCCTTGCTTCAGTGCCATAACACATCACAGGCATGGGCGTTTGTATGTGCACGTTTGTTATATCACAACTGATGTGTTATTACACTGCCTTGTGTTTTACGGCTAGGATGACTCTACACATGACAGCACTGTAAATTTTTAAAGAACTTATTAGACGTCTTGTTGCCATATAGAGGATAAATTCAGTAATGAAATGAAAGTAGGGAGAGCAGCTATTTAAACAGCTATTTAAGACATTTAAGCTCCTGACAATGGTCAGCTACATGGAAGTCCCTTTTATTTCAAATCTATATGTATCTGAAGTACTCTAGGCAGGAAACCTGTGCTCCCCATGAGGCATTGCCAAATGAGTACGTTACAAATTCACACACCTCCTCTCCCCCCCAATAAAAATCCACATTCATTGCTTTTCTACTCAGCATCTAAGTTAATCTCCTGTTAATCTTCTGTTTTTCTTGTAAAAAGGACACATTTTCCTTGAAAAAAAAAAAAATTAGTTCCTTTCTGTTCTGACTTGAACAGAGTGCAAATCAGGACATAGCACTTGATCAAAAGATACCCCGCTTAACTATGGGAGAGAATAGGTCTTCCTCAACTCCAGCATCTTATGAAGCAGAAAGCATCTTTCTCCTTGGTGTACCTGAGAGCCTTTTATCAAGACAGAGCCACTGATTGTCCATAGACTTCATATCTCTTATGTAGAAGACTATATTAAGAAAAGGCGAGTTTGGACTTAGATGCTACTTATGTTGGGGACCTGAATAAATATGTTCTTCTAGGCTGCTGCATACAGTGGAGAAGCATCACTTATGTAGAGGTGATACTTCTCAACAACGAAGGCTCTGAGGACAAGGTTAACAAACAAGAGAGATTTGATGAAGTTTTGCTTTGTTCATGGAGAAAACACATTTTTAGCATATTGTTAAGTGTAATTTGAAACCAGCTGTGTGAACTTTTTCAGGAATGTTCATGCCTCTCATTTCTTGTCAAATGCTTGTAGTACTATTAGACTGCTAGGAAGTACAGGCAAGGAACATTTCTCTCAAATTCTTTTTCCTTGGGGAGTCTGCATAAAGTTAAGTGCAATGACCATATCATACGTATAGGTAATGTTATAAATCTCATTATGCCTACAACAACCTCTGAAAAGCTACCATCATTTCTGTCATGAGTGTTGTCTGTGAATTTGATTCTCTAGCTTCTTGTCATCACAGAAAGTAGTTTTATATTGTACCTCAAAAAAATCATATTTTCCATTAATCTTTTTTTTTTTTTTTTTTTTTTTTCCATGCAGGATAGACATTTAAATACTGAAATATCCTTCTTGTTTAGTGTAAACATGACCAATGAAGAACACCAATGGCTTCCAAAGAAACACAAAAAATATATTTAAATAAAGCAATTTTAACTCCTTTCCTAAACAGTTAGTATAGGCTATTTTCTCTCTAGGATATTAATTTTAAAATATAAGCTTTAGAAACTTGTAACACACAGGGCTAAACCCATCTATTACAGATTTCTAACATATTTAACTAATGTATCATTATTCAGAAAGGAATTTCAAGTACATTGAAAGAAGAATGTTGTACTTACTGTAGCTAACTCATCAAATTTGCCAAAGAGTTCATTCAGCAGCTTCACCAGCTCTTGGGCAGTACACTGTGACGCCAAACTAGTGAACCCCACAATGTCTGCAAACAAAATGCTGTAAAAAAGGAAGAAGACACAGAGATATCAGTACAGAAGATATCCTCACATTCTCATTTTCCTCTTTTATAGCATGATACGGAACCAACACACAGACTCAAGCAAACCATGAAATGCTATCAAAAATGCTACTTAGAATAAAGCCAGAAACGATCTGAAGTAGAGAACTAGACACAGGTTGGTAGTGATAATTGTGTGTGAACAGCTAACAGAGCAACCATTACACTCTTGGCAAGCACAATTACATCAAAAGCTCAACTTTTTAATCACTGAGCACTGACAGTACATTCATGAATCATTTTTCAGTTAAGAGGAAGGTTGTTTTACATACAACTACCTTAATAAGTCAGTATGGGTTTCTTGATAGACTTTTAAACATTTAAAAGATTATTTATTAATCCTTCTCAATCAATATTTGATTTAAGACACTGGTAATTCTACACAAAAGTGAAGTCCAATAAAAGAACCCACAATATGTAAAGAACATACTATATGCAAGCTAAGATAAAATACGGAATTATTGTTTGCTAAGACACATCGTCATAGTTTAGTTATGGTTGTGAACTAATTAATACTGCAGTTAACTACATACATACATTTCGCAGGTAATGGAATAGGTTCAGTAATATGGTTACTGTTAAACATTTTTGGCATAAGATTTTCAAAATATGCAACTTTTTTTTTTTTTTTTTTTGTGTGTGTGTATATCACTGCTTTAATATAATATTATTTAAAAATACAAAATATAATTCCTGTCTGGACAAGGCACGGTGGAGGCAAGACCGTGAGTAAATGCTCTGCCCTTTTTTAGAGCAAATTCTGCCATGAAATATTACAACCATAGCAACTGCTGCATTTTTTTTTTTTAATGTAAGCAGAAATACACATGATCTACCCTCATTTTTCAGCAGAGGTAATAGGAAACAGACAGTGGTTGAGCAGGGCTTTTACAGAGACAAAGTGCTCTGTAAAACTGTAACTGTGAGCCTACTGGCTCACAGTTGGTCTGTTGCCACTCAGAAGTGGCAGTACTGGGAAGAGTGAACCCCTGACAATCACATGGAGCCCTGATATTTTAAAACTGGAATTCAAACTTATTAGTTGGCTTGTTTTATTTTAGCTAGCATGCTGACCATTATCTCTTCCACTTCTTCACCAGTTTGTATCCATCCATTGCCTCTTCCCTTACTACTTGGACTACAAGTGTTTTGGGGCAGTACCAACACTTCCTCTTCATTGTAAAATGCCTAAAAAATGGAACAGGGTATCTTGGGCTGAAACATGGGGTTTTGACTTTAGAAGTAAATACCTATGTGATGTATTTTATTTTATTATTTATTTTTATTCCTGTTATATCCTGCTCAAGTATTTAGAACACAAAGAACATGGAAGGTATTTATTGAGGGGTGGAAAGATCCGACACAGGGAGCGAGAACAGAAAAAAAATAGTAATGCTTTTTATGGTCATGGAACACATAAGGGTACTACAGAGATAAATGACAAGATATACCGTGCCAGAGTTACAGTGATATGCCTAAAACATTTCCATAGCAAAACCATATTTTCAAATATATTTAAATTTCTATTTCTCAGCAGAAGACAAAGTAACAATGAAATTCCCTTTCCTTTGATTTGGATATATTATTCACACGAAAATAATGTGAGTCTTAAATGGAGGCCATACCTAACATTGACATACTAAGAAAAGACAAATCAACTACAGGAGTGACATCATTGTTAAGGCACGTTAATTATTCCTGTAGATGCTCTCATTCAAGAGTAAAGCAGTCTTGATTCACTGTAACTTAATTGTTAATCATCATGGAATTTCACATCCTTAGTGAGGATTAAAATAGAGTGACCTATGTCTACCTTATTTATGCATATAAGAATCCATACAATGTTATGCTAATACAAAGAGATGCTCCATAGTGATTGCCAAACAATTGGTTTGTTTGTTTGTTTGTTTTTAAAAAGTGTTAACATATATAGAACCAAGAAACGAGAAGCTACATGTTAGCTATCACTTCTCTTAACAACCATTCAGGGATATGACTCTCCCTGCCTTAATTCCACAGAAAACTTAACAATGGCATTAGGACACTCTGGTGAAAAATCAGCAAAACAATCTCAATTAAACTGTGACTATTAAAGAAAGAAGAGAAAATGAAAGTGGAAAGAAAGTGAAAACAACAGATAAAAGTTACTTCTTATTGTCCAATGAGGTGGCCTGCACGTGAGTCAACTGCAGTTCTCCTTTACAAGTGGTGTAACTTCAATGGTTAGTAAAGCTAAATAGTTATTATAGTGCTAAGTCTGGTGTTGCCTCATTACCCAGGGGCTAAGCAATACTCTTATTCTTCCATCCCACATCCGAGAGAATGGACTCTGAGGAGCTATCATTCTCTTTTGCTTGTGGACTATACCAAAACCTCTGCAATCCCATATTCCAGGTGTTTATTATTTGTCCTGTAGTTTTCTGTCATACCAAGTTTTTACCACTAAATTCAAAGGATCAGGAAGATTGGCTATTCCAGTAAAATCTTAAATTGTTTTGGATTTTAGACAGATGAGTTATTACTATCATAAATTCTACTTAAATCTTATAGGGGAAATAATTTTTGAGCAGTGCTTTCTCAAACTTTTTCCCTGCTCTTGATTTTAATGTCTGTGTGATGCTGATGTGTTGAAGGAGCAGTGCTGTTCCAGGTGGGAGGTTTGCTTAATCCTAACACTGCTTGTTTACAAAAGATCTGAGGAGCAGATACATATACTACTAAAGTGCAAGACAGAAGCAGTAGGAGAGAAGTTTAAAATATTTTCTTCTGATGTTTTTAGTTGAGATGCAAGGCATACTTTTATTACTGGTTGTCTATCTCAAAGTAACAGCTGTGGCTACCCTTTCAATGACTTAAAACCCTCATAATTCCATTAATACCTTCTGCTCTTAACTACCACTTGATGGTACAGCTGGAATTGGGTGAGTATTTCCTTTGTTCTTGATGCATTTGTAGTTTTGACTGTAGATTTTTTGTGGCTGTTTCCTGAAACTTTCCACCCATCTTGACTGTATTTTGTAAAATGAGCCTAAAATTACCTTTTTTTTTTTTTTTTTTTCTTCCTATAATATCTTAGTTTTAACATTTTTTTAATGTATTGATAGATAGAGCCTGAATACTCGCCAATGAAAGCACTGGCTATCTTTGTAACATTTGATAGGAAAATTAGCTTTTTTTTTTTTCTAACAGGAAGATACCAGATTTTTCACTAATATTTTTTATAGATAAATGATTTCTTTCAGTTACCAACTTTGCAAACAAAGTTCTTGAAGAGTTTGTCTCATTTCCCACCACTATACATGTAGATCCTATGATTCGCCTCTTTCCTTCTGATCTTAAAATATTTCCTTCTTTCTTAATGAAACTCACCTTTCTGAAAAGATATATTCCCTCTCCAATTACTATGTACAGTAGTTGAATCTACATTGACTTATGAACAGTTTCTAGTAGACACACAGACAACGCTATAATCCCTAATACCCACATAAATTTACCATAAAAATACAAATCCTATGCAATACCACAACAAAGCCTAGATGATAGATACCTGTATCTTTTTGTGTAACTTGTGGAAAAGATTTGTAATCACTGAAAAATAATGTTATGTTTTGCTTTGCTTTATTTTGTTTTGTTTAACTGCTATTTTTTTACTAGAAGATTTTAGGTTTTTAATAGCTATTTTTTTTAGTCCAAATTTTTAGTTGAGGTATCCTAAGGACTCTTTAAAAAAGTTTCCTGGTGAATCTGATTTGATAAACAACTCTCCCTTCCCCCAGAACTATTAATTTCTAACTGCTTCTTATATAGAAAACCTGAATAAAAGCAAGGCAACACTGCTGTAAGCAACTTCAGGAATTAAAGAATCACTATGAACAGTCAGTCATTTCTCATCTCTCTATCACATACAAGGAGCTGAGCTTGTTCACAGCATTGTCTCATGCTCTGTGACATATCTGGAGCATCTCTGTGTTGATAAGCACTGAGTAATTCCACTAGAACCTTCTGTGTTCCTGCTTTCTCTCATCTGCTCCCCTGAGCTCCATGAGCATGTGTAGCCAGCATAGTGACACGGCAGCCCTACCGCAGCACTCTGAGAAGATGCTACACCTTGCTAAAATGGAACGCTGAAAGCCTGTAGCTTGGTGTAAGAGATTTAAGCCACTTTCCCATTGAGAATGTTGATGGAACAATACTTTTCTGTGTCTCCTTATGGCATGTGCCAAAAAAGAAATCCTGCCAAGTTCCAGATTTAAGAGCTTGTAGGTAGTAAATGTTCACTGATAACAGTGCTCTTTAATGTGCCTTTTATGCTTGAACAGTCCTGCTGGCTTCACCAGAGCCACTTGTATGAACTCAGCAAAAGAGGGAGAAGTGATATGGTTTGGGTTTTTTTGATGGTTAGTTTTTATTTTCTGCGTGTGTTTTTTATTTAATTAGAGTACAGCTTAAAGTAAGAGTGATATTTTAATGGCACATGCTGCATCAAAAAGGCATCTGTAGGATTTTTTTTCCTATTTTTTTTTTTCTGAAAATCAATCATAAGTGAAGATTATTAGAAAATTTTATCTGTAACTCACTGCAATGATTAAGAAACAAGTGATCTCAAAAAAAAAAAAAGCACAACAACACAAAGGATTATTAAAGCTAAAAAAAAGAAGGGGGAAGGGGATTTGTTTTTATGTAAAAAAGTTCACTGTGAAGCCTTACAAGCTGTATATATATATATAATATATATATATTATATACATATATTATGTATATATAATATACATAATATATGTATATAATATATATATATATATTATATATATGTGTGCGTGTATATATATATATACACACTTATTTATATATATATATATATATATAAACCCTGTCTATAGTCTTCATGATCACAGCTTTTTAGCATTGGAATGGGTAATTCAAATTTAAAAAAAAATAAATCTGTGTTTTGATGCTTTCTAGAATACAGCACAGATCAGAAATATTTGCATGTAAGTAGCTGCAGACTGTCTCTGGCCTCAAACTGGGTCACAACCACATCTAAATAGATTCAAGAAATAATTTTATTGGTAGCTTTGAAACAGTGCATTGCCTGAAATTATTCTCTTGTTACACTGAGCCAGTTCTATTTCTTACTTGTAAAACTTAGGTTAAATTGCTGTACCAAAGGCCCAAGAAATCAGTAACAGATCAATATTCACTTTGTTTCCTTCTTTTAAAAGAAAATATAAACCCTACCTTGCTTAACCTGATTTTAAGGAAGAAATGTATCTTTTATGTTCCAAACCACACTCCTGAGTATCACAGAAGAGCAGGTATATTGGGGAATCTTCACATGTAAGCTGACATATGGTCCTCACATCCTTCATGGTGACCTTGGCTTGGGTTACCCCTGTAAGATAGTTCTTGTGCTATGCTGAAATGTCTCTTTAACTGCATATGAACTACTTTTTGTTTGTTTGTTTGTTTTTGTTTTTTCTTATGAGAATCAGAAGTTATTTTGATTGTGATTATTTTCCACCCTAAGGCTTGAATCTAATGTTCTCATGTGGTTCACACTATAATTCTGAAAGTGTATTTATGTGTCGTTTTACATTATATATATATATTTTTTTTTTTCCATTTAAAGAATATGCATTAATTTCCTACTGTATAACAATTCTGTCCAAAAACATTACAAGGTAACAAATGCCTCACTTCTTTCTCTTTGGCTGACAGAAAAACATCACGTCTTCAAGACTGTTGAATAATGTTCAGGTATTCCACACAAAATGTAGAAGCAGAGATGTATGTACAGTGAAGAATGTGTAGGGAAAGGACTGATTTTCACCAGATTATGACAGTTCTTTGTGACCTCTTCTTTGGGAGGGTTCCATAGATATATAGTTTCTGATTTAAGCACTACCCTTTAAAAAGTGAACATGGGGGATTACCTTATCTGGGAAATATTTCTTGTTCCTTACTGCACACACACAAACACATTGATATGAATAAAAACTTTTTCTTGTAACACTGTCTTGCTTCCAGATGTAAATTTGGGCCTACTGATCTTTCTCTTTTGACATGAAACTGCTGCTGAACAGAGAGCTTCCATGCTCTTCCAAAGTTAATGGATTGTGAGAGAAGGAAAAAAAAAAAAAAAAAGTATTTTCTGTATGTTGTACTTAATTTACAAGAAAAACATGATAAAACTACCACATACGAGAAACTAAATGTCAGGAAGAGAAAATATACAAGTGAAAGTGATCAGCAGTTCATTTAAACAAAATTCTAATATTGGAACAATTCTTTTAAAAATGAAAAATCTGGAAGAAAAATAAACAATTACACTGTAAGAAAATAAGTATCTCAAGTGGACAAATGACATTTTAGATAGTGGGCCATCAGTATTTCTTTCTGCAAAGCTCAAGCAGTAAGCATTTACATAGTGCAAACAAGGATCTGCTTGTATTAGAAATAAATTATGAAAGTTTAAGCACTGGAACTGGAGGAACATGGAGGGTTCAAGGTTTCACCCTCTTCACTTCTGGCACTTTCAGTAACAAGACATTCCTCAGGTTATGAGTTGATACATATCTTCCCCAGCAGGTATTTTTCATTATCTAAATGTGAGTGATTTAGAGAAGAAAAGAAATTTTCCCACAAACTACTGCTGTTCCTATGGCCCTTCCAAGTTCTTTTGATGACACTGTCATCCATACATACATGTAGAGCCATACATTTAGTGCTTTTTTATGGGCTGTGTTCACTGATTACCTTAGAACCATCTCAAATGGAAATATAAAGTAAGTAAGGCTCCCTCTCTACATAGAAATCTTGAACTGATGTTAAAGGATTTTAATGCTTCTACTGCAGAAAGAAAAATAAAACATTAGATGAATCCTCATTATTTTTTTTTCAGGTACATAGTTTTTGTTGGTCATGGCTCCTTTCTCCTCTTCTTCTTCCTCTTCCTCTTTTTCCTTTTCCTTTTTTCCTTCTCCTTCTCTTTCTCCTCCTTCTCCCCCTTCTCCTCCTCCTCCTCATCCTTCTCTTCCTTCTCCTTTTTAATAGGTGGAGAGTGGAAAAATCATGCAGTTTACTCATTTCATGCCTATATCCTTCAGTCTATCCATTCTGGAAGATGACGCTCTGACAGCCTCAGATATTTGCCAGGAAAAAAAAAAAAGGGGTTGCAATAAAGAAGCATAAATATACGGCATATTTTATCTTTTCCACTGCCTAGCCTTGGGGTTTGAAATTCCAGGAATTTAGAAATATAGAATGCCTGGTATGAAAAGGGCAAGTTATGAGAATACAGGTATGGTGCCCAGTACAGGACTGAAGTGCCACTACTAAGAAAAGTTGCTTCCATCTCCTTAAAAAGGTAAGGTCCACATCTTATTATTGGCACTGACACCCAGTTGCGCTTCCTGAAGGGTAGGACTGTCCTATACGCTGCTGTCAGAGTGAAATGTGCAGAGAGTTCCCCTTCCTTGTTTAAATCTGCAGAGTCACACAGCTCTGAGGGTGAAACTGGTGTTATAAATGACGATACAACTCACTCTGAATTTAGTAATATCTATAAAAGAATATTTATAAAAAGTATAAAAGGCAAGTAAACAGCGCTGGGTGTGCGGGGAGTCTACACTCCACCAACATGCACACACGAACATCAAACATTCTACATATACAGAACATTGCTTTTACATACTAAACCCGAGTCTGCCTATACAATCAGAAAAGGTAACAAACAATCCTTTAAGTTCCATGACTTAACAGTCTCCATTTTCCATTCCTTTTGAACAGTATGTCTTGCTTTAAGTTGTCAAGCAACTCAGCCTTCAGGCCTTATGTATCCCGTTCTTCCCAGATCGAAGAAAAGCATATCCATCTCCTTTTCAAGGCCAATAGAGCCTGGGTCAAAAGGCACGTCCAGGTCAACAGGGGGCGTAACAGCAAAAGCCTTCGATGGCTGTAGCAGCAGAGGGGCCATGGCATAGCAGTCGGATCAGTAAAGGAGCCTGCAGCTCCCTCGCTGTCTGGCAAACCACCCCACGTCTCTTTAAGGCCTCAGAGATTGCTCACCAGGTGCAACCTTGTCGTTTTTAGTTGCAGAGTCCCACATCTTGACCTCAGTTTGGTCCCATATTTCAGGATCATAAACTGCCTGATTGTTAATAAGGAGAATAATCTGTAAGGTTACCAGGACAGTCTTTGTTTCCAAGGACGTATGATTCCCCATAATGCGCAGCTGCTTGCCAGCGAGGGGCAGCTGTGTGCACGGGTCCACTCCTCTCAGCTTGAGCTTCTTTCCAGCTCCGGTGTGCCTATTTCCAGTGACTTTCTGTACGAGCTTCTTTGAGCAGTTTGCTGAGTTTGGCCGAACCTATCTCCATGAGGCAGTGTGCCTGTTCCCGTCGTGTTCTCCGTTCTGCTAGCCTGTTCCTTTTCATTCTTTCTTTCTGCTTCTGTACTTATGACATAACGTCACCACATCGTGTTGCCTTTTTTTTGTTTTTTGTTTTTTTTTAATCTTGAGGGCAGGCTCCTCTCTTATACCCTTCTCCCCACAGAAGTCCTTTTCAAAAACAACTTTTCATTGGTCAAACAACTTTGCAAATAACAGCAACGGCAAACACCCAGAAATTTCCATGCCTTAATGGCTGGAGAACAAGAAACCTGAGACTGGATGGAGTCTCTTGAATCACCCTTCTTTGTTCCCTCTAAACTCTTTTACATTCCTGATGGCCTCATCGTTAAGAGTCTGATGTTATCATCAACCATGGGGCTTTCCAACCCCCATGGCCACATTCCCACATCTCCCCCTTCTTTATTAATATCAACCATTTTCTCGACACGAATCACCACTCCGTATATAACAATGGTATATTGGGACCTGCTAGCAACAGCTTGCTAAGTATTTACTAGGGCAGTATTCCCCCTCTTATCTTTTTCTGAATGCGATAGTTGCATTAAGAGCATGAGTTATATAGTTTCTTGCTGTATACTTGATGAGATTTCCTGTTTTCAGGTCTCTTCCCCAAGGATCTTTCACATTAAAATGAGACCATATCACTTTTTCTCCATTTACCTCAAAAATAACTTTCTAATGCCAGAGAATGAATTCACCTCCCCAGAGGATGTATTCAAGTTCAAAGTCTTTGATGAACTCTACATAGAAGCAATATGTGAGCCACAACATCCTTACAGGTTATATGAAATACCGTGTCATGCAGAAAAGGATAACTCCTGAGTTTATGTTTTTAAAAAGACTTTAGCACAACAGAGAACTCAGAAGTATTATATCAGTTCAGTTGCAAAATAATGGAGTTCAAAAAGACTATCCACACTGTAGTCAAAGTAAAGACCTATTATGCATGTAAATTATAAATGTACTAACCAGGACAATATTGGCTTGCATTAAGCCTGAATATAAATGCAACAAACGGTAGGATGAATATATTTTGTAACACTGTGATGGCATAACCAGACACAATTTTTTATAGGTATATGAACAATCTGATCACCAAAGAGACAAACAAAGACAGTAGGAGGCACCTGAGCAACAAAAACTTAGCAGAGAGCAGACAAGATTAGCACAAGTGACTGCAAATAGGCAGGCCACTGCAAACCAAAGAAAAAAGATTGGCAAGAAATAGAAAAAGAGACAAACAGTGTTGGTGGGGTGACAGTAGTATGAAAGCATGAGTCATAAGCAAGGAAAAATAGATGAAAAGACAGCTCACTTTCTGGTCTTGAATTCACAAGCCTGACAACCTTGACTTTGGCAACTGAGAACTACTGAAGCCCATAACCAACTATGCCAACTGTGCAGGATCATCTCTGGGGTATTGTACACTTACAGCTAACTTTAAGTTGGTGGTTAAAGACCAAGTTTTTTTGTATGTAGTGATGATGATTAACATAATGTAAGATTTAATCACTGGAAATAAATGTGTTTTTAATGAATAAATTCAATAATGCTTCATTTACAGTTTACCAATCCGACCTGATTTGTGAGTCTTCTACATAATCCCTTTACAGTAATCTTTGATTCTCTGACATAGATAATTTTAATTGCAGCATCTTAGTCACTAAAAGTGGTCTTTGCAAATATTACAGTCAGCTCAATGGCAGATGGGCTAAACCCCAAGAAGAGGAAACTGCTTCTGAATAGGTGAGATGGAGTTTACTCCTTTGCCACATGAGCAGACAGTGAAAATCTTAAGACAGTTCTATGATATCTTCTATTGGAGATGCACCTTGCTTAGAGCTAGGATGGTACCTCTTTGAAACTGTTTTTAGTGTGGAAGCACTTGGAGAAAATGTAACTAGAGGAATTATCATAAAACAACACCATTCAGACAAATCCTTTAGGGAATTTGTTTCGAGTGGCAAAGAGAATAGAAAATGAGAATGCACTTTGACAACAACCAGCATGAATGAGGCCGCTTACACGGTAGTCTGTTACTGAACAAGAACAAGAAGTCAAATTGGGCCTCAGTCAATAACATCTTCTGAAGATGAATGCTTGTGTAATGGGGACAAACATGTATTTTCTTGAGTTTACCTCACACTTTCCATGGTGTTACTCAGAAAAACTATAGTACTAAAAGTAGTCCTTCCTTACTATCAGGAAAATAAATGCAAATGTGTTATTGTTACCATGCAAATTAAATAATTCTATTCACTCAAAATGAAAGATGGTACAAAAAGAATGACTACTCACTTGAAAAGTTTCCTGCCTCCCAGCATTACTATTGAAAGCCATTTATTAAGTGATCATTTACTCCTGAGACTACTATGTCTTCCTAGCAGCCACCATTCTCCCATAAATGACAGATCTTTACTATACTGATTGTTTATTATGTTCCAAGACCTGATCACAACTGCATGTATATTTACTAAACATTCTCTGCTTTAAATTATTTAATGTACGATATCAATCCTACCTAACATTGTCATGCCTTTGAATGTAAATCTTGTGGAAAATCCTTTCAGGAGGCTTCAAGAAATCTTCCTTCATTTCCATTGCAACATTCCTGGGCAAAAGACTCATCAAGAGACGTTCCTGAAAAAAATGTAAACAACATCAGTTTTGCGCTATAGTATGTTGTCTATTATTAAACTGTTTTAAACTAGGAAACTAGACAACTTATTCCTACTTGAGTCTGCTTCCTGAGAACCTTCTCTAAATAAATAGTATAAACCATTTTTTTTTCAGACTTCTGCAGACTGTGCATTCTTTTTAAATATTCTGCACAAAATAAATAAATCAGTTGACAAACAAGCTACACAGAAATGGAAGAGACAGCAAAAACTGATAATTTTCCAAAATTTTCATTAATATCACAATGTTAATAGTAGCAACTTTCTTTATCTCTAGTAGCTTTTATCTATCTGAGAAAGAATTTACAGGATCATTTGTATGTCCTACTTCTGAATCTAATAAAAATGTTATACTACAAGGACTATGACAGCTGGTTATTAAGCAGAGAGAATGGATGACAGAACTATCCACACAGTATGAATCAGCATAACCATAATAAAGACGCAGTTTTAATGGCATCTTATCGAGTCTGGCAATGTCTGTTCCAGCCATCATGTTAACAGAACACATTGGTGCAAACCCCTATTAAAACACAACTCTGCTTGCTATATCCACATAGATATTTTAGCATGTGTCACTGACCTGCATAGAAAGGACCTCTAATATTTTGGATCTCATCAGTGTTGACTATAAATGCCTATGTAGTTATTCCAAATATTCTGGCCTGTATTCAGGGACCTGTAGAACCTGCAGCAGGTGTTCTTAGGTGTTGTATTTAGATATCTGTTGAATTTTTCTTTTCACACAGAAAACACAATTCAAAATGCAATAGACCTGTTTTTGTTTGTTTGATTTTGTTTTGTTTTGTTTTGTTTTTCCAGTGAGTAGTTACAAGTCTATGCATCAGGCCTGATAGTTTCAGTTCTGGAAACATACTGAAGGAATTCACATAACTGTATATGTAACAGGAGCCACAGGAATGGCAACTGTGAGATAGCACATCACATAAGTGCAGAACTTGTTTGAACTGCATCATCCTGTTATTTGAATCACATGAAGTAAGGAGCAATAATCAACACTCAGAAGAGGGTATCTGCATGGGCAAATATGCTGTATTGCTCACATGCACACATTTACCAGACAGAAACTCCAAATAACACACAAAGGGTTTTTAATTTTACAGTTTCATCTGAAATATGACGAATTGGTTATTTATGTCACTAGGAGGTAAGATAAACTTTGCAGAACTGCTAGAGTTCTTATTTTAGACTAATGATCCTTCCTGTATTTGTGGCAGTGCATATGGACTTGAGGCTAGAGATCATTAATTAAGCCTATTTCCTATTGTTTTCACTTATATACCATGAATATTGCAGAATATGGTGAAATTAAATATTTGTGAATTTCAAGTTAACCAAATAGCCTTAGCAATAGATCTTGGTAAGAAATGGTAAATTACTACAATTTCAATGTTATTTTAATATAGCAGCCTCAAACTCAACAAGCAAGGAAAGACTCAGCCATGGCTGAGCTATCCTTTCAGGCCAAGAAAGGAATCAGCAGTGTGGCTCTAAAGAATAGTCACTGCAGAACAGATGGGAAAAGATAAGAAACAAACTCACATTGGAAAGTATCAGAGCACTGAATACAAATGAAAGACAGCATCTAACTTTATTAAAAAAATAAAATAAAAAAAAAAAGCCTCTTTTATTTTGGGCAATATCTCATCTGTCAAGCAAAGTGGTATTGTCTTCCAGGTCATCATAAGGGATGATTACATCTCAGAGGTTTGGAAATGTAAAATTGACTTTGTGAATACCGAATACTGCTGAAGGCTGGGGAAATGGTTCTCATCTGGATCTCTATTCAGTAGATCCTACCATCATTGACTGATTTTTCATTTGCTCCCATATGGCTGATCTGATTGAAAAAATGATCTGAACATCAGACCAAAAGGAAAACTAGATGTGCATGGCTGCATAGTGAATTGAATGGAACAAGTGACAGTACTGAAGCAAGGCCAGTTACACTTGTAGTGACATTCATGCCTGGGTGGCTGTCACCTCTGCCGGAGATGGGTGGTGACAGAAAAAAAAAAAAAAAAAGCAAGAGTCAGACAGGGATCACTAATCAATTAGCAACAACATTGACTAGAATAAACCAACACTCATGTGGCAGAACTTCTTTTTAGTAACAACTGAAGTTGTATTGGGGAAGCCTCAACATGTGGCATATTACAAAATACAGGGGCTAGTAGAGAGAAAAATGTCTCCACATTTTCATCTTTCTCACTGATCTACGATACAGTTTAAGCTTTTAGCAGCTAGTTTCTAATCAGAAAATTAAATCTTAACACTGTGAACAACATCTGCTGTCTTAGGAATTTGTACTCTCTCTTCCTGCTATAAATCTTCACTCAGCATTAATATGATCTAAGGTGAAATCACGATTAAAAAAAAAATAATCTTTTATGAGATTGTAATTGTCTGAAAATGATTTTGCATTCCCTGCAGAAATCCCACTAAGAAAAGAAACTAACAGATTAGGACCTACATCCCCTTCATTCACAGTGTTTTTCATTACAATTTTATTTTAAACTGTCAGATGTAGCCTGGGATTTGTAATGCCAAACTGGTCTGCCTCTGTCAATTGTCCTATTCCTATTAATGAGGATTTCTGCACCACTAATGAAGACTTAGTTCAACTTGAATAGAACACAACTTTAAAAATATCCAGATTTCATTCTTCCACAGCAATGAAGAATTGTTGAAAATAAGAAGGAATAAATCCATTCCTTTGACTTCAAGTCAAGTCAAAATGTACATACTAAGCCAATCAGGAATTGCTCAGTGACACCTTGGCACAATTCAACAAGTAAAGAATATCCTGAGTTAGAAGACACCCACAAAGATCATTGAGTCCCACTCATGGCTACACACAGGACCACACAAAAATCAAACTATACATCTGAGAGCATTGTCAAATGCTTCTTGAACTCTGGTTGGTGCTGTGACCAGTTCCCTGGGCAGCTTGTTCCAGTGCCCAATGACCATCTTGATGAAGAACCTTTTTCTAATATCCAATCTGAACCTCTCCTGATTCAGTTTCACACTGTTCCCCTATTGCTGGTCATGAGAGAGAAGAGATCAGCACCTTTAGTCTCTTCTTCTCTAATCAGAACAAATCAAGTGACCTCCTTACTCAAGTTATTAATCAAATCAAGTGATCCACTCCTTAAATGCCTTCCCCTCTAGACACTTCACCGTCTTAGCAGCCCTCCTTTGGATACTCTGTAATAGTTTTATATCCTTCTTATATGGTGGCATACAGAACTGTGCTTGAGGTGAAGCTGCACCAGTGCAGAGCAGAGTGGGGCAATCACTCCCCTCAGTCAGCTAGCAATGGTGTGCTTGATACAATCCAGGATACAGTTGGCCTTTTTGACTGCCAGGGAACACTGTTGAGTCATATACAATTTTCCATCAACCAGAACCCCCAGATCCCTTTCCATGGGGCTCTTCTCTAGCCTCTTCTCTTTGAGCTGGTACATAAATCCAGGATTGCCTCATGTCAGATACAGAATCCTACACTTGCTCTTGTTGAACTTCATATGATAGGTGAGCACCCAGCCCTCTAATTGCTAGGCCTCTCTACCATCAGGGCATTCAACAGCTCTTCCTAATTTAATGTCATCTGCAAACTTACATTCAAGTCCTGCATCCAAACCACTTATTAAAACATTAAGGAGAAATGGCCCTAAAGTGGGGACTTGCAAAATGCCACAAGTGATGGGCTGACAACCTGATGCAACCCCATTTACTACAACTGTTTGTGTCCAACTCGTCAGCCAATTGTTCACCCATCATATTATGTTTTTAACTAGTAGTATGCTGAATATTTTGTCCAGACAGATACTGTAAGAAACTGTGAGAAACAATATCAAGAGCCTTGCTGAAATCCCCTCCCAAAAATCTTATCAACTGGCTTTCCTTGGTCAAGTAGGTAAGTAACCTTATTATAAAAGCAAATTAAGTTTATTAAACAAGACCTTCCCATCATGAACCCATGTCGGCTGTGACCAATGACTATGTTGTCCTTCAGGTGTTTTTTAGTAACTCCCAGAATAATCTTCTCCATAATTTTATCAGGCTCTGAAGTGAGATTGAAGTGCCTATAATTATTAAGGTCTTCCTTCTTGCCCTTCTCGGAAATTGGAACAATATTTGCCAGCTTCCAGTCAACTGGGACCTCTCCAGGTACCCAAGCCTGTTGAAAATTAATTGAGAGAGGTCTTGCATCAGCCAGCTTTTTGAGCATCCTGGGATGAATCCTATCAGGCCCCACAGACATACACGCATCTAGCTGGAGCGGCAAATCCCACACAAGTTTGGAGTTGTTTAAAAGCCCTTTATAAAGGAGAGAAGGAGAGAGGGACGGAGGGAGGGAGGGAAAGAGGAAAGGAGGGCAGGCTTTCTTAATGTCGTTTTGAAAATTTCATCTGTACTTATAATCATTTTATTCAGCTTCCCAAACAATACTATCCAGCCTAATACCACATTCCTTTCCTATTGCACAAAATTATTTATTTTGACATCTGTATGGGAAATGACTGATAGATTTTTCAAAACTCTTTAGGAAGCTGTAAATCATTTACAAACCCATTCTCCCTTCATCAGAAAAAGAGGCTTCAGTACAGTAAAATATCTTAATGTTTACAGCCAGCATCTTCTCCTCTCTTCCCCATTGTCTGCTGTGTAGTTGGGTGGCCCATTAACTAGATGTACTTGCTGGGCTTTTCCATGCTGAATTATTTTTATTGTAGATTATCACACAAGATAAATAGAAAACAAAATGGAAATCTTCCTTAAAGTCAGTTTAAATTACTTCATCGAAGGAAACAGTAGTCTCCATTGTTTCTGAGATACAGGAGAAAAGCAACCAGAGGAAGTGGAGCATTGTCTCAAAGCTGTGGCTTCTTGTGTTTCCTTGGTTTGTTGAACCTATTGCTTGCAAGAGCCCTGTTCACTCATGTTACTGTATATGCATGTCTAGTAGAATTCATTCTGAGAACTAAGTTACAGTCTGGACCTGCTGAGGGGCCATGAAGAAAATTTTTGCTCATTATGTCTTGCAACCCCATGAGAATGGGCCTGTAATGGATGCAAGTCAGGCCATCTTAGTCATCTTTGTCATGTTTCTTCTGAACTTCTGCTTACAGCCAAACTGCTGATCCTGCTGCCTTCACCCACCAGGGAATTCAGGCCCAATATCTAGCTTGGAAGAGAGATTACTCAAAATAGGACTCAGTGGTTTCCAAACTTGTGCTGGGGAAAGCAGTAGCTCTTGATGGTCCATCCTCACACTCCCTGTCCCCAGGTACTAACCCATATTACTTAGGAAAGACTGCATACCCATGGCCTGTGGCTTTCTACATTTTCATAAGGACTTTAAAAACAAGCAAAAACAAAAATAAAAAGATGTAACAAAATATGTTTAGCACCTTTGCTTTCTGACTGACATGGTTTTTTATTCTTGTTTTTTTTTTTTTTTTTTTATATAGTGACTGTCCAGTTACAATGGCAAACAGGAAAAGAAGCTCACATAAAAAAGAACCATTTTGATCATCTACACTTAAAAGGATTTTTATAACACAAAAATGAAATCCAGTCTACTAGATTATGCAGTCAACAAAAGATCTTCTATTATTACAATTCTTAAATGGGAAGTGACACAATATTTATGTATTTATTCATTTTTCTGGAGAAGACAAGCTTCAGGCACTCATAAAAAATGTTCTAGAGACTGTTTCAAAGTCAGCTCATGTACGTAATTTTGAGATTTGGTTTCTACTTTGTCATCAGGGACTACAAAGTACATCCTAAACATTACCACCTGCTACCTAATTATACCTTGATAAATTACTCTTGCATAATTTTAAAAGATACTGCTTAGTGTGTTTATGGTCTCTGTTATACCTATATTAAACTGTACATTCATTTTACAGTTTCCTTACAGAAACTGCAAGGGAAAAAAAATGAGAGGGAAAAGAAGCCTAGTGCACTGAAAAAAGTCTGTGTAATACTACTGAGATTCTTTTATACTACCTGTAACCTGGAAAATGAAGGCAATATATTTCCTTCATACATTATTTTAAATTAAACTATACTTTGAAAAATGGACTGCTTTGTCTTCCAACTAAGTATGAAAAAAAGCACCGTTAAAGATGGTGATTTTTTGGAAGCCACAAGGTGGCAATGTTTCAGAACATTCGTGAGATTACTTGAAAATATCTATTTATCAGTAAATCCTTGTTACAATCATAAACAAAAAAGACCTTCCGTAAAATCGCAGTCTAGTGCACTGATTTTGAAATGGTAAGAGGATGGCTAACAGCATACTATTATGGTACATGATCATACAATGCAAGATGGCTATGGTTAACCTATTTGCTTTTGTTTAAACAAAAGAAAGGCAGAATATATCATCAGCATAATGTTTAATAAGGCATTGATAGACTCCACATGGAAGATGATTATTTACAATAATAAAATGGAGAGTGTAATGCTTACTGAAGGAAATAAGGGAGAGTGAAATCTTGGCTAAAACAGAGAGCAATGGGCAGCATCGACTGTAGAAGTACTGGGCTGGAAAGTATATAATGTATATAAAGGTGTATGGTATGTAATGATACCATACACCTGTTTGAAGGTACAGGAGAGCATATGAGAAGTAGAATGAGAAGAATGAGTAAACTTCAACAGCACAATCCACAAAAACACATGCGATAGGATGATTTGGAAACCTCTGCAAGTGAAAAAGCCCCAGATACCACTGACCATTGAATGACTATGAAGTCTTTATGAGGTGATACTCTATGAAGGCAAGTGTGATGCTAGAATGGGCTGGAAGACTGCTAGTAGGGTAACCTTTAGATCAGCTCCATGCATCATTTTTAAACAGGAATGAGAGCGGAGAAGGGCTACGAGGACAAGCAATGAAACAAGAAGTCTAGAAAGCATAATCTATTTTCCTGGTTGCCTTCATATCTGTTAAATCAGAATTCTCTAGAAATATAACGGTAAGGATTATTACACAGTATAAACTGGCAATGAATATGTGACCAGCATTGGCATATCAATGATCTTTACAGTTTCACCCCATACCCTTAATCTTCGCTTTCTCTGAAACATAATGCAAAATTCAATGTCTCCATATAAGCATTACAGTGAACATTGCAGGAAAAATATGATACTCATTTCAGCACTGATTTTCTTTTCTGCAGAAAGCAGAAGCAGATGGAGGAAAACAAAATAAGGCAGGGGGTGAGAGTGGAGGAAGAAAAGAAAAAAAAAAAAAAAAAACCACAGCAAAACTCTTTGCCTTTCTGCAGTGAACATTGAAAGGAAAGGAGAGAAAAAGTAGGAAGATTTGATAGCATTTTGGTAAACTAAGCAAGAGGTTCTTTCCTGGCTACCTGCTAGTGCCAGTTTTTCATTTCATAGCAAGAAAGGCTCACTGTGAGTAAAGGCTGCTTCCCCTCTTCTTCAGGAGCTACCACTGCCTAAACAGATAAAGTTTACAGAGAACTGGAAAATCAAAACTCTCCACTGTAAGAAGTTTCCACCAGATCTAATTCTTGTCAGCTTTTGCATTGGCTGGATTACACACAAGGCACAGTGTCTGTTCTGAGAACTACGCTAGGACTGCTGTTACTAGATTGTATATGACATGGGTCTGACAGCTCCTCTGAGGTGAGCTGTTGTCTGGGGTCATCACCAGTGACAGAATAATCATCAATTATGGGATCATATTCTTATATCACATATTTAAAATATACTGTCCTTCACTGCTCTTGTTTTGAGGATTGAGTGACTAGAGTTATGAGATAAAGCATTAAGTCTCATCACAATTTGTGTATTTTAGTTTGTCATTGTTCTGTTCAAAAGATGTATGGATCAGCAAAGACTTGCTACCAACCACAGAACATTTAGAGAATTATAGTGAGTATGACAAGACAGTAATGTGGTAGATTTGAAAATATCTGGTAGTAAAGCCCCCCAAAATTCAAGTGAGTATTTGTGTAAAATTTTTCTTTATTATTTTCTTAATTTCTTATTTTTCTTAAATAAACCTCTTTGTTCCTATCTATCAAGCTTCAATAGGATTTTAATAAGCAGGTTTTTGAGGATATATCAATGAAGATAAAACTGGTTTTGGCGCAGACGAGCCACCAAATATAGAATTCTAAATCTTCCTACAAGGAAAAGAAAATATTTTACCTTCTATTTTGCATAGTCAGGAAGAGTGGGTTTAATCTTTTGGTAAAATTATCCCCTCATGTTAGTGCTGGTAGTATGAATATGTAGTATTTATATTCATAGATAATGTGAATATTTATAAATATATATATATATAAAACATAAATTCCAAATTTTAATTTCTTTATAAAGAGTCTTTTCTCATTCAAATAAAGAAGGATTTTCAAACTGACTGTCAAGAGTACAAGCCATCTGCCAACGTCATGATCAAAGGGAACTTGGCAGTGCTAATGCAATTTCTAGGCAGTCCTGCAAACAAGTCACATATGAGTTCACGTTTGCTAGAGACTGAAGTGCTGCACAGAACAAAGCTTTTCACTGTGAACATGATGGGGACAACAATCTTGTTGTTTCTCCAAGTTCCTTTCTCTTGAAGATGTTAGGAAGGTGGCATCACAAGTAGGGTCATCTTCATTGACACTACTCCCTTCTAGGTTAAATTGAAGAGCAGAAAGCACTTCACTGGCTAACCACTGGTGTGCCATTTCCTCTGCAATTACAAGTTTTTCTTCTTTCCAGTCGACAGCCATGTCTGGATTGTTCCACCATGTAATAATTAATTCTTGGGATAGACATGCATTAATTCCTAATAAAACAAAAGTCATGGAGCTAAATTGTACTCAGGTTTAACCCACAATTACCTTGTCAAACGGAAATTCCTAGCCAGATGTGCTTGAAAAGAAGCAAAACCCTAAACCAGTTTGTATCAAGGAGGTAATATGGACCAGAAACCTTGGAAAGAGATTAAATTATATGAGAAACAGAAGCTCTTCACTCTACAAAAAGAAGTTTGGAAGACAAAAACAAACAATCAAAAAGCAAAACAAGCCAGAACAACAACAAACAAACCAAACCAAAAACCACCACAACAACTAAACACACACACACACAAATCCTGTTCAGTATACTGTTCATGGAGATAATCTGTGATTAAGCAGTAACACAGTAACTTGTGAAGTATTTTAAAACTGCACGTGCCACTAGGTGTAATGTGCAACACATCTGTGGCAGACCTACTAGTCTATGATGGAACCACCTTCAGTCTGAAAAGTAGCATAGGAAAATCATGCTAAGCTTCTGTTAAAGTGTTAGCTAGCTTTCAAAACAGTTCATACAGTTCTAGAAGTGAAAACAATTCCGTGGGAAACAATAAAAACACATGTAACAACTTTTCTAATGACATTTTAAAGCTTCTTATGAATTTATATTGTTGAGGGAAGAAAAACAGAAGTTATTCATGAGCTTGCATTACTTTATACTGTGCCATCCTACTAGAAGACATAAAACATTTAGTTGATTTGAAAATGTCTTCCTGTATTTCCATTCTGCAGTGCATTTGTAGTATATATTGTACATAAGGCTAGCTGTAGGTACAAGTAGGCTGTACCCAAGGAGGAGCAGCCTCCTGAGGCCAGAAAAGCAGCCATGGGTCTTGTCATCCTTCCCCATATCAGAGGCTGCTAATAAGGAAAAGATTGAATGACAACTACTGAAGGTGGTGCAAGGCACATTTCATCTTTCCCAGAGAAAATGCTGCCACCCGTCTCTATCACTCTCCCTCTCACTCTAGCAGGAGAAGAAAGCTGAGCTCTGCTGCATTCTTCATTTTAGTTAGTGTCTTTCACCTGGTCCTCCCCTTCCCAGGATAGAAACTGCAGCAGGAGAAACATTACATCTAGCACACATGTTGAAAAGATTCTGTGTGCATCCTTGAATGAATGTCCACACAGCATTGCTGTTATGAATACTGATATTTAGCAATCAATCATAGAAAGTACTTTTGAAATACTTGTTTTAGTATTTAACTAAATATCCGATATATTATATCTAGTGTTATTACCTATGATTGTTTTCAATCATATTCATGATGTTATCTATTTAAAATTGTATGGTACTGTAATTTTAATAATTTAATTACAGTTTTGTGTGTTCTTATTTGTCTCTCATCCTCTGTTCTCTGTAATGGAAAACACAAGGAGCAACTGAAAAAAAAAAAAGAAAAAAATTTCACGAAGAGCCAAACTTCTCCAACACATTTAATTGACTATTGTTTGAAACAGAACTTATTCAAAATTTCCCAGTATTTCTTTCAAAACTCCTAACAGCCAAAGTATCAATAGCTTTTAGAATGATACAACTATTTGTGGTGACCCAACACACTCTTATTTTTTAAGTTCTCTATTTACATTTGTCTATTGTACTCATTGTAAGCCAGCATTCATTACAACATGTAAAAGCTTAATGTAGTTTCATGACTATATGTCTATATATATAAGAGGAAAAACAAACTGCAACAAACAGCAATCTAACTCATCCCGTTCGACTGAGTAACAGTGAGTATATAGACTTATAGCAAAAAGCTAAGTTTGTATGACAAATTTTCAGGCTTTAGAAATCTGTTTAGTTAGTACCCTGTATGAAAAATTAAATGGCTGATAACTGGTTTAATTTACATACTTGCTAACAGTGGGAAGCTTTCAGGAGATGAATTAAAGATCTGCCCAATTGTTACAGTACTGATGTGACCTGCTGCTATGTGTGGCTTTCTAAAGGCTTTCATAGTTTTTCATATGATACCACATATTACATTTTGAAAATTAAAGGCATGTGGATGGAGTAATACAAGTAAGATGTAATTAAAATGTATGCACTTTGTATGATTTACAGCTGTATGTTTTTTCTTGTGTGTTACTGATTTTCTAGTTGCAAGGAATGTCTGTCTCTTACTATACAGCTGTGTAGCCCTAACCTTAGGTGTCCTTCTATAACCACTCCCTGGGAAAACCTCAGCAGCAAGGTGTTCAGAATAGAAGGGATGAAGTGCCCTCACATGTGTCTATTACTACCAAGGATTACTTTTCACAGATTAGAAGGTTAGATTACAAACCTCACTTTTACTTGGGCAAAGTTAGGTAAGAATTCTAATGGTATGCCAAACAATGCAGCTTCTGGCACTATGTGCATTCTGATGAGAGGTTTAATCTGCATAAACACAGGTGCAATAGAGCTGAAAAATTGGAACACATTTATTTGGTTGCTATATTCTGCCTTGCAAGGGGTACCAAGCCATTCATAATAGCTTCAGGCTGAAGTTGAAGCCTTCCACCTGAATGTTTGCTTGTAGCCCGAGTAGCCCTCAGTTTTATTATTTGCTGTATTAAGGATAGGTACGTGTATGACTACTGCAAGACTAGGGACTAACAGATGCTAGTCAGTGGAAAGCTTTTGGGCAATTTTTTCTTTTTATTGTTGTGTGGGGGAGTCTTCTGTGCATCTTTGCATCTCCCTCCATCTGAGAAAGGTGGGAGACAGGCCAGGCTTACCACTCAACAAAGTAAAGGTAGACAACAGTCTGACTCAGTTCTGCATAAGCATCTAAGTAGCCAAAGGCAATGAACAAAGCAGAGGCTGGGAGTCTGCATCTCTACTGCTACTGCTATTTGGCTACGAGGCGTTGCTGACAAGCCTGTACAAGTGGGCCTGAAGCCCAGCACTTCACATTTAGAATTTGAAATGGTAACACTTATTATTTTCTCTTTGCCCTCATCCTAGAACAGGACAAATAGATTTTTAAAAGTGGATTACCCTTTGTAAGGCTGTAGTTTGATGACACACACAAAAAAAAAAAATCAATTTTAAGCCTCCTCATAGCATAGAACACAACAGTGTTAATGTAGTACAGGCTCACTTGTCAGCTAAAATTAGTTAATCCACCCACATTTTTCAGAGATTGCATTGGCTAGCTTTCACAGAGGACCAGATATCATCTTGCCCTGCAATTTGTGTAACACTAGTATCACCTCCCTGTTGCATATTGGATAATTTAACAAGAACATGTTTTTGTGCCCACACATGTTCCAAATTTTTGCATTACGAAGATTTGCTTATATGTGTAGTCTTAAACTGGGGAATTTAATTCTGACTCTATGTTCCTACTGACAGGGCGCACTGGGCACAAACCTACAGATAAAGTGCAGAGCCAATATGAATGGTTATGGAAACAGGGCCTGTATTTTAATGATAAATTTCATATTTTGTTCTGAACTGCTGTGCAGAAAGTTGCAAGATTCTGAGAACAAAAAGGTGGGAAACAAGGAGAACCTGATTATGCATCGATAAACATGCTGTCAGGTACCCTAGAAATTACTTCTGTCTGAAGATGTGCAAATATTTTTTTTCCATCTCCTTTACTGATCTGAGAAAAACAAAAGAAAAACCATATACACAAAAACAGCAACCTGATATCTGTCACCAAAATGAAAGTCCAATACAGCATGTTTTATTCAAACATAATGTATTTTATTTCTTTTTTTTTCCATAAATGTTTGAAATTAAATATAACAGACAAAATGACTGGAGGGTTGTTATGGGTGTCATACTTTTATCCAAAGATACAGGAGGCAGTAGAAACATACAAAATGTGGAAGATCTAGATAAAGTTATTTTGAAGGGGGGATATGAACCCAGCAGGGAATTTAAATCCAAAATGCCCTAAGCAGCAATTCAAAGTACGCTGCAATGAGATTCATTGTACTTTTTTCAACACAGTTTCATTTTGTATGAATAGTTACTGATCAGATCTGTGACTTAGTGATGTTCCAGTTACTATATGGAATGCTAAACATATTGCTCTAAAATGCAGCACTTTCATTCACAGACATTTGTATGCACAATTCAGCATTGCATAAAGAGAATGTAGCTAGCTGGCTTCAAATGATCTTGTGAATGTATACATAAGCACTTCAGAACAACACGGAGATGCTAGTCTGTCTCCCAGAACTAGCACTGTTCTAGTACTAGGAAGTACTGTGGTGTTATACTAACAAAGTATAACAGAGTATACTCTAGCTGGAGTGCTATGCTTCTGTTCCTGAGAGTAGAACACAGAACTGCCTGTGTCTGCACAGTGCATCCTAACTCCCTGTAGTTTAGAGTCATAGAGTGCTTTGGGTTGGAAGGGACCATAAAGATCACCTTTTTCTAACCCCCCTGACATTGGCAGAAACACCTTTCAACTAGACCAGGTTGCTCAAAGCCCCATCCAGCCTGGCCTTGAACAATTCCAGAGATGGGGCATCCACAACTTCTTTGGGCAATCTGATCCAGTGCCTCATCACACTCTGAGTAAAGAATTTCTTTCTTATGTCTAATTTAAATTTACCCTTTTTTGGTTTAAAACCAAAACTCAGCCTATCACTGTACTCTCTGATAAATGGTGCCTCTCCTGCTTTCTTGTAGGACTCCTTTTTGGTACTGGAAGGCCACTATAAGGTCTCCCTGGAGCCTTCTCTTCTCCAGGGTGAACAACGCCAACTCCCTCAGCCTGTCTTTGTAGGACCGGTGCTTCAGCCCTTTGATCATTTTTGTGGCCCTCCTCTGGACTTGCTCTAATACAACCCTGTCCTTCTTGTGCTGGGGGCCCCAGAACTGAATGCAGTACTCCCAGTGGGGAGAGCAGAGTAGAGGGGGACAATCACTTCTCTCGCCCTGCAGATCATGCTTCTTTTGAAATAGCCCAGGATACTGTTGACTATGGACTGCAAGTGAACACTGCCGGCTCATTTTCAGCTTCTTGTCAAACAAAACCCCTCTCCTCAGAGCTGCTCTTAATCCATTCTCCACCCAGCCTGTATTCATTCTTGGGATTGCCCTGACCCAGGTACAGGAACTTGCACTTGGGTTTTGGTCCTTTTTTCAGCTTCTAATGCTAGAGGCTGAAATAAAATTGCTTCATGCATTGTAATGGAGTATAGAACAATTTCATGACAAGATGATTTTTTTCCCTTCATTTTTTCCCCTTCATTTTTTCCTCCATCATCACATTCTAATTAGGAGGAAATGCAAAAGTTTTAGGATGGAAAATAAAAAAAATGATCTGCACGAGTTGCTTGAAAAATGGCCTTCTTTTCTAAACATATTTACATGTACTTCTGCAGTACCAAACCAGTAAAGACATCAAAGCTATTTTGTGGGATTGGGAGGTTTGTGTAAATTTTTTTTTTCCAGTATTCCTCATATGGAAACAACAAGAACTTTTCATATCAGCTTGTGCTGCAGCAAGTACATTTAACTGATGAAAATTATATGCTTTATCCCAAGTCCAGTGCATGAATATACATAAAAATATTCTTATTATCAGGGAAAACAAGCAAACAAAACAAAAGAGCAATATTCTTTAAAAAATCAGCAAGGTTAGGAGTAGGAAATAACTTTCATACCTGAAGAGACTAAACAGGCTACAGTTCAGCTTGGAAAGAGAGACGAACAGGGCTATGAGAGGAATCTACAGTACCATGACAGTCATACAGAAGGTTATTATAGAATGACTACTCATAATTTATCACAAAAGAACAGTTGAGAAGTACCCAAACAAATCATTAGATAACAAGCCTCTAACAAACAAAATTAAGTTCTGTTTCACAGTGCATAATTAGAGTGAAGTTCACTATCACAAAATTGTGTAGAGGACAAAACTGTCTTGGTATTTTCAGGTATTACTCTGGTCTTTTCAGGTCTAAATTCTTGTGGATGACAAAACTCTATTTCAATACACTGAAAGAGAGAATAGAAAAATGGAAAATGGGCATGCTACCATCCTTTAAATACAGTGATCAAGTTACACTTCAGTTTAATAGGGCCTTTAGAATTACACGATTATCACTTTCTTGGAGTTATGGCACACTGTGGAGCCACCACAATGGGAATGAGTGTCACATGATGAGTTGCAGCTTCCTTTCTGTTTTCCCCTCTGAATGAAGTAGGAAGCACCCTGTATCAGTAGCGGGTCACTACTCTATGCTGAACATTTCACCCACCCATTCTCCATTCCTGCTTGCTCACTTCAAAAAGGATGAAGCACTGTGTGGAAATTGCTTTCAGAATTGGTAGGGATGTCTAACACAGTCTTCAAAGGAGCAAGGTGATGACGCCTTGCTTAGCATATAGGTAAGGGGTTGTCTTAAATTAAGAAGTGAACACAAAGATATAGTGCAGTGGGAATAAGAGGGAAGTACCCAGGTGCTCTGATTGAATAGGAACAACAAAGCAAAGTTCCAGTTACAGGGAAAAGGACCTACCTCACAATATTTATTCAACTGCCTGCTCTGCAGAGAATAGTGTTGCTGCTGAAATTTGTAGAAAAAAAAGAGAAGACAACTATTTCAGCAAAATGATTATAATTAGTCACTCCTTTTCTAAAGCTTACTTTTCTATGACTTTGGCTTCAGGTCTTACTCTTGACTTGCAAACTATTATTTATCAACATAACAAATAGATGATTCCACAATGGAGGGCAGTTATTTTTCATGACCACAGAGAACAGATAACATAATGAACATTAAACTGAATTAAAAACAAAAACAAACAAAAACACACACAACAAAGAGTCTGCTTCCTTCTCCCCAGCAACACAGCCTTTCTATAAACTCCTGCACAATGACTCTAAAAACACTACAACATGAGGTATACGTGATGATCTCTTGCTCCTAAAAATAGATTTAGCGAAATTATCACAAGGGACTATTACTACAAATGCATTCCATATGAGGACAATCACTGTAAGTAGGACACAGAAGAAGAAATCTCATTTACAGATGCAACTGTGGTATCTGTCTCACACAGTCAACACTTTAACTCCAAAATGCTGTTTATGATCAAAAGCCAAGAGTTTGTTCTTTCTTTTCTCATTAGAGATTTGCACAGAAATACCAGGGAAAGGTTTTAGTGGTTTTGATTACAATTTTCAATGTAGAAGCGCTATGCTATTTAGGTCAGAGCATTTGAATGAGACAAGAAAGTCTGATAATAAATTGTAATCCTTTTTAAATTTTATTGTTTGTAGCTCAGAAAACAAAAGCACATGAATGATCACAACTATTGAACTAGGTCAGAAAGTCCTTTTATCCTCAGGAAAAAAAAAAAACAAACAATAAAAAACAACAAAAACTTGAATATTGGCAAATAACTTGAAACTTGGGCTATGTTATTCTACAGAAACTATGGATTAAGGTTATAGCTTGAAATCAGGTAAATCTTATCTTGATTTCAGAAGTATTCTAGTGTAGTGCAAAAGCAGCCATAGAAGGTATTTCAGTGATACTTTGTCATCTCATTAGCATATTTCACAACTGCATTGAGTTTTATGCATGTTGCATAAAGTTAGTTTCACACATAAAGGAGAAAAGTAAATTCTCTTCATTGACTTTTATACTGCATTGGAAAGTGATTTACAGGATTCTTCGTTTATAATATAAACAATAAACAGTAATGGTAGTTATGTATAAGGCTTTTTTTCCTTTCTTATGTTTATCTATGCATGGATAAAATATAAAATAAAATATAATGTTAATGTTCTAAATATAGAAACAAAAAGTCAAGTATGATTTCATGTTGGATCATGTTGGATCTCTGAAACAAGTTTTCAGATGCATAAATGGCAAACAGTTGCCTAAACCCCATGAAATTTAACTTCTGGCACATTTGTGCCTTTGAAAATCCTCAGCTTGAGATTACAAAAGCCCAGAATCAAACCTAAAGTCTTTAATGTTAATGCCATTCTTATGCAGCCACCAAAGATATAAACTCGTTTAAAGAAGACATCTACTTATGTACGCTTAGGTCATAAAAATGCATTCACTAAATCCATATCAGGACAGTTCTTAAGCACCTACATTATTTCAATATAGGAAATTGGAAGTGAAGTGTGTGAAGCACTCATGCTTTGAGAACATTGACATCTTCTATAGTAAGGTTTGAATACCACTTAACTCCTCAATTGGCACAAGTTACCATAATTCCACAGAAGTCAATGAAGCTAAAGAGCTTCAGAACTGCAAAGCATGTACCTCTGTTATCACATAGACAGAAAAAATCAGACTGATTCAAAGTTTACAGAATCAACATCTGTTAGTGGGTTTAAGATTCAAACCTGTGAGTATTCTCTGAACAGAAAGCTCTGCAATATAGCAGTTTTTCTCATCATTGCCAAAACTATTTGGAAGACTGATTGATTCAACTGTGTGAAATAAAACATCAAATTAATTAATGTGGCTTAATAGAATGTTATGATTCTTATCCATATATATATGTAGTTCCTTCTCCCCAAAATGTAAGGACATCTTTTGTTCTTACATGTCATGAATGTAAACAGGATATAGCACACAGTCAGGAGAGAATTTTTACAGCATATTTAACACCTACCCAATATTAACTGGGGGGAGGGAGGGAGAGAGGGGAATATACATACATATATATAGTAATATTAATATGCTATATAGTAATATAGTAGTATGTTAGCTTTTCCTCAGCACTAAAAAACATCCACTCTGGTGTTGGAGCTTATGGTAGCTGTGTGGTAAGGCTGTACCTTTTACATGTGATGAAGAGTGAAATGTTTGCATGCGTTGAGAAGAAAGAACTAATGCAGGCAGGGGAGGAAGCATTCTTCCTTCACAGTAGAAAGCACACACTTCCTATTATGCACTTAGCAGCAATGTCCTGACCTGCAGTTCATGTAACTATAATGATCTCAGAAGAAACACAGAAAAAGAAAAAAGTCTTAGAAACTGACCTGTTTTTCATTTTCATCCTCCAGCCTCAGCCTGTCCTCTATGCAGTTCCTGGCCTGAAGGAATGCCTTCCTCTGAGCCCTTTCTGTCAAAATCCTCACAAAGACCCCATACAAATTTACACTGACAAAAAGGATTGCATTGGCCACAAGCTGTAAGGAAGAAAGAAAAATAAATGAATATTTTAAAATACAGTTGTTGTGTTTTATTTATTTATTTATTTATTTTACATTCCTTCTCAGCAAAATAAATTGGAAAAAAAAGCATGTTCTTTAAAACATTCTGCCTTGCTAGTCATGTCACTGAAACCCTTTCTCACAGCCCAGTTGTAGAGAAACAATAACAGCAGCTACCAAAAATCCAAGCAGGCTATATTGCATGATACAGAACTTTTCATCTGCTGAAGTGAATTTCTCCTGTGATGATCCATAGCTTATCATTTTCATGCAGCATCAGTTGTTTCATCAGTTCATTGAAAGATCTATCCATACAGTAAGGAGACTAGTACCTTCAGCATTTAATTAATTGCATGATGCTCATAAGACAGAAATTGTATCCTATGCCTTAGTAATTTAGGAAAATTATTGTTCCTTTTTTTACAGTTGAGAAGTGAGGCACTGTCAAAATCTGTAACTAAATCAAAATGTATTACTTAATAATACAATGTAATATAAAATGTATTACTTGGTAATGCAAAATCAAAACATATTACTTGGTACCCCAAGCTTTCACGTTATGAAGTTTGCACTTGGAAAATCTCTCCCCATATCCATATTGTTAGTGATCATATTTTGTTTTTTTGAGAAGTCTCCCCAAAATATCGTTGATGCAATTATGCAGCATACCTGTCAGAAGATGCCAAGGGCTTTCAAATGGTGCACAAAGTGTTTATACCATCTGCACAAGCCAAGACCCACAGAAATGCTATGAGCAGGAGCATTGAATTACCTTGGAATTACTTCCATGAATGGTACTTTGATGAACAACACATAAATGATCCAACTGACCTTCTGATTATTATTTTCTTAATGTTTTTATGATATGTGAGTAAAGTTAATTAAACTAATGTAAGTAGCTCAACACTGGCTTGCATACCACTTCCCTACCCAAGACAACCCCATCCAAGTTCATCCAAGTTTCTCACTGCATCTCTGATATCTGAAACCATGATAAAGTTATAGAGTAAGGATGTTAATGAAAACTTGCATTACCTAAGTGTCTTTAGACAGTAAATTTTGCAATGCAATGTTTATTTAGAAAGAAGGCAAAGAGTCCTATTTTTCTACTATCTTTTGAGTCTCATTCTTCATATTAACCTTAATTACCAAAAAGTCTTGATGAGGATTCATGGAACTCAGTAATTCCAAAATTTCAGTTGGCAGTTAAATTGGCCAAGACAGGTTATTACAAGAACAAAGAAAGACATTACAGTAAATAATATGAATCATGTAAAATTCCAATGCATCTAAAATTGTAAAGACCATAAAACTGATTTTTATTTCTCATTTCAAGGTATATATTTCTAGCAAGTATGTTGCATGCTCTGCTAGTGTAAACCAAAGAGAAGCCCACTGCCCATGTTTGCACTGCATAGTGAGTCCAGCTGTGCCAAAAAAAAAAAAACACAATCAAATTAAAATAAATAAGTAAATAAAGCTAGTGGGAAAAAAAAAAAAAAAAGTGCATTGTAGAGAATGCTTACCAACTTTCATGGGTGTAGGGCTAAAAGCTAGAACTCAGCCAATACGGTAAGCAAAGATTCAGAAAGATAGCCAGAAACTTCCTGCTGACTTTTGAGAGCCTTTGGAAAATGTTTTATCCCACAAAATTAAGAAATATATTTCTCCTGTGTAAATGACGGTAATAATACATCTACATCTCCTGTGATCTCAGCATAATGGGGTGAACTGAAAGATCCACTTGGTGGATTTTCCAGACCTTCATGGATTCATAATTCCTCCAACTTTTTTCCTTCAGATCCGGTTGTTGTGAACTAAGAGGACAACACCAACTATTTTCCTTCAAAAATTCTCACTAGCACAAAATCAAATAATAACTTGCAACAACAAAAGGGATCTGTGCCTAGCATTAATGTTTTCTTTCTCCTCAGATATCCAAAAAGAAACACTTATCTCCCAAGAGATAATATGAGCAAAGAATGGTGTTGTGGCTTCTTCTTGAGAAGTGTAAAATGTGGATTCAAATGTTATCAGTCAGATGAATTTCAATCTAATAATCTCATGTACTGGTTACTTGTATGCCAATTCTCATAAATAGTAATGGAAATGTAAAATTTTGAAGATGAAAGGCATAACACAAACATGTTATTTCATGAAAGAGATGAGCATAGTCAGCAGTTCCTATCATGCTTTATTTTGCTTCATCACACATGCCTGTTTGAGATATAACAGTTTTCAGCAGAAATTAAGCACCAATAAATTAGAATTTCTGTAGAAATTCCAGTATAACCCTATTTTTAGACATACCAATGCTGCTAAATTCACCTTATCCCTGCATTTTGTCATGTTTGAATGTAACGACAACAGTACTCTGTAAAGCTAATTCTTAGAAGCTCAGTGGAATAAAAATAGAAAGGATTTGTTAAGGCCATATTTGGAGGCAGTAGACAGATCAAAAAAATAAACAGTCAAGTGTTACAGGCAAAGCAACTGCTTGACCCTGTATATATAGAAAACAGCTGTTAATAGTGCTGCAAAATTAATACTATCTTTAGGTACTGATATCATAGTGACTTAAAACATAAATAATTACTTTAAGAAAAAAAAAAAGTGTCAACTTGGTTTCTGGTCTTCAACTGAAAGCAGTAAAATATATTTTAACAATCTATCAGATGTTCTGTTATTGTTATTATGATTTAACTCAAGCAATGATGATCACCTGGACTTAGGTAACCAGTAGGTGGATTCCTGCAATCATGTAACCACTTTCAGACTCAGCAGGGTCAGTAATTTTCCAACATGCTTTGAATACTTTAAGATAAAACAGCTTAGCTTTCAGTTTTGGCCTGTGGGGAATCATGAAAAGTGATAAAGCAAGTAAAAGATTCATAGATTTCAAAATGTGAGAAAAGAAAGTAGGGCAGAGTGTCTCCTGAGGTAGGAGTTCTTCCTCTCTGCAATCCTCCTGCGTATTTACTACTTTTTCCTCAACTGCAAACTACATACATTTTTCTCTGTAGGTTTCTCAAATATATGTCACTCCCATAGTCCCTTTCATTTCAATATGTAAGCATGTATATTGCTCTCTATATAAACATACATAACTTACACACATTATCTGACATAAATCAAGGAAAGACTGAGAGACATACTTTCAACACAAATCAATTTTAAGACTTATTGAAGCATATAAAACTGCTGAAATATCAAAGAGTTTCATTTTAAAACCTTTCTACATTATATTCATTATATTGGTGCTTAGTATCAAAAAGAGTGCTCTTCAGATTTCACCATCTCCTATTTACATAACAACAGAAGGAATAATTTACTTAATGTAACACACAATAATTTAAAGATATTTTTGTTCCGCGACTTCTTTCAAACTATGTTACCCATACTGAGATTATAGGCCAGTCAGAATAACAAAAGTGCTTCAAGGACATGAAAGACAATTTCCAGTTTTGATTGCTGTCTTATCCTCTGGATGAAGTATGCTGCACTTCAGCTGCACTGAGCACCTTGAGGTTTAAGCTTCTCTATACCTTAGCAGGGTACAACCTCCACCTCTGGACAGACTGTCTGCCATGGTTTCTTGTGCTCACTCTAGTGGTTGTTACCAAAGGCAGACTTCTGACACTTCTGACATGGAAAAGTAGTTCTTATAAGCTGCCTAGTCACTGAAGAGGGATTGACAGCTCCAGCAGGTACTTTAACCACATTTCTATTCTTCCTGTAGTTTCTTCATTGACTTACTTGGGTCTAAAGTTAGTTTTGATAAGGAATTTGGTAGGGAATTCCAACTACGCGGTGTAGCAATTCCCATCAAAGAGTGGGCAAGTAATTCTGGAGATACACATGCATCAAAGAGCTCAGTTAATAAGCTTTTATTTTCTTTTATTATTATTATTATTAAATTATTATTATTATTATCATAGTCATCTCCCAGTTCTTGAATGTCCTTTGGGTTTAGCTGAGAGACTCTTCAAACTGTCTCTCAAAACTTTTTTTTCTCTCTCTGCTATTCTAGATGTATTCTATCTCCACTTTTTTTCTTTCCTTCAAAGCAAGAATCTTATGAGTATGTTCATTCATGTTCTTTCTCTGTCTTAAAAGTTGAGAACTGTGTCTGCAAATGACGTATTAATTACCTTTTAAGAAGACTGTTTTCTCAACAGTCTAATTCTGCTATGAGATGAACAGTAACATAGTAGACAGTGCAAACCTGAGGCTGGTTTCCACTATGGAGTTGCTTTCTGTTTGTCTCACAAAATTTCCTCACAGAAAAATAAGGCTACTTCACTAAGGTGTAAATGGCTTGTTCAAATGGATTGTTCAAATACTTTTTACAAGGTGACATTCATATGGATGGATATTTAAATACCTAACTGAAGTAGAATAAATGAGAAATATAAATTATTAGAGAAGAAAACTTAAGGAACTTCATTCTGCTTTCTGGGTTTGTGATTTGAGTGGGACTGAAAATGAATTTCAATAGTAACCACTCCCCAAATCATAATTCAGTAGCTAAAATCAATATTTAATTTATCAGCATCATGGTCTAACATAGAGTACTAAAAAATAAAGGAGACTAGAATAGGTAGTATATGTGGAGTGCTGCTCCAGGTGAAGGCTGAAATCTGCAGGGGAAATAAATAAATAAATAAATAAAAATCCAAGATCAAGATGGTTCTTATATGTCTTAACCCTCAGATACCTGAAAAAAAAAATAAAAATAAAGGTATGGGGGGCCTGAATTCTACTTCCAGTTCTTTGTGTTGACTGAGTTCTACTACAAGTAATTTCTGTGCCACAGTTGTTCCTATTATGCAGATAATGTAACATTTACTGATTCTGTCAAAACACTTAGACATAGCAATGAAATGAGTTATTGTAAGATATAAATGTCTATTGTGAGGCATGTCTCTAAGGAGTCATAAAAAGATTACCAAAATGAGTCAGTGCTTCCTCCATTACAACGGTTGAAGAGCTAAGCAATACTGTGTTGTTCATTAGAATTGTTGATATCGTGAATAAGACCCTTCAAAAGTTTAAATAAAAATAATTTCTCTTTTTCCAGTTATGGGGAATTACAGCAGTGTTTTATTTACAGAACGAGTAGAAGAGAAAGTGCAATTGCTTCTTGATCTTGACATGGCTTTGTTAAATCATTTACTTAACTCACTTTGCAACCTTTTGAGAACACTTAATTACTACTTCCACTTCCTCCTTTTGCTGAAGTGGCATATCACAGGAGCAGAGAATTGTTCCTTAGCTCTTGCTGTGTCCCAGAAACTATGCCCTGGTACCAAAGAAATCAGCCAAACAAATTATCTCCAGATTAAACAAATGTATTCCATTTTTGAATAAACAGTCCTCTCTTACTTCTATTAGTTTTTGTCCTAGTTTCTTTATATAATGTACTAAGAAAATGTGTTCTGCTGTGCTATGCTCCATGGTTCACCTCTTAATTTGCCCCCCCTCCAGAATCTATAGCATACACTAAGAGGGGATTAGTGACAAGTAAGCCTGGACAAGCACCAGCCTCAGCCTCCCTTGCCATTAGTTTTCTCATTCATGTGGTCATAACCTCATTTTATAGATGAGCATGCAGAAGCAAACAAGGAAGTTACAATCATCCAATGATGGGTGAAAATCGTTCTTCATCATAACCGTCTAGTGTGTGTATGTCAGGGCTAGCATTGAAGGACAAACTGAGTCCAGAAAAAAAGATCTAAACACAAAAATACTCTTCTAGAAATGGTTGGCCCAACTATATATAGCTTTAACATCTGAAACTTGCCAAGTATAGCACTAAGCTGTTGCACTTCAGAAATTTCAAAAAGCAACAAGAAAATTATCTGTCTCTGTTGTTATACACAACATGTGAAAATTAATATTCTTTTGTGAGTTGATTCCTGACAGCATGTGAAGAACACTTTTAATTTATTTCTCTTGGTTTCATGTTTCTATCTATGAAGTCCAGTTAAATTAGCAATATTTTCATATATCAATGCAGATCTTGCAGATAAATAATTGCAGGTTACATTACACACATCAACAAAGTCCCTCCAAAGCCAACATAAGTACTGGGGCTACTGGGGACAGAAAAGAATATCTGAAGAATATTATATATGAAGCCAAAACAATTTCCCACTCATCCAGACAGATCTGTCAAGCATAGGTGCACACAAGAACTGGCTGATCTCCATGGTTTTTCACTATGAGAGAGGCTATGAAAGGCTGTCAGATATGGTATGATGATATCACAGGGTAGTTTTCTCTTGCTGTTATATTATGGTATTGAACTCTAGAGGCTGCATCAGGTCCACTGCAGGTTCATATAACTTAATATAAATCTAATTATATGCTCTCAGTCACTTCCATCTGAGAAAATCTGACACAATGAGCTGCCCACAAAAAAGTAAAAATATTCTTGCAAACTGGACTACATCATATTCCACAAATTTCTCTGTGCTGAGAGAAGAGATGTATGTGTTTACTATGCTTCTTTCCTGAGTTTGCCCTTACACTCTTCTATATTAACTTGTAAATCACCATAGAACAAATAAGGCTTAGTGCTTTGGGGTGGTTTGCTACAGTTGGTTTTGTGGGTGGTACTTGTTGTTGTTGTCATTGTTGTTTTGACAATGCAATTGTTCTCAAGCATTACAAATAGCTGTTAGCTATCACAAAAGAATACATTGCCAAAGCTCTTTGAAATAATTTCTATAGAAATTATGTCCTGCATATTTTTATTAACTTGAGCATGTAATTTGCACTTGTTTGACAGAGGCCAGGAGATCAGTCCCTGAAGTTGTTCTACATCAAACAAAAATCTGCAGCTTTCTCCCCTTTCTGCATTTGTCAGTACAATATTATGTTATGGAATTACAGCAAAGTACAGAAAGCTATTGGCCAACATTTGTTTGTATTTATTACATGCAATATCTGGTTCCTTTTCAAGACTTGTTCCTGTGCAAGGATTCATCTGAACATCTTAATATATATGATTTTCTTTAAAAGCTGTAATAACTATACACAAAAGTAATGACTTGTGGAGCTATACAGTCCAAGCTAGTTTGAGACATTCTTTGGAACTGGAGTTGCTAGGTGACTAGACCTTCTGATCTTAAATGCAATTTTTCTTCATTGGAGTCCTGTGAATGGTTGAGAAATGGTACGTAACAGCTTGCTTCATTCTGGCACCTGGCTGCTGTAGATAGGATGCATTTCTTATCTAGTGGATAGCTGTTAAAGGCATAAAACAAGGCTATGACTTCAGTTCAGCAATGAGCACTACATTTTCAGATTGCTTTAGTAACAACCCAGAAGGAAGAATGCAACAGCCTCCTTCTGAGGCTCCCTGCCACTATCGTTTCACAGCTGAATATTTGTATCATTGGCAAAGTGAACTCAGCAATGTCTCATGTTCCAATGGCATGATTTGGTTATCTTACTATCCATAAAATATACTCCACAGTGTCCCTCTAACAGAATCTAGTTTACTGAATATTGATAAGTACTCATCAAGCTTCTGCATGTTCCGGCAGCTGATGTGCATTTCCAGCTTTCCACTCAGGATCTTTCATTACTTAGCTTTAGTTTAGTTTTCAAGGGGCACTCAGAAGTGCTCTACAAAGCCTTGCCAATATACAGTGCTGGGAAACTGAACCTTAGTCAGAAAGGGAGAGTCATTCTGCTGGCCAGTGACAGAGCTGATTACAAAACAAGGATCTTCCTTGTCCCAGCCGTGCTCTCCAGCAGTTCACATTCATTCTTGTCAAGCCCAGAAGCTGTGCCACTGGGGATGAAATACTATCCCAGGGCATATTACAAATGCTGCACAAACACCATCTGTTTGGTATTGCAAAGGTGTTTTCCTGTGCTGTACACAGGATACTTCCTCCAAAGTGGGATTTATTTTTTCTCCTGGAAAGTCAGATGCATAAAACCTGGGAAATGTAACACCCAACATTAAAACCTCAAAGTGTTTTTTTTTGTTGTTGTTCTTGTTTTGTTGTTGCTGTTTTGTTGTTGTTGTTGTTTTGTTAATTTAGCTTCAGGGCTTTCTCAAGATTTGACTGAGTATCTGGGAGAGGGCCATGGCTACAACCAGGTTCCCAAGTCTGTAATAAATCAGTTAGGTATAATTACAGGCTGAGAAAAATCATCACAGAGTAAATTCAAGCAGCTGTCCAAATATTACCCTGTAATTAATCTATTATTAGGAAATGACATTGAAACGGGTTATTGATGGACCTATCGAGCAAATCTGAGTAATTTTTTGTGACTCAGGCAGTGTCAGGTACACATTTTTCATATTAAGCAATGGGTCTCACTTTTGTTTTTGTCACTAAAAAATGTTCACCTCAAAAATGTCTAGAAGTATACGGAAGTCTTCTAACAACTCACCTGCAAATTAAATTGATTTACTATACTGTGAAGCCTTGGTTCTTACTCACTGCAGAAACACCTGGTCCTTTTCCTGATAAATGAAGTCAGACAGAGATAAAGAGAGGATAAAGTGCATATGCTGTTGCTCTGTTTGCCTCTGTACTGCTAAGTGAAAACATGACTTCATTAAGATGAAACTGATCTCAATCAGCTTCCCTTTCTGCCAGATAGATTGCCAGCTAGACCTGACAAAAGTCCTCTTATGTCTCTCTCGCTCTCTTTTTTTTTTTTTTCTCTCTTTATGCAGATATTTGAAGCAGCTAGTGAATGATGTCACTTCTGGTCAAATGTCCTGAAAAGATGAAAGTGTTTGCCTTGAGGAAACTACTACGCTGAGCCTGTTTACTTTTCTCCTGTTATTCTTTACAACTTGCAAGGCAAGCTTTACAAAAAGCTGTCTCTTCAGATAATAAGATTTCCACTCTGCATGGTCATTTAATCTATGATATCTTCTGTCAGTGTTGGCACTTGAGAGCTTTAATACCCACGAAGTTGAAAAACAGCAATTTAAGCAGAAAATATAGAGAAGGTTAGCCATTTTCTTGTTCAACTATGAAAAGTATATTTTTGCGAAGAGAAACCAGCAATACATTATGTCATCTATAATCAAACAATAAGTTGATGGAAGATTTAATATATATATATATTACCAGTTCCACTTGCACTTGATAAACTTATTAGGAAAATAAGAGGCTGTTCCTCTACTTAAAAATTGAATTGATCAGTCAATGATTTCAAGTCAGAGGAATTCAAAAGAACCAAACTATCCTGATTTTCAGTTAACATTCCTGAAAAATATCAAGTTTATTGTTAGAAAATCCCTATGATGTATGACTAAAAATAATCTGAGTGCACCAGAAAATGCAGGTGTGATTCTGTGGTTGGGAGTTTGGGTAATATTCCTAACTGATTCATACACATTTCATTGCAGGATCAGGACCTTAGAGAAAGAGCAATATGAATAATTTGTGAGCAACAGGATACTTTAGAAGAAATATCATGTGAGGACATGATAAATAACTTCTTGGGTTATATGATCTTTTGTCCTGTGTAAGTTTGGTTCTATTTTAATGCAAGACCATTTGAATGTAAATATATATATATATATATATATATATATATATATGAAAATTTCACAATATTGTGAATGGCAAACAGTTAAAAACACTGAGGTGAACTGCAGAAATAAATACAATCTTGAATATTTTTCTTTAAATGAAGGATGATAAAAGAAAACAAGAAGTAAAGCAAATATGTTTTTAGAAGAGGAGGAATAAATGGGGGTAAAAGGAGAAATAATACAGTAAACTAGGAAAATAATTCTAAACAGAGGAACTGAAACATGCCTTCTCAGCTCAGGAAACAAGCTAAAGAATAATAAGGTGCTCAGAATTACTGATATGATGCCAAATTCAGAGAAAAACTAGCACATTGTTTCAGATTTTTTTTAATGGATGAGAATGACAGGTAAGGAACAAGGACTGTTACTCTGGCTATGAATGAGAAGTCTTCCTGTTTTTGTTTCTTTTCCCCTCCTCACCTTTAGCTACTAAAATACACAGAAACACTTCCAAACTTGCATCTAAACATCAACAGTCCTCCATTCTACAAACTGTCTGATGGCTCTGCTTTGAATGTCTTGTCAATTCTAGTTAACTTAAGGCTGTCCATCAAACTGAGAATGCAATCTTTGAAGAAAAGGTGGTATTTCCATATACATATTATAAGAGATTGCAAGCAGCAGAATTTCATTGTTTTTAGCTGATTTAAGTAATTCTGAAAATTACAGAGGAAGAAAAAAGACATCAATTATTTCTCATTCTGCTTCATAACATATGAGACAGGAGAAAATATGTTAATCCCCAAAGCAAGGTGTTCAGGTGCTCAAAAAAAAAAAAATAGTAAGGGTCAATTGCAACTACTGTCATAAAATCATAGAATCATTTAGGTTGGAAAAAATATCTAAGACCAAAAGATCAAGTCCAACCTTTAGCCTAACATTGCCAAGTCCGATATTAAAACTATGTTACTAAGCAATATATCTACATGTTTTCTGAAGACCTCCAGGGATGGTGACTAAATCAGTTCCCTAGGCAGCCTGTTCCAATGCTTCACAACCCTTTCAGTGAAGAATGTTTTCCTAATATCCAAAATAAACATTCCCCGTGCAACCAAAGGCCATTTCCTCTTGTCTTACCACTTGGTGCTTGGGTGAAGAGAGTGATCCCCACCTCACTATAGCCTTTAAAGTAATTACAGAGCATGATAAAGTGTCCCCTGAACCTTCTTTTCTCTAGGCTAAACAGCCCCAGTTCTGCCAGCCACTTTTCATAAGACTTGTTCTCTAGACCCTTCACCAGGTTTCTTGTCCTTATTTGGACATGCTCCAGAACCCTGATGGCTTTCTTGTAGTGAGGGGGCCTAAAACTTAATACAGTATTCAAGGTGCGGCCTCACCAGAGATGAGTACAGAGGGACAATCACTTTCCTAGTCCTGCTGGCCACACTATTTCTAATACAAGCCAGGATCATGCTGGCCTTCTTGGCTACCTGAGCACACTGCTGACTCATATTCAGTTGGCTATAGAACAACATTGCCCATTCCCTTTCCACCAGGCAGCTTTTGAGCCACTCTTCCCCCAGCCTCTAGCGTTGTTGTGGAGGAACTGAAGAGCAGGACCCAGCACTTAGCCTTGTTGAACCTCTTACAGTTGCTCTTGGCCCATTGGTCCAGCTTATCCAGATCCCTCTGCAGAGTCTTCCTACCCTTGAGCAGTTCAACACTCACATCCAACTTGGTGTCATTTGCAAACTTACTGAGGGTACACTCAATCCCCTCATCCAGATCATTGATAATGATGTTGAAGAGAACTGGCCCCAGTACAAAGCCCTGGGGGACATCACTAGTGACCAGCCTCCAGCTGGATTTAACTCCATTCACCATGACTCTTTGGACCTGGCCACCCAGCCAGTTTTTAACCCAACGAAGTGTACACCCGTACAAGCCATGAACAGCCAGTTTCTCCAAGAGAAGGTTGTGGAAAATAGTGTCAACAATGTCAAAAGCCTTACTGAATTCTAGATAGACCACATCCACAGCCTTTCCACTAAATGCATTACCTTGCCATAGAAGGAGATCAGGTCTGTCAAACAGGACCTGCCTTTCATAAACCCATGCTAACTGGGCCTGATCACCTGGTTGTCCTTTAAGTGCCATGTGGTGGTACTCAAAATAATCTTCTCCATGAGCTTCCCCAGCACTGAGGTCAGACAAATAGGTCTGTAGTTTCCTGGGTCCTCCTTCCAGTCTTTCCTGTAGATGGTTGTCACATTTGCCAGCCGCCAGTTGACTGGGACCTCCCCTGATAACCAGGACTGCTGATAAATGAAGGACGCGGGTTTGGTGAGCCCTTTGGCCAGCTCCCTCAGTACCCTCTGGTGGATCCCATCTGGCCCCATAGATTTGCATACAACTAAGTGGTTTAGCACGTTGCTAACTATTTCCTCCTGGATTACAAGGGCTTCATTCTGCTCCCCGTCCCCATCTATCAGCTTAGGGGACTATGTACCCAGAGAACAACTAGTCTTGCTACTAAAGACTGAGGCAAAGAAGGCATTAAGCACCTCAGCCTCTTTCTCATCTCTTGTCACTATGTTTCCCCCTACATCCAATAAAGGATGGACCTCCTTGGTCCTCCTTTTCTTGTTTATGTATTTATAAAAACATTTTTAGTGTCTTTAACAGCACTAGACAGATTGAGCTCAAGCTGGGCTTTGGCCCTTCTATTTTTCTCCCTGCACAGCCCTCATGGTATATTTATAGTCTTCCTGAGTGGCCTGCACCTTCTTCCAAAGGCCATAAACCCTCTTTTTCTTCCTCTAGCTACAGCCCTCTGTTCAGCTAGGCTGGTCTTCTTCCGTGCTGGCTCATCTTTAGGCACATGCAGATGGCCTGCTCCTGCGCCTTTAGGATTTCTTTCTTGAAGAGTGTCCACCCTTCCTGGGCTCCTTTGTCCTTCAGGACTGCATCGCAAGGGAATCCGCCAACTTGTCTCCTTAACAGGCCAAAGTCTACCCTCTGGAAGTCCAGGGTAGCAGTTCTGCTAACCCCCCTCCTTACTTTTCCAATAATTGAAAACTCTGTTAATTCATGATTACTATGCCCAAAACAGCCTCCAACCTTCACAGCACCCACAAATCATTCTCTGTTCACAAACAAAAGTTCAACAGGGTGCCGTACCTAGTTGCTCACTCACCAGCTGTGTCAAGAATTTATATTCCACAACCTCCTAGACTGTTTCTTCTCTGCTGTGCTGTATCTCCAGCAGACGTCTGGAAAGCTGAAATCTCTCATGAGAACAAGGGCTAACAATCCCATCACCTTTTTGGTGTAGAAGCCCTTAATCCTGCATTACCATTCCCAGGCACATTGGTGATTTTTAACCTGTCAATGTCCCTAGTACATTTGCTGCTGTATGGCTCTCCAACCCCTATATCATATGGGATGGCAGTGCAGTGAACCTTGCTGGCACCTCGCTAGTTATGGTTGCTATGACTGTAACTACTGTCATACCAACCCCAGGCTTGTCTCTGTCAAGCCTTGTCAAGACCCTTTCCCCTTTCAAATCTAGTTTAAAGCCTTATCAATAAGCCCTACTAAGTCTTTCTTAACAATTCACAAATCCTCTCAAGGGTTTGCTAACCATACTTCTTGTGCTCAGAAAAACTAAGGAACAGAACAGGATGGGAAGTCTCCAGCACTGTTTTATTTTTGCTTTCTCCAGGTGTGGGTTCCATATGTTCATTACCTGAATCTGAAGACACAAGGAAAGTCAAAGACTCAATTTGGCTCTGTTTACAGCAGCAAGAAAAATACCCAACCAGTGTGGTCTTGCAGCCAGAAGGAGGTGCTGCTGAGGAGCCTATGCCACACCATGTGCATTTGGGGTAAAGTTAGCTCTAGTTTGTTTTTCTGTAATGTACACCAGTTAGCCAACTTTCCACTGAAGTTTCTGTTCTTAAACACAAAAGATGCCTTATCAGAACATGGGTAAGAAGACCTTTTTTTTTCTTTCTTTCTTTTTCTTTTTCTTTTTCTTTTTCTTTTTCTTTTTCTTTTTCTTTTTCTTTTTTTCTTTAGTACAGCAAAAACTAGAGATTACTTTTTTTTGAAAGGATCCACTATCCTTTCAGTCTCAAAGGACTTGTATCATAATGACTGCACAGGTAAGGGAAAAGTAGGCACCTACATAACCAAGATATGCTGAATCATGCTAGCTAGAAATATATTTGGGGAAAAAAAAAAGCGGTTTATAGTAAAAGTGAATATTGCACTGTTGATTATGCTATATGTGTATGAGACAGAAATCTGTAATATCCTTACTATCCCAGGGAAAAGCTTTGCTATGTACAGAAAGATTGAAGTATTAATGACCAATTTATTCAGTGATTTTTCAGTTGTTTAAAAACGTTTCTACTGTCTCCTGAATGGTCTAGAAAAAAGTAACTAAATAAGTATTTCCTCAGTCATTATAGGATGTTGCCAGAAACAATCATGGAAATTACAAGTCTGTAAAAGGGGATTTAAAAATGAGAATACATGGTATTGGATTAAAATTTCATAATAAGTGTGCAGATAGTTAGGATTTAACATGCCTAGATCAGAAATGTAAGGATCAAAATATATCATAGTATACTACAAATTTTCCATTTTTCTCCTTTCTTTCCATATCCCTGTGCTTAGGATAAAGGAAAAAAAAAAATAGTAGATGTGAAGCACATTCTTGCAACAACAGCATAATTCTTGTTATCTTTAAGACAAAAAAAAAAATATTGTACATATAAGATTATGCTAATTAAGTCTGTTTTACTGTAACTGTTATTAACACTCTTTTCTGATTAAGTTTCTGATATGAACAATAATTAAAGAAAATCTTTTACATGACATCTTTCAAAAATGTTCTTGGCCAGATTCTGAGGCACTGAGTATATCTTGGGTGACTGCCCCAAATCCTTTGATAAAATATCCACACCATCTGTTCACAAACCCTTTTTAAGAAATCCCAAGCTACACAAACAGATTCATTAGGGATAGTTCTTCTGCCTTCAGAACTAAATATCATTGATCTGATCCTAATTCCCTCAGTGAAGTCATCTGAAATACTAACTTAAAAGAACATGGCTTCGAATACCGTGTCATGGGGTACTTGAAAGTTCACCTGTTAGCAGAAGTTTAACAAAGACCCTTAAAAATTGAGGTGTTGAATTAGTAGCAACTGCAGAGACTATTTAAATAGGATGAGCTTATATAAGCAGAATGAACTTCATATAAATCCAAAAAATGGGTCAAACTAAGAACTGGAGAGGTTTTAGCAAGGTGGAAGATGACACAGTTCAAAAGCACATATCCTTTTCAGGTAAAGTAATAAAAAGGACTAAGAACAGCTGTAGGGAGAAATGAAGAAGAACAGCTTGAATCAATCAAATCCCATCTAAACAGAGTGTAGAAAGTAGGCAGATGGACCAAATGGATATGTACTTCTATGCAAATGTAAGAAAAGGGAACTGGAATGAACTAAGATTCATGAACTATTTCTAATTCTGTATACTGAATTAGAAATTAGCAGTATTATCTCAGAAGTATACTAAAATAATTAGTGGGACACTGCATTTTCAAGGTGCAACCTGCAAGGGATAACATGAGTGGTGCTATGCATAAGCTGAATAAGTTAGCTGTATTAAGTTGAAGCAGAATTTCCATTGATTAAAATGTGATACTGATATGGGAAAAGTATATTAATGGTACTATACTGTCACATGAGGAGGATGGATGGAGGGGTTGTGAATCTGAGATTTCAAAGAGGCTGTGCTTGCAAAATACATACCAAAAGAAAGCTCCTGTCATTCATATGCAGACTCAGTAACTATTACACAGGGATACGAAAATAAGGCAAATTTTTAGATTCCATAAATGTTTTCTGAAGCAGCTTACCAGGAAACTAAGAGGAAAAGAAGCACTCCTGACTGTCTTTTTGAGCTCTTTTCTAGTACCTGGTTCAAAATGTAATTGTCCAAATACAAGGAAGCACAAAGCACGTAGAAAGCAAGAAAAAGGAATAAAAAAAAAAAAAAAAAAAAGAAAGAAAGGGAGATAAAGAGAGACAAACCCTATGGTACGGTTTAATTTCATATGGAAAAAATATTGTTTTTTACAATGAACATACCACACAATCTCTCTTAGGCTGAATTATCTGTAAAAGAGGTTTTAAACTGAATCCCCAAATAAAGGGAACCAGATTCCCAGAAACAGGCTATCTTTGGCCAGCCATTCCTACAAAACTCCAGGATGACATTACTGAGCTATTGATTTTATGTTGGACAAAGTGGTAAAAACTATGAAAAACAACAGAATCTGTAGAAAACAAACACATAGCATAGTCAGGAAAAAGTAAATATACTGCATTTGGAAGAAAGCCATGCCTCCTAAGTTGGTGAACTTGCACTCCATCTCAGTATGTCATTGCTATATAAAAATTAATTTGAACTAACACAAGCGCTGACCACAAGAACACTACTTCTATTCTTTTTTAGGAGTCTCCAGCAACTTTTAATAGCAGGTCTCAGCAGGTCCAAATGCCAGCTAAAATACTAACAAGAAATCAAATCCAAGACCATCATTCAAAGTTCTGAAACTTTGAAGAGAGGCTATCCTACTCTTTACAATGAAACAATGATTGACCCAGTGCAATTATTTTGATTACCTCTAAAATCTCAAATGCATAGTCAGTCTACAATCTGTGACCTAAACACTGCCAGCAGTCACCTTCACACAATCTCTTTGACTTAAGTATCTACATGAAAGTCAGAATGTTAGCATACTTTCTGCCTTTATAGTTTAGTCTAAAGTCTTAGTTATTGCAGTTATGTCACTTTTGCCAGCCTAACTCCATCTCTAATATTTTGAAATTGATTTTAACATCTCTGTTGAGTTCTATTGCATATGCTATATTGCCTTGCTTTGGCATCTTGGGAAAATAAAATAAAATAAAATAAAATAAAATAAAATAAAATAAAATAAAATAAAATAAAATAAAATAAAATAAAATAAAATAAAATAAAATAAAATAAAATAATTCATATTGAAAAACTAAAGAGTCTATTTTTACAGTCAGAATTACCGAAGTACAAGAATTGAGGCAAGGACTGAGATTAAAGTTTTAGAAAGAAAACTAAATAACTTTATACATGCTAATATATGTTTGTAATTGTGTTGAGATTACAGAAATTATATACAGTTCTACCCTTAGAGACTTATGTTAATAGGGATGTCAAACGAGAATATTTTTCCAGTGTAAGGCACTGCATAATTAGTTCAGTGTAGAAAGTATATAAAGTAATTATATTTTTGCCTACTTTAAAGACCCTGTAGGTTCAGATGATTATAGGAATCTGCCAGCAATTAAGCAGCTACTGTGTTTTACATCAGGTTGTGACTTTTCAGCAATGTAGCAGACAAAAAAATTCCTCTAAGTCTATAAAGTCTCACTATGCTTTTTAAATGACCAATATAGGTAAAAAATACCTTATTTGTATAATTGCTCAATTAATGAAACGTATCTGTTGCTGTCTCCAGTAATACACTATGCAGCAACAACTGTGTGTTAAAACTCAGCAGTGCTGTCCTTTGAGTTACTGGTAAGGAATACCAGTGGTTCTCCGGGTCGTTTTAGCTCTTTACCAACAGAACTCTGTAAACTGTATCCTCAGCAGTACAGTGTCTGCATGAGAGACTTGAAACAGTCTCTTAAAAAGAGTTTATCCTTCCAGGTGCAGTGCTGGGCTGCTGTGGCCATGTTGCTTCTCTTTTCATCATTCAAATAGATTCTGTAAACTCTGCACTCTTTGTTAGTATGGTAGCTTGAGCCAGCTGAAGCAGAGACTGCTCTGGTGATACTTTCCCGTCTGCTGGTTCTTCCTGCTCTACTGCAATAACTGATGAGCAGGGCAGTCACACATTGAACTGGCTCTGGGAACTCACCTGGCCAGAAATGGCACACCTTTACAAATAATGTTATTATTTAATATATAAAATAATATTTTTTTTCTTTCAAAACCATGCCTTTGAGAGATCACATTTTTTTTCAACAGGAAGCAACATAAGAATTGCCACTGTGTCAAAACCTGTTCCAGCCAATTAAAATTAATAAAGCAAGATACCAAAAATATTTGTAATGTCATAAAATGTTGGCCATAATTATATCGAGTGGGAAGAAGGCAACAAGTATAAAGGTGCTGACTTTGAAGGTACAAAGGGCTTTGTCACAATGACAGAAGAACATGGAAAGGGACTTCAAACATCAAGGCTATTTAACACCATGGATACAAAACAGCAAGATGAAACAAATATTCATTACTAAGTATCAGCTCTGACAAGAACATCCACTTTAGGAGAATAATCCAGGTTATTTTTTGGATTAAGAGTAATACCTGTATTCTGAACTCTACAGCAATCCCTTAGAGATCCGGTCACCCAGCCACACAACTCTCATCCCAGGTGCCCACGTAGAAAGAGGTGTGTGGGTGAAATAGCTCCAAACACCAAACTGAGGCCAACTATGGACCAAATGAAACAACTACCAGTCTTAGTGATAGGGAAAGTTTGGGATCCTCGGCATTAGAGATCCTCTGCTCTCGGTGGTTCTGAGAGCTGCTAAAGGCTCTTCTGAAAGATATTAAATATGCAGTAAAATAGTTCACTACAAAGAGAAAGAGAAGTTTGTATCATAGTTGACAACTACTTAGGCAAGCAGGGGTGAATCCTGAAAGTGCCAAAGGCTACAGCAGAGTGCTTTGGGAAACAGCACAAAATTGGAGCACAAGGGAGAAAAACCTGAAAAGCATTTCCATTAAAGTTGTAGATGCTTCAGGAAAAAAAAAAAAAAAAAAAAAAAAAAAAAAAAAAAAACAGTGAAAAGATGTTAGATTTCAAACTGCTTTTTCCCCTCCAGATGAAAGAACTGGATAGATTATAAGGGTCAATACAACTGGGTCTAGGATAGAAACAAAGATAAAAGGTTTTATATATATATATATACATATATATATATATATATATATATATATATATTTCACACCATTATTATAAAGTATATGTGCATTAAGTTCCATCCTGATAAAAGAATGTGGGCCAAACGATAAAATTCAGAATTTTTCCAGGTACAGTGTGACAAAATATTGAAGGTGCATACATTGTGGAAACAAGTGTTGGAAAGCTACAGCAACTACAAAAAGCAAAAGCTACAAATAGGAGAGACTAATACTGACAGTGTTCAACGGAAAAATCCATTCAAGTATCCAAAAACTAAAAACAACAAATCAGCCATCCAGTGTTCGTGGTGGAAGAGATATTGGTACAGCCAGTACAAAAAAAAAAAAAAAAAAAAAAAAAAGTGAGCCATCCTTTTCTAGGGCTATCAGAACTGATCAGAAGTAACTAACCAGCTACACAGTGAAGAGATGCCCAATGAACACAGAAATCACATGAAGAGTTAGAAAGTGAAAAAGCTAAACCCGCAGTACCCAGAACAAATAAATCTTCAGAAAAACAAACAAACAAACAAATAAACAAACCCGAAGCCCAAAAACAATGTTTTCAGCAATTGCTCAAGGTTACTGCGTATCATGCAAGTATTTTGATAACCTTTTTTTCTATTTAAGTAAGGACCCCAGGAAACGAGTAAAAATCTAACCTTTCTTGCAAGGATGAGTTAATACAGTTCTGATTCAGCAATATTTAATACAACTGTTGCACAAATCTTTTTACTTAAAACAACAACAAACAAACAAACAAACAAATCGTCTTCTTCAGCACCCCTTTCTTTCTCAAACAATACTTTGTTCTGGAAATTTTTACCCTGCAATGGCACTCTGGAAAACACTGCAAGGAATAAAGTTGTGCTGTGAGACAGAGTTCACCTTGGAACCATTACAGAAAGTTAATGCAAAGCAGACTAGCTGTGGCATTAAAGTTACTTCACAAGGTATTATTTCATACTGCCCAGATAAAAAATCATTAATGGGGCCTATGACAAAATATGACCAGGAATACATGCAAGAACTTTGTAGCTTTGCCTTGATCCAAAACACTAATTATGGATTAGAATTCCAATGGGGTGAAAAAGTTTCTGCACGATGGTCTCCAAGTAAGAGACAGTCATTACAGCAGTGATGACAAAAACAACTAAATAGATCTAGCAACTTAAACAATAGGTCATCCCCTTTGGTTTGCTCTGTTGCACTGTTGTTCCTGCTTGGCAGTTTTTTAGGTATGAAAAATCAAACCAAATCAAACTACCAGCAGGACAGACTAGGCCAAACAGCCAGGTTTTCACAGTGATTCTACATAATACAGCTGGAAGAACAATTTGAGGAATAATACAGGTTCTCTTCTGTTTTCATGATCTAAAAGGGATGTTATTTACAGAACAATCAGACATGGCAAAGGAACATCCAAACTTGCTCTAGAAGTGGTGACAGTACCATGGAATTAGCTTTTCTGCTGTTTATTTATTTATTTATTTATTTATTTATTTATTTTTATTTCCATTTATTTATTTATTTTCTTCTGAAGGATTTGGTGGAGAGGAGCAGAGGCTAAATATTCAGTGCCACTGCATTCAGCTGTGCTCCAAAGCATCTGTAACTGTTTCAAGGACCAAAACCAGGACCCCAGTGTCACCCTGCACTGTTGAGTGGGAATGCAGGCAGGCAGGACTTGCTCTAGCTAAGGGAAACACTCTTTCAGACTGCACTGAAGACAATTATCAAGGCTGAAGGTGTCACGTTGCCTTTGAATGTGAATTCTTCTTTCCTACCAAATACTGGTTTCAGTTGCCAAATTGCAATACTTGGACCTGAGGAAGTGGTTGGCCAGTACTGGAGCTACATGCTCCTGTCAGGGGAAATGTGCCTGCAACTTGGCTGATCTTGTGGCATGAGATGAGGCTGATGCATACCAGGTGCACAGCAATGAAGAGGTGTGAGGCTCTAGCTCTGAGGAAAAAATAACTAAACTAAACTAAATAAAACCATGGAAAAACATATTTGGTTTCACAGTATTTTGTATAGCCAACCTGATGTTTTCATTGTGGATATATGTATACCAATATACCAGAAACTATACAGTGAGATGCAACATGGCAAAGCACCAAGACTAAAAACAGATCTGGAAGAAATGAAGCTAGCCCTGTAAACCAGTCAAGAGTTTCAAAAGAACACATTAGGAAACCCATAGAAAAGTAAATCCCTTTCAGACCATATAGTTATCCCTTGTTACATAGTTGTTTTTGGCTGGAAAGGCTTTTGGGGTGGCATTTTTTTTCTTTTTTTTTTTTTTTTTGGCTTCTTCTTTCAAGCTGCAAAGGCCTAGATACTTCTCTGCAGAAATTAGAAGTCTGCCTGGGCATAACATGATGATTAATAATTCTGAGTTATCTAAAATGTAAATTGGACTGCCAGATATGTTCCATTAATGATTCTTTTAAAGTTAGAACAGCATTTTCAAAAAATAATTATTTCCTCATGAATGTAGGTCACTGACTGTATTTCAATTATCAGATAACTGGAATATTTTAACCTACTTAAAGAAGTTTAAACATAAACTTATTTCCAAAATTATCCATTGCAAAAAGATACAAATAGATATATTTATGTGTTATATATATATATTTAACTTAATATTTACTGTAAAATCAAAACATGCAAAATGTAAAATATGGTTGCAACAGTCCTTGATTACTTCCAATTACAACTCAAACTAAATTTTGGCTGCCATGCCATAATAGCCACTTTCACTTCACATGGCCAGTTTTTCACAGCTTTATAAGTAAGCGAGAGATACCAACACTCTGATATCATGCAATACAAAATAGCCCTTGACATGCTTTATTTGTTTTTCAAATTAAGTGCTCAGCCTTCCCACACATGTAACTCTGTGTAAATGTATATAATGCTTCTCCACTCCTGCAAATGACTCCCAGCTTCCTGGAAACACACATGCAACCTCACAAATGCAGATGGTACTAATTATCAGAGAGGACCTAAATGTTTACAATAAGGGTTTAATATTTTGATCAACATGCTTCTTTGGTAAGTGTTAATTAAAAAAAAAAAAAAAGTGGAATAAGGACAGTGTTTGACAAACTAAATTCAGAAGCACCATTTACTGTGATTTGTGAAAATTGTGAATTTCTGGTTTTCATGCAACTCTGCTTTAAACAGTTACTCAAAGGTAAACCCATTGCCAAATGATTTACTATGTACTTACCATTAAAAAGGTCCAATTTTTGTACAGTGACAGTCCACACACTCAAATAAACCATGACACTAATGTCTACCCTTGCTTCTAATATTAGAACCCAGAGGATTTCTACTAAGGGTGAAGACATCAGCATTACAATGTCATCTGTGAATACTTGGCTTTAAGTTTGTTGCTCTAGGTGTTAGACCTTCTAATTATTGGTTGTGAATTTAAACAGAATACAAATCACAGTGTAGAAGAGTGAAGTTCATGGCACATCAAAAGGTATGAGCTGGTTTGGTATTCCTTGAAGCTCAGTCACCACAGGATGTGGACGGTATCGTTCCCACCATAAACATCCATCTGATGGGCAGCAACAACCATGCCAAGCAACCTGGCATTGCATGTCTGATAGTCTCTCTGCCCCACATACCTTACTGGTATGAGCACTAGTGTGGCCAGCCTGCAAAGGGAACACCTAAAATGGTCATTGGACTGAATGGCCAGCAGTGATTCTATGAATTGTAGAATATCTTGTGTTGAAAGGGACCCATGAGGATCATAAAGTACAACTCCTGATTCCACACAGGACCACCCAAAATTCAAACCGAGTTTGAGTGTTATCCAAATGCTTCTTGAACTCCTGCATGCTTGAGGCCATGACCACTTCCCTGGGAAGCCTGTTCCACTATCCCTCCAACCCCCTCAGTGAAGAACTCCTTCCTGATATTGAACCTGAGCCTCCCCAGATGCAGTTTTAAGCTGTTCCCTTGCGTCTTATCACTGTTCACCAGAGAAGAGATCAGCACCTTCCCCATCACTGCCCCTCATGAGGAAGCTGTAGGCTGCCATGAGATCACCCCTTAGTCTCCTCTTCAATAGGCTGAACAAACCAAGTGACCTCAGCTGCTCTTCATACAGCTTTCCCTCTAGAGACTTCATCTTTTTTGCCCACCTTTCAACAAGCTACAATAGTTTCATATACTTCTAAGTGGTAACTGTGTGGCAATTATGGGCACTTTAACTTTAAATCAGTCATTTGTTCTTATTAGTTATGCAGAATTATAACTGCATCTAAGCCAGAGCAAATTTCAACCCCAATGTACCAACTAATATAGAATGACTGATCAAGATACAGTTGTTTGTTTTTTAATCTACTCAGCACAAATACAGAATAGGGGAGGAAATATAATACATTAAAAAAGCAAATCATGTAAAGGTAGTAAATAGCATGATTTTTCCAGGCCTTTTCGTTTGTTTTTGGAGGGGAAGGAAGAATAGGGGTAAATGGGATGCTATATCTCAACATGCATCAAAGGGAAAGAAAGTGACTGATGGGGGAACAAAAGAGGAAGTGAGGGGAAGAAATCAGGGTGTGAATGGCCCTTAGAGACTGTGAGAACGCACAGAACAAGTTGGGGAAAAGAGATAATCAATGCACATCAGAAAACTGGCAGTGAGAACCACAAAAAAAAAAAGTCTATGAATGTTCTCATTTTCTGAGTTTATATACCTCTTTGCATTTTGCAATGTTTTCTTCCTTCTCCATCCTTACCTTCACATAAGCCTCAGAATGAGAAACAAGGGAGGCCAGCATGCAACACTGGTGCCCATTGTGTGTGCTGGCTGTGAGCAGGTGCAAGAGACAGAGAAAAGAAAGGAAGGTTATGAGGTGTAAATATTGAAGAGCTCCTACACAACTTCCCATTTTTTTGAGATCTTCATTGTGTAAAATAGATAAATGGTGTAAATAAGGAAAGAAGATAATATAATGAAACATTAAATATGCCCTGTAAAGTAATTTAGAATCTACTGTTATTCAGACTTATGCAATTTGTGAAGTTAGGTATAATTAAAAACAAAAACAAACAAACAAACAAAAAAACACCAACAACAACAACAACAAAACACAAAAAAAAACCATGAAGAACATGTCTTCCTTTGGGTGTGCTTTTGATTTTTATCTATTACTACTATGCTTTGGTTTTGTTTTAGATTGTCTTTTTTACTATTCAGGATTTTTTACAACTGATGCTGATTAAGTGTTTAGAATGGTTACCTGGAACATATTTTTCATACTAGAATTGATTATGGACAGGAAATATTTGAGTTGGCTTTTTGCTGACTCATAGTTTTGTGCGAGTTTGATAATTCTTTGGAATTTGTGTTAACCTTTGTAGATCACAGAGCATGGTTTCCCACAGCCTGACATAATTCAAGGAGCTGAATTAACTTTACTCAGAGATCATCCAACTCTGATATAGAGAAAAGGAAAACAGAGAGAAAAAAAAAAGAGAGAGAGATAGAGAGAGTAAGGGGCAATTTCCAAAGCCTGCTACCTGCAGCATAGGCACCAGTAAAATCTCTACAAAAAAAGCAACTGTTCTAACTGCATCACTGAACATGCCCCAGGCCCTGAGCATAGTGGAGGAAACATAAAATTATAAGTAGGTAATAGGCCACAAAATAAAAACTTTATTTCATAATTGAAAATATCATGTTCTTGATCATAATCTCCATGAAGGTAAACAAGGTATAAAAGTCTAGATATTCAGACACAGATACAGTAAGTTAACTCCACAGTCACACAGACAAAGCACAGACAGATTCCCCTTCTCTAAAAGATGAGTAGATATCTCTTATAACCATTGTACACACAGCAAATAACTGAGATGAGGCTCACTTCATCCCAAACAGAAAAACAGCAGAGCTCTGCAATCTAACATTCAGCAGGCTTCTTGGGTGCTTCCCTTACACTGCTCTCAGTTTGAGCTCACCTTTCCTTCTCTCCATTACAGTCCTTTCATTTGGCATCACTTTCTGCTGTATAACCTCTATTTATTACAGTCAGCTGTGACCATTCCTCAAGCTATGATGAGAAACCCTTTTCTTGGAAAAAATCAGTGCCTGAGACACACACACATAGCAAACTATTCAAGACAACTGTAAGTGCTCTGCAGAAGAGCTCAGTATGTGCTGACCAGAAGCATACCTTCAATGTAGGTAAAAGGACATGGTATCACAATGACTGGCAGTAAAGACAGTAAGAATTATTTCCAGAAGATGAAGAAAGCTTTCAAAAAAAAGTGACAGTTCCTTACCTTCCCTGAAATCAGTTTTTTTTTCTAAAGGTACAGACATACACCTTAAGGCAATGTGAATGTATTAATTATATGATTACTATCATTGATTACTGTTATACATCAGTCTTGATATTTACTGTTTACTATCAAGCAGAAAAATAAAAGATTTATTTGGAAGGAGGCAGAGACCACCTTTCTCTTCTTCACTAACAGACTGCCCAGCTCAGTGAAATCCCTGGCCACATCTTTGCTGTTTTTTGTTTGTTTGTTTGTTTGTTTTCAGTTGTGCTTTGTTTTCTTTTGTTTTAAATTTACTTTTCTGGGCAAAAGTGCTAAAAAGGTATTAGAGAGAGGCAAGTAGAAGTCTTTTCAGGGTTGATTTGCTTCTCTGATTAAACTCTGCTTGTTCCTTTCTTCCCCTTATATTTCTCTGCTTGACATTAAATTTTGTCAGAGTTATTAATATGAGGGGTGGTGTTATATACTGTCAGTTGAGTAGGAGGCAAATAAGGAACAGCCTCTATTTTAAGAGAAACTACAGACCATTGCGTCTTTCTTGTATCACAGCTTGAGAAACCTTACCCTTTCAGGTGTACAAGGGGCATAATGCTACTTTTAAGCACAGCTGAAGAAAATTCTAAAAATAATTTTATTCTTTAAGACATCTTCATACCAGTTTAATTCAGCCACACCTACATATTCAGTAGACTTCTTAGCATAAAAACTTAGCATGTTCTTCTCTTATGCTATGTCTTCAGTGATTACTAATGCTTTGGAAATCCCCAGTGCCACTGCTGTATTGTTTGTGCTCATCAATATAATTAAGAACAAAACCAGAAGGCTGTACAGTTACAACCACATGATAGCCCAGCCATGATCCGTCCTGGTAACACAAATAGCACTTATCTGTGTGCTTCTGTCTGATCATATCTTTCTTCCTCTTCTGGGTAAGATCTCAGCATAGCAGGCTATATTACTCCTGTTTCTGAACATATGGCCACAAGAAAAGTCTCTTATTTAATATTTTCAGTACTGATTCAGTACTAATTCAATGATGGTAAATGTATTCTGGGGTTATTCAATAAATACTTATAACCAGACAATATTAACGAAGTGAAAAACAGTACAGAGTAGAATTTCAGTTTATATAAGTCACAAGAGCTATGGTGGTAATTGTATTCTGGATCAGGAAAAAGTTCAATTCTTAATTGTTGCATTTATAAATAAACCTCTCTTGTTTGGATAGGCTCCCTTAATGAAGCACCTATCTATAAGTTTTTACTACTATGTCTGAGCAAATAATCGCACAATTACACTAGTACCATTTCAGTATGCACTTCTCATTGTTTGATATCAGTGATTCTTATATTGACCTTTGAAACAAAATCTTTCTAATAATTAACAGATGCACAGTGTTCACATACACATTTAGGGAATCACCAACCTGTGGTCCTCACTCAAATGGCCATGCAGAAGGAACTCAATCCTGTGAAGCTTACACAAACTTTCTACACAATACGAAAGTTCCAGCTTTAAAAGTTCTTTCTGCATTGCTCTGTTCAGCACTGCAAGAACGCATAGTCTCAGAGGATTAGTTCTGCTGGGATCATGGAGAGTTGAATGACTAGGTACGATTCAGATGTTTCAGTCCAAACTGAATTTGATGTCTAAGACATTTCTAGAACAGGTTGTATGCATTCCTCACAGGTGTTCAAACAAGTACACCTGGCACAGCTGGAACATTATCCTAAGACAGCCTCTACAGCATAGAATCATTAAGTCATCCACTTCAGTCCCAAGCTAGAAGCCCAAGGTCCTCCATCAAGGAACAGGGTCTCCCTAGAAACAAGTGCAGAGGAAAAGTAGTTAAAGCAGTTTCTAAAAGTTTTACCATCTTTGCTTTGCTGTGCTCAGTAAACATCCAAGGCAACAGGGACACACTGAACCATTTCCATCTGCATGTGTTTGTACTTCACAGATTGTATGTGGCCCTTTTGATTTGAGGTCTGACAAATAGTAAGCAATTCATAAGATGATGTTCATCAGACTAAGCCCTACTGGTTAACAAACCAACCAACCAAACAAACAAAACAAAATAAAACAAGAACAAACAAACAAACACTCCTATTTTTAGAACTTGTTTCTGTGTGAACCAGAGCCTCCACCAGTATCCAAGGTTTTCAGAGTGTCTTCTAGTAAAATCCTGGTAATACAGAATCCTGTGAAGCAGTCGAAAACAGCCTATCCATGGGTTGAATTAGGTGTAAATCCACGCACATATGTAGATGCCTTATTGTCTCTAAACCCAACCTGTGTGCTCAGAGACATAAATACTTGTGAGAACCTGTGCTTCACAGTTCCAGTCTGATTGAATATATGGATAATGTAATACTCAATAAATATTATAGTCATCACCATGTCTTAAATTATTTCTAAAGGGAAGAGGAAACAGAAGATACCTTTACATATCTTTATCTAAATATTGTTATATTTACTGATCAGTTTGCTGATGAGACCTGAGTAGGTCACTGCTTCTCTGTGAAAATAATAAATAAATAAATACACAAATTCCTGTGGGGGAGGAAAAAAAAAAAAAAAAAGTATTTACTTCAAGTCTCAGAAGTTAAAATACTTTAATCCACAAAACCCTGCAGAAGAGCAAATCTTGAAATCTGTACTTTACTTTTCCTTAAGCATTTCTACTCAAAATCCCCAGTGAAGTCTGACATAGAACACATTCCTACAAAAGGTCACACGTTCCATCCTTGTACAGTTATTTACAGATTTTCCAGTGTGTTAGTCTTGTGTTACTCATCATCTGAAAAGCCCTCATGAACAGAGTGAAGTCAACATTTGTATATGAGGGAATAAATAAATGAACTAAAAACAAAACAAAACAAAACCAAGCAAACAAACAAAAACACAACATAGTGTTTGTTTTATTTCCCCAACACCATAGAAAGATGGAGAAAAAGACACAGGAAGGGAGGAGGGTGGCAAGGAAAGAAAGAAAGGAACGGATAAATGGTCAAACATTAAAGATTAAAAAATAGGAAATAACAGAACCTCTAATACTGTGTGAACTAACTTCACTGGATACAGATGTCTAGCAAAAAAAGTACAAGTTGTCATGTTACTTAAAATTAGTGAAAATCTGGAGTAACTCTTCAAAATGGATTAAATTGAGTACACATAATTAAGCTTGTAATCTAGGTCATTGTTTTGTATAGTACTCAAATATGCATGAACACATTTGGTGCATAAATCAGGAAGAATTATGCAAAGCTGAGGAAAAGATCTGGTTCATTTTCCAAGATTACTGTACCTAAAAACACCTCTTCAGCTGCACAAGAAAACCAAATAATGCTAACACAGTACATACCCTGTTCTCTAAATCTTACCAAGACTAATTACAGTGCATATACTGAAAATTCATCACCCCAGGCACAGTTATAAAGATATTCAAACCATTTTCTGCATCTTTGATTTGGACTTGGCTTTCAGTCTCCTGACAAGTCATTTATGTCCAGCCAAGTCATTTAATTAACTGTTCAGATACTACACTGATTACATCATATAAGGGTAGTGTATATATGCTCTCTCCTGGTCCTGCCTTAATACTTCAAGAGGATACAGAAAAAACAAATTTGTAATTCTGTGATCATGTGGAGAAGTATATTATCACAGAGCAGGACAACACAGGATTTTCTTTAAAGCCTAAACGTCAAAAATGGCACTGGTCACAGAAAATGAATAAACTGTTAAAAAAGGATGCTAGTCAAATGTTATATGAGTGCACACAGATTTTCCGAACCAAACTCTTTTCACAATCACTTTTTTTCAAATGGAAGGTACACATTGATATCATATCAAAGTATAAAGTTTTTTGTAGTACAGCTAACAACCAAATATATTGTCAGCCTGAAAAATATACCTTTTTACAAATAAACAGCAATAAAGACATCACTTGGGATTTAACAGTGATCTTCCAACAGACAGGGGGCACTGAGAAGGGGCTACATGGCATCCCCACATTGGGCGTTAGAGAAGAGATACAGGGCCTGAGGAAATCTGACAGCCTTCCTATATCACACTATTTGCAGCCCTCACTTACAAGTGCAGTTGTACAATATATCTCCTTGCCTTACTTCCAAATAATCCAGACCTGAATTAGTATGCTAGAGGTATTTTTTCATGAGGAGATACGATTCTAAAATGAATGTGCTTAAATGTAAAATAATCTTCCAACAGACAAATATTTCTCCTCAAGAACACAGTGTTTATGAAACTGCAGGCCCTTTAGTTGCCCTGGAAACTATATTGGTAAAGGGCCACATTTTATATTGTCCCAGAGGCTTGTAAAATTTGTATCAAAGCTTCAGAAGATGAGAACTGCCAGTATATATTCACAAAAACAAAAGGCAAACAAGCAAAAAATTTAAGGAGGTTGAGTGGTGTGTTTTTTTGTTTGTTTGTTTGGTTTTGTTTGTTTGTTTGCTCTTTTTGTGTATCTGTTTCCCTTCGCTACAGGTAAATGATCTTTCAAGAAGCAAAACAAACAAACAAACAAAAATGTAAAGTTATACATTTGTGATGTGTTTACAGAAAGTCAAGAGCAGCATATTGAAGATGTTACATTTCTTCATCAGGATTGCTCCAAGAACTTCCAACTAAATAGAAAAACATAAAAGGAACACTAGCTGTTTAAGTACTGTCAGCATATCCATTTACTACTGTTCAATAATGAACCTACAGCTGCACCCAGAGAAAAAAAAAAAAAAAAAAGAAAAGAAAAAAAAAAGAGAGAGAGAGAGAGACCACCTTACAAAAAACATAAAATTCATAAAGATAAAATTAATAAGGCAGAAAAGCCTGAATTTAGTTCTAATACTTAACTGACAAAATGCTCACAATGTTAGGACCACAGTTAGCTTTATTTTTAGAAAAATTCTTTCAACTCTGAAAACCAAACCTTTAGCCACTATTTCACAAATCTAAGTTGTACAAAACACTGTGCAGAAACAGTCATTTTACTTCCCACTCTTCTCTGGACTCAGATACTGAAAAATGGTCATAAGAAGAATCTTGAAGTTCATTCACAAGCAAAACCGTACTTGAAGTCACTAGGTGAAGTGCTTATTCCAGGATGAAGCGGAACACTGATTTTTCTCTTTTCTTCATCATTTTCTGCTCTTGAAAAGCATAAGGAATAAAAGCTGCATAAAAATGAATTCCTCTTTTAAGGTTCTTGCACAAGCGGGAGTTGTAGACAAGATGCAGAAATATTTATGCTCCATGTAATAAACTAATCCAGAAAAGATGTAAAAAGCAGACATTTCTCTAGTCAGGGAGACACCTATAGATAAGTAGAGGTGAAATCTGTGAGAAGTCTGTGCAAGAACACTAATGAGGAAAAGAGACAGACAGAATGCAGAAGTTAAGAGGCCTCTGACTTATTTCCTTTGGGAGGGAAAAACTGAATGAGGAAAGAGAAAACATAGAAAATAGGCAGCATGCTTCTTTCAATAACTTTCAGAATAAATCTGTTCTATCTTTGTGTAGGCACTTGTATCTTTTACATTAGCATTTGCAATATTCAAATAGCAAAAACAAGCACAGTGGAAGTTTCACAAATGACAGCAGGTGAGAAGGGAAATGGTAATTTTGCATGGTATTTTATGAAACAAAATTACTCAAATTCCTCACATATTTTTTTTATCTATTATTTCATTATTTTCTTTTGTTCTTTTAAGGTATGCTTCAAGCATGTGCTGCCAAACATAAAGCTACAGGTAAAGACTGTAACATGCAAGAGTCATCTAACTCTGAATTCTGTGAAGGAGCTCCTCGAAATTACCATCAGTTAACATGGGGTTAAAGGACAGCTTCCCCTTTTCTTTTTGGTTTAAATAATTACTGACTCACTCAAGCTCCCTCTCAACCTGGCCACGTATAGAAAACTTATATCTCTTCCATGTCATGCAGCAAAAATAAGCAAAAACCCTCTGCAGATAAACCAGTGTATTGCCTCTGAAAAGCCTGTCAATATTTCTTTAAAAATGTCAAACAGAAATTAAGGTAACTGTTTTAGAAAACAGCATTTAAGGACCTTACTTAAGGACCTGTTTTTTTTTCTTTTTTCTTTCCAGATTTCACATTGCTCAGTGTTACATCTACTTGGCAATATCAGAATTAAAATACAATATGCTCTGGCATAAGTCCATTCATACATATCTCAGCAATATATCTGGGATATATAATTATAATAAATAGCTATTAAAATATATTGTATGTATAAACTATAGATGGTTTCTTCTAAAAATTGATGGAAAATTATTCAAAAACATAATTGTAGTTTCATTTTGCCTATGAAGAAGTGAAACAATTCCAACTGTTACTGGAAAACGTATAGGTGAACAGCTATTCTTTGTTCTGTCAATTCGTGCCATTGCTTTGAGTAAACAAAATTTACCTCTCATCTACATCTTATGCAGCTAATAACAAAGTTACTGAGGCAAATACACTGAAAAAAAAAAAAAGTGTAAGTGGCTCATAAACACGCTCCATTTAACTGTAACACAGAACACTTCATTCTTTTATGAACGTCCTTCTCCAAGTCATGGAGACCAGATGAAAGGCTCATCTCAGAGTAGCTGAAAAGAAGAAAACATGGCAGTATGGCTTAGCCTAGAGCAAATGGAAATATTTTAAACTATTCCCTGGGGATTTGTGATGTTTAGGATGAAGTCTTGTCTTTATGAAATTCTTGCCCCAGACAACTGCAGCTGAAGTCAGGTTTTCAATCTATTCTGACTGACCCCTCCATTTAGAAAAATTATCTTGGTTCTCTTCTCTAGTCTTTTTTCCTTTTCTTTTGCATGTCTATCAGATGACAAAGGACTGCCTGTTATTTGTGCACTGGTACAGCAAGCAGTAAGTTGAGAAGCTAATCAAAGTTGACACTTCAGGCATTTCCTTAACATCAGTGGTAAATAAGAATAAGACAAGCTGAATTTCAGTCTATAATTTGATGTGTAAGGTTCTTGAGCAATCCCTTGTTTGCACTGTGTTAATATTTTTTCAGTTGCAATGAGAAAAAAAAAAAAAAGAAAAGTATTAAAGATTTATCTTAAGCAGACAGAGCTTTCCTAAGGTACTATAGCAAAAAAAAAACTGATTTCAGGATATACAGGTAACGCATGATAAAGCACTGAATCATTAATTTTAAGAAAGCTGTCTGTTGTCTTCCAGAATTTTCTTCAAGATGCATGCAACTTCAGAATTATTCAAGACCTTAAAGATATTGCAAGATGTATTTAAATATATTGTATGTCTGCTTCTGCTCTTGACCATGAATGGATGCATCAGCACTGACATGCATAGATTATTGCAGGATATCAATTTTGATATCAATATATATATATATATTTGAGCATCTGCCTTGTAACTTAGGTATTTAAGATCAAATATAGCCAAAATAGTAGCACAAGGTAGAAACTGCCTATTCTGTATGAAGAACCAGCTTCTGTCCATTCTGAATGAAGTAAGTTATTCACATAACACTTCCACAATAACATGCAAAACCTATTGAATTTCAATCTCAAAAATACAGCCTCTTCTATAACTGGTATCAGTGACAATTGTCTCTAACTACTGCAGAAATAATGGGTTCTAGTGATTCACTCATTTCAGTTCACCATAGCGGATATTAACATAAAATATCTTTATGGAAGATGAAGTAATTTTTTAAAGTTTTGGGCCATTTAAAAGTGCCTCAAATGGTATTCAAAATCTTCACAAATTCAAAATCTTTAAACAAATTGTATTTGCTACTGGCCACGTTTAAAAGTCAATTCACAGAATCACAGAATCATCTAGGTTGGAAGAGACCTCCAAGATCACCTAGTCCAACCTCTGACCTAACACTAACAAGTCCTCCACTAAACCATATTACTAAGCTCAACATCTAAACGTCTTTTAAAGACCTCCGAGGATGGTGACTCCACCACTTCCCTGGGCACCAGGGAAACTGAAGTTTTTCCTAATATCCAACCTAAACCTCCCCTGGTGCAACATTAGCCCATCCTCCCTCATCCTGTCACCAGGCACATGAGAGAATTGACCAACACCCGCCTCACCACAGCCTCCTTTTAAGGTACCTGTGGAGCACGATAAGGTTGCCCCTAAGCCTTCTCTTTTCCAGGCTGAATAATCACAGGTCCCTCAGCCACTCCTCAAAAGACTTGTTCTCCAGACCCCTCACCAGCTTTGTCGCCCTTCTCTGGACTCGCTCGAGCACCACAATGTCTTTCTTGTAGCAAGGGGCCCAAAACTGAACATAGTACTTGAGGTGCGGCCTCACCAGAGCCAAGTACAGGGGGAAAATCACTTCCCTAGACCTGCTGGCCACACTGCTTCTTATACAAGCCAGGATGCTGTTGGCCTTCTTGGCCACCTGAGCACACTGCTGGCTCATATTCAGCTATCAACCAATACTCCCAGGTCCTTCTCTGCCAGGCAGCTTTCCAAGCACTCATATCCCAGCCTGTAGTGCTGCTTGGGGTTGTTGTGCCCCAGGTGCAGGACCAGGCACTTGGCCTTCATACAGCTGGCCTCAGCCCATCAGTCCAGCCTATCCAGATCCTCCTGCAGAGCCTTCCTGCCCTCAAGCAGATTGACACACTTATCTAACTTGGTGTTGTCTGCAAACTTACTGAGGGTGCACACAATCCCCTCATCCAGATCATCGATAAAGATATTGTATTAAAGAGAACTGGCCCTAGTAAGGAGCCCTGGGGGACTCCGCTAGTGACTCGCCTCAAACTGGATTTAACTCCATTCACCACAACTCTTTGGGCCCAGCTATCCAGCTAGTTTCTAACCCAATGAAGTGTACACCAGTCCAAGCCATGAGCAGCCAGTTTCTTGAGGAGAATGCTGTGGAAAACAGTGTCAAAAGCCTTACTGAAGTCAAGGTAGACCACATCCACAGCCTTTCCCTCATCCACCAGGCGCGTCACTTTGTCACAGGAGATCAGGTTCGTCAAGCAGGACCTGCCTTTCATAAACCCATGCTGACTGGGCCTGATCGCCTGGTTGCCCTGCAAGTGCCACATGATGGCACTCAAGATAATCTGCTCCATGAGCTTCCCTGGCACTGAGGTCAAACTTCCTTCTTTTGGTACCATGTGAAGAACTAAATCCTCTATATTAATGGTTAAAGTGGGGATGCTTGGGTTACTTTTAAGGGGTCTTTGAAACATAAGAAAATTTAATTGTTGTTCCTTAACAGTAATTTATGTTTGTGAACTTGTTACAGATGTTTGGCACCCATGTTGAAATATTTTCCAGTATCAGTTGTTTTAAGAGATATACCAAACCAAACCAACCTTTAATTATATCATCTGATTTACTTATTTTCCAGACTTCTTTATTTAAATTAATACAAATGTGACTAACTATAAAGTGTAAAGTTAGGTTGCATTTTACAAAAGATGTTATCAGGGCTAACTCTGTTCCCACTGAAGTTCATATATCAGTGAAGTCCATACAGCTGTTGTTACAATAGTGAAAAGGACATAAAAAAAAAAAAAAAAAAAAAAAAAAAAAAAAAAAAAAAAAAGCTGTTCTGTCTTCTTTGTTTCACTGGTTTCTTGTTCCTGATCCCAGCCTATTTGTGCCTGCAAAGAAACCCATACAGGCACAAACAGGATGAGAGCCCACGTTGCTAGGCTCATTCTAATCTGCATTAACTCCCTGATCCGTTCAGTGCAGGGTTTCAGCAGTTTTTGTGTGGTGAAAATGGGTGAACAGGGATGTGTATCCATGTCAACAGACTACTTTTTCAGTGGTAATGCTGACTTAAACTATGACCCGAGAGTAAAACTGGACCATTGATTGCTGCTTTGAAATCCAGAAATAAATAGCTGGACTTATGATTATTTGTTTAACCTTAATCACTCACCTAGGAGCCTGCTTTCCTACTAGACTCTGCATATCTGCCCTTGAACACTAGAGATTTCTGATTCCTGTTCAGAGGGCTTTACTCAAGCACCACATATCATCACACATCATCATGTCTGCTAACGTTGTCCAGGTTTACTATTCTGGACATAGATGGCAGATGTGATGATAACTTACCAGTTATCACCAGGCTTTTCTAATTCTTTCTTATCTGTCCTTAGATAAGATTGCTTTACACAATGACATTGCATTTAAGAAAAACTAAATAAAGAAACCTATCCCACTTTTCATTTGAAAATTACTTTCCAGAAAACAGGTAAGCCCTGTGCAGTCTTTCCTGCTGTTTTCCTGTATTCCTGATACAGTCTTTCCACAAAGGAAAGAACTGAAAATGGTTATGAGGCTTAATTTCTGGTTTTGGCTTTTGAAGTTGCCAGTGAGATGGTCTCCTAAACCAGGTTCCACCAGACCTCTGCCTGGTGTTTTGATTGTCAAAACATCTCCCAGTCTTTCTCAGCTGCAGTGCAGCTCTATGTCTCTTGTTGCTGTATGACCCACCCAAAGATAAGATTACAACAGAGAAGGAAAAAGGCTGTATTGCTGAAATGATCCTGGCTACTTGATAGGGTTTGCACACTTATGCAACTAAGCTTGAACAACAGATTCCCAAAAGCATGCCTCAGATGGGACAGTACAGACAGTACACCTTTACTAATGGCACAGGCACAACTAATCTAAAATGGAGGGAGTGACTCCATAGTAAAGAAAGCGAATGTAGCAGAACATGGTACAACAAAGCTTGTCACCATCAAGGATCTCTCTTTGCAAAGCCTTGTGTTAGTTTCCCTGAGTCAGAGGAGAAAATGTGCTAGCTGGATTTCCTGCTATGTTAGCACATGTTATACTGCTGGCAGAAACATGATGTAGCACTTGTACATGAAGCACCCCATGTGAAGCACCAACAATGTGCTTCAGACCCCAAGTATATCAACAGGTTGGTGCAAAGAGTATACTCTTTCTTCCTGTGTTTAGAATTATGTTTGACTGACACTGACAGTCTTATGTTTCTGACAGTTAGTATGAACTAAATTAATCCATAAAGTAGAAGGTGGAACCAATCCTTTGGTTCTTTCCTTGTTAAAAGGAAGTCTAGAATTTGATTATTTAGCATCTCAGTAATTTAGCCTTTAAAAAGCATTCCTACATTCTTCACCGTGCTCAGGGAATCATGTGCCAGTCTAGAAATTCACCATTGAAGAGATGATGCATTGACATGAAGCACTGTATCTTCTGAATGAAGATGAAGAACAGATTAATGATTTAGATTAAATTAATGAATTAGATGAAGTTAACTAGAGATGATTTTTCATATGGTATTCCTTTGCCACATGAAAGTCTTCAAAAGAAGCAAACTCAAAAACTGCTCGGTCTAAACTTCGATAATACCAAACAACACCTACAGCAATATGCCAAAGCCACAGATTGACCTTGACATCTACAATGATCCCACTAAACTTTCCATAACTAAGATAGTTTAATCATTTCTGAAAACAGCTGTGAGATCTCCAGATATTAAAGGGAGGAATAAACTGACCACTAGGGCTTTCTCTTCTTAAGTTACTCTCAAGATAGGTTGCTCTATGTCAGCTTTTAAACCACCAAACACAGCAGTTTCCAGAAGACTTACCCCCTTTTACTAAAGAAAGAAAGACCCTCAAAATACTTTGCATTCATTGCAATACACCAAAGAATGAAATTATACTATAGCCATTGTCTACTTATATGTAGCATTGCTGTCTTTTGCCAACAAGTCAAAGTCCTTTTTTCTCCCTTGGGACTGATTTAGGCTGAGTGTGATTTTTGCCACAGTAAGAATCACAGTACGTACCCATCGTGTTAAAATTCAAATATGGCAGCAAACTCTGTCATACTGTGGATGCAGGTTTTCCTCCCATTCTATTGTTATACATCTTAATACCATTGATGCATAGGCCCTACAAACTTTCATTATAATTCCACAAAAGTCATACACATTACCTTATAAGCAATCTTAATCAATACAGCACTTGTGTTTGCCTTCCAACTACAAGAAAAACTTTTAAATTTGCTACTGAGTTATGTGTTACCAACAGTGATGCTATATAAAAAAAAAATTGTGGTTACACCTCAGAAACCTGACTATTGTAAACAATCACTTTGTTAGGCCATCAAAATGCTTTCAAACGGTAAAGAAACTTGAACCTTTACTACCTACATTTGAACTATGACTCTAAATAAGAAAAGGCCTTTCCCTCATACAGCTTCAGCTTCGCTCTTGAACCCCTTAGCTGCAATAACAAAACAACAACAAAAAAATCCATGTATGTTTCTAGGTTTGTAATCATTCAATAAAATAATTTCATTTAGGAACAGTCCTACAGTAAGTTTACTGTAACACAGTAGTGCATTATATATCAGGTTTAGATGGTGTTTTGTTGTTGTTGTTGTTGTTTGGTTGGTTGGTTTTTAATTCAAAACCCTACAAAAAAGGGTTTACAATTGTCTTGTACAAAGTAGTTGTAACTCTAATTTTTTAGTGTTTGAATTTTTTTACAAGTGGAATGGCAGCAACTATCATACACAAGGGAAAAAAAACAAACAAACAAAAAAGCAGGACAGCACATGAGATTTTCCTATGATAAGAATTTCTTTGAGATCTTTAGGTAATATTGCATTTACAGAGGATCAGTGACACTAAGTCAACTTCAAAAGACAACTTCAGGGGCATGTAAAAAACTTTGTGAGAAAGACAATTTCTCCCTAGCTTAGGTATGATACCTTTTTCCCAAGAGAAGGAAAAATCATTATTAACAGTAACCAAGCTCAATTATTCACTATATCATTGTGCTGGAGAATACAGCTTTTGCAAATGGAGACTTAGAGCTAAGCTTCATGAGTGTAGACTCACAAACTGACAAAACAGATTAAGTCCTTTTAACAGTGTCTAAGAACAGTGGTCCCAATCTTTGGAGAGACAGGAAAACAGTGCATTTAAACAGATTACCAGTGCATAGATATATTTGCAAAATTAGAGATAGTCTTGATACTAATATTTGGAAAGCACTGTAAAATGAACTCATACAGTACCTCAGTAATACTTCTTATGCATGCAGCAGAAAACCTGTGCTTTGCACAGAATAACAAAGACAATGAAATAGAGCTGAGCTGTCTTACATTTGCAGCCCTTTTTATTAGGCTGCGAGTCTCAGCCTTCTGTGTGAGAAACAGAGGTGTGGAGATTAATAGTTCTGTCAGTTATGTGTTCCTTAATTACATTTTAAATACTATCAAAAATGATTAACTATACAGTGATATGATAATTCCTCATGATATTCCACATTACTATCACACCAACCTGCAAAGAGTTAAGATACCAAATGAAATTTTCAGTACTTTAATTATTTTAAATAATCACTACCAGTTTCCTTCATGTCACACTTTTCATAGTTTGCCTATTCCCCATTATTAATTTGTTGCTGAATTTGCTGAAATCAGTAAAAGCTCTAATCATAAAAGTAGATAAATGAAAGCATGAAACCAGTTTTAAATACAGACAAAAATACTGCAACTTTCATTTCTCCACACTGCTGGAAACAATATAATTTCACTAATTTATGATAGCACTTTTCTTTCTTCTGCTCTTTATTACTCAAGTTGCAACTTTGGTTTTCTCAAAAGATTTGCTCTTTTATGAATATAGTGATGTGTGAGGGCACTGTTGGTAAAATTTGCTTCTGAATTTTCTGGAAACAACCATACGTTTTATTTTTAAAGAAGAAGGAACAAAATATTTAGTGATGAAAAGCAGTTATTTAACAGTAAGTCATGAAACTGTGCACATGCCACAGCTGAGTAATTTCTGTGAGCAGCCTCTGCCTTCCTCACCCTATCTGCCCTTAATCTCTCTAACACCCACTCTCTGTATCACAACAAAAAAATGGACTAAGCTTCTTGGTGCAGGGTTTTTTATTTCTGTAACTGCTCTGTGGCACCTAACGTACATCTGCCAGCTGCAGGGGGAAAAAAAATCAACCAAAAAAAAAATGAGATGAGAAGTCATTAAATCTTCATCTCTAGGCTCAGCCTGCTGTGGATGCTTCCTCACATTTTTCCTCAAGAAAAGATATGGCATGAACATCTTGTTCCATGACTCCAAAGCAAGTGAAAGAGTCCAACTAACATAATCAAAATGCTATCATTCATATATGCTATTTAAATCCTTATCACAATGTCAAACCAGATATACAAAAACAGCTGTGAAGTCAGTATGCCTTTTGCCATGAATGTGGTCAAGGTTGCCTGTAATGCTTTATATGTGATTAATATTCTACTTTTATATATATATATGTATGTATATATATGTTATCCATTATTACATTTCCCTTAGGAAATCAGAAGTACAGATTGGCAGACTGGAATCTTCAATTTGGGTAAAATCCAGCCACTGACTGGAAAGATGAAGTTTGGGTTCTGCCATGTTGCCCCCCCCCCCCCAACTTCCTTTGCGTTCCTACACTTGTGTTCCTCCTCTCCTCTCACTTTTTCACGTTCCTGTGTCTTAGCTCTGATGTGACATGATATCTAATGGTGGCAAGAGCTAGAAGAATTGAGCCTGTGATCTGCACAGACCATCAGGAGACAACACTATGCTGTCAGAAAACTATCACACTTGAAGTAAATGTGCTTTATGGTGTAGACCTCATAACAAACTACTCCCGCAATGAGCTGAGCTATTGATTTTAATGTGCTGAAGTGTTTGTACATTTATATGAATGCAAATTTTACACATGCCATGGGACGCACTCAGGGTCTGATTCAGCACTACTGGAGTCAGTGAGGATTTTGGCATTCGAAGATTTGCGTATAGATATTCCTCATAGAGCATGGAAGAAAATATGTTCACCCCAAAACCCACTTCAGAACATAATGTACGTCCATGTTTTAATAGGCTGAACTTGAAGCACCATGAAGCACCTGGTCTTGCTGACAATTTGCTAGAAACTTCAATGGATGTTACTAGATCTGCATTTTTCAAACCTCAGGTTAAATGACATTTAAATTCATTTCCTGCCTGAACTATCCAAAAATCAAAAGCTTCTAGGTCACAGCACCAAGCCTGTCAGAGTTTAAGAAGGGTTTGGACTATGTTCTTAGTCATATGGTCTGAATTTTGGGTAGACCTGTGTGGTGCCAGGAGTTGGACTCAATGAACCTTGTGGGTCCCTTCCAACTCAGGATGTTCTATTATTCTCTTACTCCTTTAAGAGAAAACTGGTCTCAGTGGCTGGTGCTGGTGCTTCTGCTTTTTGGATACAGTACATTCCAATTTAACAATTGAAATTCACCCTTTCGTTTAAGTTTTGGGGCTGGGAGATAAAGCACAGAGATTCACACTGATGCAGCTCTGCGTAGAGCAATCCTGTCTCCTTGACAGGCTGACTGCATGCACTGTCTTCGTGCACCAGGATGTTCATGATGAAAAACAATGATGGTAAGAAGATTCAGACTGAGAGACAGCATCCATTCTACCCTTAACAAAATAGACTGGGCTACTGTTAGACTGGGCAAATAAAATTCAGATGATGTGGCTTTTACAAGGCTTTATTTTTCTCAATTTTAAAATTGTGCTTTGGAAAAGAAGGAACAACTTTTATATAAGAGAAGGGTCCCTTCTACACACAGGGTTAGTCTTCAAATCAGAAGACATTTTGCTTGCAAATATGCAACATATCAACATACGTTTCTGTGCAATGGAAGTTCACAGACCAGTTATTTCCCTTGACTCTGAGCAGGTTTCTGCCTCCTGTTATCAGCAAAGCATAGTTGTTCAGGGAACTGCACACAAATTACTGAAATTACTTTGGCTGAAGGGAGAGAGTGCTGAAGAAGAAATGTACATGTGTTACATCAGCTGCTAGTCAAATGATTCTATGTATTTCTAAGCCAGCTACTTGCCTGTTGAAAAGCTGAATTAAACTAGTGTGAAGAAAGACCGTTAGCAGATTTCCTCTCCTTAAAATTGTTCATCTTCAAGCCCTTGGTCAGGTATCTTAGTGACATTATTGTCAGCTTCTTTACATTGTTCCTCTAGGAACAGGCACACTGAGCTTTACTTGGCATCAAGTAAAATATGTCTGTGTCAGGGCAGACAGGATAGCCTGGAATCCCACAAGATCTAATTGGTACTCTAGCAAAAAGAGCTATCTCCAGCCCTACCTGAAGAGATATATTCTAACATTTTTGGTACCCTTTTGGATGCTTTTAGAAAAGGCTCCTCTTTGTGTTCTGCATTTCATCAGCTCTCCCTTTCGTGGAAACTCTAAATCACGCATTTAAAAATAGACCATCAGATTATCTGGGTAAATCATAAAGCTCAGCTTATCTCTCTCTTCCCTTTCAAAATATACAATTTATTTTGTCCACCAGCTCAGCAGCATGAAGCCATGAATAATCCTGTATGTCTCAGTATCCCAGTCTTTTAATTGTCCTTATGTATGTCCAGTATGCGTATATATGTCACTATGGGGCATGTGTGCATGTAAGAAGGGAGAAGAAATTTACTCTTCTGGGCACAAAGGTGTACAAGTCTGCTTATGTTTATGCCTGCACCAACTGTGTGTGTCTTAGCATTGCAGCACAGTTTTTACAAGGCCATGGAGAATAAAGCCAGAATTCATCAGAAGCAACGTACTAAGTACTTAAATTATTCATTAAATTGTTAGTTAACACCAGTTTAGACCCCAGAACCTATGTGCTTCTCCTGAGGGCAAACATGATCAATGCGATACCAGGGAGGACACAAAAAATCTATATTTCTCTTTCCCAGTGGTTCAGAGGCACCATATAATGGAGCCTGAAGCAGCAAATCCTGACTCCCAGCCCTAGCGTTCCCCTTACACTCATCCCCTCATCCTCCTCCTTCTGCCAGTGTGGTCCATCAGGCCATGAGAGCCGGAGAAAGCCCTGCAGGGCTATAAATAGCTATTTGGGGGAGGGGGAGGAGTGCAGCAGCACGTTTCCAACGATGCTTGCTGCAGAGGGAGGTTTTTCTGGATTAATGCAGAGAGGAAAAGGAACTGCTAGGAAGTTCACTGGCATACCAGGTAATGCCTGTGGAGAGGGGGCAGCAAATGCCATAGGAAAACTGAAGTGGGAATGCCGTGCTCCCTGGGAGAGCAAAGAGGTGGGCTTCCCCTTTGAGTTTTTCTGCAGAATCCTCCTGAGATGGGCTACGGGCACGAAGGGTCAAAGGCTGAGACGGATAGCAAGAATACGAATCAACACAAAGCATTGTTAGTACACGCAGCTTATTGTCTATGCCAAATTCGTAGTGAATCAAGCGGTCTTATACGTGCTGGATTTGCACTGACTGTGCATGCGGTGCCCCTGGACCTGCCCCAGCGTGTAATCGCTTGGATGCCTCCCCTTCCTCAGCGCTCCCGTTTTCCTTCGACCGACAAAGCCTAGAGTCCTGTTCCCCCGGGAGTCACCCTGAGCCCCCGGTCTCCCGGAAACTTTTTGGGAACTACAAGCACCGCCGAAGCCGGGCTGCGTACGCCCCCCTTCCCGGCCAGGGACACACCGGGCGCTCCCCGGTGACCGCCGGGCGCTGCCGCCGCCCCGGCTGGCCGTACCGGGAGAGCACCGCGGCGGGCACCGCGCTGCTCCGCGCCTCCCCTCCCGCCCGCCGGGCACGCACCGCGCGGCTGGGCTGTGCTGCAGTGCCCGGCCCGGCCCGGCCTCTCTCACCGTCCTCCAGAGCCGCTGCCTCTTGGTGCTGACGGAGGTGGCGGTGACGATGAGGTGGGAGACGGACACCACCAGCCCGAAGACGATAGCTAGCAGGGTCCGGACGGGTAGCAGGGAGTAGGAGACGAAGGTGACCAGCATGAGCTGCCACATGCCCTGCTCGGGGGCGCTGGGGGGCTCCATGCCATAGGCGCCGAGTGAGAAGGGGCAGCAGAGGAAGGAGAAGGTGAAGCTGAAGAGCAAGGTGAGCTTGACGATCTGCTGCAGCTGGGTGACCTGCAGGTACTTGACATTGGTGACGATGAAGAGGGAGAGGAAGATGATGCAGTGCACCGGGTGCGAGCCTTTGGAGATGGTCAGGCTGGGTCCGGAGAGCAGCTCCACAAGGGCCAGGCTGGCGGTGAGCACGATGAGGACGGCCAGCGCCTTGAGGGTAGACGTCTGCTCCAGCTTCAGGTTATAGCTCTGGAAGAGAGCCTCCAGCTCCTTGCAGTCGAACTCGTCCTCGCAGGCGATGGCATCCAGCAGCAGCAAGGGAGGGGGGTCCCCCAGCCCGGCTCCCGCTCCCGCCGCCGCGGCAGCAGGCGGGGAGCAGCAGCAGTGGCAGCACTTCTTCCTCTTGGTCTTGACTTTCTGAAACGGTATTTCCTCCATATCAGTGCCATTCATAAACACCCGTGAAAAATGCTCCTCCTGGCGTCCCCGGCTGCCGCTCCTCCGCCTCGCTGCTCATAAAAGAGAGGGGGGCCGCGAGCAGGAGCCGCGGCCGCACGCCCGCCGGCGGCCCCTGCCGCCGCAGCTCCGCGGACGCGGGCACCGGGCACCGGGCACAGCCCGCCTGCCTGCCGCCGTCCGCAACCAGCGGCGCCTGCAAACGCCCCCCTCCGCTGCCACCGAGAAGCCGAGGATGGCTGGGACGGCGGGAGGAGAGCCTCACTCGTGTCAATATGACAACCTTCCTGGCTGCTGTCTCTCTCTCCCCCTCCACCCTCCTCCTCCTCCACCTCCTCCTTCCTCCCCTGGTGTTCCAGGGATGTTAATCTCCTAATGACACAAAAATACCATCCAAAGGTTTGAAATCAAGCGGGGGGAGGGGTGGCAGGGGGGGGAAGGGCAGAGGGTGCGTGGAATAATCAACAGGCGGGTCTCCCTTTAGATACAGCTACATGGAGGAGCAAGAGCTGCGGAGAGTGGGTGCTAAACGGGCTCCCGGGGGTGGGCAACACTGGGAAAATAAATAAATAAATAAATAAAAAAGGCGGATTAAAAATGAAACCCAGCCAGGAGATCAGGCTAAACGCAGGAAAAGTGGGGCAGCGGTGCCGGAGAGAAAGCAGAAGGCAAGAGAGAAAGGCAGGGCGATCCTCTTCGCACGTCCGAGAGCATCTCACCGGAGCTGGGGAGCGAGAGGCGCCTGCGCGCCGCTCGCCCGGGGAGCCGGGCACGGCCCCCGCCGGGCATTCGCGGCAGGGGAGCTGCGGGGGGGACGGCCCGCGCCCTGCGCAGCGCCGAGCACCCGCACCCGCGGGGCGCCGAGGGTAAGCCTTGGAGCTGCGGCTTGCTGTCTGCCGGCCTCGTGTTTCCCGCCCACCGTCACATCTACTGAAATACGTGCAAATGTAGAAAATCGATCGACGAAAAAAAATAGAAATATGCACGAATAAATTTATTAGATATAAATATATAAATACATTGGGTATAAATATATAAATATATTAGATACAAAGAGGGGTGAGTCCTTCTTCCTGTGAGAAATGAATACTTATCTGCCTGAATAAACATGCTGATTTTATGATTTTTGCCTTCTAGACTCTGAAATATTTGGAGAAGTGCAGTGCATAAGAAAATTTTCAGGAAAGCACATTTCTGTGAGCACTTCTGCGTGTCTGGAAATACAAATCAGTCAGTGGTTGTGGAGGGCTACTCTTGTGGCAGGAGTTAATTATCATCCTGCACAGAACTGCACTCTGTGCTTCATCAAGAACTTGAGTAGGGAATCTGTACGTTGTTTTGAAAGAACATTCAGTACTGCCTATAACACCACTACTATATATCACTATTAGCAAATTGCCAGCAAAGAATACCATTGCATCTAATTTGGAGATCAAGAGGCTGACTCCATGGTCATCAAAGACTGGAGAAAGAATTACAATGTTTGTGTTGGTTTTGGTCTAAGCATTTCTAAGAAACAGGGTAAGGAAAACATCAAAACTGGAAATTTTCATAGGTGATTAACATATGGCTTTTCAAAGGTACTGTAGGAATACTTTCTAGAACCGAAGCCTACCATCACAGATATGTTGAAGTTCTAATTGCTGGGTTTGTGTCAGTAGTGTCAAATTCTGGTTCCTGATTTAAGCCAAAGAGCCTTAAGATCAACAGCAGGCAGATTTCTTTAAAATTTGTTACAGCTATGAAGGTTAATGATATTTTATTTCAGGAAAGTAAAGTAACATTAAATAATATCTCCAATACATGAGATAAATTAATATAGTTTTTACACTATTATTTTAGTATTTTGTTGTAGTCTGAGCCTTCCAGACTCAGTATGGCATTGTTCTTTTGAAACTGTATAGACCTCACCAGGAAAAGGGAACAAATCATCATTGCTGGAGTTCATATGTTACAGCAATATGGTAATATGTTATTTAAAATAAATATTTCACGTTTGAGGCAGTGATTGTCATTTTGTGCTCATGCAACACTGCTTAAGGTAGTTTCACACTGTGAATTATTCCCTTAAATTCTGCAGAACGGGAAAAAAAAAAGCCAAAAAAAAAAAAGCTAGTATTTATATTTCTGTAACTCACTTCAAGAAGAAAGTAAAGGGACTGGGTTTGCTGGCCTAAATCCTGGAGACAGGAAGAGATGTTTAACTGAAATGAAATGTAAAAAATAAAGCTTCCTTTGTTTTGCAGTGTCTCCAGTGTGTTTGGAAAGTTACTAAAATATATTTCTTTGTTCATTTTGATGCATAAATTCACTTCAGCCACACATGTATTTTTAACAGATACTGTTATCTTTTCACTTGTCCTCTAGTTCCTTTTGAACTCATGTATCCCAAGGGATAAATGGTATTTTATATCTTACACTGCATTAGAGGTGGTACCTAGCTGCCCAGCCCTAGGAACTGAAAGAGTTGCCATGCTTTCTTCTGGTTGTCAGTTTGCTGTTGGAAAAACAGAAAAAATGAGTAATTCCCTACAAGGCCCAATGTGATTTAGATTATTTTCACACTTGTTACAACATCAGATTGGGTTAGTTAGTACGTAAATCCAGAAGAAAAGGCTCATATGTATGAGATATACATATCTCCATTCTTATTAGGTCAGGGGGAAGCAGTGAACTGTTGAAGATTTGTCTAATTTAGATATTGCAAGAATATGGAAATGTCACACAATGATTAATTAAACTCTCATTTTTTATATGATGTTTCACATCACAGGGCAAATACTGCACCTTACCCTGCATAGTGAAGAACACATTTTTTTACTACCTGATGGCACAAATGCAAAGAAGGAACCTTGGAACCTGTGTCTGAAACAGGAACATAATTACAGCAAATAACCACCTATAAAACTTCTGGAGTACATTTGACACAGTGCTACGTTTTCCAACTAAACTTACCTGCTGCAGATAGCAGTAGCCAGGTTCAGGTTTTGTGAACTATGAACAACACTTTGTGGGCTATACTGCACTTCTAGCTCATTTCTAAGGAAGATATGTGGTTGGTTTTGATATATAATGCCCTCAAAGTTCTGGATATTGGCCAGATCCAAGCCAGCTCTTCCTGTTGAACATCCTTGTATTTGTAACCAGAGACCACAATGGAAATAAATGTAGTATTGACTGGAAAGGGTGATTAAAGTACAGATCTATCACCTCTTGCGTTGCAAAACCTATCTGTTCAGCTTTTTCCTGAGAAGCAAGCTGACTTGGCTATTAGAGTGAATGGAAGTAGAAATCTTTTCTTCATGGAGAGTTGGGCAGTGTATGGATCTAGATCAGACTGAGCAGAAGTCTCTGTTTTGCTGGACCTTAGGAGCAGTCTTGAATTAGAGGTCTACTCAGAATTTCAGAATGTCTATTGTAATTTATTTTGTGCATATAGCTTATCCATTTAATAATGATTTATTTTTCACTGTCTATTCTGTTTTACTGTATTAAACCCTGTACTTTTTTTTTTTTTTTCTTCTTCTCACATCCCACAATTTCAGGCAGTCACTGCTTGATGCATTGGCTGGAGATCACCTTTGGAAGCAATATTTTTTATAGAACTAGAGCTTTTCAGATTCATGGCAAATTTAGAATTAAGAAGGTCAATGTTTAACATCACTAGATTTTTTGTCTTGGGTTAATTTTTTTCTGTGTAAGGATTGCAAAGATCTTCATCTTTTATCCATAGTTAGTGCTGCCTACTTGTAACAGAATGACATGATCTATCATCTAAGACAGGGATATATTTTTTTTTCCTTCTCACCCCCTCTGACAGTAAAAGTAAGGACTCTGCATAAATCTATAGAGAAATTTCTGCAGACTCATTCTAGCGGTCACAGTTTATTAATGCCACCACAAAAAAAAAAAAAGAGAGATGTGCCTAGCAAGAGAAAAGCAGTGATATGGGCAGAACAGAAGAGGTCCTGCAGAAAATGGTAGAAAAGGCCAGGCTTAAATGTAGAGATTCAACATAGTTTTTTCCTCCTCTCATGGATCTTTGAAATATACTCATTGTTCTTTCTAGATTTTGAGGAAAGTTTGGGAAAAAATAAGTGAAAGTTTATTTTCTAAATCATTGAGATTTTTTTTGGAATCAGCATCCTCACTCTCATTCCTAATCCAAGAAATATAGATTAGATTTCCATATGGCTACTGAAATACTGTTTGAATGGATTTCATGAGCATCATAATAACTATTCCTTTTTTTTTTTAATTTATAATTTTAAAGTTTGATTTCCTTTTATGTATTCTGCTGGAAAACAAATGAACCAGATATTTCTGATACATACCACTTCTACAGATACACAACTTGAGCTACAAGTTTGAATTTATCTCGAGTGTTTCTAGAGCTGAAATATAATTTCCCCAGTGACAATAAGCGAAAAACTTAAAACACCTACAAATTTCACATTTAGGAAACAGTGCTCGACCCAAACAGTGTACTCCAAATAAATTACTGTTTTAGATGTTTCATTCTGTGCTTCTTTACAAAATAATCAATTTTAAGAGACAAACAATTACATTCAAGGATATATTTAGGGTATAACACTAATCACTCAAGGACAAACTTGTATCTTAGCTTCTATCCAGGTCTAAAATCAGCACCTTTGCTCACTTCATTTCCTTTGGACCAGCCTTTTGCACTCACACTATTTTATTCACAATTTTATCTGAAGTCTAGTTAATTGTGTAGTCTATTGGAAACAAAAATAAATAAATAAAATAAAATGAGAAGAGAATTACACTAAGGGCTCAACCTTAAGTCATTTGCCAGACAGGACTGCTGGTACAATAACTAGGAGATTTAGCTGAAAACAATAGGGTTAAAGTGGCTAATTTACCAGCAGAATATGGGGATGAGTTTTCTCCAGTCCTCTGCTGAGCAGAGAGTACAGGCATTAAGACCATTTGAGTCCTTTACCTCTCTCTTCTATTCTAAGCCTTCCAGGATAGCATGAGACTTCTGTGACCTACTGAACTTCTATATTAATACTAATGATTCTTTCCAGTGAGCAAGCAACATGCTTTTCAGCCAGCATGGATTTATAGCAGGTCAGCTGGATCTTTCCAGCTTGTGACAACTCATTCATTTCCTCTGTCTGTACTGCATCAACTCTGATTTATCTATTCTTCATCTAAAATTAGATCCACCCAAAGACTATTATATAGGAAAAATTTCAGGAAAGAGGGTTGGTGCAATGAGAAATTCATTGACTGTTTCTTTCATGGTATCTAGTAAGCCACATTTCTTACAAGCTTCTCCAAATACCACACTCCATCTGGCCATGCTTCTGTCTTGCTGTTCCCCACTGCATCCTCCCTGTTACCTCAGGGAAATTTGGGGATTTTTACTTCATGAGCATCTGGATGGCAACAGCATGAAAATAACATAGGAAAGGTTTCAAGGCTTCTTCAAAACAGTTTCTGCATACTTTGCTGAGATGTATACAACAGTGATATATATTCATTAAAAAAATGCTAAGAGTAAAATGAGAAATCATAAAGCACCTTGCAAGATCTACACAGCACACACACCGCCTCCTTTCATCATTTTGTTTTATATGTGTAAGTTAGACCTTAGTCTTTTTCAGTGGAGAACGGAAAGCAAGAGGGTATGATGAAGCTACTCTCAGTTGGCTATGTATATTCAGGTACACCTCTGTGGTCCAATACAACTCTATACAGAGGTGCCAGATAAATTACTGAAAACCATGCAGCTGTCTGTTACTTTGCCTTGCATTTGTGTCAGAGCTTACCATCTAAAGCTTCATACTCTATTAGTGCAGTTGTGCAGTAACCAACTCTGAAGACAGCTTATCTTTAAACTGCAGTCTGGAAACTAGAAATATCACACTATCCTGCAAGAGTTGGTGACTTTTTCCCTACTTTCCTTTCAGTAAGGCAGATATTTCAACACACTGGTATCTTCAAAACTTAATTTTCATTCAAGACCAGGACGCAGAAGAGAGGAGAGGCTAACTCAACCCTCCTCACCTAACGACTTAGTACTTGTCCATGCAATACAACAATGAAGATCTTCCCAAGTAGATAGCAGAACAGGTAACAGTTTCTATCATGGAGGTAATCTAGTCAATCAATACATCCTTAAAAATCCCTGAGAGGTGAAATCATACTTATTAAAATTAATTCCACCCAGGAGAAAATCTTTTTAATTCTCCTTGTTTTCACGTTAGACATTCCATTCTCTTTTAGGAGTTCTGCAAATGGCCAACATCAGGATTCTGGCAGTGTGTGACAATATTATATGTCTCTGATTCTGTTCCATAAAATCACGGGCAGTTGTGATAATCACTGCAGCTGTAAGTGTGAAAGGACAAGCATTTTTCTTGGTGTAACCCTTTGAATCTTTAAAAGGAAAAGACAAGATGTAAGCAAAAACAAAGACAAGAATTACAGCAGAATTCTGCAGTTCATTGCTAGCTCTATTTTCATCCATCTCTTTCTATTAAAAAAAAATAAAAAATAAAAATAGTAATTCATATATACCAGATTTAGTGTCCTCCTATTTTACTCATCTCTAAGTTATACTCCATGTGTATTATTGGATAAGTTACACTAAAATATGGTATTATTATTTATGAACCGGTAGTTTAGCAAACTGTTTTTTTTTTTTTTTTTTTAATTTAATTCTTTTTTTAAATGAATCTTATTGGTTGCTTAATGGCTTTATTATTATTATTTTATTCTTTAATCTGTGTATGTTCTCCTTATGTCAAGTTTTCACCCTTGGTGTTATTCACAGTGTGCTCTGCTATAACTTTCCATCACAGTGCACTCATTAGCAGTTCTGTAAATAGCTCCTTCAGGTATCAGACCTGAGGCTTCTTTCTGGACTTCTGATTTGGGCAGAACTCCATACTGATTTCATTTGGTGTTTTTTCTTGAGTAAGGATTATAAAAGTCTGCATATTTTCATTTGCAATGCCTTCTGTCAAAGAGGGAAAAGTGCACTGACAGTGTGAATTTAACAAAAACAACAAAAGTAAAATAACTGTAGTCAGTTCACACTGGAGGGGAAAAAATGCTTTTTTTTTTCCTACTAATTTTATTTTATTTTTTTTTAATCTAAAAAACTGGTAATACTTTCAACACATAGCATGCTACAGATAAACAGTATGTTCCCTACTAATTACTACTTGTATTCTATCACTGAACTGTAAACAAAAACAGTATCATTTTTTTTTTAATAAACACAAGGAAACAATCCCCAAATATAGTAGGACATTTAAATAAAAATCCTAGTGATGCTTTTCAAATAGAAAGATAATCTTGTTAAAGAAGACTAAGTCAGAGGAGACACTTACTAGAGATTCACCTCCTCCAACAACCCCTTGCAAACTGCAGAGCACCCAGAAACAGGATGTTTATTAGACTGCATTCCACTTGATCACTACTGAGGCCCAAGCTCCATCTATTTTATATCTTATCTATGTAATGAGATTCTTCACATAAGTCCTGCAAGTAGTAACAACTAATTAGGTCAAATTAACAGCACAGATGTTACTGGATCTATTTTGAGTTTAAACCCTCAAGATGGAGCTACACTCCTCTTTACAGTTACAAATGTTGGATGTTAAAAATAAAAAGACAGCTTTATGATGTGCTGTGTTTACTATTCTTTTAGTCACATTCAACATTGTTTCACATTCAACATATATTTCCAGTGGCCTTCAATGTTATATTTATTTTCTTGTCACTTGTACTCCCTTTTCATCCTAAACAATTTGCATAAACCTGCATAATGCTACTTAGCTTATGCTCTACTGTTACTATAAATGGATGAACTGGAAATTCGGCTTAGTAAAGCAACTTAATTCTTTTCTTGTCTCATTCTTTCTTCTTGCTTACACTCTATGCATGTGTTTGTGTGCATGAAGATGTGAAAGAGAGATTGTATACTCAAAGAAATTTTAAGAAAAAAGTGCTTTTGTTGTTAATAATGGTTAGTGGAAAAAAAAATAATTTTCTGAGTTGATGCCAAAGTAGTAGTCTTAAGAAAACTCCTAGTATTACAGGTTTTCCTGTAAATACCTGTATGTGTTTGCACATGCACTTTTGCAAATGTAGAGAAGGAAAGTTGTTTTTTTGTTTGTTTGGTTGGTTGTTTTTTTGTTTTGTTTTGTTTTGTTTTGTTTTAATTTTTAAAAACAAAAGAGTGAAATATATTTTACGTTTTTCTTTATGTGACATAAGTTGAGAGCAATGAAGTCAGGTGATAATACTACACCTCATATCTTTCATGCATAATCTTCCTTTTTTCTTTTCTTTTTTTTTTTTTTCTCTTTTTTAACGTGTTTGTGTTTTCATTTGCTTGCTCAAAAACCTGTTTGCTTTTCAGTCACATTTACATTTGAAAATTAGGTTGTTTCCTTAGAAATTACGATTACATGTGAAATTGAAAATCATTTTTTTTAAAACATTAAAAATCATGCTCAGATTTTATTTAAAAAGAGGTGGTTTTTTCTCACAAATCCCGTTTTTAAAAATCAGAAATACAGTAGCTTAAATATAGGTCCACATGCCTAAAAAATAATTGTATATTTGGAACAGCTATTTTTATAACACCTTAGCAGTTAATCCTTGAGAATGCTTCCTCTCCTCAGCACTGATACCACTTCATGGTACAGAGGCACATTACTCTAAGGAGAGCTTACTGTTGTTTTTAACTCCAGACTTAGTATATACAAGCCTGACTACATCTATTATAGATTAGGTCTTATCCACTAGTCTGAAATATATCTCACTTCTTTAAACGAGGTTAAGTGCTATTTTTCTTCCCCTAATCCTGTTTAGGCTGACAACTGTGGTAGTCTGGGAAGTTTAAATATTCCAGTTAAGTGGGAGAAAGGTCACTGCAAGATGGCTGCAAAGGTACCAGGTGATGCTAGAGGATGAATGTTTTTCCTAAAGGACTGCCTAAAGGATATCCAAAAGATGTTAGGGAAGGAAAGCCAATACTAACATTTAAATAAAAAATCTGTAGGAATATTCAACAACCATCACAGTGGTGCCACCTGTGTCCATTTTTGCAAGTAGGTTTTGTATCTTTGTCCAGCACTGAGATACTCTTTTGGCCCCAAACCAAACTCACCAAAATCCAGGGGACCTTCTACACCCTTTAGTCCCACATATTGCTCCATGATACCCAATGACGAAATCTTGTCTCAAAAAGGTCAACTCTGATCATTGTACTGCTAAAAAAAGGGCCCCTGATTTCAGTACAAACTATTACTAACTACAGGGCTGAGTTCAGACAGAAGGGAACTTGACTGGCTATTGTCTGATGGCTCTACTGGGGTCTTATGTCTGGCTTGTAACTTTTGGACCTTCACATTCTAGATATTTGTATGACTGATGTACTTCTTGAAAGAGATTCTCATCAACACCTGCAGTCAGCAAAGAGCTTCCTGAGATCAGTGTGTGCAATCTGCTTATACTTGCACACCAAGCTACTGAATACTTAAAAACAAACAGCCTGCTGACTAAGCACCCAAAATACTCACCTGGCAGCCATAACTATTTTCCTTCCTCAGGATCCAGAGAGGACTTATTTTGAGGACCCCATAGGAAGAGGTGGCAGCAATAATCCAAAAAGATGAGATCTCCTTCTTAGGATGCAGGAAGCTCAAACACCATTCTTGATATATCTGAGTGGAAAAGGGCTGCAAACTACTCTAGTGCAACCCCATTTCATGTGGCATGCTATTTATGTGAAGGAACTGTCTCCTCCATTTCCTATGCTATGTTGCTTTTTTTGTTTTGTTCAAAAAATTTTGGTTGTCAAAGTAAAAGCGGGCTGGGCAATACAAGATCTGCCCTAAGAAATGTGTCTAATGACTCTAAATTATGAAGTTTTAGCTGCAGTTTATAATCCATTTGAGCCTGTAGGGATTAGCAATATTACATGCTTCTGATGGAGTTGCAGAACAGTGGAAGGAACAATTACTTAAAACATGCTAGCTGGGCATACAAGCAGCTTGGGTGACAGGGAAAAATTCCCAACTCTGTCAAAACTGGGCTAGCGCTGAGAAAACTGGTGAGAACCTCAGGTCCCTAGAAAATATACTGGGGAAAAAAAAAAAAAAAAAAAAAAGTATAGAAATGTGTCATGGTTTTGGCTGGGATAGACTTAATTTCTTTTGTAGAGGATTCTATAATGCTGTTTCAGATTTTTGATGAAAAGAGTGGTGATAACACACCAATGGTTTTACTTGTTGCAGAGTAGCGCTTACACAGAGTTTCTTTTCTACTTGTGCTGTCCTGCCAGTGAGGAAGCTGGGGACACACAAGAAGCTGGGAGGGGATACAGCCAGGACAAATGGCTCAGACTGACCAAAGACATATTTCATACTATATGATATCATGTTCAGCAATAAAAGCTGGGATAAAGAAAGAAAAGAGGGGAGATCTTTGGACCAATGGTGTTCATCTTTCCAGAAATTTATTATGCATAAGTCCTGCTTTCCTGGAAGTAGTTGAACTGCCTGCCACTGGGAAGTATTGAATACATTCCTTGTTTTACTTTCTTTGCGCATGAAGCTTTTATTTTACTTGGTAAACTGTCTTTCTCAGCCCATGTGTTCTCACACATTTACCTTTCTGATTATGTCCCCCATCCCACATGGGAAGAATGAGCAAGCAGCAGTGTAGTACTTACTTGCTTGCTGGGTTAAACCACAGCAAAATGTTATCTTGGCACTCCAGAATTATGCAGCAGTTGGATATTGTAATTTTTGTTCAGGTTCTTAGTTGGTTGCCTGGATCACTCATGGGATCTGACCTAGAGTGTGAAAATTTGTGTGCAAAAGCAGAGAAATAAAAGAAGTGACTGCTTTCCCAGGTGACCTTCTTCACAAACTTTGAAATATTCTGTCTGGAAATGATTTCATAGTGTGATTTTCAAAAGTTATCAAGTGCAACGATATGATTTTATAGCCTTTGCATTTTGCGCAAAGTATTTTTTTTTCTCTTTTAAAATATATTGTAACTTATGGAATTCACTGATTTGAAAAATTTGTTTTCATCTTCAATCATTTATATGATTAAATTAATTAAACAATTAAAAGAAATGAAATGTGAACAGCATAAGATACTCTTCAGCCACAGTGTCTGAACGGCATTTGTTTTGGTTCAGTAGAATCCTTGTTTGTGTCTCATATTACTGTGTCCTTGTGACTTCAGTGAAACCTTTCACATACCCTTTTACATACCATGCTTGTTCTCACTTATATAGTATTTCAATTGCACACAGTGCCCTTCTAAAAATTCAGTATTTGACATGGATCAGCTTAGCTTTTGAATGGATTTTCAAGACCCATTTATCTTGAAGGGGAACTTTTTTTTTTTCCTTTTTTTAAACAAGGAATATTATGCATACATTTATGGTAATGAGTACAAGCTATTATGTCTGTCATAATACAAAGCAGGTTGGCTGGTATTATTTTCATAAATATTTAAGAGCTTGAACACCTACAATGTAGGTTAGAGATATTCTACTACAGTCCAAAAAAAAAAAAAAAAAAAAGCTGGATCTTCATTTAGATACACTTGGTTAAAACTGCAGTTGAGATGAGGCACTTGACTGTACTTTGAGTTAACAGGTTAAACTCAAGTTTAGAGATAATTGGACTCAAAACCTGCAATGCCTTTTATTCATTGCCTTTCTAACATAATTTGATTAGACCAGCTTAATCACTTTTAGTCCTTAAACAGTTTCCATCCCACAGTATAGTCAGGGTTTAAGTGAGAATGCATGCCATACTCCTGAGAGACTGTAGTCGAGATACAGCTAATAATTCTAATTAGCAAAGACAAAATAAGATTCAATTCAGTACCCTACATCTAAGGGTAAGAAAAACAATGGTCATACCTGGGATACGGCGTCATGGTAGAATGCTGCAGAGAGAAGTGTAAAATGTGTGTAGAAACACTGGGTCAAGTAGACTGATCCAAGAAGTCTTTTTCTACTCATCCAGAAGTAGAGTTCAGTATTAGAAGTCTTCCTTATTTCTTGTATTAGTAAACTTCATCTAGCTAGACTAATTGTAAAACGTATTTTTTTCCTGAGACAAGAATAGAGAATCTGAGTTGTGGAGCATTTCCTTTACCTTTTTAGGTGACTCCATCTTCTGGACACCCAACTCCTAATGTTGCCTCGGACAGCAACTAAAAAACTGTTTTCAATCACAAAGATATAACATGTCAATAAATGAAGCAAAACACTTTTTTTTTTTTTTTTTTTTTCTGTTTTTCTGTTTTTCCAATTGTTCTGGTGTCATTGCTGTCTCCTGCAGAGAATTAGAATGGTCAGTCAGGAACTTTTGCTAGAGGAACAACCTTATTTATATTTGATGTGGTTGCTAAGTGGTATTGTGCTTATCATTTGTGAATCATTGAAATGTACATCTGTTTCTTGTAACTGGGTTTTGGGCCTAAAGGTTTATTTTAATGGCCCATTAAACTTCCACTTGGCTATTTTGTTTCTTACGCTAATTTGTGTGTTCATTTGTAGATTTTCTAAGGCAGATGGAAGTGTATAGTCCTTTCCATGATCCACATTAAGATGTTCTGATGGCTACCTATTTTAAATACACATAGGACTCATGGGAATAAGCAAGTAGTTCAAGGTAGTGAACCTTTTGCTTCAGCATCTTCAAGTAATGAAATAAAAGAATGACAAAAACTTGTAGCCTCTTAGAAATTATGTGAAGTACCAAACTCAGCAATAATTAACTTACATTGTCAATCTTGGGAAAAAAATACTTAGAATGTTGTTTACTTATTGTAAAAAATGTTAACATTAAACTATGTCATTATTACAGTTATCACTATTTAGGAGGAATTACCTGTACTGTAATAATACTAAAAAAAAACTATAAACAGGTTTAAAATATAGTTGTGAAAAGTTCTGTAAAACTAAATTACACAAAAATCCCCTTACTGACGAGTTTGTAGTCAAAAAACAAAGCACCAAAGGAGACCACGGAAGATAAGAGGATAATAAATACAAGATCCAAAGCCAGCTTTCTTAGTCTTTTTCTGACAAAATAAAAAAAAAAAAAAAAAAGAAGAAAAAAAATCTCCATCTCAGCAATTTCTTACAGGGTCCTTAACAAGTGAACTGAATAATATCAACTGTGTCCTAAAAAATATCCAAAGGAGGGCTACAAATATGGTGAACTGTCTAGAAGGCATATATGTGGAGTGGCTGAGGTCACTTGGTTTGTTCAGTCTAGAGAAGAGGAGAGACTGAGGGAGACCTCATCATGGTCTACAGCTTGCTTATTACGGGCAGTGGAAGGGAAGGCTCTGATCTCTTCTCTTTTGCATACAATGATAAGACCTAAGAGAACAGCATGAAGCTGCATTGGGGAAAGTTCAGACTGAATGTTAGGAAAAGGTTCTTCACTGAGAGGGATGGAGGGGCAGTGGAACAAGCTCCCCAGGGAAGTGGTCACAGCACCAAGTCTGACAGAGTTCAAAAAGCATTTGGACAATGCTTTCAGATATATGGTTTGATTTTGGGTTCAGGATCATTTTTGTGGATCCCTTCCAACTTGGAATATTCTATGATTATATAATTCTATGATACTATCACTTTCCTTCCTGTACAAGCTATACTTCTGTCACATTACTTGCTAGAGAAATGCTCCCTCTGCCTTGGTGAGCATGACATGCAAACTACCCATCACATAGCAAATCAAATTTCTCCCCTATGAGGAAAATCTGAGACACCTGGATTTGTTCAGCCTTGAGAAAAGACTGAGAGGGGATATTGTTAATGTTGATAAATACCTTAAGTGTGGGAGACAGAGGGATTTGGCCAACCTCTTTTCAGTGGTTTGTGAGAACAGGACAAGGGACAAGGGCCACAAAATGCAGCACAGAAAGTTCCACACCAACACGCGAAAGAAATTCTTCATGGTAAGGGTGACAGAGCACTGGAACATGCTGCCCAGGGAGGCAATCTCCTTCTATGGAGATATTCAAGACCCATCTGGACGCCTACCTGGGCACCCTGCTCTAGGGAACCTGCTTTGGCAGGGGGTTGGACCCAATGATCTCTTGAGGCCCCTTCCAACCCCTACAATTCTGTGATTCTGTGGTCACTGGCTTGCTTATTTATTTATTTATTTATTTATTTATTTATTTATTTATTTATTTATTTATTTATTTATTTTCCTATTTCTTTAACCCTCAAATTTAATTTTATTACCAATTTATTTAACCACATCTTTTCAACTATCATACTAGGTCACACGAATAGTGTCTTGGAAGACTACATAGATGACTACTCAACTTCTACTGGGGAGACGTGTTGTCTTGACAAACTACTGTACAGACTAATAACAGCACCACAAGATAGTGGAAAAAGTAATAGCTGAGTTAGGAGTTGCATATAGCTTTCTTGCTCATATCACTATGTTAGGTTACACTTCATCTCAAAATACTGTTTTTCAGCTAACTGCAAATGGTCAGTAAACATAAAGGAAGAAGTGCAGCAACTTATATAGATAGCAGTGCACTTGGTACTTAAGCAGCCTGAAGAATTCCCAAATTGAATATTTTCAAGTCCATATAAGCAAAATTCAAGCTAACTGAAAGTGGTCTGATTTTATTTTATTTTATTTTATTTTATTTTATTTTATTTTATTTTATTTTATTTTATTTTATTTTATTTTATTTTATTTTATTTTATTTTATTTTATTTTATTTTATTTTATTTTATTTTATTTTATTTTATTTTTATCTCTTTATTCCCGTTCAGTTCTCACCAAGCCTAATCTATACAACCAGTTAAAAGTTATTTAGATATATTCTAATATTGCTTATCTCCTCAGCATTTATCCCTAACCCATATTTTTTTATTATTATTATTTTTTAATATCTAGTTAATCTGTACTATTTTGCAAGAGAAAGATCCTTCCTTGTTGACATAATTGATATGCAGTTAAAAGCACTTTCTTCTTTCTCTTTTTAATCTTAAAGGTTAGCTCTTCCATTTAAGATTAACATTTCAGTAGCATTTGGGCTGAAGGACAGTCAGCACCAGTTCAATAACCATGGGGACAGCAATAGCTGTGCTGACACACTTATCTTGCAGGAATGCACTGAATTTGTCATCTGTAGCTGCACACAACTTCCCACCCCTGAAGTTTATATCTGTTGGCCTGCCAACTTAACACAGAATAATACACCTGAAGAAAATAGTTCTCATTATAGTGTATCGGTTTTACATGGCAAGGGCTTGGTCTGTGAGAAGAGTCCAGAAGCTTCCTCATTTCAGATGAGAGCCAAGTCCAGCTGGCTCCAAAAGGGACCTACGGCTGACAAGTTGAGCCAGTGAGCAATGCTAGTTGAGTCTCTAGGACAGCACATTTAAGAAAGGAAAAAAAAACAACTGTGCAGCAGCAGGTGGGAGATAGAGTGAGGAGACAATCCTGCAGACACCAAACTCAGTGCAGAAGGAGGGCAGGAGGTGCTCCAGGCACCACAAGAGAGAAGTGCAAGGTCCTCATCCTTTGCACAACAGGCAACTTCATCAACAAGCTACAAAACAAAACAAAAACAAACAAAAAAAAAAACACCTTTTCCCAATGTCAAGTTTTATAGTACTAACAAACCATAAATCAACACAGTTTAAAACATAGGTGGACAACAATCCTGAATATTTAAGTATGGTACATGCAGAATTTATATAAAATTAGAACTTTAATGAAGCTGTAAAAAAATTGATCCCTGGGAAGAACATGATCTTTAGAAATCTGTTCAGTAGTTTGATTCAGTGATTTCAGTATAACGGCTTTGGATCAGAAACTCATATTAATCTGGAACAGAAGGAAGCTTGTTAAGTAGATAACCCAAAGTGTTCAACATTTCAGAGTGTACATGTGCAGTCTAAGAAGTTTTGGAAGATACAAAAAACACAATTAACAATTGGAAATCATTGGAAAAACACTCTCAGTTGGGAGAATAATCAATTTGAAAGTGAAGGAGGAAAAAAGTACTGCAGAAAACACAGCAATTTTAAACGAAAAAAAAGTGAGTGCTGAACTTCTCAAAAATTCATGAAGTCATTGAACAAGAATCAAAGATAGGCAACTGCTGACTTTCAGTCTATAAATTCAATTAACTGGATTTTTCATTTGTTTTTACATTGGAAATTGAAAGTTTCGCACCCCACCTATAATTAAGAGTTCCTTAGCATGTGGAAAGGAATTAGAGGAAATTCGCACAAGAAAAAAACTCATGGGATATAATTGTGAGAGATGATTCTAAAGAAAAAAAAAAAAAAAAAGAGGAAGAGGAAGAGAAAGGAGCTTTACTATAGTAAAAAATGATTGTATAGACTTTATTTGGAGGACATTATTTGTGCCATGTGTTAGTATTCTATACGCTACGGCACTTCTTGATCACAGATGCAACATTTCATCATGCTCTTTACTTTATCCCAGCAGGGCAAATACTCTGGCTTTTGGAACTGTTTGTATATATACATAGAACCAAACTTGTTCGAAAAGCCCCATCACTGGAAGTCTTTTCATGACATTTATTTATTTATTTATTTTAAACTAAAATACACTTTAGCTAGACTAAGAGCAACATTGAGGCATGACTGCTGAACCCTAGATGGTGGTATTCAAAGGAACAGGGAGAAAAAGGTCTCTTTTGTGCCAACTTCCCAGACATGCCATTTGCATTTCCTGCAAAGATATAAGTAAAGACTTTAAAAACTCTGCTTGTTGTCACAGCAAATACCTTGGGTTTTCTCTTCACAACTTCAGGAAAAAAAAAAAAATCTAGCCTTTTAGTTGCTGTATTACCTTCACACTAACTTCATTTCTGTTGCAGGAGGGTAACTTGATCAAAATCAAGAAGCTGAGTTGTTATGGCTGACTGAATTGCCTTTCCTGTTCACTCAGAATCCTCATATCAGGGTCTTCTTTTTTAACTTATAAACAGAAACTTCCAACAAACTTTTCTCACCAGCTCAAGAAAAAGACAGGCAGCTTGCTTTGGACTAAAGATTTACTTGCAAACTGAAGCCACAGAAAAATAAAATAAAATAAAAAATCACTCTCAAAGGCTACTTGATATGCCCAATCATCATTTGCTAACAGCAGATGTATATTGGTGCTTTTTCTTCCTTCTTCCTACAGCATGCCATCTGTATTGCAGGTGTGAAGGCAACACTGTCATAGAAATAGCTGTAATCAATTGATATCTCACGGACATGAAGGTATGCATCATTCTTTTAAAAATTACTAGGTTTGGACTTCAAAGGAATAGGAAACATTGAAATTACAGAGGTAGTAAATACAGAAAACAAACAGGAAAGGTCTGAGTAATATTTAGAAAGATTTGGTGATACTTGCTAGTTAGTCAATTAATTATAATTGAGTTTTCCAAATACTAAAGGACAACCAGAAACTTTATTAATTAAGGCAACTGCCTTAAAAGACATTTCTTTTCAAAAGGACATTTTTTTTAAAAAAAAAAAAAAAAAAAGATGGAAGTTATCAGTTATAAATCATAATTGGGTGCACTGAGTTTTCATTGAATTGGTGATAGTGGAGACTGGGTAGGGCCCCAAGCATATCTATTTACTTACCTTTGCGAAATGTGTTGCCACAAAGTAATAGACTGTAAAGGGAAAAAAATAAAAAATAAATAAATAAAAAAATCAGCAGCATGCTATTTGTGTTATAGCTGGTAAAACAGTGCTCTAAAGCCTAATGGAAGCAGGCAGGGTCTTTAAGTCTTGTCACATATAATGAAAAGCAAAAACATAAAGAATATTCTTAATGTTCTTTAAGAACATAAAGAATGAGCAATTGGCTGATGGTCAGGGCTCAATGGATTGTGGTTAATGGGGCCACATCTGGCTGGTGGATGGTCCCTAGTTGGGTCTCTCAAGGCTCCCTTTTAGGGCCAGTCCTCTTCAATGTCTTTATAAATGATTTGGATGTAGGACAAGAAGGTGTTTTGAGCAAATTTGCTGACGACACCAAACTTGGAGGAGTTGTGGACTCTGATGAGGGTGGAAAGGCCTTGCAGAGAGATCTGGACAGATTGGAGGGCTGAGCAATCACCAACCACATGAAGTTTAGCAAAGGCAACTGCCGGGTCCTGCACCTGGGATGGGACAACCCTGGCTATACATACAGACTGGGCGATGAGACACTGGAGAGCAGCCCCGCAGAGAGAAATCTGGGGGGGCTGTGGTTGACAGCACGTTGAATATGAGCAAGCAGTGTGCCCTGGCAGCCAGGAGGGCCAGCTGTATCCTGGGATGCATCAAGCATGGCATCGCTAGTCGGTCGAGGGAGGTGATTGTCCTGCTCTACTCTGCGCTGGTGTGGCCTCACCTTGAGTACTGTGTGCAGTTCTGGGCACCACAGTACAAGAAGGACATTAAACTGTTGGAGAGTGTCCAGAGGAGGGAGACAAGGATGGTGAAGGGCCTAGAGGGGAAGACATATGAGGAGCGGAAGAGGACAGTTGGCCTGTTCAGCCTGGGAAAGAGGAGGCTGAGGGGGGACCTCATCGTGGTCTACAACTTCATCACAAGGGGGAGTAGAGAGGCAGGTGACCTATTCTCTGTAAACACCAATGATAGGACCCGCAGGAATGGTGTTAAACTGAGGCAGGTGAAGTTTAGGCTGGACATCAGGAAGAGGTTCTTCACTGAGAGGGTAGTCGCACACTGGAACAGGCTCCCCAGTGAAGTAGTCACTGCACCGAGCCTATCTGAATTTAAGAAGCGATTGGACTGTGCACTTAGTCGCATGGTCTAAACTTTTGGGCAGACCTGTGCGCTGCCAGGAGTTGGACTTGATGATCCTTATGCATCCTTTCCAACTTGGGATATTCTATGATTCTATGAATGTGTGCAATAGGTTACAGCAGGCTTAGGTCATAGACATTAGGATATTTAGTTAGGATACTGGTTTTTTTTTTTGAACTAAAGGGAAAGATATTTCAGTTGATCTACCTTTCTTTTTTTTTCTGTATCTGTGATGTTTGAGTGAAGTACCAAAGGTAAAATTGATTCAGAATATGGGCTAGAATGACTAAGCAAGCAAGAGTGAGATTTACTATACAAACTTAACACAGAATAATATTTTCTAGCAAGGTTAATTTCATTACACTTAATTGCAACATGACTGAAGAAAGAGATTTATAGAACATGATTTTTTCAAGCACTTCAAGAAAGAGAGGGGCATACAGGAAACTTTAAAAAGTGCAGCAGTTTTTAGAAACACTATTAATACTACTTTACACTTTATACTTATGATTGAACAACTTCTTATCCTTATAATTGCCATGATTTTGCACTTGGACATTCTTCCTTAGAAACTCCCCTTAAGAAGATGGGGACAAAATGGGAAGAAAAAAATAATAAAATAAACAAGAATATAGTGTTTTGAAAAGTAAATGAATCCTTTTCTAATATATATAGACTAAGACATTGTGAGGTAGAGTGACATTCCCCCTAGAACCTGGCAAATGTTGGAAAACCTGTGAATAAAAGTAACCTTGCAATCCTACCCCTCAAGTCACTTGACAGCGAGAGTCTTTCTTTAATCTATATCGAGGAAATAATTAACTTAAATTTAAGTTTTGGATATAGGAATATTTAACTTAATCTTTGATTTCACAGGAAGTGGCTGGCTACTGCCTAAACTTTCATTCTATTCCTGCTACATAAAAACATAATTTCACGCTGCTGTAACCCCCACATCTCAGCTTTCATCTAGTTCAATCTCACTTCCATAGCTTGCAAAATCCCATCCTATTTCTATTAATTCATATGCACACATACCTTTGCCAGAACCAGAAATTTTGAATCTGTTTATATTTGATACTTAAAATAATTTGAAACTTAAAATAATTATCATTATATTTGAGATATGATTTAATAGCTTTATGATTTATATGATTTATACAACCTTTACTCCTTTTACTCTCTGCTTTCACAAATGTACTATGAGCTCTCCAGCAAAAGGCAGAAAAAAAAATCAGTCTATTAATCTTTGGACACTTATTTGACTGTTACATGACAACTCTTAAAATGCACTCATTGATACTTACTACCAGCAATAAGAAGATGGTTCTTTTTTGTTTGTTTTATTATTTTTTGTGTGTATACATACACATAACTACATGAAAATTATCAACAGGTATGTGTCCATGTCTACTGTTTTGGTTCATCTCCAAGAATTCAGGCAATAAAACAGTCTGCCTTCAGAACAGCAGCTTTTTTCCTTTGGAAAACAAACAAACAAACAAACAACAACTCCCCCCCCCCCCCCCCATAACTGGATGTATTGTATAATTATGAGCTGACATATTGATTGGACTATTCTATGCGAATTTATCAAAATATAAAAGACTGACAATTTTCATCTCCATGTCTGTTGGCAAAGACAACAAAAATAAAAGCTTATATTCCCCTCTAAAAGTCTTCTCCTTCTCTACTTATGATGTCTTTTAAGATCAACATCATTCAGCAAAACATTTTTTCTTCTATCTCCCCTTCTTTCCTCGCCTACACATAACCTCCTTCCTGGCTGGTGAAGGAAGAATGAAGTTGTTCCTTTCACGGTGCTCTGAAGGTCTGCCTCCTCAGTGGTGTTCTGTTGTTCTTGATGAAGTTCAGCAGACTTCTGCCATCTGCCAGGATTACCACAATTCTGCACTCAGACTCTCTTCCTTAGAAACTTCCCTTAAGAAGGTAAAGCCAAACAAGAAGGAAACAACAACAACAACAACAAAAACAACAACTACAACTACTACTACTACTACTACTACTACTACTACTACTACTACTACTTAACTCTCAAATTTGACAAATGAGATGTCATTTAACCTGAAACTGAGATGTGCTAAACCTGATCCTGTTTGAGAAAGAAGGAATATTACAGTCAGCAGTAACATTTGCTATTGGGAGAAAATTAACAGACTAATTTGCCCATAGTACTGAAAGTAACTTTCCAAGCTACAGCTCCTGGGGTTACAGCGCATACAGTAAAAATTATATAGCAATGACCTTTTTAACTTATTAACATGTATACATAATTCATACATTTGTACTGACTGGCACATGTCCATGTAGAAAATATCTGGCACAGCCTCTCCTTTATAGTTGCTAAAGTGAGTCAATAAAAGTGAAATACATTCCAAATGTTATGATCCTTACAATAGTTTATCTTGTATGAAATCAAGCAAATGGATCTTTAAAATGAGTAACTGATATTAAGGAAGAGCCAATTTATTACAGTGCAGATTTGGATGTCAAAACTGCTGTCCTCATTTCTCTTTGTTTTCATTCATAAAAACTGCAACTTTTACATCTTACAAAGGTGCCCATTTTGCCCAGCCTATTAATTGGAGCAGGGATACACACCTTGTTCTGTTTCTGGAATATTTAAACACAGACTGAAGCAACAACAGATAGCTCTGCTTAAGATTTCAATTAACAGCCTTCTAGCATAGCTACAGGTGTTGATGGTGGCCCTAATGAGATGGAGCTACACCACTTCATATGGTGATGTGGAGTTGACTGTCAGGTTGGGAGAGACCAGTAAAATATCTTAAAACTGATCTGTAAAAGGGATGATCAGAAAATCGCAAGGTCACTTAAAAATGTTCTCTTCTGGAAATTGATGGCCGCCTTCAACAGCAAATTTGTAGTGGCTTCTCCCTCCCCACTCTCCCCCTGCCTTTTTTTTTTTTTTTTTTTTTCAGTCTGATAAAAGCTGAAGAGTATTTCATTTCCTAACCATCCAGGTGGTTCCTTTGGGAACTTCCATGACTTTAGGAGGCAATGTGCTTGCCATTCAGGAGTGAGAGAAAGAGAGAAAGAGAGAGAAAGAGAGAGAGAGAGCGAGAGAGAGCAGCAGCAGAAGTTGTGCTGTTGATTTTCTCTACATCCTTACGTTTTTGTTTGTTTGTTTGTTTTTGGTGTTTTTCATTTAAAGATAGCTTTAACAATAAAGAAAACTGCCAGGAAAGATTTTAATCTAATTTCATATTGAAGATAACATATCATCCTCATTTCTTCAGAAACATAATATGTAAGATAACAGTCTATCACACATAAAATATGGAGAAGTGTGCGTGAACTGCAAGCTTTACGGTATGAATAATGTGTTCTCTTTTGACAAGAGCCAACAAGACAGTAATGTTCCCCTGCACAAAATCAGTGACAAGAGATATATGAGATGGGATAGGGGATCTCAGTCTTGCTCATAGTATCTTTAGAGAGTTAGAAAAAAAACAATAAAAGGAAAACTCAGGGAAGCACTTTACTTACAGGTTAAAATATCAATGATGAAAGAAATAGTTACCAAAAACAATGGAATAATATATATATATATTTTTTTTTAAAAAAAAGGATGATTAATTTTGAAAGTGGGGTTAAGATGGACCGTCAAAACACTGAGAGAAAGCCTTGCTGTTCTTTGGGAAAGAGGAAAAGTTGAAGGGAAGGTCTGAGGAAGTTTATCTATGAGGTTTCCTTTTAGGGTTGGGCTTCTAAGAAGTATGAGATGTTTTGCTAGTAAACACATGACGCCGTACATAAACCACACAGAAGTTGCAGATATTGGCTAGAAAAAAATCTCAGACAATTTCTGTGGTAACTGTCTAGACAGAAATTTTTGCAGAAGGGTCACTTACTGGCAACATTTACTGCTGCACAATTTCCCCTGTAATTAAAGATAGACTCTCTACTGTACCTCAGCTTACTTCCCAGTTTTCAGATTCTTTGTATGACTCTCAATATTTGGAGAAACTATGTGGCATTTTTCTCTCAGTTTGGAATTATACTTGACACAGTCCAACATGCAGAATCATCTAGCAAAGCTCAGTTCTTCAATGGCCCACCTATTTCCCCGGGATACAGGTCTTGCATCCTTGTATTAAGCATATGCTTCAGTAGAAGGAAAAAAACAACCAGTCAAGTTCATTGACATTACTAATCTACTGTGACAGCACAAGCCAAGAAGACTTTGATAATACTTATCCACTCAAAAACACCCAGAAAAGCAGTTATGGAAAGAATAGAGGAAGAAAATGTAAGAAGGGAAATTCTGTATACCAAAGTATTAAATATTTCTCTTCTTTTTTGCACAGCATAGTTAATAATGTTGACATATCACTAAAATATGTTTTATTTTGAATACTAAATACCTTTATCTCAACCTGCAGTGGGGAAAACAAGGTTCATTATACACAAAGCATTTTTCCAGTAACCAGTATAATGCATTCCAACATGGGTGCTTGGTGTAGGAATGACTGTCATTACTGACAATCATGAAGGACCCAGCTGGGACCATGACTGCAATACTACATTAACTCCTGATTAGCAGTTGTACTTTACAGACTGGATACACACAGGTTCTTCAGATAACTACTGCCTAGATAAAATATATCTAGGAGCCATCTGCTTAAAAGACACACAGTATGGAGAGATACAGAAGACAGTGGACTAAATGCTGTCTTCTCCCTGATTCATCTGCTTTAAAGCTGAAATAACACAAAATAGAGAGAAAATTGGCTTTGCTGACTTCATTAGATAACAAAAAGAGAATTCTCTAATCAGCAGGGTCAAACCATATTCTTCCTCTTTGTGTCATACAACATGAAGACTTTAGCAGGGTAAGAGAGCACAAACTTTGAATCCTAGATATTTCTGGCTGCCAGCATGAGTTTGAACTGATAATACCATGTAAATTAGAGCCCTGTGTTTCTTTCAAGTAATGCAGAAAACTTAGATAATTCAAACCAGAAAACAGGAGCCTCAGGGAAGACAGATATGTTATTCTGATACAAAACTACACTGAGATTTTACCACATGAAAAAGCATGTCACAGATATTTTTTTTGGCAGCATGATGTATAATGATATCACAGACATGAAAAGAAGATTGGTAAAGGATAAATGTACACATATATATTATATTTATATGTGTATCAAAACTTGTGTTTGTTTCACATGGTCTTGAAGTACAATTTCAGTGACAGAATTAGTCTGTAAAAGATTTACTTTCAGAAAGTTTTACACATTTTCATTAATAGACTGCAACCTAACACCTTTTCATTTTATCCGGGCAAAGTAGATAATGCAATCCTCTGGAAGAACTATAATAGTGTAGAGATGAATATCCCAAGACCCTCTGTAAGACAGTGATCAATAAAATGGCCCTAAGACCAAGGGTGACAAAACTAAAAATCTATTTTCTTGAAATCAATGTGCACGTGAAACCACATCATCCACACCTTCACATATCAAAGCATAACAAACCTTAGGTGAATTTGTTATCTTCACCTTGTTCGGTAACTAAACACACATCCTGCAAGTATTTACATGCAGGCACAGATTTAAACAGCAATAGCACATAGAAACGTAGAATGGTCCGAGTTGGAGGGACCTTAAATTCAGTTCCAACCCCCCCACCATGGGCAGGGACACGTCCCACTAGATCAGGTCCAAAAAAACCATCCACCCTGGCCTTAAACACTTCCAGGGATGGGGCATCCACAACTTCTCTGGGCAAGCTGTACCTGTGTCTTACCACCTTCTGGGTATAGAATATCTTCCTAATGTCTAATCTAAACCTATTCCCTTTTAGTTTAAAATATGCATGAATGCTTGCATGTGCATGAAATATGAGCATGTTGGATCTTCAGAAATATCTAATTATTCCAATTGATAATACCAGAGAGTCCCCCATATCAAGCATATTCATAGGCTTGAAAATAGTATCTGAAGAAAAAATCAATCATTGGTTTATAAAGATTTATTATGAATTATCATTATAACGATTCCATTTGCCATCTTGCATCTCATTCAGGAATGGCAACTCCATGGGTGGTCTTATTTGGCCTGTTCTTAAACTCACCAAAATGTGCTTATTAATATGTTTTTCTTTATCATGGTTTTGGCAAACAAAGCTTCTGTAATCATTGTGTTGTTTCACTGCCTTTGTGCCCACAAGCTGTAGTAATTTTGGAATATTTAACCAATTTTAACTTTGTCTGGGTTGAAATGCTCAAAGACTATTAACCTTCTACTGTTTTGTAGAAACAGGTTCCCTGGTGCCAAGATAGACACTTTATTTGAAAGGTTTGACAAAGAAAAAAAAGTTTTGATGTGAGCTTACATTTTAGTAGATATCAGAAAATACGCAAAAGAGAGAGGAAATGAAGAAACTCAGGTAGCATGCACACCTTCTTCGGTACTTCAGAAACATGCTTCATTAGTACTTACACAAGTCCTCAGAGTCAGCACTCTATTCAGAATTTATAGTTTGAGTGCTTTATTAAAGTTTGCATGTAAGTACCTTTATCAACTAAACTGTAAGAATAAAGGAAGGTTTGTCTGAGGAGACCTATTTTCCATAACATTAGTTATGCTAGCATTAGCTACAGCTTGATTCCTTATTTTTTATGAAATGCCTTTTGCCTGAACTGGTGACAACTGAAAGTATTAAAGTGTTTCCTCAAGAGACCACAAAGCTGCTTAACCAACTTGCATGAAAGTCTGAGAAACAAGCAACCCATAATTCCCAAATACCCATCAGGGATAAACATTTTGTCTCTTTCCTGAGTTACTGATGTATCACATCAATACATGTAATTCTTACAGGACAAAAATACACCATCCTGCTCATTTCAGAAAGATATCTGTACTTTTTTCATATAGATATTTCAATGTATATATATATAGAGAGAGAGAGAGATTTCAATATAGATATTTCCATTTCCATCTAGGAAAAGACTAAAACTGCTACAGAAATTCCTGTTTTTGATACTACATCATATAAAGTCTCCCCACAAATTAAAGTGTTTTATGAGCTTTTTATGAATCGTGATTTTTTGTCTCTCTTTCCAAGCTCCATAACTCCTTTTATCAAGTCTTCCATGAAAAGGCTCCTACTTTCATGATTCTTTGAGGAATCTGCTCCCTTCTTACTTTATATTCTTGGTAGGTTATTCATGGTCCAAACTAAAATGTTATATTTTCTGGCAGGATATTCTGAAAGGATCTGGTAGTTCAGGCAAACACTGCCAAACTTACTATAAACTCTCCAACAATCTCAGTTAACCTTTTGCAGAAGGGGGCTAAGCTCAAGGAAAACACATAGTTAATATAGACTAAAGTGCAATGGGTTGCAACTCAGCATGAAGCCTTTGCATGACTGTCTCTACCAATCTGAAAACATGTTCCTTGTGCCTTAGGAGCATGCTGTCACCATATGTGTAAGAGCACAGTCTGTTCCTGGAGGCAGATGTTCCTTATTTTTATTTTTTATTTTTCCAATTTTACTCAACTACTGCTAGTACAGAGTTAAAATAAAATATCCATACATAGAAACTTGCATAGTAATTATATTTTCTGCTTGCCTCCTCCAAACTCCAGATCTTGCCTTTATTTGGTACAGGCAGAGAAATCTGTGATACCATCCATATATTTTCAAGAAAGAAACTGAGAGCTTGTTCAAAACTATCTGTTACTTAAAGCAGCCTTTCTGTTAAGGATTCTTTTATAAACTAAGTTTCTGTAACACTGGTTACCTAATAAGTTGAAGAAAAATAAAAATAATAATAATAATTAAAAAAAAAAGATCAGGTATCTTGTTGCACAGCCTAGCATATTGCATAGTCTTTCATGAGATATCAGAGAAAAGGCATAATTTTTTTTTTCCCATGTGGGTTTTTCCTTTAGTTCTCAGGTGTGGTAAAATTGAGATCTGGGCCAAATAAACACTGGAAATTCATCACTGATTTTATTTGTAACATAGGAAATATACTGGTCTTATTTTATAGATCAATCTGCCATTTGTCACAGAAAGTAAAGGTGGAAGAAAAATACTCTCTTAAAAAACATGTCACCATTATTACTTAACTTACCATACATTACATAGATATTAAATTTATGAAAGCCAAAATTCTCCCTGTTTATTCCTCTGCATCACTCTGTTTTCCAGCTGATACCAAAAAATATTGAGGAGAAAATCTGAAACAGTAGTTCCTGGCTGATCCAAGCAATTAGGCAAAAGATAAATGTTTTCAGAACTATCGTGTTACCTGTGTATTATGAATTTCAGGGCTGTGAGGGTTTGTATTTCAGTTTGGGCTACCTAGCATGAAATGAGAGCAAATACAAAGGCAAAAATTTCCTCATTTCCCCTTTCAAGATTTTATAGTCATTGTCCTTTATTTAACATTTTTTCTTAAAGCTACACTTCCTGAAGGCTGGTCATTATAGAAGCTTCTTAGGTTTTATTCAAAGCAAAAGAGCATTTCTAGTGTCAAAGGAAGTTTGCAAACTTGCCCCCAAAAGCTCTGCAAATGAAGGTAAGAGAAATGGCAAAACTAATAAAACAAAACAAAATGACAACAAAAAAGAAACACTGACTTGAGGTGAAATTTATAGTATTTAAATTCTCCAGGTTGGCAATACCTTGTCTGCAGAAAAATCATCTTAAGCTAAATGACATAGAGACAACTCCAGTGAATGTATTTGCTGTTGGTAGAGCCCAAAGTACTCTAAGAAAACGTCAGGGAAAAGCACATTTTATGTATGTGCTGTTATGCAGAGAGAAAGGAAGAGTTAGCTAAGTCTCTTTGGGTGACAATAGCATTTTCTTGAAATTACATTATTACATTAAAATTACATTTATACGCTGCCATGACAGAAATGCAATTTAGGCATCTTATTCTTCTCTACTGGCATTCAAGAGTCATCGCTGGTTTGCACATAGTTAAACATTTTACTGCATTTTATCCTTTTTGGGGTGGGGTGTGTAGGGGTGGCAAGCAGGAGAAGGGAAGACAAGAAAGTCACAAAAGGAATGGAAAATAGGTGACTAGAATCTGTTCCTTTAAGTTTTTAAGTCTTCAGTTAATGATATGTTATGTATTAATATAATTACAGGTATTAACATAAATATGCAATTATACTTATAGGAACAAAAGTTCTTCAATGTATTTACATTAAGTTCTGTAAACTGTCTTTTCAAGTTAGCATTACAGTTTGAAGATTGGTCTTCTGAGTCATAACTTATAGAAACAAACTGTCAGTAAGGTTATGGGGACAAGGTATTTCATTAAGAATTGCAGTCTATTTCTGTCTGTCTGCTGCATATATACTGTTTAAATAAGACTTGTGGAGCATAAAGTTTCTCATACCATTGTCATAACAACAAAATAAATAAAAATGAAAATGCTTTCAAACCATTACTTGATCAAAACAAACAAACACACAAAACAACAATAACAAAACATGCACAAAAAATCCCTCTTGGTTCTGTTGCAAATAAATTTATTCCTATTATATTGGGTCTGTTCCTAACAATTCCTAATATTATTAACCTTTTCTAATTCTCAGTCAGGGCTTGGAATCTGTATACATGGAGAAAATAACATTAATTATGTGTATGACTAGTTTGATGAGACATTACTGAAATACAGGTATTAGAAACAGTTGTAAAAAACTGATTGAAACGTTTTTATGCTCTCACTCATGAATAGCTGCAAAGCAAATCATTTAGTTTAAGCAATGATCTGGTCCTATTCTGTTTTTTACTTTCTTTCCTTGTGACTGCTTGGAAAGTTGGAGGGCTCAGTAAAAATAAATAAATAAATAAATAAATAAATAAATGTATAGGACATACAGTGTAGATTGACAGATTTCTGTAGAGGAACATTAGTCATGACAAATTGCGAGAGCTCTCATCACTGTCACCAGAGGTCAAAATAATAAGTTGGCAGAACAAGTTCCCTGCTACATCTGTATCTCTTCTGTAGAAGCCTTTTATAAGCTTTGGTCCCCAAGACAATATACCAGTAAGAAATAAAAATAAAGAGGTGAGCTGCAGACAACATCCTGAAGGAAAAAATTTCCTATGTTTCCTACAACAGATCTCCATTGTACCACAATAAGACATCAGTAACTACCTCAGAAAACAAGTTATATCTCAGTTGTCTGTTTTGCCAGAATATGAGAAATGAGTGAAAGAAAATTAATCAAAATGAACAGAAAACATAAAGCATTTAATTTGGGCAGTAATGGATCTCCAAACTGAAGGAACATCTGTACCTACTACTTAATGTTAAGAGAAGCATGGGGAAAGGAGGGTAATAAAACAGACTTGTGCAACAGAAGGGCTGAAAGAGAGTCGGAAATGTAGTAAGAGGCACAGAGGCACAAGGTATTTGGAACCAGCTTTAAAGAAGAATAATGCTAGCGAAGAGCTTTTGAACTTTATGTTTTTATGTTACTCAGGCACACCTAACCTGCCAACCTGCCAGGCATCACTGCCCATCACTACTTGACAAAAGTGATATGAAAAAAATCAATCTATTTGCCATTTTATCTCCTCCTTCCACCCTAAAAAAAAAAAAAAAAAAAGACAATTTCTTATGTTCTTTAAGGATGTCTTGTGATTCACTAATAACTTAAGGGAAACCAAACAAAACCAAACTGCTATTCCGATTGCTTCCAGGCATTCACCTAAGGGAGAAAAGTCAAACTCCAAGCCTGCAAACACCTTTGGTGCATCTTTTCCTTACTAAGAAATGCCATACTAAGAATCTAATAAGCAGAAACTCAAAGCACCTTGGTTATAGGGCAACAGATGTTGCTGTGAAGTACCCTGCAGATATATCCATACATGATACAATAACATGTTTTTGTGCCAAAGACTTCTTTAGAAAACTGTCAGCCAGGAAGGGAGAAAGAAAAGGGCATAGAAATTACCAAAACAAAGGAACTTTTAGTACAAATTGTTTAAAGCAAACAATTTTGTATAAGAGACCATTTTATCCACTGAAAAGACCACTGCCCTACTGGAAGTCAGGTGATAGTGTAGCAAGACAACAAAACCAGAGAAATGTTTCTGGTTCAAACATGCAGTTTCAACCTCTTTCACCATCCTCAGTGGTATAGTAACTGTTGGTGAGCCCAGCAATTGCATTTACAGCTCAAGCTCACTCTGCAGGGCAGGGCACCCATTTCAGAACCTCATCAAGTCTTCTGAAGTGAGAGTCTAACAAAAGAGAAATCCTAGATTTGGTTGTGAAAGCAACTTCAACTTATAACAAAACTATGCCCATATTATTGGTTAGTATTCCTTTCAAACCAGAGAAGTGTTACATTCTCATCAAACTGTGGATCACTCACCTCCTTCTGTGCTATATGGTCTTAATTTTCATTTTCTTCAATTAATTCCCCTTAATCAGTTGCTTTAATATTGTGCCAATAAGACAGCTGCTTTAGGACTGTTCCCTTTCTTTTCATATCTTTACTGCCACTAATCAGAAGCTGTTGCGTGAATGTCATTAAATCAAACCTAAAAAAATCCTATGACATGATTAATCATCTTTATCCATTCATTTGAGTTCTTGAGCTCTCTGATAGCTCTTTCCCCTTATTTATTAAAAGAGAAGTCTAAGCCTTTCCTTTGAATGTATAAGGCTTCAAAATCTTTTTCTTAACAGGTCTAAAAGGCCTCTGATAGTACCATCTCCCTATGGAAACAGGACTGGGAGGGAAGCAAGTTGGTTTGGCTCTCAGAGTGGTCTGCTTAAAAAACTTTCTCCAACAAATTCTTCTCAACATATTCATGTTTTCTATATGTGTGAGTGCCATTTAAAGTAGATGTTTTCTCCTCTTTCTCAAAGTGGATCTAGAAGTGTCCAGAAATGATTTATCATGGTCAAGCTGCTGTTAGCTTAATGGTAACCTTGAATGGAGGCATGCAGGAATATAGTCCTGCCACTTTACCTTCTCCAGATGATATTTTTCAAGTCTTTCTTCTGAAGATAGTATTTTCTTCAGACCTTAAATCACATGAATATCTTTTCTTCATCTGCTACAACTTTTTGATATATTTTTCTTAAATGTTTTCACGGGTACTTTAGAGGTTACTCCAGCCAATGTATTTTCAGTTCTGTATGCAGCAATAAAAATTGTCTTTAGTCTCTTGTTTATTCACCCAAGAATCTCAGCCACAGCATCACAAAGAAAGCTAAAGCTACAGTGAAAATCTGTCATCTTATAGCTGTTTAATCATATTATGTCAAACTCTTTGAAGTTCATATACTGCAAATACCCCTCATATTAATGGTCCTATTCAAATTACTAAAACTACCCGCTGAAGCAAAGATGACTTATGTTAGTAAGCATTGCAGAGATAGCCTTTTTCATCTCCTATCCTCATACTTATTTGCTCAATTAATTAAATTCATTGTTAAAAGAAGGCTTCATTGCATGGCTGTTCCATGCTAATGAGTCGAGAGAAAGTCTTCTGAACAAATGGAAAAGCTATGCTTGGAAACATGAAGAAAAATCAGATGAATCTATTAGTGAAGATGTTTCTTTTCTGTTCACACCATAAGCCTGAATAGACTAATTCTATGATCTAAGTGAATGAGGAATGTCTGCTGAATGTCTGCTTTCAAAGCATTCTTACACGCAGAAATCTACTTTGAAAATAAAACTGGCATCATTTGAAAGCAAAACTTCTGTGGCTAGCCATTTCCCTTTGAAATAAAAGCAACTAAATGTTTTCATCTCACAAAATTATCAATCTGTTTCTCATGAATAAAAACAGTCAAGAGCCTTTGCTTCTGAATCTTGTTCTTGGGAGTCTGTGTGGTAGCATTAGCTGTGATTTCAGTGATGTAGGACAGCAACACAATAGATTGGCACCTTGGGGCATTTTTTTTTTTCTTTTTCATGATTCCTGAGCTCTGCTTTGCAGTAGCAAAGACTGAACTGAAGCTGCTTTCACTTTAAAAGTCAACTTCTGAGTATGTTCAAATGACATTCTCTTTGGTCCGTGGTATTGTTTAGCATATCTTGAGAAGGTTCTGAGTAGAGGGGCTTATGTATTGTGTCAGTGTAGCCACATATTTCTGAAATATTAATATATTAATAACATATATATTTCTAAGCCATAAGACACACACACACACACACATATATATATATATATAAAATTCATCTCCCTCCTCATGTCCTCATGTCACAGGAAGTCATATTTCTCAGTGTGGCGAAAGTGCTCAAACATTTACCTCTGGAGGTTTAATAGGAGCTGAAGGAGCTGAAGGACTATGTCAGTGGACAGGATTTGTGCTACAGATATGGATAAATAAATACTTCATTAGAAAATTAACATTGAAAACAGTGTTCAGGGAATAGCTGAATTAAAAACTGTTGGTCAAAAGACCTCACTGAGCACACATCATGTGAGTAGGGTATTCTGAAACACACATGGCTGTTACTGAGCCCAGATCAGTTATCACACAGCAAACCTAGGTACAATTGACAGGATTATCACTCAGCCCTCTGTAACAGAGTTTTACTGTATCTGTGGTTTCTTATTGAACATTTCTATTCAGTTTATATTGTTTTGGTTTCATTTTGTGAATAATTTGTATATTGCTAGAGTACATTCAGAAAGCCTTTAGTCAATTTTCAGACAGAATAATACTGTACTGGTAAATCATCATCATAAAAAAAAAAATAAAAAAGCATCAAGATCTGAGAAGAAACAGGGTGAGAAAGAGAGAAGAATAATCTGGACTGGGAGAAGAGTATTAGAAAAGAAAGTTACGAGCAGGGTGGCACACTAGAAAGAGAGAGAAGGTGCAGATAGAATCTGAGAGAGATGAAGTAATGATACAGTGGCATATCATGACCACACACTGTTTCCTACTTATGCTAGAATGTGATGGTGTTGCCCTACCATGGGAAATTCTGAACTGTATCGGCTTCATACTATGCTACTGGCATTTGCAAAAGGATTTTGTGATAGCTTCAGAACAGAAAAGGAGAAAGACAGAAAAGCAGATAATTTCCCTTCTGTTCATGTGTTTAAAATTACACCTTCTAAAAAAATGACCAGTGTTTGGTCACACAAAAGCTCTCTGTTGATGTCTTTGCTGGGCTGATTAGTTATAGTACAGTTCAAATATTTCAGTTTTCCCACGATTCTCTCTAGAATATATATATGGTGAATTTATTTCATTGATTTTCTAAATTGAGGTTACAGGAAAAGTCATACCTGTGCAAAAAACTAATAAAGAGTTCCATAGACCCTTTATCTTGGTCATATTAGTGACACAAATGGACATATATACAATTACTGCAGATATAATTACTTGTATTTAACAAAATAGCTTCACATATTGGGAAAAAAAAAATCTAAAGTAAAAAAAAATTTATTGACCGTATATTAAACTTGATATGTTCATGCCTAAGGGGGAATGAGTAGTTTTCTTTAAGTACACTGAGAAGAAATACTGTTATTGTATTTTCTCTACATAAAATATTCTTAAGGCAATGCTTTTTAAAATATAATCTTCAAATATAATCTTCAAGGAACTTCTACCAGTCTTCCTCCGAACTAAACACAAGTCCTAACCAAGCATTTTGTCCAATTAAATCAGTTAATCAGGTATGAAGTTTAACAACTTAAATAATACATAACATAATCTTTTTTTAATTTAATTTTTATTTTTCTGTTTTCTCTCATTGTAGTTGCTATTTCAACTTCAAAGACTCAACTTGCTCAAATGGGCAGATGACTAGTATTATGAGAAGCAGAGCACATACAGCACATACAGCATGTTCTTGAAACACCATATACTGCTCAGATTTCATTTTTGTTATCATCTGGATAGTAAGACAATGTTTTAATCATATTTAGCAACAGAATGTCTTTCCCTCTTGCTAAACTTTCTCTCTGAATTTTGCTAAGATATCCTGAAAAGTTTGTTCTGGTTTCATGAACAGATTTTCATCTGAGCACTCAGGTTAGCTGTTCCTCCCCACTCTTTCAGTAATCTTCAGCAAGACTTTTCTTTGTATGAAGAGAGCTTATGTCCATATTACTCTGTTTAATAAATAAATTAGTAAATAGATAAATAAACAAACAAAAGGACATGTTATGATCAGAAGCACAAGCTAAATAAAAACAAACTGTATGGCTTCAGTATATATATATTAATTAAATTATATCTTATGAGTTTCACTTTTAATAGTTGTTGGTCTATCTTTTGACATCTAGATACTATAGAATACTAGCAGTTAAAAACAGAAAAGACTTGTTAAGACATCCAGGTTAGGCTTGTGCCAGAGCAGGTTGAAGGTCCATTCCACACAGGAATCTGTTACATCACTGTCAATATCCCTTCATCCATACAACATTGGTGGAAACTTAAGTATCAGACCAGAAAATATAAACTAGTATAATAAAAGTTTTCCTTATAATTTTGGTGGGTTCCCTAATGATACTTAGTTAGACTAAGATTTATGAACCCCATTCCCTACTTCCCTCACCCCCCAGCTCAATGCAGTAATCTTGCTATCCATTTATTCCTGTATTAGTCTGCAAGATGGTCTTTTCTCTTATCCTGGAAATTATTTTCTTCATTTTTAAATACTGAGTCAGGCAGAGATTTTTTTTGCATGTGTGTTTTATCTCTCAGCATCTAATTTCTTACCTATCTTTGTGGTACCAATCTTGATTTTGGCACTTTTCCTTTTTTATTTTTAAATTACAGAAATTTGAGGCAGCTCAATGAAGCTGTTTTACATACTTCCAAATTTCTCAGAGTAAAGTAATAGTTTGGTAAGGCTAAGGCTCTTCATAAGACTCCTTCTGGTTATCTTTGCAAATTAAACCGTAATATCCATCACAATTAAATTAATTTTAAACTGAACACAACTGTATTTTCAGCTAACTGAAAATTAAAAGCCTCTACTCCATCAGAAGAACAAAGATAACTATCTGACAAATGAATCTTCTGCCAGTTGTGTTTAGGGATGCATTTGAGTTTTCAAGTTCTAACAGTCCTTCAGCTTTAAAGAAAATGTTATACTCTTTTTAAAGAGGATTCTTTATGAATCTCTGTGTCCTCTATGAAGTCAAACTAAATGTTGTAAGGCAGAGTTATCAAATGCCTAATTTATGGAAACTATTAGCAAAAAGAGAAGCTTGCATATGTGTAAGAAAGCTGGATAGTAAAATCTATATCTATACCAACTTTTCTACTGTTATAAAGAAATAACTATACTGTTGACTGTATGCCAGCTCTAGTACTCCTTGTATCCTTCAATGTACCAAGAAGAAAAAAAAAATGCAAATAATCTATAAAAGGAAAAACAAACAAACAAAGCAAAATAAAATAAAACAGACAAAAGAACAAAAAAAGAAAAAAAAAATAAAAAAGAACAAGCCCTACAGATCATTTTCTGCTAGCTCAGTGAGTTGAAGTTTTTAATGATGAGAGTTGGACTTACCAGCTGGAAAGGATATCGTAGAATCAAAGAATCATAGAATATCCTGAGTTGGAAGCAATCCGCAAGGATCACCGAGTCCATTTCCTGGCCCCACACAAGTCTACCCAAAAATTCAGACCATATGACTGAGAGCATGATCAAAACACTTCTTAAATTCTGACAGGCTTGGTGCCATGACTACATTGCTGGGGAGCCTGTTCTAGAGTGTGAACAAACTCTCAGTGAAGAACCTTTTCCTGTTATCCAACCTGAACCTGACTCCATACAGTCAACTTGAAATAACTTTAAACAACTTGAAATAAGTTTAAGCAACAAAATTTCCAAGATAGCTTTCTTGATCATGAAAGATGAGTATATCTTTAAAGAGTTCATTAAAGCAGAAAGAAGTACTATCATTATCTAGAGATTCAATTAGACAATTATTTATCTCTCTCACTCCTCCTGTGCTGGACACATGGCTTCACTGATGCTAGTTTTCATAACACTCAAGTCATAACATTCATAACATTCAACAAGAATCTTTTTTCTTGTTTAAATTATTGTTGAATTCTTGTTGATTGTTTTTCATAACATTGTTGAATGTTATGTTTGTTTTTCATAACATTCAACAAGAAAAATAATCTTATTTTCAAGAAATCGTAGAATCATAGAATGGTTTGGGTTGGAAGGGACCTTAAAGATCATATAGTTCCAACGCCCCTGCCTGTGGCAGGGACACCTTCCACTAGACCTGGTTGCTCAAAGCCACCAGATTTGTCAGTCATGATCTGCCATTTATGAAGCCATGTTGGCTGTCACTTCCTTATTTTCCATGTGCCTTAGCAGAGTTTCCAGGAAGATCTGCTCCATGATCTTGCCAGGCACAGAGGGGCTCCATGATCTTACCAGGCACATTCCTTCCCTCTCTCTATTCCTCCCTCTCAGTCCCCTCTCTTAACCCCCTCCCCAACCAATATATCTGTTGGGGTGATGAAATGAATAGGCTGTTGACAAGGAAGAACTGGCACCACTTGGTTCATTACAAGTGAAGCTCTGTTTAATAGTAACATTAATAAAAGAATCCAATCCCTTGTTCCCAGCTCAGTACACAGGTCCTTATAGATATGCAGGAAGACAAAACAAATATACCTTCTCAAAGTTTATGCTAAGCTCATTTCGTTAGAGTTCAGGCCCAACAAAATTCCTAGATGGAAAGCACAATTCACAAATTGCTGGCTATGCATCACTCTGGAAACAGTAATATTTCACTTTTTTGTTTTATCTACATGTATTCTCCTGTTTGTTCACTTCTATCCATAAATATTATTTGATTTTTAGTGCTAACCCCATACATCCCAACATACTCTGGAAATATGCTTTCAGATTCTTTTATTCAGCAACCTTATTACTCCACAGGGAGTTAAAAGACTACTCTGACATGAAATAAAGAAACTCAAAATTCTGTCTGGCAATGAACAGTGAAAATTCACAGAATCACTCTTCTGTTTCTGCTTCAAGTTTGTATTTTGTTCACAAGTAGAAATCTCTCATATATTTATTCCAAAAGTGTTAAAAAAATAGAAGTAGTTTGATGTGTAAAATGTACACTGTGTCAGACATACTGTCTCAGCATAACAGAAGTACTTCTTATGGTAACTACAAGTTTAATGGCCCAATATCTACCTGTGTTGCAGTGAGAGATGGGTGGAAGAGTTACTTTCTCCAGACAGAATGGTGCACATCTGTCCAACCACAGTTCAGAGATTTAAGCCCTTTGAGATGAAAGTGGATTATTCATGAAGAAGATAATTCAGACTTCAGTGCCATCATGTATCTATTGGTGAGCAGATGTTGCAGCAAAGTATTGATTTAGACTAACTTTCCAAGTGCTTATAAAAAAGTAGGCACTCACAAGGTAATTGGAAATAAAAAGCAATATAATTAAACTCTGAAGCTATGCCACAACATCCCTAAGGAAAAAGGTTCTCAATGATCATTTCTATTTAACTGCAAAGGAGATGCTACAAAAAAATTTGTCAGAGAACTGCTGTGGTCAGAAACCACAGGAGGAGGGTACAGGTAAGGGATTGTGATGCATAGAAAAACAAGGAGTAAGGTTAAGAAAATTCTGCTTTAAGGATGCAGACATTAATCTGTCAAGATAAATGTGGAGTATTATCTGTGCAAGGTTATAGTGAAGATCAAAGATATATGCCCATATCCTTATAAATCAGTGTATTTTTATAGACTTTTCATCTAGCCAGTCTAGACTAACTGAACATATTTGCAAATAAAAGTTGTCATTCTAAAAAGCTATTTGTATCTCTAAATGTGTGATTTTTGTTCCTATTTCAACTTCTATTAACTCTCTATTAAAAACCTTTTTTTTTTTTTTTTTTTTTTTTTTTTTTTCCCGTCAAATAAGTACACACAACCAATGCTTCACTGCTTGTCTTAAAAAGTGATATTTACTCTAATGTGGCATAAATTTGATATCAGCATATTTATATTCTATGATTAGCCAACATCATTATTCCTATTCCCCGTCCCTTTAAACTAACTGTTAAAGAGCTAGTAGCTTTAAAGAGATAAACACCCTATAGCAACTTAGGAAATTCTACTTTCTTGGGTTTCAAGATTGCCGTTATTTCTTGACAGCCAAGTAAATATTAAGTATTTCTTTTATAAGTAAACCATGGCAAAGGGAAGTCATATAGCTTCTGCTGGGAGAATTTCCTTGTTATTCTAAGAGACTGAGTTAATACATGTCACATACTCTTTGTCCTCTAACCTCCATTCAGATCTAACAAACACAAAGTTTGGAGAAGGAAACACTTCTCCAGCAGAACACACCTTTAGGGGCTAGGAGTACTTTCATGAAGGTCAAACCAAACCTTGAAAGAGCTCTGTTTAAAATCCCAAATGTCAAACTGTCCATTTTAATAAAATACTTCTTATTAGATTCCTTCAAAACTTGTTGTTACAACTTACTGAGTTCCAATGAACAATGAATACCAACCTGAATTCCTTGAAGCTTTAGGCTGAAAGCTTCTCAGTGATTCAGGTCACTTTAATTTCACCACCTGAAAATTAAAGTGTTTTAGTGCTTAAATGAAACACAGTAAGGTGACAACTCAGTCACTCAGTGCTCCAATACAATCTAATGAATACTGTAGAAAAACACTATAGACACTTGAATATGTGGGGATTCCATGAGGATGAATAGACTACTTTCTGTCTTCCTGCATGCACCACAGAAGACCAAGAAAATGTGCACCTACTATGTATGGAAAAAGATATGTGCAAATTATTTTCCAGAGATGATGGGGGAATATTATTATTATTATATAATTAAAAATATATAATATTATATTATTTAGTGACTCAAAGCAGAAGGTCATAGAGAGACTTGGATTTTTCTCAAGGTGTAACCACCCCTCTCAGCACAATGTCAACACAGACAAATATTTTGCGTGTGGAAAGAGGAGGCTTATTTTAGTCTAATTGTACTCTGGTCCCCTTCAATGCAGACACATTTTTGTTTGGAAGGCATTAGGTATGCTCCCAGAGCACATCTGACTGAGTTTCACCCAAAAGGAAGCTAGTGCACATGACCTGAGACTGCTCAGTGATGTGAAAGAAAGCATGTTAAATGAGAATGATCAGGAGATTTGTTTCAAAAGCAAACTCCCAAGCAAAGCTAAAACACTAATGTAGAAGTACCTTGGATACCTTTGGCATCAGTAGATTTGAATTTTGTAACTAAAGCAACAAGTTTTTTCTATAATAATTACAGCACTGAGAGCATTTTAACATTGTACATCTATCTCTAGAATAATCCCCATAGGAATAAATAAATAAATAAATAAATGTTTTCTTTTTTCGCAACATCCAACATATTTTAATTTGTGTGTTTATAGTTACGTACCAGTAATACCATATTTTTATCTACTAGAGATACCTGATGAGATATTTCTTCAACAACTAGTTCAAATATAATGAAGAGAATTCATGGTTTCTTCAACAACTGAAATAAGTGTGTACAGTAGAGGGTTAACAAAAGACTGTCATGACATATTAGTCCATTTCATCTTGTGATAGCAGAGACATATTCTGTTTATACCCTCACCTTTGTTTTATACTTCTAGTAATCTTTGATGATTAGTGATTCTCTAAAGATGATTTCCATAACTGATGGACATTCTTTATATCCAAAGACAAACAGCAAAGCTGTATGGGGCAAAGTGGAGTTTAATATTCAAAGCAGAAAATAATTTGTTATTATTATTTAGATCTTTAAACTACCTGGTAATCCGAGATTATACATCCCGAAAAATGCTTCATTTCAGTGTTTCCAACATGTTAAGTGACTGCCACTTAACTGATAACAGATTATCAGAACATTATTTTACGTCTATCAGTTACCAATATCTGAGTTTATTGGTCAAATTATGCACATGCATGGCATCATGAATTCTTATGCTCAGTGCTACGATTTCATTTTTGTATTCTCATTTATTTTTTAGCTTTTTCTCAGCTGTTAAATAATCTCACAGAATAGACCAGACTAGAGTAGACTAGACTAGACTAACTGACTAGAGTAGTGTTAAGAAAAGGGGGCTCAGAGCAGATGAGGATGAAATAATTATTTTGCAATAAATGTTGGGAGTGAAAACTAAATGGAATTAATGGCATTTCAGCCAGACCACTAGAGTAAAAAACTGGGCTATTTCTAACATCTCTTTTTGGCAGTTAAATCTAATTTCACATTTATGGAAACAGCAAAAATGCTAATTCAGTATGTGATGCAATATTGCTAAACTGAGCTGTATGAGTAGCACTATCCTACTATTCTTTTCTGTTGTGATCTGATACAGTCTTTGGTAAAAACAGGTGAATTTGAAGAAGACTTACTTATTAAAGTTTCTGCGACTTTCCATAGAAAGTAACACAGCTCTGATGCTAAATGTGACCACTTGAAAAGCAAGAACTTGAAAAAATAGCTTATTTTCCAATAGTCAATTGTTGATTTTACTACAACCCCAGTGGTTGTATTAAACTTCTCTTAGAATGTTAGCAAGATCCTCCCCCCCAGAATAAAAAATAAAAAAGAATGTGAGAATAGACAAGTTGGAGAAAAAAGAAGGAAGGAAGGAAGGAAGGAAGGAAGGAAGGAAGGAAGGAAGGAAGGAAGGAAGGAAGGAAGGAAGGAAGGAAGGAAGGAAGGAAGGAAGGAAGGAAGGAAGGAAGGAAGGAAGGAAGTTGTCTCTGGATAATCAAAGAGGCATGATGAACGCAGAATAACACTGAAGAGTCCCTCATTAGGACACAGCTGAGCTTAGGTTATAATATGAACATTTATGAAAATTGTACTTGCAATTAAAGTTGGAAGTTTGACTTCATTCTGTCTCTTATGAGGACAGTCAAGCAAGATATACTGTACTCTGTCAGAAGGAAAAATCTCTTTTTCTCTCCCTCTCTCTCACAAAGTATTTTAACTTACTGAAGAGTCTGTCATAATCTTTTCCACACAGCCACACACTCAGTATGAATATGTATATTGAGGACCAGATGACAGGTGACTAAATATAGTTCCTTGCTTTGGCTTTAATTTCCCCAGACTTGACTGGTTGCTATGCCTGTCCATCAACTTTTGAAGGCCTTTCTACTCAAATAAAGGTTGGGTGAGGTATTTAGAGTTCAGCTGGAAGCCTTACTGCATTTCTTTTCCTAGACTTGACACATCTGAACCACCTTAACAGTGCAGAACATCCCTTTTGACTGCAACATTTTCTCCTGCACAGACTGCAGGTACACCAGCAACTGACATTTTAACAGGCCTTCTAACTTTCCCAGGAGTATTCTTGTACTTCTGCTACATATTTTATATGGAAAACATTAATTATCAGTTTTCTGAGACTCCTGCCATCACAAAAACAGTGTCTTGACATTGCAGTCCTCAATATAGAAGACAGTGAATATCTGGGTACTAAAATGTACACTTTCTAAATATCATCAACTTACAAAATAGAAATATATATATATACATGTATTCTTAGAAATACAGTAACTGACACCAACTAACTTTCAACTGGCTAAGGCCCAAGTTTGCCAAATGGTTTGCATTTGATTCAGAAAATTTGAGATCATAATCATGTACAGTATATTACATAAAACATTTTATGTTCATTCCACTGCCATAAAAACTATGTAGATAATATTTTTACAAGCTGTCATTTTTCAATAATATTACCTCAAATAACAGGTAATATTTCCATACAACCACATGCACCAGATTGAGGTTTGCTCTTTTTAAACCTGTCTGAGTGACTTCTGAATGTTAGATGTTCACTTGTGGGGTCTGCAAGAGTTAGCCTGAAATGACTGTGTACAAATATCTAACAGATGTTCTTATTAAAGTCTTGACCTCATAAACAAATTGGAATGGCCAACAATAGGTTCATATACAAATAAAAATCAGTAAGTCTTCATGAAAACACAAAAAATGCAAATTATTTTATATTTTATTTAAATTCCTCCAGTTCTGAGCTTGAGGATGTGCATGCAGACTTTACCAAAACCGACATTTTTTAAAAAGTTTATCAGCTACAAATAAATGGAAGGAAGAAGACACAGAATGTCACTGTGGTGCATATTTCCTATGCATCTCTTTGAAAGGCTTTAAGATTTTTTGAATGTTGGTCAGATTAAAAATTTCTTTTAATAACAGATAGATACTTCAGGTGCCTATTGCCAAAAGCTATTTGCTTATTGCCAAAAGCCTTGTGATATGCTGAGGGTTTTATAGCAACAGATGTTGCAACATAACTGTGGTGAGCAGCTTAATCCACAGCCATCTAATTGTATAAATAATTAGCATACAGTATCAGAACAAAGAGAAAAACCCTTAAAACTGCTGGGGCACATTTGCCACAATAGTAACAGTTTATACTTTGTGTCCACCAACCTAAAAATATCCCCTTCCCTCAGACACCCCTAATGCAAGGTGCCATATTTGTGCTTTCTGATAGCTATTTTATACTTAAAAGGCAATAATTTTAAATCCAATACCACATATGCATATACACATATGCACATATATAATTCCACATTCTGAAATATAAATCAAGAAAAATTCTTATCCTACTGTAATATTAACATATTACTTCCTGCTTTTTGCTACACAATACACAAAGTGTATGTGTATGTGCAATTCCTCAGTTAACTTACCTTCATTTACTAGAGAACAGAATGTTAACTGATGGGAAATAGTTTCAGGTATGTACCAGTTGGCTCAGTTCTGAAAAATATATTTAACAGGCAGCCTATAGATTTGCAGATTAACTCTGTACATCTGTAACTAAAATCAGAGGCTCAAATATTGGTTTTGATCCACATGAAAGAGAAAATCAAGACAAAAAAATAACCATGCAACAAACAAACGAACTTCATAGCCAAAAAAGATCATTTCTATGGCCAAGTATTATCACATGCCATTTTGTTTCCTCTCTGAGTATGATTTGTAACCAGCTTTAAACAGAATTGAATATATAAAAAGCCATATAACATTTAGATTTCAATATTGCTGCCTCACTAAATTCATATTAATGCACACAACATAAAATTAATTATAAGATTAATGTAGTCCATGTAGGCACATGTGAGTAAAGTTAGAGAAGGCTTTGATATAACAAGTAGAGCATACTAAACAATTTCCTTTATGAAAATTGTTTTCAAAATTTATGATTGCCCTAAATGTTCTTTGCGTCTGCGGGGGAGCATAGTTCTTGAAAAATACAATAAAATAAAATAAAATAAAATAAAATAAAATAAAATAAAATAAAATAAAATAAAAGTTAAAATCAACAGACAACAGAAGTTTCCTGCAAGTGGAAGCTGAAGTGCCTCTGACCTCTGTAAGAATTGCAAGATGTGGGAGAACAGGATTCCCATTACGGTATCTACCATTTCTTAAGATGTAAAAACAGGTCAGCTTATCCACATAGTGACCTCCAAAGAAAGAAAGAAATTTCAGAATTTGGGGCTGGGGGGTAGGAGGGTGGGGGGGGGGGGGGTGATGGGGTGTGCTGTCAAAACTGAAAAAGAAGTCAGTTATTTTTCTATATTTTCAGTTATTTTTCTATATTTTTGAATATAACTCCTTTAAAGTTAAGGGACTTTTGGGTCAATGATAGTAGAGCACTAGCAGTATTTTATGTGGGACTCCAAGTTACAGGGAACTGTAAGAAAACATGATTATATTTTATTTTATAAATTAGTAAGCTCAAATGGTTACAATTGCAACATCTATTTGACATGGTTGAATTCCTGTTCCCATATTGAAGAAAAGCAGACTCCATAAAGTACTGTTATTGTTTCTGGAACAATACAAAGGTGTGAAACAGAGAACACTAGAAGGCTAAGGAGTTCTGCTGGTATTCTGTGAGGAAACAAAATAAAACAAACAAACAAACAAAAAACAACAACCAAACAAAAAACCACAACAGTGAACTCAGGACAGTGGGCTTTTTACTCAAGCTCTCACTCTGTCAAAGGGGCATAACACTTCCTTGTCTTAAAAAGATGTTTAAATAATCCTTCTATGGTAATTTAATACATACATGTATGTTTACCTTCTTATTAAATTTAAAAGTTCACTAGTCTTTTGTAATATTGTTCTTAAGAGAGAGTACGTATTGACTCATACACAGAGGTATATGCCTATGTTTGTGTGTAAAATAGAAAAAGAAACAAAACAGTCAAGAAATGTTTTGGCAAAGTGTAAGGGAATGAAAAGTGCTTAGTTCAGCAGCACATCAGCCTGGTACAGAGACAGATCATCATAAGGACACAGATAAATGTACCTGGTAACACCCATGCATAATGTGATTTACTGTGGAATTAAGGCACATTCCTAGAAATGCTAAACCCTTAAACTGGCATACCCCACAGTAAAGCAGTGAAATGTTGAGGACTCAGAATCCTCTTCTTAATATTGCTTTGCTAATGTTTTTTCAAAACACTGCAACTAAGCACTGTTAGTAAAGCAGTTTGCTTCATTTTGCTGACTACCTGACTTTTAAGATTTGTTTAGCTTTATCAAGAGAAATCATTTCACTGTAATAGTTGTTATGCATTCAGTTACCTATTACAACAGTTTATTGATTTCCATAGTTGCTGATGCCAATTATAATGTTATTAATGTTATTAACAAAAAACAGCTTCCCAAAACAATAAAAACAGCAAGCAGTTGAGAAAAGTAGAATAATCTGGGATAGTTTTATTGCATGACTAGAGACCTTGATTCTATTTAGGTGACCGTTTTTCTTTCACATATATATATGTATATATATATATATATATCATCTTTGTATTTTAGCATTTGTTAAGAATAAATAGACTTAGTAGGCTGAGTTTGTTACATTAAGATGGGCATTAAAAATTTATATGCAACCATTTCAATGGTATTTTGATGACTATGAATACTAAAAACAATATCACCAAATTGTGCTTCTCTAACTTTCATTCAGAGAATCTCTACCACCAGAACAGCTAAACATTTGCAATGTGAAAGCAGGTAGTCTTAACTTTTCTACAATTTACAGTGTACTGTACACATGGTGAGTTTTATAAAGTTAAACTGAGTAATTTATAGCAATACTTCATACTAAGGGTTGATGCTTTCCCTTTTTCTCTAAAAGGTGTAATTTGAGGTTGAAGTATTTATTTTCTCCATTTTAGAAGTAGGAAAACTGAATGCTAGTGCAGCACAATGTGCTGTGAAACACACCATAGGTGGTGTGTGGCTGCTACTGGAACACAACTTTACTGTTTTCCTCATTCCTACACCCATTCAGTCCATGCTGAGGACATTTCATGCTGTGAAGGAGCATAGAGGTTGACATGGCATGGTTGACAAGTCCAGTGCCGACTAGCAAATACGTCACATTGGCTTTACTACAGAACCATCTCAGATCCTACCTCCTGATGTTTTCCTTGCACACCCATTTCACCTGATGCTGGGAAACTTTCATTTTCCATCTTTCTATTCTAGAAGAAAGCAATTCATAACTTAACATCATTATGTTTTTGTTGTTGTTGTTTTAATTCTGAATATGTATAATATAAACAAGAATAAATTATTCTTGGCAATAACTCCATAAATATATGCTATATGTTATTGGGGTGAGACTTCCAATTGACTTATTGCCAGAAATTAATTCAAGAGCTGATATTAATTTTATGTTAGCTAGGGACAGATACCAGTTTTGTCAATACTAACTATGAGGTAAAAACATTACAAATTGAGTATATTTGATTATTTATCACTATTGATGACCATTGGTGACTATCAGAGTTAATCATTCCATTTTCCACAAAAATAAGCACACATCAAATCAAACCAAAACCAAAATATTTTCACTGACACAATCCCTTACCAACTATTAATAAAGGAACAGAAAAATAATATAAAATTCATGAATCTATATCACCACAGTAAAACAGAATGTTAATCTAATCATCTGCTCTGTGTGATGTGTGTCTTTCATAGAACTCTAGCTGAGGAGAAAGGCACCTTATTAAGTAGCAGAAAGAAAACTGAGTTGGACAGTGACATCTGTTTTGTAACAGATTTCACCTACGCTGCAGAAATTGCAGAATATCTGCACTTTAAAATTGCAAACTTGCCACACCTGGATCCTGAACAAATAATGCACAGCATGGGTCTCTTTCGGTGACTTATTTTTGATGAAATCATTGAGCCAAAGCAGAAAGCTTGAATTACAAAAGCAGCAGCCTGAATAGGCTTATTCCTTTTGCAATTACCTTTTCCCACTGAATGCTGCCTATTTTATCAAAAGCTCTGTCAACATTTTAAAACCCCTTCAGAGTAATTCAGATAGTTCATTGTAAATAAGCCATCATCTTTCAAAGATCAAAACAATATGCTTTTTTTTTTTCCTTACAGATAAGAAAAAAAATCTTTTTTTTTTTTTTTATTTTTCTTTCATCTCTTTTTTTTTTTTTTTTTTTTTTTTGTTAGAGATAAATAGATAAGGTTCTAACTGAGAACTTCAACTGGACAAATGCATGACAGCAAAAGAAATTAAAAATGCGTATGTTCTCCTGTATAATGTCAGAAGAAAAATGATGCAGCCCAGAATTTGATGTTGTGTGGATGTATTGCCCAAAGTTCTCTGTAGTATATGTGATCCTTAGATCACATGGTGAGATCTTACCACAGAAATCAATGGAATCAAAGACTCTCTTTTCTGGCAATGCTGACAATATTACAAGGCTTTCCATTGCCAGTCATAATGCCCCATAGAGGACAGATCCACCTTTTTCATTGGTGTGCTGAGAATCAGCCTTTATTTTCAAAGCTGATTGAAGACTGGGAAAAATGGGGTGTATCATGGCAAGTATAATTTCTTCTAGAGTATAACAGGCAACAAAAATGCTCACACATTTTTTGGTTTGGTAAAATTGTATCAAAGTCCTCTTTCCTTCCCTTTCAATATTTTATGTTGTTTTAACAGTAAACACAGCAAGAACAGAGTGGTATGTGTAATATAAATATGCAAACTATCCAATTTTAAGGTTGAATATTAAGAAAACTACATTAGCATCCTTGGTAAACTATTGGGCTGATGACCACAGACTCCTTTTGTCACAGTTTCCTTGAAGCATTATTATTATTATTATTATTTGTTTTTCTTCAACAAGATACATTATCTGGAAGAAAGCAAATTCTAACCCTCTCCCATATATGTAATGTTGCTAAGGAAGAACAACAAGTCCCAAATCTCAATTTTAGTTGAAAACTGTTCTAGTAGATATTAACCTTTTTTGAGAACACTGGCACAGGAATATAAGCTTTAGATCCAAACTTTTTGTAGCAGGGAAAGCTCAAATATTTGGTGTCATAAATTTATTTTATTTTATTTTTTTAGAAACCCATGGAAGCATTCTCAATATTTTTTATCTATTTCCAAATCATGAAATGTTGTTTCCATAGACAGATGAAATGCCCAAGAGGACTTAGAGTAACAGGGACTAGGAAGATATATTTAAAATTATTTAAAGACTCACTTGAGATAGGTAAATGTCCTGGTTTCAGTTAGCACAGAATTAATTTTCTTCCTAGTAGCTGGTGGAATGCTGTGTTTTGGCTTAGAATGAGAAGAGTGCTGATAACACCCCGATGCTTTAATTGTTGCAGAGCAGTGCTTATACTAAGCCAAGGACATCTCAGCCTTTGCTCTGTCCTGCCAACGGGCAGGCTGGGGGGTGCAGTAAGAGCTGGGAGGGGACAGACCAGGACAGGTGACCCAAACTAGCCAAAGGGGTATTCCATACCATCTGACGTCATGCTAAACAATATATAGGGGTGGCTAGCCGGGGGGAGGGGGCCGGACTGCTCGGGGTTAGGCTGGGCATCGGTCAGCGGGTGGTGAGCAATTGCATTGTGCATCACTTGTTTGTACATACTATTATTACTTTCGTATTATCACCATTGTATCATCATTATTATTATTGTTATTATTATTTTTGTTATTTTTTTTTTTTCCTGTCTTATTAAACTGTCTTTATCTCAACTCACGGGCTTCACTTTCCATTTCTCTCCCCCGTCCCAGAGAGGGAGGGGGGAGGGTGAGCGAACGGCTGCGTGGTGTTTAGCTGCCGGTCGGGTTAAACCACGACAGTCTTTTTGGCGCCCAACGTGGGGCCCGAAAGGTTGAGATAACGGCAGATCTGATCAGAGTGTGTTAAACTAAAATTGGTGTAAGGATTAGACCTGCTTAATAGTCACTTGTCATGATGCTGATTGCTTTAATCACAACTCTGCTGCGCCTGTTTTCCAAATTGAGTATTATAGTACATTATTTTCCGTATTTGCTCTCTGTAGTGTTGTTTCTCCTCTCCGGGCCCTGGTTTCAGACCATTATGGTACTAAGTGTTATAGCAATGGCTTATGAGACGATAAGATATCTGGTCATGACTCTAACTTGGTATTTATACTCAGTAACATCGTGGACTCTGTACTTTGGAAACAGCATCTTGGGAACTATTAGCAATTATACCTATTGTTTTTCTCCATTAGAGAGTCAATCTGTGGAGGGGAAAGGGGAGGATATTTTTCCTTACTTGCTTACTCTCCCTTTCTCCTTCACCACCCCTGTATCCTCCTGGGTCACTCTGCCTTCCTCCTTCACCACCCTCTTATCCCCTGAGCTTGTCACAATAGCTCTCCAAGATATTGAATATTTCTGGAATACTCAGAATACCATAGTCTTGTTGTTCTGCCTCATGAATGCACTTCAGATTCTGCTTAAAGTTAAACAACTACTTATGAAGCTCATCCGGAGATCTGCCCGGAGGCAGTATAGTTGTGGGTGGCAGGGAGTATGGGTGGATATGGGCAGGCATCTAGAGCAGTTGGCACCCCCAGTGTGTTGGAAATTCACCCTGAACAATGGCAAAATCCTCAAAAACTGGCAGAATGCTTGAAAAAAAGGTGTAATGATTCTGGCAGTTCCAAAGTAACACAAATCATTGTAACGTGCTGGGGCCTGGCTCATGCCTATCGAGCTGCCATTGATACTGCTGTCAACTTAGTGACAGACCCTGCGGCCACTCCAAACCCTGTGACAGATCCAACGGCCACTGTGACCCCTACGGTGGATTCTGCAGCCGCTCCAGTCCCAGCTCCTGCAGCCGCTCCAGTCCCAGCTCCTGCAGCCGCTCCAGTCCCAGCTCCTGCAGCCGCTCCAGTCCCAGCTCCTGCAGCCGCTCCAGCTCCAGCTCCTGCAGCCGCTCCAGTCCCAGCTCCTGCAGCCGCTCCAGTCCCAGCTCCTGCAGCTGCTCCAGTCCCAGTTCCTGCAGTCGCTCCAGTTCCAGCTCCGGCCGCTACTCCAGTCCCAGTTCCTGCAACTGCTCCAGTCCCAGCTCCTGAAGCTGCTCCAGCTCCAGCTCCTGAAGCCGCTCCAGCTCCAGCTCCTGCAGCTACTCCAGTCCCAGTTCCTGCAGTCGCTCCAGTTCCAGCTCCGGCCGCTACTCCAGTCCCAGTTCCTGCAAACTGCTCCAGTCCCAGCTCCTGAAGCCGCTCCAGCTCCAGCTCCTGAAGCCGCTCCAGCTCCAGCTCCTACTGCTGCTCCAGTCCCAGCTCCTGCAACTGCTCCAGCTCCAGCTCCAGCTCCTGTAGCCGCTACAGCTCCGGTTCCTGCAACTGCTCCAGCTCCTGTAGCCGCTCCAGCTCCTGTGGCCGTGTCAGAGAAACGAGCTGTAGCAGTGCAAGTTGACCCTGCAGAGGGCATTCCAACCCCTGTGGCAGACCCTGTAACAAAGTCAGAGAAACGAGCAGTAGCAGTGCAAGCTGCCCCTGTAGAGAAGGTGAAAATATGGTATAGAAATTCAAGTCGTTTAGAACGCAGAGAGTCTTCTGCCAATCCAGGTAAGGCTTCTGCCAAAACTAAGTATAGAGATGACGAAGATGATGACGACGCTGGGCCGTCAAGGATTCAGGAGGAGGAAGATGAGGATGCCGAAAGAGCAACAGTAACTACCCGAAGCCTAAACGAGCGCGAGCTACGAGATGTGCGAAAAGATTTTGGTCGCTGTATAGGTGAGCAGCTTGTCACCTGGCTGCTCCGGTGCTGGGACTCTGGAGCCAATTGTGTGGAATTAGACGGCAGGGAAGCCAAGCGGCTGGGATCCCTTGCTCGAGACGCCGGCATTGACAAAGCAATTGCAGATGGAGCACGACCCACCAGCCTCTGGAGGCGTCTCCTCTCAGCTGTGAGGGAAAGGTATCCCTTCAAGGAAGATATTTTATGTCTACCAGGCAAGTGGACCACTATGGAGAAGGGAATCCAGTACCTGAGGGAATTAGCCGTACGGGAAGTGATTTATGAGGATCCAGACCTCAAACAAACATCCACAGATCCAGATGAAGTCAAGTGTACACGACCCATGTGGCGGAAGTTTGTACGGAGTGCACCATCATCATATGCCAGCTCATTGGCAATAATGGCCTGGAAAGAGGATGAGGAACCCACAGTGGGTGAAGCGGCTAAACAACTCCGGCAGTACGAAGAAAGTCTCTCCTCTTCCTTACAGGCCTGCGTCTCAGCTGTGGAGAAACTTTCTGAAAAGGTTCACCAACTTGAAGAGAATCTATTGTCCTCCCCACCTGAACCAACCAGTGCCCACCGACCAAAGGAGAACACTTGGGAGAAACTTTCTGAAAAGGTTCACCAACTTGAAGAGAGATTATTCTCCTTCGCACCTGTACAAAGCAGTGTCTCAGCTGTCAGGGGTAGGCGTTCACCCACACAAGGAAGACGATATGGTGGGTACTCACCCCGTGCCACCCTGTGGTTTTACTTACGAGACCATGGAGAGGACATGAGAAAGTGGGATGGAAAATCTACCGCGACCCTAGAGGCACGGGTACGTGAGTTGCAAAAGAAAACAATCAGGAAAAAGGGATTCTCCGAAAAGTTTGCTGCTCCAACTTCCAGCAGACAGTCCTTCAAACACAGAAACGAGGAAGATTCTGACCAGGATTAGGGGGGCCCTGCCTCCAGCCAGGGGGAGGAAAGGGACAATCGAGTTTATTGGACTGTGTGGATTCGATGGCCTGGCACATCACGCGCACAGAAGTATAAGGCTTTAGTAGACACCGGTGCACAATGTACTATAATGCCATCGAGCTATAAAGGACCAGAGCCCATCTATATTTGTGGAGTGACAGGGGGATCTCAGCAGTTGACTGTATTGGAGGCTGAAGTGAGTCTGACTGGGAATGAGTGGGAAAAGCACCGCATTGTGACTGGTCCGGATGCTCCATGTATCCTTGGCATAGACTATCTTAGAAGAGGATACTGCAAGGACCCAAAAGGGTTCCGGTGGGCTTTTGGTATTGCTGCCTTAGAGACAGAGGGCATTAAACAATTATCTACCTTGCCTGGTCTCTCAGAGGACCCCTCTGTTGTGGGGTTGCTGAGGGTCGAAGAACAGCAAGTGCCAATTGCTACCACAACTGTGCACCGGCAGCAATATCGCACCAACCGAGACTCCCTGATTCCCATCCATAAGCTAATTCGTCAATTGGAGAGCCAAGGAGTGATCAGCAAGACTCATTCACCTTTCAATAGTCCCATATGGCCAGTGCGAAAGTCTAATGGCGAGTGGAGACTAACAGTGGACTATCGCGGCCTGAACGAAGTCACGCCACCACTGAGTGCTGCAGTGCCGGACATGCTGGAACTTCAGTATGAACTTGAATCGAAGGCAGCCAAGTGGTACGCCACAATTGATATCGCTAATGCATTTTTCTCCATCCCTCTAGCAGCAGAGTGCAGGCCACAATTTGCCTTCACTTGGAGGGGAGTCCAATATACTTGGAATAGGCTGCCCCAGGGGTGGAAACACAGCCCTACCATTTGCCATGGGCTGATCCAGTCTGCACTAGAGCAGGGGGAAGCTCCTGAACACCTGCAGTACATCGATGACATTATTGTGTGGGGTGACACAGCAGAGGAAGTTTTTGAGAAAGGGAAGAAAATAGTCCAAATCCTTCTGAAGCCGGTTTTGCCATAAAACAAAATAAAGTCAAAGGACCTGCACGGGAGATCCAGTTTTTAGGAATAAAATGGCAAGATGGACGTCGTCAAATCCCAATGGATGTGATCAACAAAATAACAGCTATGTCTCCACCAACTAACAAAAAGAAACACAGACTTTCCTAGGTGTTGTGGGGTTTTGGAGAATGCACATCCCAAATTACAGTCTGATTGTAAACCCACTCTACCAAGTAACTCGTAAGAAGAATGAGTTTGAATGGGGCCCTGAACAACGACAAGCCTTTGAACAAATCAAGCAGGAAATAGTCCATGCAGTAGCCCTTGGGCCAGTTCGAACAGGACCAGATGTAAAGAATGTGCTCTACACTGCAGCCGGGGAGAACGGCCCCACCTGGAGCCTCTGGCAGAAAGAACCTGGGGAAACTCGAGGTCGGCCTCTGGGTTTTGGAGTCGGGGATACAGAGGATCTGAGGCCCGCTATACTCCAACTGAAAAGGAGATATTGGCAGCATATGAAGGAGTTCGATCTGCTTCGGAGGTGGTCGGTACTGAAGCGCAGCTCCTCCTAGCACCCGATTACCGGTACTAGGCTGGATGTTCAAGGGAAGGGTCCCCTCTACGCATCATGCAACTGATGCTACATGGAGCAAGTGGGTTGCACTGATTACTCAGCGGGCTCGAATAGGAAACCCCAGTCGCCCAGGAATATTGGAAGTGATCATGGACTGGCCAGAAGGCAAATACTTTGGGATATCATCAGAGGAGGAGGTGGGTCATGCTGAAGAAGCCCCACTGTACAACCAGTTGCCAGAGAATGAAAAGAAATATGCCCTGTTCACTGATGGGTCCTGTCGTAATTGTGGGGAAGCATCGGAGATGGAAGGCTGCTGTATGGAGTCCTACGCGACGAGTTGCAGAAGCTGCTGAGGGAGAAGGTGAATCGAGTCAGTTTGCAGAAGTGAAAGCCATTCAGCTGGCTTTAGACATTGCTGAACGAGAAAAATGGCCAGTTCTCTATCTCTACACCGATTCATGGATGGTAGCAAATGCCCTGTGGGGATGGTTACAGCAATGGAAGCAAAACAACTGGCAGCGTAGGGGCAAACCTATCTGGGCTGCTGCATTGTGGCAAGATATTGCTGCTCGGGTAGAGAACCTGGCTGTGAAAGTACGCACGTAGATGCTCATGTGCCCAAGAATCGGGCTACTGAAGAACATCAAAACAACCAGCAGGTGGATCAGGCTGCTAAGATTGAAGTAGCTCAGGTGGACCTGGATTGGCAGCATAAAGGTGAATTATTTATAGCCCGATGGGCCCATGACACCTCAGGCCATCAAGGTAGAGATGCAACATACAGATGGGCTCGTGATCGAGGGGTGGACTTGACCATGGACGCTATAGCACAGGTTATTCATGACTGTGAAACATGTGCTGCAATCAAGCAAGCCAAACGGTCAAAGCCTCTTTGGTATGGAGGACGATGGCTGAAATATAAATATGGAGAGGCCTGGCAGATTGATTACATCACACTCCCTCAAACTCGCAATGGCAAGCGCCACGTACTTACAATGGTGGAAGCAACCACCGGATGGCTGGAAACATATCCTGTGCCTCATGCTACCGCCCGGAACACCATCCTGGGCCTTGAAAAGCAAGTCCTATGGCGACATGGCACCCCAGAAAGAATAGAATCAGACAATGGGACTCACTTCCGAAACAACCTTATAGACACTTGGGCCAAAGAACATGGTATTGAATGGGTGTATCACATCCCCTATCATGCACCAGCCTCCGGGAAAGTTGAACGATACAATGGCCTGTTAAAGACTACCTTAAAAGCAATGGGCGCTGGGACGTTCAAAAACTGGGATACGCATTTGGCAAAGGCCACCTGGTTAGTCAATACTAGGGGATCTACCAACCGAGCTGGACCTGCCCAATCAAACCTGTTACGTACTGTAGATGGGGATAAAGTTCCTGTAGTGCATGTAAAAATATGCTGGGGTAAAACAGTCTGGGCTACTCCTGCCTCAGGAAAAGGCAAACCTATTCGTGGAATTGTTTTCGCTCAGGGACCTGGATATACTTGGTGGGTGATGCAAAAGAACGGAGAGGTCCGGTGTGTACCTCAAGGAGATTTAATACTGGGTGAGAATAGCCCATGAACTGAATTGCACCATGTTAAATAGTATATTATACTGTATGTTATCACTACCATGATTACTATAGGTGACTAATTAGAATGTATGGAAAAGAGTGTAACCTGAGCATGACATAAATGGTATGGAATAAGGGGTGGATAGATGTCCTGGTTTTCAGTTAGCACAGAATTAATTTTCTTCCTAGTAGCTGGTGGAATGCTGTGTTTTGGCTTAGAATGAGAAGAGTGCTGATAACACCCCGATGCTTTAATTGTTGCAGAGCAGTGCTTATACTAAGCCAAGGACATCTCAGCCTTTGCTCTGTCCTGCCAACAGGCAGGCTGGGGGTGCAGTAAGAGCTGGGAGGGGACAGACCCAGGACAGGTGACCCAAACTAGCCAAAGGGGTATTCCATACCATCTGACGTCATGCTAAACAATATATAGGGGTGGCTAGCCGGGGGGAGGGGGCCGGACTGCTCGGGGTTAGGCTGGGCATCGGTCAGCGGGTGGTGAGCAATTGCATTGTGCATCACTTGTTTGTACATACTATTATTACTTTCGTATTATCACCATTGTATCATCATTATTATTATTGTTATTATTATTTTTGTTATTTTTTTTTTTTTTCCTGTCTTATTAAACTGTCTTTATCTCAACTCACGGGCTTCACTTTCCATTTCTCTCCCCCGTCCCAGAGAGGGAGGGGGGAGGGTGAGCGAACGGCTGAACGGCTGTTTAGCTGCCGGTCGGGTTAAACCACGACAGTAAAAAAGAGCAGCAACCTCAGTCTTTAAAACAGGGCTTCAGTCTGATTTTGCAAAATCTCTTCAAAATGGATGAACAAAAAGATGATATCTAACTTCCCCTTTCAATACCAATATTCAAAACTTAAGCCTTAACACTCCTATGCAGGCAATGCTATGGAAACATTGAGATACATTTCTGTAGGCACAAATTTTTTAACGTCTCAAGTCAGACAATTTTCTCTCAAGATGCAAGAATGTCGTCTTCCAAACACACTAAGCTGCCCTGCTCCTAAAGTTCAGGCAGAGTTCATCAACGAAGATCAATGAACATCTGTTGGGCATGAGCTAGTATGCCCACTCTCACAGTTTGATTAGCTTTCCTGATCTCCTGACCTTCAGGTTAATATCTTCATATAGCCAAGTACCGTAGAGGGCATCATGGAAAACACTAGGAATTGGGAGCCCTGGGATGATCTCAATAAGGGAATCAGTACTACACTGATGATGGAAATAGGAGGAGGATTTTACTGTGTGTAGCCTTATCAGCCTTTTCCTCAAGGTAGGGATTTGAAAATACTGGATCTTGAACGCTTTGACCTAAGTCTGCGATGACAGCTCCTTTTTGCTTTAGGCTGTGGAGTATATAAGCTCATTTGTCCTTGGAGTAGCTATTGTTCCTGGGTAAAGAACAGTTAAAGCTAAGCCTACCTCCGTGTTATTGGTGTTCTGTTGCCCTTGGTCTCTTCCACAATCACACAAAGTTAGGAAAAGTTAGTACATAGGTCTTATGGAGTAAGTGGTTATAACACTTACTGGAAAGTAAAATTCAAATTCTTTCTCTAAACACGGCAAAATAGTTCCTCTAACAACAGAATTAATGTGTGCTAATTTGACATTATGGTTTGTATAAGAAAGACAGATCTGTAACTGCAGGAGAGACACCCTGGCTGTTAATACTGAGGGAAAGGAAGCATTCAACTCCAAGATGCACTTGATTATTGAAGTCCCACTTCCTAAATCATGCAGTTATCTGCCTTGGGGATGAAGGTTACATGCTATAGTAAAATAAGTGTAGCTCTGGCAGACATGCAGACTTCAACTGCTGAAGAAAACTGGAACTGGTAATAACGGGAGAAAAATTAATGTTGTTCCATCAGATTGGAAATCTAAAAAACACCTTCTATGTAGCAGTGAAATTCAAGGATTGTGACTCCTCATTACAGAAAGGTAAAAGAAATTTAGTTTCACATCATTATCTATGTGAGCATAAGGTGATGTCAACAGAGAATGTAGGGGATGCAAAACAGCAACCAAAAGAAGTTAAGTAAGTCCTGCTTTACCTAATGAGTGGCTAAGAGCAGATATTTTTGAAGAAAATATGTTTTGCCTGAGTATGCACATAGAAACAGCTTTTTACTTTATCACACCCAATGGAGATACAGCAAGCCTTGCTGAAGGTCCAGATGGCTTGGGTTTTTAATTTGTACATGCAGCTCTTTTCCTCTTGCAGATTAGATGGCTCTCATCTACACATAATGAATTGATTTTCCACTGGTTTCATGTTTAGTTACTGGGAACAAATAATTCTTTATTTGTGAGAACACAATAGTAATGGGTGTAATCGATTCATCATTTTATTTATCACTAGCTTAATTCCAAAAATTCTACAACCAAAAGTTTTCTGGCCTATTGGAATTCTTCCTGAAACAACAACAAAAAACTATGTGCATGGAAGCATTTTCCCCACTCTCAGTAACCCAGGGAGTCAGGAAAAGGCAATCTCTCAGGATGCAAGACAAAAGAAATACTGTTTCCTTAATTTACTCTACCTCCATCTCTAGGTAGAGAGAAAAACATCTCCAGTAGAATGTTTACAAAGAGGAGAAACAGGGAGGTTAATCTAAACATCCACTGAAACATGAGCCTGATTATGAAGCTGGGAACCTGGAACATTGTATGTGCTGCCATTTCGAGATCATCGAGATCATCGACGTTAGAATAGTAGACCCTTCAAATGCTTCCTAGTAGGCTGATGAGTTATTGGGTTTTTGTTTGTTTGTTTCTGTTGTTATTGTTTGTGCTTTGGGCTTAGAAATTTTTCCTGGTTTTGACTGGGACAGAGTTAATTTTCTTCCTACTAGTTTGTATGGTTCTGTGTTTTGAATTTTGGATTAAAATAGTGGTGATAACAGATCAATGTTTTAGTTATTGCTGAGCAGTGCTTACAGAATCAAGGACTTTTCTGCTTTTCATGCTTTCCTGCCAGTGTCCTGCTTGGGGGTACACAAAAAAATGGGATGGGACACAGCCAGGATAGCTGACCCTAAGAGTTCAAAAGATATTCCTTACAATTTGATGTCATGCTCAACAATGAAAGCCTGGGAGAGATGGTCAGGGGAGGGGCGCTGTCGCTCAGGGACTGGCTGGGGATTTGTTGGCTCATGGTGAGCAATTGCATTGTATATCACTTGTTTTGTTTATTTTTTTTTCCCCGTTTTTTTTCTTTCTTATTAAACTGTCCTTATGTGTTCTTGCACTTTTCAATTTTCTCCCCTATCCTGCTGTTGGAATGGAGAGTGAGCAAACAGATGTGTGCTGTTTAGCTGTCTGCTGAATTAAACCACAACAAATTTATGTGTAAGAAACAGTAAGAAGAACAATTCAGCAGTCAGGCTGTATTGAAACAGATAGGCATAATCAACTTCAAACATACAATAAAAACCTTATCTGCTAACCATCCACATTGTAAACCTCACATTTGTGACAATTCCTCTCAGTCCTAGGTGTGTGGAACTGTTTTCAGGCCTGAACTTGCAGACCATATAGTTCCAAGCCTGCCAGATCTGTCAGGATGTTTGAAGTTTAACTATAGTACTGCTGCTATATACTTGTAAAGCCTGCCCACCAGCAGAAATCCTACCATTATAGTATTAATATTTCCTAGCTACAATGAGGAGTGTTGTAAATAAACAGTATAATGAGAACAACCTTAGTACATGACAGTGGTACCTTAAGACAGGACATAATATGCATTTCTAAAATCAACTTGTAAAAGGGATCTTCCTTATGTTGTAAGCATTTTATTAGGATCTTACCAGAGTTCAACTGCAGAGGAAACCAGAAGATTAAGCCTCCACGGTGTTCTTGTTTGATTTCAATAACATTTTTATTTCTATTGGAGCCATAGAATATGATGTAATGAGAGTAAATATACAGGAAGTCACAGGTCAAGCAAAAAAAAAAACACAGTTCTGTTTTGGTTGGGTATCTGCTTTCTTCCATAGTAATAGGACAATGAAAAAATATGTAATAAGAAAAAGGAGACCAAACAAATGCATACACTGATAAATGAAATATGTTTTTGTTCCTGCTCAGATCTTAAGGTTCCCATTGCTCCACAGAAGTTTTTAGCTTAAACAATTTGTATATACACTCTAAATATTTCAAAAGAAAACATTCATTACTTAAGCTTGGATGTCATTTTCTAACAGATAAATGGCATTCTGCTTTTGGCTTTTATGGCCCTCTTCATGGGATTATTTATTTATTTGTTTGTTTGTTTGTTTATTTTGTCAGTGTATTTGCAACTCTTGCTGGTAGCTCTTTTAACATAAAGCTTAACAAAAAGTTCTCAGATGACTTCTTCTTCTTTGTTCATGAGGCCACAGTGCTGCACATGCAGATGGTGGCAGAGTGTGGATGAGCCAAGACACAGTAGCACTACAGATTTTCCACAACCCACATTTTTCTTATTATACAACAACAATGGCATTCTTTGCAGTATGTTCTCTACTGAATTAAGGATAAAGATTTTCTGATCCAATATTAGAAACTTTCTTTTGAATTCAGGTGCTAAAAACCTATCAGATAAACTAGCTAGTCTTAAACCTTGGAATAGATGCCCTGATGTCATCTGAAAAGGAAATGCTGACAAAGGAAATGAGATCTGGATTGATGAAATCTCATTGAGATATGAATCTTGATATGAATCTTGATATAAAATGATGGTTCTTGGGGGTATTGCTCAGCTGTTGACATCCTTGAAACTTGACTTTAGGCTGCTAAACCAATTTAATCCCAGTATTTTTACAGGGACTTGGAGTAAGACTTTTAGCAACAATTCCACTCTTTATTCCTGTTTGTTGCAATGTTGATTTGTATATCAAGTAGCATGATTAAAACAGAGGTAGTCAACAACTTCTTTGTCTTGGTCTTCATTAAAAAAGTCTCTCATGCCTTTTTGCCTAGAGACAAGGATCAAGAAAGAGAAAGCTATCAGTAGTGGAAAAGGATTAATTCAGTGATGGCTTGAGATCTCAGCCTATATAAGTCCATAGAACCTGATGGGATGCATCTGGGCATGCTAAGAGAGCTGTCAAATGTCACTGTGACACTGTGTCACTGTTGAAAGGCCATTTAATCAGTGAAGGTCCACAGTGACTGAAGAAACATAAATCTGACACATCAAAAACAGGTAAGAAGGATGTCTCAGGAGCCTATAGGCTATTTTCTTTCACTTTGGTTCCTAGAAAATCTTGGAGTGAGTCCTCTTGAAACACATTTCTTGGCAGATGAAGAAAAAAAAAAAAGGCAACTAGGAATAACATGCATTTACTAAGAATCAATAAGGCACAAAAAAATAAAATAAAAACCACCATCTATGATGAAATGACTAGATTTGACACACGAGGATGTGAACAGTGGATGAAAATTAAATTCACATTAACAAGGCTTTTCATGGTCTCTCACAGAATGCTTGAGACAAAATTAGAACACTCTGGTCTAGATAAATGCATGACTAAACATGAAAAATCATTTAAAATGGTAGTGGTTGCAAGCAGAGTACCTCAAGGGTCTGTACTAGTTTAATATCTTTATCAGTTACCTAGAGGGCCTTATATATGTATGTCAAATATGCCAAAATATGCAGATTATTCCAAACTGGGGTTAACTGTGAGTATGCTCAGAGGCAAGGCAGAAATTCACAGTGAGATAAACAAGGTGGAGAAATGTGCCAGCAGTAACTGCAGGAAAATTCAACAAGAACAAATGACAATTCTGGAAACTTTGGGCAGACTGTGCCTTGAGGAAATACAGGCTGGGGACTGGGTGGATGTGGAGCAGGTCTTTGACAGGATGATGAGAGACAATGGATACACACTGAAACAAGATTATATCAGATTGATATAAGGAAAAACTTTTCCCCCGTAAAAAAACAGTCAAGTAGTAGAACTACTTGGACTAGAACTACCAAGCTACGTGGAGAAGTTATGCAGTTTCCACCCCTTAGAGGTTTTCAAGGCTTAAATGTATAAAGCCCTGAGAAATCTTATCTCGGGTCAGTGGTGACCATGCTTTGAGCAGGAAATTGGATTAGAGACCTTCCATGGTGCCTTTCACCCCAAAAGATGTTGTGATTTTGTTTGTTACACACACATCTGTGTAACTTTCTCAACCCCTACACACACATACTTATACTTTCTGCTTAAAAATAATACTGAGAGATCTTATGTTCTTTAGTCATCTATTGTCAAAAATAATCCACTGACCTATATAGTCCTAGAATAAAGACTGTCACTACTGAGCTGCTGTCATGTCCCCCGTCCTTTTTTTAATTCCCTCTTTGTGAAATAAGATGGTTATAAATTTTACACCTAAATTCAGATATCATTTTCCTAAGGAAATATAAAAGAACACTAAAGCCTTTAGAACTCACAAATAATTCATGTTCAAATCAAAACAAGTTTAACAGAATTGTCTGTTCTTAACAGTGGGGTGGGAAAGGAGTTTTATAGAATGCTCTGTTTTGCTTCATGTGGATTATTTAAACCATCTACCTCATAAATAGAATGAGTAACAAAAAAGAAGGCATTTTGCCAGACAAAGATGACTCGTGAATACAGAACTATGGTTAGTTTCATTTAAAGAAATTAACAGCAATGAGGTGGGGAAGATACATTTATTAAACATTAATGACACAGTTACTTAGCTAGAACTTCTTCCTACAGAGCCTACAGCTCAAAGAACCTACTCACTTGTTCCCCACCCACTTTACTAGTACGTTGCAGCACTACTAATCTAGATGGCATATGAATAGAATGTCGCCTGTGAGTGCAATATCATATTTCAGTTAATAATTTCTAAGTATGTGAGTGTATGAGGCTTTGGCCTCAGAAATTCACATTTATCTGAGCCAGCCAAACCTCTGAAGTGTGGGAGACTGGGCCAAAAATCATGAAAGGTTGCTGTTCTTATGGAATTGTTACTATTTCTTACAGTTGGGCTGGAAAACAAAAAGAACAACAACAAACAAAAAAAAAAAGAAACAAACAACAATAAAGACTTACATGAAAAAAAAACAATGTGCTTTTGCAAATTACAGATCTGAAACTGTGTGGTTTCAGGTCCCATTTTTCCAAATTGCACTCTTGAGAAAAGAAGGAATGTCACTGACTTCTCTTACTGAAAGGTAAAGCCATTGAAAAATTAATGCCAGGCAAGATGCAGCAAAACAGTATGCCTGCCAAAATCCCAAATCCTTTGCAATCAGGCTTTGAGCCAGGTCATAGCATTTAGAAAGCAACTGCAGCACTAAAAGATTGTCTTCCCATGGCAATATATTGGCTGTTTCTCAATGCTGAAATTACTGAAGCTCACAGTAGTTTCCAGCAGCCAGTCCCTCAGGGTTGCTGTCCCATTTAAGTGACATTTATAAAGGTACCTTTTATAGTTGTACAATGAATTACTATTATGAAGATCCAAAGCATGGTGGTGATGGTCAATTGTTTCTCTTCTAGGTACTAGTGGAAAAAATTAACAGGGTTACAGCAGCAATTCTTTAAATAGATGTATCCATTTCCTTAGAATTCTGAGAAATTCTGTTCTACAGTGGTATAGGTTGCAAGTGAAAACAAGTGACCTGTAAATGTGCAGAGGCACTATCTATACCAAATCTATTATACAACCATCCAACTGTCCTGAAAGTGCAACAGAGGAGATGTATACAATCCCATCCTCTGGGGGCACATGACACTACACACACTACTGACTTCAGCAATTAACAGCTGAAGCTGAGACAAGACCTAGCATTATTATTTCCTACCACAGGTTGCTTAAATGTCAAATAATGCATATATAAAGATTATTCTGGAAATTCTTTGAAAGTCTGTGCCATGATATATATATATATATATTAATATCTTTGTTTGTGTTCTATTTCTATTGTTACTTGAGGATGTTCTAGCACTTCCAGCCAGAGTTTCTATCATCAATTACCTGGTAGTCAGTTAACTCAAGGTAACTTCCAGTTAGAAAAGCCCCTAGGAGAAATGTAGCTTTAATTGTCTAGTTAATTTGAAAGCAGGACTTGAATTTTTGAAGGAAAAGAGTCACTTTATTATTTATTTATTTTTTTTTTTGGTGGTGAAAAGAGAAAATTATGTTATATTTATATATCTAAATCTCTATAGCTAATGTTTATTAGTGTAGACAGATTTAATATCCTCTAGGAAAATCAGCAGCTAATGTAAACTTTAAGTGTAATGCTTACATCAGCTGTAAGTTCTGTGAGGATGCCCCTACTCAGCTTCTATTATTAGTTTAATGAAAGCCATGCTGTACAATGATCAGGGTTCAGGACTAGCAGGTCAGGACATCTGGATTTCCTTCTATACTTTATAGCTTACCCACACTTTGACTCCATGACAATTCACTCACTTCTCTGAGGGTCAATATTTTCTGTTAAAATGATTTATACCATGATCCAGCAAGAGGCCACCATGTAAAGCAAAGGGCCTTTCAAAGAACACGAGTGACCAAAATCATTCTAATATTCTTACAAATTTACAGAGAAATCCATCTGTCCTCCAGAAAGCTGGAAAGGCACATGCAAGAATAACAAACAAAAATAGATTACTCTAAAACAGGTTATTTGTAGTGCCCTAAATTTGTTTGCACCTAGTTACCTTCATTCCTTTTTTAATGAGATATATGCTCCAAACTGTCCTTGCACCAACTCATTTACTCCTTGTGTCCTCTACATGTGTTAGTTCCTAGAAGCAAGCATTCAGTAGGAACAACTAAGGTAACTTTGAAGAGGTTGTAAGAGGTTGTAAGAGGTTGTATCCCATCTTCATATTAAACATACAGTAGAAAGAAAAATAAAATTTTGTTTATGTAGATAGAACATGATTTTGCAGTCCAAAATCAGTAGGGATTTATCTTCCATTTTAAGTTCAACACACACATACTTTGCAAAAAATAAAAGTAGCTCAAGAAACAAGGCTGAAGTTTTGAACATGAATAGCATCACCTATTCATGATAGCAGTCATAATGTTTGCTAGTTTAAGGTGACAGAATGAATAATTGAGTAATGTAACTTATTAACATTAGCACTATTCTACATGTTTGGGGTCTTATACCAGATAGAATGGAACAGGCTTATTAAAATATAAGTATATATATACACTAGACAAAAATAACTGAACAAGTAGATCTGATTTTGCATTCTGACATTCTGATACTGCTTTGTTAAAATCCCTCTTGCATCCTGGGAGGTATCACTAAAATGAGTAAAATTTCAAGTGAAATAAAATGGATTAAAGAGAGCATACTGGTCATAAAGTACATAATCCTTCATCACTGGAAACATCAATCTCTCTTCCACTTTAAACAGATAAATGTTATCCCAGAGAAAAATGGTATCCAATGAGAGAGTTTGTTCTTCAAAGTAATAAGAATACACTTGTGGAGATGTGAGAATTGCTCTTTGCCTACGTGAGCTCTAGGGTTTAACAAAAAGAAAAAAAGCTTAGTTGCCTAGGGAACTACACTACTTCCTCTGCTTCTCATAATACTTATTTCTTTTACTTTTTCCTTCCTTTTCTACCTTTAGCTTTTTGCCTGTTCTACATAGACTTGTAGGAACTAAGGCACACAGAAATAGAATCTGCACAAATATTTTCAAATATTTTGCCTTTACACATCAATCTTTTGCAGTTGGAAAATCTGATTCTGACAAAATAAAATAGCACAGTGGAAACTCACCTCCATGACTAAGCAAACAGTCTCATATCTTTTAGATACAGATGACCTGGCAAGCTTGTTAATGATCTTACTTGGAAGCTGGAACACACTGTGCTTATGATAGATACCACTGTAGTTGACTGTGCAAGGGCTTCTGTTGCTAAATGTGTGCCAAGTATACTAAACTAGTTTAAAGCTTCATTTTTTTAAAAAACATAAAGGGTTAGTGTTAACTTGTTCTACTTTGCTCTGAAATTGACTCAAATGCAGATACAATGAGGTTAAGATACTAGTATTTTCCTGTTTTTACTTGCTCTCTCTGTCATCTGGACCTGTTCTTCACCAATGCAGAAAAAATTATGGGAGAGGTCAAGACTGGAGGTAGCCTGGGCTGCAATCACCGTACCCTGGTATGGGGGCCTGGAGACAGCAATCCTGGATGACCCACTCAGAGGCCACTGATGTTCGAAGTACCTTGGTAATTTTTAAGGTGACATAACACCAAAAAGTCGATTGAAGAGTTGTATTGATGGCAAAAGCTATTCTGGCAGTAACTGATTAAACCTTCTTGTTTAAACAGGAGCTATTGAAAACCTTGTGATTTTACAAAGGGCTTAATGGCCTGTAACATACAATGAAGTGTCTTGGGTTTACGTGGGAAAGGTTAAATAGCAGGGGGCTGCAGGGGTGGCCTCTGTGAGAAGAGCCCAGAAGCTGCCCCGTGTCAGATCAGAGCCAGCTCCATCTGGCTCCAAAGGGAACTGCTGCTGGCCAGTGCCATGCCAGTGAGTGATATTGGTTGCATCTCTGTGAAAGCAGATTTAAGAAAGGAAAAAAATGCTGTGCAACAGTAGGTGAGCAAGTGAGGAGCGAGAAACATCCCTGCAGACACCAAGGTCAATGAAGAAGGAGGGGGAGGACGTGCTTCAGGCACATAAGAAATTCTCCCATGGCCTGTGGAGATTCCCCTCGTGGAGCACGCAGTCCCCTGCGGCCCATGGGTCTTACGGCAGAGCAGATCTCCACACTTCAGCCGATGGAGGAGTCCACAATACAGCATGTGGATCTGGCCTGAAGGAGACAGGGGCCCATGGAGAGCCCCACAGGAGCAGAATCCAGTTTTTACCATAGTAGGGTAAAACCACCACGTGAAGAAAGAGAGAGGGTAAGCTAGAAAGGTAGAAGTAGAAGAAAACGTGGGATCACCACCTTGGGTTCCAGAGATGTCTCTTGTCAAGTTCCTTTTTTGTCTGTGATGGTGGTGGGTGCACATGTGGCCCCTCTGAGTTATTTTATTTATAAGCTAGTCTACACCTCCAGCTCTCACTTCATATGCTAATTTTTCCAAATGTGTGTCCCAAGACCTTCCTGAGAGAAGATCAGCAGGGGATTTCTAATGCCTTTCCTCCCCCCAACTACCAGAACCACTTGGCACCAAAATGTCTCATATTGTTACCCAGATAGAACCTGGCATTGCACGCTGGGCAACAAATCCAAACTTCTTATCAGGCAACAAGAGGAACTGCAGGCCAGCCAGTCTCACCTGTGTGCTTGGCAAGAGCATGGAGCAGATCCTCCTGGAAACTCTGCTAAGGCACACAGGAATAAAGAAGTGATTCACCAACCAATTCAGTCAACATGGCTTCACTAAAGGCAAATTATACCTGACAGATTTGGTGGCTTTTTATGACAGAGTGTGGTGGTTTTACTCAGGTAGACAGCTGAGCTCCACCTCAGCCACTTTCTCACTCTCCCTCCTCAAAGGGAAAGGGGGTGAAAAAGGGCTCAAAGGTTGAGATAAGGTTGGGAAGATCACTCAACAATTATTGTGACGGGCAAAAAAGACTCAGAGTAGGAAGATAGTAAGATTTATTGCCTATTACTAACAAGCTAGAGAAGTGAGAAACAAAGGAAAGAAACCAAAAAAACCTTCCCCCCATCCACTATCTTCCACCTCCTCCCCCAAAGCTGTGCAGGGAATGGGGGAATGGGGGTTACGATCAGTCTATAGCACTTCGTCTCTGCCACTCCTTCTCAGCCACTCTCTGCCCCTGTTCCAATGTGGGTTCCTCCCATGTGTTGCTGTCCTTCCCGAACTGATCCTGTGTGGGCTGCCAACAGGCAGAAGCTCTTCAAGAACTGCTCCAGATATGGGTCTGTACCATGGGGTCCATCCATCAGGAGCACACTGCTCCTGTGTGGGCTCCTCTCCACGGGCTACAGATCCAGCCCAGAATTTGTTCCAGTGGGGGTCCTCCGCAGGCCACAGCCTCCTTCCATGCAGATTTACCTGCTCCACCATGGTGTCCTCCACAGGTTGCAGCTTGGAACCCTGCTCCACCATGGTATTCTATGGTCTGCAAGGTGACAACCTGATTCACAATGGTCATCTCAACAGGTCACAGGGGAACTTTTGCACCGGTGCCTGGAGCACCTCCTTCCATTCCTTCTTCACTAACCTTGGCATCTGCAAGGCTGCTTCTCACTCCTCTCTCTCCCAGCTGCTGTTTCCCAGCAGATTTTTTTCCCCTTTTTAAAATATGCTCTCACAGAGGTGCAAACACCATTGCTTATTGGCTCAGCTCCAGCCAGTGGCGGGGCCCTTATCTAACATGGGGCAGCTTCTGGAGTCTTCTCACAGAAGCCATCCCAATAGCCCCCCTGCTACCAAAACCTTGCCATGTCAACCCACTACACAGGGTTACAGGATTGCTGGATGAGGGAAGCACAACTGAAGTCATCTATTGGACCTTTGAAAAACATTTGAAAAAATTCCGCACAACGTCCTTGTCTCTCAGCTGGAGAGAGATGGATTTGATGCATGAACCACTTGGTGGCTAAGAAATAGGCTGGATGGTCGTACTCAAAGAGTTGTGGTCAACAGCTTGATGTCCAAGTGGAGATCAGTGATGAGTAGTGTTCTGAGATTTGTTTTGGGACCAGCACTATTTAATGCCACTGTTAGCAACATGGGCAGTAGGATTGAGTGAACCCTCAGAAAGTTGGTGGATGACACCAAGCTGAACAGTGCAGTTGACATGCTGGAGGGTAGGGATGTCATCCAGGGGAACCTTGACAGGCTTGAGAGGTGGGCCTGTGCAAACCTCATGAAGTTCAATGAGACCAACTGCAAGGTCCTGCACCTAGGTTGGGACGATCCCACACATGAATACAGGCTAGGCAGTGAGTGGACTGAAAGCAGCCCTGCAGAGAAGGACTTGGAGGTATTAGTGGATGCAAAACTGTGTATGAGCCAGCAATGTGGAGTTGCAGCCTACAAAGCCAATCATCACCTCCCCTGGCTGTGCTTCTTTTGATGCAGATGAGAATACCATTGGCTTTCTGGGTTGTCATTGACAGCTCACATCTATTGTTTTTTGTTTGTTTTCCAGTACATCTCTGCAGGGCTGCTCTTAATTCATTCCTTACCCATTCTGTACAGATGTTTAGGACTGCCCTGATGCAAATGGCAAATCTGCTGAGGATGCCCTCAGTCATGTCACCAGTAAAGATATTAAACAGTACTGCTCTCATTACAGACCCCTGAGGGACACCACTCATCACTGGTGTCCATCTGGACATTAAATCATTGGTTGCAACTCCATGGATATCACAATCTAGCCAAATCCTTACCCACCAACTCATTCACCCCTCAAATTCATATCTCTCAAACTGAGAGACGAGGATGTTATGTGAGACCATGCCAATGGCCTTACAGAATTTTACATCAGTTGCAATTCCTTTGTCCACCAGTGCTTTCAATCTGTCATACAAGGCCATCAAGTCAGTCAGGCATGATTTACCCTTTGTCAAGCTATGCTGGCTGTCACCAATCACCTCCCTGTCCTCCGTATGCCTTAACATGATTTGCAGTAGGATCTGCTCCATGATCTTACTGGGCATAGAAGTGAAGCTGACTGGCCTGTAGTTCCCTTTTTGCCCTTTTTAAAAATGGGGCTTATGTTTCCCCTTTTCCAGTCTCTGGATTCTTTTCCTGACTGCCATGACTTTTCAAATATGATGGATAGTGGCTTAGCAACTTAATCTATCAATTCCCTCAAGTCCAAAAATGGGCTTTTGTGCATTTGTGTTTCTCAGATGGTCTCAAAACAGATCTTCTTCTATGATGGATGGGACTTCATTCCCAAAGTTCCTGCCTTGAGATTCAGGGACTTGGGAGATATGGGAAGAGCAGAAGCCCATGAAAACTGAGGCAAAATAGTTGTTGAATACCTCAGCCTTCTCCATGTCAGTTGTAGCCAGATCCCCTATCTCATTCATTGAAAGGGGTACCACTTCTTTTGCCTTCCTTTTCTGACTGTTGTAGCTGTAGAAGCCCTTATTATTATTCTTCACATCCCTTTCGAAGTTTAGCTCAAGTTGTGTTTTGGCTTGCGTGATCTCATCCCTGCACTCCTAGGCTTTATTGCTATAATCTTACCAGGATGTAGTCTCTTCCTCCACTGTCTACACATTTCCCTCTTGCATTTCAGCTTAATCAGCAGGTCTTGTTTCAGTCATGCTGGTTTCCTGTCTTCCTTGCTTGATTTCTTGCACATGGGAATCAAGAGCTCTTGTGTTCTAAGAAAAATGTATTTAAGTATCTTTTCAAAAAGAAGTATTTTTAATAACATCTAAGTGTGGTATAAATGGTGGTCCAGAGAAGTTGTGGGTACCCCATCCCCATCCTTGAAAGTGTTCAAGGACAGATTGGATGGGGCTTTGGGCAAATTGATCTACTGGGATATGCCCATGTCCATGGCAGGAGGTTGAAACTATATGATCTTTAAGGTCCCTTTCAACCCAAACCATTCTATGATTCTAACAAAATAGAGACCAATATGCTTTTGTTTTGTGGATAACATGTTCCCTATTTTCATATATGAAAACTTGAAATTAGTTTGGTGTTTTGCTAAACTGTTCATGTCATTCACTTCTTCTTCCAGGTTATTTGACTATTTAAAATTTGATATCTGTTATTGTACAATACTTATGAAATACTTAGATTAGTGACTGAAGGATACTTATGAAAAATACACAATATTATGAAAGAAAAATGTAATGAATCTAGTCAGAATCTCATAATAATTGAACATCTAGAGATACATAGCACCTCTTCTAGTTAACCATTTGCTTTAGCAACACATTTTTAGTGAATCTAAGCCTCATTGATGTTGCACCATAATATTGCACACTTGGAATTTTATTTTCAATGTTCAGTATTCTAAGAACAAACATTTCTGCTCCGTAAGAAATAGTGATTTAGTGTTCATTTGAAAAGATCAATCTGAAAATAGATCTAAAATGGAACTCAAATTTTAAAGAGAAATGATGAGAAGACAAAGTAGAAAAGACAGCAGAGTTGAACAACATTTAAGAATGTTATCTACTGACTGTTTTTTCTAGAGAATTTTCTATTTCTACTTTTCTCTGTTGGTGTTACAACATTGCATTGTTTTCTGAAAACAAATGAAGGATCATGGAATAATACAGAATATGAATTAGGTATGCTGCAGTCTGAATGCACTTTCCTCAGCAACTAGCTTGTCAAATAAATACTGTCCCTTTTTCTGCTTGCTCCTGAATAGATTTGGTTTTCCTAAGTTTATTATTAATGAATTATGTGCAATGTAAATGAAATAAAGGCTATGTTACCTTCATTTGGATTTATCTAATTCTGCTGAGGCACTATTATGTTCTCTTCCTTGTTCAAATGATCTAATGTAAGAAGACAGTGTATTTTATGCTCAGATGTTTTTTTTGTTTCATATGTCTTGTTTGGTATGGTTTAGTTTGGTTTGTCTTTTAATTCTCTAGCGAGACAAAGTAGTAAGAATACCGGATAATTTAATTAAATATATATTTTTGATAAATTTTCAAGAAATGAGAAAGGAGGTGAAGGAACGAGAAAAGAATAGAAGAAGCAGAGAACAACCATAAAAGGAAAGAAAAATGTCCAATTTTTATTTTAGTTGTGTATCATTTCAATTGGTTTACCCAGCAGGAAATTAGATGCATCCAATTGTTTCTTCTTAATTGCATTGGAGAAAAAAATGCTTTCAAAGACTGCCCATAAATATTCTAATTTGAACATACAAACTAGGCTGCCCTGTTGTTTGTACGTAGAAGAATAAGCAAAGCCTGTTCTTCCACAGATTGGTTTTACATATCCAATATTGTTGAAATGATTCAAGGAGTTGCATCAGTGTATGCAACACACTATGCCTTTAATCTCCCTTCTTCATGAGATCTGGCTATTTACTGGTTCAGTTCCTTAGAGCAGATGCTATCCTGTCTTAAACAGGCAAAAATATCCATCATTCCTGTTCATACTATGATTTTACAGCTCTGTCAATATTCATCATAGCAGTGAAAAATCAACTCTCAGATAGTGCGTGTGTGTGTATATAGTGTGTATATATATATATATATATATATATTGAGCTCAGCTTTAAAAGAAGTTTGCAGTTTAAGAAACCTTACAACAGTCAGCTTTGTATTCACTGTAAACCAAATTTTAGAAGTCTCTAAGGCATTTGTACAGTGGAAAATGTGACATGCAAATATGCACAGCAATTCTTCTTCCCTTATTGTTCTAAGAAATGCATCTTCTCAGAGTTGGAAAGCAGTAATCAAAGATTTGACACAATCTGATCTGATGGTGATTATGAAGGTCAAAAGTCCTGCTAGGAATATCCTCAGAAATAAAAAAACAATAGGCTGTGCCAGCTCATTGGGTATCATCCTTTAAAGAAACTACTATCCATAACGGACTAATTCTGCAAGAAAAGTATTTCTTAAACAGTCTGCTGTTTATGCATCATAATGTAAGCTTAGGAGTCCCTGAAGGAAACCTAGGTATAATTAACTTTAGAAGCTAATACAGCAGAAAAGTAAATTCATACTACTACCAAAGTACTTTCTATACCTATATAGAAGAGAATGTCACTTGTTAAATTGGGTTCTTGCTCTAATTTGTAGACTGTTTAGTCTTTTATTTATTTATTTATTTATTTATTTATTTATTTCCCTTCTACAGTCTCCTAACAGCTCTCAAGTGCTGAGAATGGCCATACTTTCTTACTTTTTTTTTTTTTTTTTTTTTCTTATAGTGTCCTTTAAACTAAATCAATATAACCATACATTAACATTCTAATAAGGCACTCAGTATTCAGGGTCATTCTTTTCTTGCACTGCACAGTCAGATTTTAAAGAAGTTTTACAGAAAATGAACAAAATTAAGGGGGAAAATGAAAAAGTGGTTGGTATTATTAGAAATGTCTCTATCTATATGAAGAGGAATCTTTTAATTCTTCCCATAACAGATTACAAAGAAACATGGTTTTGGATAAGTAGCATGAAATTCAGTGTGCTTATAATTCTATTCCTTAGCCTTTGTACAACTTAAAAATGTATTTTATTTAATCAATGTGGCTTTCATTTCTGTCACACCTGAGATATCTTGCTTCATATTTGGAAATTTCATTGATGTTGCATTTATTATTTTGCAATTGAAGAATGGGGTACAATAGTCTAAGAATCAGACATTAAAGTAACATACCCTGAGAAGGAATAAATGATACAAACATAATCCCTTGAAAAAGCTACACATTTCATTATGGATATAGAATTTTTCCATCCTCCATATTTTTCTTAGACAACTTTTTTTTTTTTTTCTTTCTGAAAAGTAGCAGAATACATTGTCTATCTGCAACAGTTTCTTCTGATAAATGAATGTGGAAAGATAGTCATCAGTGTTTGGTTATCTAAGGTAGAGCAACATGCATGTTTTGCAATGTGAGTGGTGCACTGACTGTCATGTTCCAGCCTCTAATGAGCCTCTGAGGATAAAATTGTAAATAAATTATGGACTTCTTATCTACCAAACAGACAGTAATCAATTAGTCATTGTTTTTTGGCTGCCATAAGTGCTCCAAATAAATTGGCTTTATGAGATATTTATGATTTGACAATTAACACACCCCCACAGGATTAGGATTAATTGTTGTACTATTTGTAGCAAACCAGATAATGCAGTTCAACCTCAGTAATAAAAGAAGCTTAACATTCAGCAACGTTTTTGTGCCATTTGTTTTCTAGCTGGAAATTCAGTACACAGTACAGGATTTTAATAAATGAGCAATAATAATAATAACAACTACAACAACAACAACAATAATAACAATGACAATAATAAAGAATAAAAGTATTTCAGGCCAAAGTAGGCCTTGAAGGAGCTCTCTTGAAGGATAAAATATTTTCCTAAGAAGATAATTGTTTTATTGCACATAAATATGGGAGTTATAGTGTTGGATTGACATAGTGATATTCTGTCATGTATTTCCATATCAATACAAAAATTTTTAAAGTGGCAGTGAAATGCTTTTCTCTAGAAAAAGAGCATCCCTAGTTCTCAACACTGTGACTGATCTTTTAACCCACCTACATCATTTATTGCCTTATGTCCATTCAGTAAGCATTTTTATAGCTCCAAATTCAGCAGTTTCAATGGGAAAGGAATATTAACTCTTTCCAAAATAGCAGTGATACCTAGCAATGAGCCTTCCTGTAGACAATGGAGGAGGAGATCATGATGGAGTAGATATCCACACTGTAGCCCATGGAGGACCTGATTCTGAAGCAGGTGGATTATTTTCTATAAGAACTGTGGCTCATAGACAATCCACACTGGAGAAGGGAAAAAGTGTGAAGAGGAAAGAGTGTTAAAAAAGAGTTTTTATGGACTGACCATAGCCTCCCTTCCCCAACCTCCTTTGCTGCTTGGCGGATGGGGAAGGGAGGGAGTGGTAGAGGATTCACAAATTGAAGGAGTGAAGTTGAACCTAGGAAGTCAAGTCAAGTCTGTTTTGCCTGTGACAGTAGCTGGTAAATGATTTCCCTGACTTTACCTCAAACCAAAAACTTTTATATCTTATTTTCTTGCCTGGCCTGTTGAAAGGGAGGAGTGAGAGGGCAGATGGGTAGGTGTGTGGCAGCTACCCTATGGCAACCTACAACAACAGTTTACATAGCTTTTGCTATAGATGGATTTCCCTGTTGAGTTAGCACACCAGTTACCAAAGAGATTCAGTCAGTGTGTCATAACTTATTCATAGGATGCTGAGAAAAACATTTGCTTTCTTGTTGCATGGAACTCTTCCTGTGATTGCAGATTTCCACACAACAGCTTAAGGAAATGTTGTGGAAACTGCTAAATTATATAATTAAAAAAAATAAAAAAATAAAAGTACAGTGCATCCAGACTGAAAGAAGGAAATCTTTAGGTCAACTGCTTGCCTCAGACTGGACTGAACAGCAGAATTTCCTTTTTTTTTTTTTTTTTTTTTTTTTTTTCTTTCTGCTTAGGGATACCTCCTTTTACAAAAGGTATTACAGAACAGGTAACATTCTCTTGGATGAGACAGGACTTAAAGGTTAAAGCAGAGAGACTCTTCCCAGTCACAGGCTAGCAGACTAACAGAATTCCTGACAATCCAATATCTGGAAAAAATGAACAGCAACCTTAATATTCAGGAAGTAAAGGGTGAAACAGAAGTATCTTTGTCTTCCACTGACTTGTGCTTTTTTGTTTGTTTTTCTGTAACTAGAACAGAAAACGCTATGTCTTCCTGCTCTGTTCAGTGCATTCCCTCCTCTTCTTGTGCTTTCTTCTTCAAGTTATTTAGCATACCCTACATTTCCAACAGGATGGTTAAACAGTCTAGAAGCTACTTGAAAAAACAGCATTTTTTTCTTCCATGTCTCCACTGTAATTTTGGCACTATGTAATTTTGGCACAATGTAGACTGTAAGAGCTGAAAGGGAAAAGCACAGTACTTGCTCATATAACTTCCAATCTGCAACTTAAATGACTTTTTATTTATTCCCACATCCTTATTAAACAATCCTAAATTTACCTGTGATTCTAAAAAAACTAACCTTCCAAAAACATATAAAAACAAACAACAGCAACAACAACAAACACAGACATTTCCACAGTTTTTTGGTACAGATCCATATAGGAGCAGTTCTTGAAGAGCTACTGCCCATGCAGGATCAGATCAGGAAGGACGGCATCCCATGGGAGGGACCCCACATGGAGCAGGGGCAGAGAGTGACTGTGAAGAAGCAGATGAGACAAAGCATTAGGGACTGACCACTGCCCCTATTCCCCATTTCTCTGCACTACTTGGAGGGACATAGGAGAGGGTGGATGGGGGAAAGGTGTTTTTAGCTTGTTTTGAGTTTCTCCCTGCTCTACCTTGTTAGTAATGGGTAATAAATTACATTAATCTCCCTATGCTGAGTCTCTTTTGCCTGTGACGATAATTGTTGAGTGATCTCCCTGTCTTTATCTCTGCCTGGGCAACCAGTTCCAATGTTTTGATCAGACTCACAGAAATGAAAAACATAATAATAATTAAAAAAAAAAATAATGTTATGCTTAAATGGAACATTCTGTATCAGTTCATATCCATCATCTCTTGGCCTTTTCAGTGGTACCTCTGATAAGGCTTCAGCTCCATTTTCCTTACTCCCTCCCACCAGGTATTAAAGCACATTGATAAGATCTCCGTGGATCTTTCACTTCTCCAAAATAAATAGTTATAGATCTGTCAGCATCTCCTCATATCAGACACTCCAATTCCCTTGATCATCTGCTCCATGGCCTTTTGTAGTATGTCTATGTCTGTCATAGTGGGGAAGTTACAACTGGAACCAACACTCCAGATGTGACCTCACCTGCTGTAGAGAAATGTTATTACCTTCCCCTCTACATGTTACATCCACTTCCAATTGAAGAAATAAATATTAGGTCATATCCTCACCTCTTGTAAATGACTACAGTTTCACAAAAATCAAAGGAGTTATACCAACTTACTATCTGAAGAGATGGCTCAAAATGTTTTGACTTGATATTTCAAGCCATTCCCTTTTTAGTCACCTTGTGGTGACTGCTGATCTGCTTAAAGCTTTGGTACATGGTAGGATAGAAGGCACATTTCTTTTGCTATGAGTATCAAATGACCTTTTAATGAAGGACTGAACTCATTTTCAAACTCAATTATGTTGTTAATTAAACTTACAGTTTCTCCTTTTTTTTTTTTTTTTTTTTTTTTTTTTTTTGATACAGTTGCTGGAGTTTCTGCTTTCAGCATTATGACAGTTACCTTTACGAGCACTTTTGAAATACCACCTCCAGCATTAACTTTATTAGATTATTCTTGAAGCAGCAGTGTGTCATTTTCAGCAGCACCATTCCAATCTCCTCAGACAGCACCCTCAGGGAAGACTTATTTTAGTTTCCAAAGTTAATAAAGTAGTAGCAGTGATTTGCCTTCCAGTGAATGTGCTAACTTACTTGAACATGTTGCTGATAATTTATTTTTCCCTACACTGGCCACTAGGTCTGTAAAACAGTATGTCTGTTTTACTGTAGTCCGTCTTCACACTCATGGATAGTGCTTTGATACCTTCAGTAATACTTTTGTAACTCAGTCTTCATCAGTATATCTCACCCTATGAATTGTCTCCAGACTGTTGGTGTCAGCTGTTCAGTGTAAAGGAGGAAATCTAGCAGTTTAAGTTAGTAGCAAAAGTAGACTTCCATGGAACAAGGATTTCCACTGAAGATTTTGTGGCCAGTACCATAATTACACAAGTACATTATAATGTTGCCTACAAAAAACTATATACTGCACCCTCAAGCTTGATGTGTAAGGCTACCAGCAGCAGCTATGTCTTAGGCAAACTGTGGTATTTTTCACTTTAGGGAATTAAAGTCCTCCTGAGGGTTAAGATTTAATTTCTTGCAATTTTGAGTCTATGTGGCCTAAGTTGCACTACACTGTTTCTTCTCTCCAGTGGATAAGAACTGAATCCAAACAAGGGGAACAGTTTTTCCCAAACAAAGGTTTTACTACTGCCCAGAGAGTTTTACTACTGCCCAGAAAAAAAAAAAATATTCTTCTGATTTGGGAGGTTGTTAAAAACTATAAAAACTCTATACCCATCATATATTCTACTTTGAAAGTATTTGAGAGAATTTTATTACTTTAATTTCAACATTCATTATATAATGTTTCTGCAAAGAGAACAATGTTAAAAACAAATTCTGGTTCTCTCATTTGTCTTAATACCACTGCAACTCTAGATAACATCAAGAGGCAAATAAAACCTATCCTTAAAGAAATAAAAAGAGGAAATATTGTGTTATAGTGATAAATGGAAAGTTCTATGTAGATGAAGTTCTCAATTAGTTTTCTATGACCTGTTGGTCACTCAAAGAGTTGCCAGTCAAGATTTCCAGCTGCTAAATGTCAGTGACAATCAGTGAAAGACATTGAAAACTTGATTTTAAAAGGCTCTGGGCACTCCTGATTCCCACAAATTTCCTCAGGCTGCTGTCTGTACGCAAAACTTGGGAAAAACAAACAGACAAACAAAAAAGCTCATTTAATATTATTTTTCCAATAGCAATTACTTCAGATGCCACCAAAATGTTTTAAGTATTAGAACCAGGTAGTCTGGAAAGAAAGGAGGGAAAAAAATAACCTACTAAACAGGATCTCTATTAAACTGTCATTCATACAAGGATAATCTCTGTTGTACAGTACTTCCTACCTTTCTCTGCTGTGACTATAGCAAAAATACTGGGAACATTAGGAATGTAGTATCCATAACCACAGAATGTTTGGGATGTTTGCTCACTGTCAAGAACTGTAGAAATATCCTTAAAAATAAAGCAGAAATACTTATATAATCATCTGACCTCAGGAATTAAACTATTTTTCTTTAAAACAGAATAAAATAGAACCTCCAATGAGGTTCCATTCTATCAGACTGCTATGATAACAGTTAATAGCAATTTTAGAAAAATATGATTTCTCCTAACAGAAAAAAACTTCCTGATAAACACAATTCAATAGTGAATTGTACCTAACAACTGCTACACAATGCAGATGTTCTTTGAAACTTCCAAAGTAGTCATTTCACATTGTCTAGAGACAACAGAAGGGTAAGCAGGTCATTTAAGTAATCTGGGGCAAAATATCACAGTATTGTCTTTCTCTTAACCAGAGATAACTACTAGTCTTGATTATCTAGTGATCAAATCCTGTTGATTTTCCTCATGGCTTAATCAATACAATGTTATCTTCCAGTTTATTTTGCACTAGTATTTATCAGTGCTGCTTTACCTCAGCAGTTGTTTTCAAAGTTCCCAGAAGAGGCAGAGTCCCTGTTTCAAGCACTGGAAAAACAAACAAACAAAACACACAAAGAAACAAAACAAGCAAACAACTTAAAATGAACTATTGCTTTGGGAAAAGACTCCCACGCTGTGGGAAAAGACTCCCACGCTGGCTAACAGGGTTTCTTCTAGGGGTCTTAACAACACTTTTATCAGCCTTATCCCTCCACCAGTTACATCGAATATCTTATTTATGCTACTAGTGTGAGACATAAAACACCTAAGGATCATAGATCATAGGATTATAGAATCATTAAGGTTGGAAAAGACCTCCAAGATCATCTGGTCCGACCATCCCCCTACCACCAATGTCACACTACATTCAGAAATGCAGCATGTCCAGCATTGTAGTCTACCTGTTGTGTTTGCTGTGCTGTGGATGTGGCTTTGATGAGTCTGTCTGAGAGAGCTATTAACCTAAACAGAGGCCAAATATCCTGAATTTTCACTGCTCTAAATCAGGAGCAGACAAACATCACCTTAGTCCAAGGGTTGTGTTTAGCCTTTGACGGCTGCTTTAAAAACAGTATTTCACATGTTTTTTATTTTATTTGGTTTTAAACTAGAAAACAGATGTAAAAGAACAGACAAACCATTTCAGTAAACAAAATCAGATTTTGCTAGTAATTTAATGATAACAAAAATGGAAAAGATAACATTATACACAACATTCAGCAGGAGAGACAAACTCTACATTTCAAGAGTAATGGTCAGTTATATGCTCTCATCATCCAAATTAAAAACAAAAATAGAGTTGAGAAATCTAAATATCAAACCAATATTTTTCCATAATTAAAGAATTAGCTAATTATTTTGCTTGTTCACATGACACACAATTTCTCCATTTCCACAGAAGCCATAAAGAAAATGTATCCTTCACAGTCCCTGAAGCACAGCTCTTTGACAGAAAACACCGAAACTTGCTCTAAAATGTAATTAATTATTATATAATTTTTTTTTCTATTTAAATTCAAAGTACTCCCATACACATCTCCATCTTCCCCTTCCATTGCTTTCATAGCTTGGGATTTTTAAAATACATCTTATAACAGTCCCTATCAATTTAGTCCAAGATGATGTTAAAGGGCAGTAAGTCCACTGGAAGTGATTACCTCATTCTTAATACAACTATGGGGAGGGAAGCCCTCTGACTCACAAGACAGCATATCCATCTTCAGAGCTGTAGTCACCTTTGTCTAGAACTTGTTCTTCAGGCCCTGATTGAAATGCCTGTCAATGTGCCCTACAACTTCCCATGAGCTGACTCAGTTGATTTGCTGTCATAAAACCAGTTACATTACAAACAAATGACACATTACAGCTGTAGGCTATTTACTTCTCCTGAGGACCTGCCCCCAGGTGGAGAAAGAAAAGCTCACAGATGTTAGCTTCTAAAGATGCCACCTTTGACTGTTAAAACACCACTGGAAAAAGTCCAACTTCTGCTGGCTCATATTCAGCTTGTTGTTACCAAAACCCCCAGATCCCTTTATGCAGGGCTGTTCTCCAATATCTATACATCTGTATGTATAACCAGGGTTGCCCCTTCCCACATAGAGAATCCAGCACTTGCTCTTGTTAAACTTCATACTGTTGGTTGATTTCCTAGCTCTATAATTTGTCCAAATCTCTCTGCAAGGCCTCACCATCCTAGATGTAGTCAACTGTTCCACCCAATTTGATGTCATCTGCAAACATGCTCAAAAAACCTTCAAGTCCAAATCATTTATGAAAACACTGAGGAGGACTGCTCCTAAAATGGAGCCCTGGGGAACCCCACTAGTGACAGGTCGTGAGTTTGATTTAACCCTATTTACAAGAACCCTCTGGGCCTGAATCATCAGCCAGTTGTTCACCCATCTTATTATTATTTTATCTAACTGTATTCTGGTCATTTTGTACAGAAGAATACTGTGCCAGACAGTATCAAAAGCTTTACTGAAATCCAGAAAGAGTACATTGTCTGGCTTCCTTTGGTCAACTAGCTGGGTGATCTTGTGGTAAAAGGAAATAGATTGTTAGACACGATCTTTTCCTCATGAACCCATGTTGGCTGTGACCAATGACTGCATTGTCCTTTAGGTGTTTTTCAATAACTCCCAGAATAATCTTCTCCGTAATTTTGCCGGGCTCTGAAGGGAGGCTGACAGGCCTGTAATTGCCAGGATCTTCTTTCTTGCCCTTCTTGAAAATTGTGAAAATATTTGTCAGCTTCCAGTCCACTGGGACCTCTCCGGATTCCCAAGACCATTGAAAAATAATTGTGAGAGGTTCTGTGATGACATCAGCCAGCTACTCTGGAATGAATCCCATCAAGCCCCATAGCTTGATATGCATCCAGCTGGAACAGCAAATCCTGCACAATTCTGAGGTTAACTGGGAGTTTATTGTTTCTGCAGTTACGGTCCTCCAACTAGTATAGTGTTAATTTTTCACCTAGTAGCTGGTATGGTGCAGTGCTTTGGATTTTGGATGAGAATAATGTTGATAACATACAGATATTTTAGTTGTCGCAGAGCAGTTCTTACATTAAGTCAAGGACTTTTCAGCTTCTCACGCTATTCTGTCAGCAAAGCTAGGGCTGCACAAGGAGCTGGGAGGGGACAGAACCAGGACAGCTGACCCAAACTGTCCAAAGGGATATTCCAAACCATATGACATCATGCTGAACAATTGATATGGGGTGGCTGCACAGGGTGGGGGGACCACTGCTCGGGTATGGGATGGCCATCAGTCAGCGGCTGGTGAGCAATTGCACTGTGCATTACTTGCTTTGTACATTCTATTATTATTGTTGTTGTAGCTACTGCTGTTATTATTTCTCCTCCTTTTCCATCCTTTTTAACTGTCCCTATCTCAACTCACGAGCTCTTTTTCTTTTTTTTCCCTCCCGTTTCTCTGTCCCATCCCACTGGGAGGAGGGTTGAGCAAACAGCTGTGTGATGCTTAGCTGCCTGCCAGGTTAAAACACAACCGTCTTTTTGGTGCCCAGTTTGGGGCCATCATAGGAACAGGAGGATGAAGAAGAAGATATCACAAAAGCATTAGTAACCACATTATCCCTATCTCTGGGTGAGCTACAAGATATGTGAAAAGATTTCAGCCATCTTCCAGGTGACCACATTGTCACCTGGCTGCTTTAATGATGGGACAACAGAGCCAATAGCCTGGAATTAGAGGGCATGGAAGACAAGCAGCTGGGTTCCCTTACCAGGGAAGGAGCATTGACAAAGCAATTGGAAAAGAGGCACAGGTCTTCACCCTCTGGAGGTGATTCCTGTGGTCATAAAGGAAAGGTATCCCTTCAAGGACGATGCATGTGAGCCAGGCAAATGGACCACCATGGAGAGGGGTATCCAGTACCTCAGGGAATTAGCCAGGCTGGGGATGATTTATAGTAACCTAAACAATTTACAGGTATCTAAAAATCCAGATGAAGTCGAATGCACACTACCTATGTGGTGGAAGTTTGTATGGAGCACATTATCATCATATGCCAGCTTATTGGCAATAACGACCTGCAAAGACTGAGAGGAACCCATGGTGGATGAATTGGCTAGTGAACTCCAGCAGCACAAAGAAAGTCTCTCTTCTTCCCTACAGGCCTGTGTCTTGGCTGTAGAAAAACCTTCCTAAGAGGTCCACCAACTTAAAGATAATCTACATGTGTCTTCCTCCCCACCTGTATGAACCAGTATCTCAGCTATCAGGAGTAAGCATCCCTCTGCTAAAGATGATACAGTGGGTACACACCACATGCCACCCTGTGGTTTTACCTGTGTGACCGCGGAGAGGAAGTGGGATAGAAAATCTTACCTTCACCCTAGCTGAAGGAAAGGGACAGTCAGTTTTATTGGACTGTGTGGATTCAGTGGCCTAGTACATCAGACCCACAGAAGCTTAAGGCTCTAGTGGACACCAGTGCACAGTGTACACTTAATGCCATCAAGCTATCAAGGGGGAGAACCCATCAGAACCCATCAGTATTTCTGGAGCATCAGGACAATCCCAACAGTTAACTGTATTGGAGGCTGAAGTGACCTTAATTGGAAATGAGTGGCAAAAGCATCCTATTGCGACTTGCCTGGAGGCTCCATGCATCCTTGCCATAGACTATCTCAGGAGAGGGTACTTCAAAGGTCCAAAAGGGCACTGCTGGGCTTTTGGCATAGCTGTCTTGGAGATGGAGGACATTTAACAGTTGTCTACCTTGCCCAGTCTCTTGGAGGACCCTTCTGTTGTGGGGTTGCTAAGGGTTGAGGAACAACAGGTGCCGATCACTACCACAGCGGTGCACTGGTGGCAATATCATATAAACCAAGACTCCCTGATTACCACCCATAAACTGATTCGTCGACTGAAGAGCCAAGGATTGATCAGCAAGATTCACTCACCGTTTAATAGTCCCATATGGCCAGTGCAAAAGTCTGATGGAGAGTGGAGAATAACAACAGCCTGAATGAATCATAGAATCATTAAGGTTGGAAAAGACTTCCAAGATCATCTGGTCCAACCATCCCCTTACAAAGTCATGCCATTGCTGAGTGCTGCTGTTCTGCACATGCTGTATGAACTGGAGTCAAAGACAGCCAAGTGGTATGCCACAGGCATATAGCTGTGATATCACTAATGTGTTTTTCTTGATTCATTTGGCAGCAGTGTGTAGGTCACAGTTTACTTTCACTTGGAGAGGCATCCAGTACACCTGGAATCAACTATCCCAGGGTGGAAACACAGCCCTATGATTTGCCATGGGCTGATCAAGACTGCACTGGAAAGGGGGGAAGCTCCTGAACACCTGCAATACATTGATGGCACCGTCATGTGGGGCAACACAGCAGAAGTTTGAGAAAGGGAAGAAAATAGTACAAATCCTTCTGAAAGATGGTTTTGCCATAATAAATAAATAAATAAATAAATAAGGTCAGATGATCACATATAGATAGACTCATGATTGAGGAGTACACCTGACCATGAACATTATTGCACAGGTAATTCATGACTGTGAAATATTTGCTGCATGTTGTTAAATCCCATCTGCTATTGAGGACAATGGCTGAAACATAAATATGGGGAGGCCTGGCAGATCGATCATATCACTCTTCTTCACACCTGCAGAAACAAGTACCATGTACTTACAATGGTGGAAGCAACCCCTGGACTGCTGGAAACGTACCCTGTGTCCCATGCCACACCATATGAAGTGGCAGGGTGAAGGGAACTGTTAGTCAGTCATGGGCTGGGCATTGATCAACAGGTGGTGAGCAATTATTTTGTGCATCACTGGCTTTGTACATTCTATTCTATTACAATTATCATCATAATCATCATCATTATTTATCTTCCTTTTCTGTCCAATTAATCTACCTTTATCTCAACCCACAAGATTTTACTTTTTTTCCCCCTCCTAATTCTCTCCCTCACCCAACTGGGAGGGGGGAATGAACAAATGGCTGTGTGCCTGCACGGTTAAACCACAATGCTACCCTATAATCCAGAATAGCAAATAACAAATGAAAGTATCTGTTGTCCCAAAATGAAAACAATGTATTAGGCTTATGTAGCACCTGAAGAAGAACAGAAAAGAATGAAAGAAAAAAAAAAAGTCTTTTATGATCTTGATGCGTGTATATAACTGCAATAACTGTTCATAGAAGATAAAGTTTGAGGATTGTCACGGAAATGCCTTTTAAGGGCAGCATTTGCTTGTATTGCTAATAGGCAATAGTGTCATGATCACAGTGCAGCTATTTACAATGTGAAAATGAATATGTGTCTTTTCAAGTCAAAGTAACTACTAATTGTTGCATAACCTTAAGAAAAACAGATGGCCTATGGGTCAGGGAGAAGTATTGAAGAGCAGAGTTAGCAGATCAAAATATGCTTGGAAACTAGTAAATCAACATGCTATACAACACAGCCACATTTCAATAGGATGCTTATTTATTTTCAACCAGACCAATGAACGGCTATCATTATTGTTTAAATGAACAGGATACTTAGGGAACGTAACAACCAATTTAACTCCTGGGATTTGTGAACCACATATCCTTAGGACACAATTCACACCCAGCCCCAAAATGATGGAGGAACCCAGCTGAAAGGGTGCTGGGATAGCATCCCATGAAATCTAAAGGTCTTCATAAAGAGACACAGTTTTGTCTTTGTATCTTTGTGATATTCTCTGTTTAGAATAAACTGACTCTCTCTCTCTCTCCACACATCTTCCCTTTATTTTTAAAGAGTGTGAGATAAAGGAGATTTAGTTGTACTTGCTGAAATTGCTCCTAGCATTCATTATTATTACTGTAACAGAAATATATATATATATTTTTTGTACTGTCATAACCTGTCATTTACTTCATATGAATTAGTTTGGGCAACTTCAACTCCATGAAATACAGTTGATATATGTAATAGAAAAAAAATATGTAGTTATATATTATATTGCTTCTTTCATAATTGAATTAAAGTTGAGAAAATCTACAGTGAGCAGCTAACTGCAGTATGAAACAGAGTATCTTGCTTTTATACTTCATTGCTTTGTACTGTACTGACAGAAAGCTATTTTTAGACCTGCCCTGCAGTTACACAGTTGTTGCTTATATCTTGTCTAAAGGAAGTAATGTTGCCCTACTGAGACTGTGCCCTTCTCTCAAGGGTAAACTAAATCCATTAAACTTAAATATATGCTGTAAACCCTGCATAATAGTGTCAGTGATGGAAATATTATGTAGTTATTTATAACAAGTCAACCATTTGGAGAAGTGAGATAGATAGGCATACCTGCAAATTATTGCCTCTTCATTCTCCCCTTAAAGGCATTGTCTTTGTGCCTAAAGCTTAAAAGTTGGTTTTGCTGGCATCATGACAAAATAAAGAAAATGTATCTACATAGAACAGATCACTGCTGCCTACAACCTCACAATAATAAATATCTCATGAAGGGTGGCCCAGGAATTCAACTAGGTCCTTTATTGCTCCAGAACAATCCACAGAAATATTTCAGATTATGAGGAATGTTTTTTAAAATATTGCCACTTATTTTATGGTGGGATGAGGAACAAGTAAATGGCAGGGTCGGAGAAGAAATATTCATTTAATCTATGTCTCCTAAATAGAGATAGATAGGCATATTCCAACATACACACACACACATATACATGCTAACTCATTGCAAAATCAACTGGACATAATCAAGGTACCTTATCCTGTCTCTGTTCTTCTAAATTACACAGATTCAGATTAATATTATTTTACCATTAGCCTTTGTAGCTGATGCTAAAACAGGGAACTGACAATAGAGAAAATAGGAAGGGAGGAATTGGAAACTCTGAACAAAAATTTATTTGAGACTTTCACATAAACCATGCTATAACATACATAGTCCTAGAACTGGGATTTAGTGTGCATTTAGTCCTAGAACTAAAATAATATGCTATTTAATACCAATTTATGTTTGTTTCTGTCTATATTATTCATCCAAATGAATTTAAGTTACAGTACAAATATTACACCCAAAAGCAACACCCAAGATTTACAAAGAACACCTATCTAGCTGTGGCTTACCCTGATATTCTTTTTAGAGATCCTATACAGGATCCTTACATTAAATCACCTTTGGTGAAATTTGTGCACACATTGGAGGCAGGACCTGACCTTGTGAATCTTTCAAATGCACCAGTCTGCCTTGCAATGAACTCCACCAGCCTAGGAAAATGTTTTTTACAACTTAAGGAGAAAAGCGAAGAGATATGCACTAACAGTCATCTAATTTTTCTTGCAAGATCTAAGGAAGTTTGCAATCAGTTGTCTTATAAAGTGTTTGGAAAAGCAGCAGTAGTATTCTTCTCAGGAAGAGTTAAAGTAAATTTCATAAACTAAACTTACAGATTTAATTATTCTAGCTCAAATTCTGAACAAGATTATAACTTCTCTGAAATAATAATAGAGACAGTAGATACATCTAGGTTTCTAGTTTGGAATCTGAACTTGAGTTTTGCTTCATGTCTTACTATAAAACAAGGCAGACATCATGCATACAAAAATAGTATTTAAAAGAAATGTGTGTGCAAACATACAGGAACACATTGCCTCTCTTCTTGCCATCACTTACTGTTCTCCAGCCTACTTGAAACAAATTTACAGACTATCTGCATTATATACTAATACATCTGGGGGAAAAAAAAGATAAAAGTCAAAAAAGGGGAAAACTACTTTAAAAGAAAAAAAAAGAAAAAAAAAGAAAAAAAAAGAAAAAAAAAGAAAAAAGAAGAAAAGATTGCTTGGTTTTTGTTAAGTACAAGAAAGATGTTAAATCTATGCAGAAAGTGGCACTTGAGGTATTCCTGGACAACTTTTCCTACTTTGACTCCTAGTTGCCATCAATGTTTTGTTGGGATGTTTTGTTGGGATGGGACCACAAGTGCTCTTTTAGCAGAGGGAAGGAAAATCCTAGGAGATACTTTCTATTCTAATAATTAAGGGAACAAATCAAATGTACCCTTAAGAAAATGCCTATCCAAAATTAATGGAATTAGAAACAGGTAATCCTGAACTAAAATTACATGTTCAGGATATACAATTATTTTTCCAAGTTTTTACTGAACCCAGAAATGCCATGTTGTAAAATAAAAAGAGATGTTTTAAGTATTTAAAACAATTGTGATTTTAGTAACATAAACATGTCTATTCTGGCAGACAGAAGCATGTATTGTATATATAAATGTCCAGGATATGTTTTGATTTAAGCTCAAAGCCAAAACTGTCGCATTTCCATGGATATTTACAGTGTCTGAAAAACAAAGTTCAGGTGCAAACAAATCTTCAGACAGACACTTTGAAACAACACAGACAGGTAAGAAACGGCTAAGAGAACATCAGGAGTTTAAGAGATGCAAAAGAAAATATGCCAAGAGGTACAAAAAGTTTGTGTTAGCTTCGGTCCTACTTTATAAAACATCCTGAATTCAAACAAGATATTGTGCAGAAACTGCAGAAAAACATTCCCCTCAAATGAACTGCCCCCTCCCCCACTCAAGACCTAATAGCAGTAAAACCAATACTACTTTTTGCTCCTTTGGCAATCTGCCTTCTTTCAGTATAAACATACTGTACACAGGGTAGTGATTATCATTATTTGTAATATGATCACACCATTATCCCACCATCTTCTTCTCTAGTCTTCCTTCCCAAACTATATGCTGCTCAACACTTCTTTTGACATAACACATAACCTTTGTTTGAGCAGGATTCCTCCTTTTCCCTGTGCACATCACATGCCATTGTTCTACATATCCTCCAAAGCATTCTGTAGCTTCCCACATGCTGTCTACCAGCACCCTATCTGTTATTTATGTAACTGCATTTCTGGTATTGGACAGAAATTGGTCCCACACTTGGATCACAACCACCCCATGCAACACTACAGGCTTGGGGAAGACTGTCTGGAAAGTAGACCAGTGGAAAAAGACCTGGGGTTATTGCTTGATAGCTGGCTATCAACCAGCAGTGTACCCAGGTAGCCAAGAAGGCCAACAGCATCTTGGCTTGTATCAGAAATAGTGTGGCCAGCAGGACTAGGGAAGTGATCGTCCCCCTGTACTTGGCTCTGGTGAGGCTACACGTTGAATGCTGTGTTCAGTTTTGGGTTCCTCACTACAAGAAAGACATCAAGGTGCAGGAGCATGGCCAAAGAAGAGCAACAAAGCTGGTGAAGGGTCTGTCAAGAAAACAAGTCTCTTTATCACTCTACATCTTCAAAGGAGGATGTAGTGAGGAGGGGCTCAGTTTCTTCTCCCAAGCAACAAGTGATAGGACAAGAGGAAATGGCCTTGAGTTGGAGGTTTAGGTTGGATATAAGGAAAAATTCTTCACTGAAAGGGTTGTGAAACATTGGAACAGTCTGCTTAGAGATGTGATTGAGTTGCCATCCTTGAAAGTATTTTAAAGACATAGATATGGTGCTTAGGGAAATGAGTTAGTGGTAGACTTGGCATTGCTAGGTTAATAGTTGGATTTGATGATCTTAGAGGTCTTTTCCAACCTAAGTGATTCTATTATTACTCTTTTTGCTTGATATCATGCCAAATAGAGTAGAGAATCTGAGATATAACTCCTAAATGCCCCAAATAATTTAAAACTTTCCCTTTCTGTGTAGTAGAGAGATCTTTTCCTATTCAACCTTGAAACTAGAAATGCAGAATCATTCAAATCACTCCAACTTCCATGGTATGGCAAATTTTTCCTACACTTTGCCTGAGATACACTGTAAGAAGCTTGAGCTCAACCCTGTTCCCCCATCTCCTTTACTGATGGGATCTGTATTCTAGGTAGTCTTATCTCTGCCTAACTTCATGGAGCAAATTTGAACCTATGTTACAGGCAGCCTGTCTTTGTCCCTGTCTCTTGCTTTTCCTCACTGGACTTCCTGGATTGACCCCAAATGTGACTTGTTTCTTCACTTTGTTTGATTATCCCCAAACTTTTAACAGACCCTGCAAATATCACCCACTTAGTTCAGAGCTGTAACGTGTCCCATCAGTCAGTTCACAGCCTGCAGTAGGGTAACCTGCAGCTCTGAGCTTGGCCCCCTCATGGAGCATCTGCTTCTCTGCTGCTTTCTGATGGGATGGCTCCTGCTCTCACCAGGCAACTATTCTTTACAATGGTAGCACTGGAGTTGCTTGAAAAGGAGTAGACACAAAAGATAATTTCCTCTTCCACGTGACCTAACTCTATTTCACTTTTGCATCAGTGCTTACAGAACTGAACATGCTCACTATGCCATCACTATATAAAATAATGTACAAGGAACTATAATACTAGAATTCAACATACCATTGCACTGGAATGATCTAATTATCATTTTAATTATCTAAGTGTTATCCCCTTCTTATTCATCAACTTGGGTGCTTTGTATCCAAAGGGAAGACTGAATACAATTTTTTTGACCAAGTGTCTGAATTAGAATGGGACAGAAAATAGTTCCTGTAGCCTGCAAAAAATGCAAATATTTTAAAGAAATCTTTGTCCCAATTCAGGGACAGGTCAGAATTTATACAATTTTAATGGTGGAGAAATACTTTCTTGTCAGTCAATCAGGAGTTTTACAAAATCAGAACGTTTGTCCTATGTTAAATTATTCACTTGCTTTTTGTGCTAGCTTTTGGTGAAGCCTGTTTGATAGCACCAAACTTCTTCCAGATGAAGAACTGAGGGTGCAGGAGCTCACCTCAGCACTGACAATTCCAAGGTGGAACCAAGAATTTAAAAGTTAGTTTGTATGACAAATGCTAGAGACTGCTAGAGGCACAAGAACTGTACAATAGCCCCAAATGATCACAGCTAACCAGCACAGACAGTGATTAAGGCAATTTTCAGTGTCATAGGTTTTGTGCCCAGAATAGTTATCTTGCTCTTCTATTCTTTGACATACCTGCAGCAATGTCTATCTGACTATTTAACAAATGTGCCAATTTCTCTCTTGAGCAGAGTGTGCACTAAAATCCAACAATGAACAAAGCAGCTCAGCAAAAATAAAGGTAAACAAACAGAAAGAACAACATCCTGAGCAATCTTTTGAGTCAGAGGCTACCTGAATCTTTAAAAAGATACATACACATTCAAGTCAGGTTTTTTCCCAACCTTTTTTTTGGCTTTTCATTGTTGCTGGGGCTTGTTGTTGTTGTTGTTGTTGTTTGTTTGTTTGTTTGTTCCCTTTTGTTCTTCAATATTCCACGTGGCTAATATCAGCTTCAGCAAAACTTCTAGCCTAGCTTTTTTAGAGGTTTGGACTGACACTGCAGTTTCTTGGGATCTTCTGTTAAATACCACTAGGAAAAAAAATACTACTAGGAAAAAAAATAATAAAAAAGCCCTTTGCAGGTCGTGCTTTTCAGAAACACATTACAAGCTTAGCTCCTTTTTGAATGTCATGTATTATTTAAAGCTCCTTTTTTGACTCCAATTTCTGACAACTATTTGAGTTGCATTCAAGGCCTGTCAGCTAGGAATACAAATTGGCAGTTGGAAGACAGTCACAGTTAGCTGTTAGAAAGGTTTAAAATCCTTTAGCTCTTTCTGTGAGAAAATTCAGCACCAAGGAATTCGGAAGACTAAGCCAACTGTGCTCTTTACTTATCACAACTGATACTGCAGCATCTCTCTCCCAAATGAGACAATGCTACACCATTAAAACAGAAAACTGCAGACAAAACCAGAACCAAAATGTTAAAACTGACACACCACAAAATCTCTAATGGGGCAGAGGTATGATTCTGAGTGACTGGTTCAGGAACTAAATGCAAAGCTAACTCCTAACTCACCAATTTATGCATTTGTTCCCCAGAAAGATATACTGATATAATTCAGGCAGCACGAAGGCTTACAGAAGAAGAAATGGGAATTAAGACTTCTTTAACAGATTAATTGTCACTGGGGAGTGTTTCAGTGCAGTGTTGCTGGTTTGATAAAATACATTTCCGTTTATATTGGGCAATCCCAATGTATTGACTTGGAATTTCAGCAAAACTGATCCTGCAGTGGAGAATGGCAATTACTTTGCTAAGTCTTCATGCTATACTTGGAAGAAATAAAAAGACAAACATCATTTCAATAGTGAATAATTTTTATTATTTTTTTTTTTCTCCTAAACAACCCAATAGCATTATATACATGGATTTTTGAAAAGCACATAACATTTTATACAAATACATGCCAGCTGTCACAGGTAGCAAAAACCCTGTAGTACCTGAGGGTTGGAAAGTACCTTTTGTTTTTGCTACTTGCAATAACAACTGGTATTTTGGCAACAACTGCAAACAGTTGTTTTGTTTCTTCATTAATGAAGCTGTGTACTGGAAGGCTTCTTTGTGGTTCTAAATAGAAAGTAAGTAGGAAAACTAACTAATCTCATGGTGTCTGAGGACAATCACAGTAGACTACATTGTTGCTGGATGCTTTGTTAGGATGGTAGCAAAGAAAAAAATATAACACTGTGTTTTCTGTCTTTATCGGAAACATTACTATAACAATAGATCACATGAGTTAAAGTGTTCTCATCATAATCTTTATTATAGAAATACACTCTACAGTAAGACAACATGAGTGCTCCCAAAATAATTACTGATGTTTCCTTCAAAAATCTGACATTGTTTCTTCAGTACTTGCTGCTAGAGGAACACATTGCAAAGAAAATATTATTAAAAAAAAAAATAATAAATAAAAAAGAAAAGGACCTGTATATCACATGTTATTGAGCACTTTTCATAATACAGTTTTTTCATATTAAAGAAGAGGAGCTCTGCTCTGGATATGCTGTGTGATTTGAGAATCTCTAGATCTCCGGATAACAGGGCTGCTTTGTATGCATGGGTTAGACAATGCTTTATACAGTAATAGAGTTTTAATAAAGCACTTCAAACCAGGCAGTAAAATCACCAAATGCGGACAACAATAAGGAAAGAATGCCATCAAAACCATACAAAAAGTGAATATGTATCATGCTTGGAACAGTTACCACAGTCGCTGTGTTTTTCATGAGTTTTCTGAGAGTTATACTAGGAAAGGCTAAACCCATATCTAAAGAACATCAGGTCTTTTGGTAACTCAAATGAAATCAAAATTGTACATAATGGTATTGTACATAATCTCTCTTTTAGCCTATTGCAGAAACACATGATGCTTGTAATCACAACACACTACTTTCCACTTGACATCACCATTCAGTTTGTTGGTGAACAAGGTCTTACACACATCTCATCATGATGATGTCTGATAGTTTTTAATAGAATAGAATTGCCAACAGCTCCTTCCTTTCCTTTGGAGTCCTGTTTGATTTCTTGAGTCTTCCACTTCCTGTTTCAGTATGTGTCATACTGGAAGTTCCCATTTTTTAAGGGAAAATAAATTTTCATTGGACAGATGTACATAGCAGGAATAACTTGAGTCTATTATTCCCACCTAAGTCCAGTTAGAAAATATTGAAGACAACCTCCATTTTAATGACTATAAATATGTGGTGTCATATTTAACAATTTTAGAATTCTTTCCTTTTTACCTAGTAAGACACACTTGTTTAGCATATAGCGAGCTTCACTGTAGTTAGAAAAGATGATTGTATTTTATTTTTCCCTGTAAATGTTTTCAAAATATCTTTAACGTAATATCCTTTGATCAGGGTACATTTTATGTGAATGCCTATATAATATAATTTGATATAAATACCTACAGAGAAAAAACTTGAAAGATACTTTATCCAGTCATTTTCCACAAACAATATTCTTCAGATGGTTCAGTTCCAAAATTTTCATTGGTGCTGGGAAGTCTGGTTTATGTATGCCAATGAGTACCAATACAAGGAAGAAACAATCCTAAATTAAATCAAGTTCCTGTAGTTATTCTGGAATTAAGGAGGCAGAATCAATGAGAATTTTGCTGTGTTTACCAGTCCTAGAGTGAAAGTTAGAATAGATATAAGAGAACAAAAATTTATCACATAAAACTGTTGATCCAGCACCTGTTGGTTTTCCAGAAAAAATATTTTTTCTTCTGTTCAGATAACTTCATCTGTATTAACAGAAAAACTGTTTGAGCACTAGGGTCAAAACACTTCTTTAGAATTTTCTTGGTTTTCTTATGTATAGTTTGCACTTTCATTTACACTTTTACTTTATGCTGTTTTACTACTTTTACTTCACATTATGTTTACTTTATATTATTACTTCAATTATTTTGTGTATTGAAATTGAAAATAAAAACTGATAGTAGACTAAAAGCATCCAGTGGCATGTCCACATTATCTCTGAAACCTTGTGCTTTGTCTATGATATATAAAGCCCACAACTCACTATTGCCATAAATAATTGCAGTCAACATTCTGTTACATTCGTTGTATGTATTATTTGAATGCTGTTATTATGTCTTAGGGTACTTATCCTAATTTATTCTTTTGCCAGCAATAATATGTCTGCAATTTTATTATCACAGTATGATTTTTTTATTGCTTTGAATTGCACAATACAAAATATAGTTTTTATTTTTAAGGAAATGTATTTTCTTCTTTAAAAATTTATCTACAATGTGGGATGATTTGGAACAATAAATTGAAGGGAATACAAAAACAACAACTCTAAATGACTCTTGAATTAGGAAACTTCGTTCAAGATTCATAAGGTTATATATATTGAAGTGAAAAAAAAATACAAAAGCCTGAAATAACTTGCATATAGCCTAATTACTGTCTGCTTTGTTCCAAGAGGGATATGGTGATTTTTCACTGCCATATGTAGGCATGTAACTAATGACCTAAAACTTGTGTAGGGTCACAACATACTCAGAGGTGAGACTCAGATGTTTACAGAAAGTATTTGAGAGCTCCACGCTTACTAAACTGGCTGTTGACTAACTCCAGCACTAAGAGCTAACTCCAGCACTAAGAGCTCTTTGCAGATACAAACCTCTTTGTGAAATGCTGGAAAATATGTCATCCTTAAAGTAGGCTTGTGCTTTAAATGGTGTGTGTGTATATATATATATCTTTTAACTATGTAATGTTAAAGTACAGACATTTGTTTCCACATACTGGAAAAAAAAAAAAAAAAAAAAAAAAAAAAAGGATTAAAAACAACAATAACAAAAGATATTGCTCTTAAATGCATTTGAACAAATAAAATGGGATTGCTGATTTTAGCACAAGGGATGACCATTTCTGGGACAGCCAGTCTCTCCCCCACATCAAAATGATGCAGTAAGTCTGGCTGTCTTTAAAGTGAGTTGCAACCTTTGCTTATCTATGTGTTAGTTTGTAAAGTCATCAAAAACCACAGGTCATCCTCCACTTTCATACCCCTTCACTACCCACCTCCCACACAACAGCTGGTGCATCCTCTCATACATGAAGGGCATCACAGAATAATCTCACTCTTCTAATTTGGGTACAAGGTATTAGCCCATGACCATATCTGACAGGGGAATGACTGCAATGCAGGAAACCTTGTTAGAGCACATAAAGCTTCACCCTCTCACCCAAGCGATCTAATTGCTCCTGGTGCGTACTCATTTTTTTTTTCCAATGCAGAGGAAAATGGGCTCAGCCAAACCATTCCCTGTGAGACTTCTCACTCTTGCAAATATCTCAACTAATCTTAGCTGAGCTATCTAGCATTACCATCTTCAAATAAAATTGTGTCTGAACAATATAAATGGGAGGTTTTCTTTTTTTGTCCATAAATTTCTGATGCCTCTCGTGTCTATATTGTAGCTAATCAGTTGTGATTTATTATTCTTAGTTACAAAAAGGTTAGTTATATCACTTATACTGACACTAATATTGACCAGTATAAGGTAAATTACCGAATAAATCCCTAAGTGTTTGTCATTTATTCCATATGTGTAATGAAGCTGAGCAAAACTGTGTTATCATATGATTAAAAGCTTCATATATATAAAGGCTTCAAATATCTCTCAATGAAAATACACCAGGAAATTTAATTAAGATTTGCAGGTGTTTTAGTTTAATTATGTATAAGTGCTTCATTTTTGACTTGTACACTTACTTAAAAAATAAAATAAATGAAATAAAATCAGCTGTATATACAAACAACCAGAAAAGAAGACAGTAAAATTCTATAAAAAATTTAAAAGTAAGGGAACAGTATTATTGCATGAACAGAGGCAAAGCTGTGCCTTAACATAAATAGCTTAGTTTCAAGTAGTTGGGTGTCCTGTAAAATTAATAGCAACCCTGAGTTTTCTAGCATTCCTCACATCTCTGACAATATCTTTGCTTCTTCTCCTGCTGAGAACAATGCTGTTGTAAGATTTGTTTAATACATAATTATATACTCAGCTGTTTTCTCTGAAATATCTGCAGGATGATATAAGTGCTCAGTCAGATGTGCAATTCTTCTTAATATTTTTCAAAAAGACATGTAGAAACAAGAAAAAAATAATAAGTGTTCATGTTAAAGACAACCTTCAGGCATGTCTTCTATGTAAATTAATTTACTCATGTAAATTAATATTTTGTATATTAATGTATATTAATACAAAGCATATTAATGTATAATTAAGTATATCAATGTATTTTATTTGAGTCTAATAATATATACTAATTTACTCATGCAAATTAATCATGCCCCATGTTCCTGAAGAAGTATATGCTTATACTATCTATACATATTCCAGCACCTTTCTACTGCAAAGAGAACAAAACCAAATTCACTTAAAATCTACACAGAGGAGAGAAAGACCTAATATAAGCCCCTATGTACAGCTTATTTATTCTAATTTCTTTATGAGTAGAAACTAAATTAATATAATGGAATGCATGTGAAGAGAATCATATTACTGAGCTAGGTATATGATAGCAGGCACCTCGATAAATTGCTGTAACCAAATACCAAGAAAAACATGAAATCTACAGTCTCTCATGAGGAACAGGAAAATGATATTATTTCTCTTATCTAACATTTTTTCTATAACTGATTTGCAGGATGTATTTTCAGGGAAATGAAGGCTTGGAAAAATCATATTGCCAAGAAGAGGACCAAATTGATGTTTGCTGAATAGTAGGACTGTCACATATATGAAGCTCCAGATTAGCAGCAAGCAAAGCTCAAAATGTTTCTCTCTTGCATTTAGAAATGGACACAAATCTGTCTGAACATATGGAAAAAAAAAATGCTCTTCTGATTGCTCTTCTGTTTCATTTATTTAAATAACACTTTAAAAATCAACAGAGTTTACTCTTATTTTCTATTACCTACAGTGGAGATAAGCACTGGGCCTTGGAAAATGAGAATCATCAAAATACAAATATGTTTTTGGATGCAGATATTGTCAACTGTTTGTCTGATTCAAAAACCTTGGAATCACATTTTCATAAGCATAATTCTAAAATCTGGCATGAGAATTATTTCAATTCTGTCATTGGATCTCATCACTTTTGAAATCGCTGTTTCTTTGAACAATAATTTAAGCACCCAAATGTGGTATTGGCCTATAGACTTTTAGACTAGACTTTTGCTTATATGACTATCACATCTTCAGAAAAGACCAAAAGTACAAATAACTTCTCTCATCCATCAGACTAACATAAGGATTTGTATGATATCTTTGCATATGTGAATAACCTCGGTATATCTGTGCACTGTAAAAGAAGCATTACAGACCTAATAAACTAATACACCTCCTGAACACAAGTGTTTAAAGATATTTCCATATGCCATCTTGCCTTTGTCCTGAAGAGATAATAAATACTTTTTCCCAGTGTTAGTAGAAGAGGCAGACACTTTCTTTAGCCAGGAACAAGAGCAAAATCTTCATAGCCCTTGAAAAGAGGTGAAGCGTGCCATGTTCTCTCCTAGACACCACAGCTCTACATCTCTCCTACCCTGGTCAACAACACAAGCTGCCAAGCAACAATCATTTAATACTGCATTGTTTCTCATGAAAGGAGTTGTGCTCTACTTGATAGATGTAAGAAGAATTGGTTGCAGTTGATTCTATAAGGAGAAACTAGTTGCTCTCATTGGGAAAGAGGGAGGACAGAATTTCATGGGGAGTGTGAGAAAGCATTCTCAAATTAGTTTCTGTCTGGATAAGGCCACACTGATACTAAGTACTTCTTTTCAAAATATGTCTGTTGTTCTAAAATTCCTTGGACAGATCAAGGGTTATTTTTGAGTTACAAACATAATGGTTCCTTATAGTCCAAAGAACATCCACCTCACCTGTTGAAATTCTCAATTTATTGTAAGATTCACTAGTTGTTAAAAATAACTGTGGTTGGATGTATTAAAATTTTAGAAAAATTAAGTCTTTAAGGGAGTCAATTATTTCATTTAAGACATGGATAAGGGATCCAATAATCAAGGGAAGCCTTCTCTCCCTGTGCTTGTATACATACCCACCAGCTCACACTCACCACCACTGCCATGACCATCACCCCTGAGTAAATATATTTGCCTTACAGCTCCTTTGCAAGATAATTCACTGAAGTAAAGTCAATTTCAATGGACTCAGTAGATATTTACGGTTCTGCAAAAGCAGGAATTGAATCAACATTTATGTTAATATGGGATGGTTATAACCAAGAAGTTCCATGTCAAATTTAGGTCTCCCTACTAATATGGGAGAGACTGTGACTTTAAAAATATTCAGATGCTGAAGAAGGAACTTAAAGAAGTCTAGGAGTTACATAATGATAACAAATATGAAATCTTTCAAGTGAAGTAACCTTTGGAACTCATAGAAAAACTGTAGAGGAAGTCACACAAGGTAACATTGATGGCGGTGCTAGTTTTCAGGCAACATGCAGGTAGAGCTTGATTAGTCTGATTATGCATTGTCCTACGCTCACTTCACCCCAATCTGTTGTTTTAAGCCACCCATTGTAAAAAGGCAGAGCTGTCCAGCAATAAAAACAGAACTACCACATTGTATTCTGTCAAATTTTCTGCCTCATAGTCTATACAAAACTGACAACAGTAAGGCAGCGAAATAAATTGCAAGACTAGTATAGTGGGAGGTGTCCCTATCCATGAGTGGGAGGGGAGAGGGGGGGAATCAGATGATCTTTAAGGTCCCTTCCAACTCAAGCCATACTATGAGTCTATGATTCACTATCTACAACACTGTCGCATGCAGTACTTTGTTTAGACACTGTCCATAGTCTTAGATTTTAAGATGTCAGGTCTGAAAGATATGAATCTGGTCACAACTGCAGCTCAGACTATTTGAAATCTTGATTTTCATGCATTCTGTCAGCAGCACTGCACCTCAGAGCAGTGGACTGTGGGACTCCACTATAAATTCTGATATTCCACCGTCCATGACATTAAACCAGGTGGCTTAAGCTTTGATACTATACATGGGGAAGAATGAAGGCAGAGCTAGGTCCTACAAAAGGAAATGGTTATCCAGCCGAAGAGGTCTTGTACCAGAACCTTCCTGGCATGCAGAGAGCTAAGTAGATATTCCATATTAAAACAATTACCCTTTCTGAGCAGCTCTAGTTCCAGATAATAACCACTGATTAATGAGACTTTTCTACCCAACTTGCCAGACTTGAACAACAAAAATCTACAATTGTTTTGAAAAGCAAGGGTTTCTGAATGCTGCTTGAGAACAGCAGGTTCTTTGGTTTGTGTAGTTATTCATGCACTCATAGAAGATGAGCAAAGCATCCTCCAGTGAGAGTACAGCTTACCATTCCATTCCCAAGAGAAGCAGCAAAAGCAGTACAATATTCTCACTAACACTCTTACTACTAAAGCTACTATACATAGGACCTCATAAGACTTGTCTGAGGTTTTCTTATTAGTCACTTCATTTTTTTTTCCATTTTACTAGACATTTTTGATGTTGAGACTAATTATTCATAAGTTGCTTTTGTCTAGGAGTTGTGGGGATAAACCCTTGTAGCACAAACTGTGAAACAGAGATAGAGAGGAAATGAGTTAAAAATTGAAATGACAACTTTGCTGATGGCTTTTTATTCATCTAGTCAACTGTGTTTTAGTGCAGTTAAATGAACTGCTTCAATTGTATCTCAAGAAAAGTATGAAGGAGCAATTAGTATGTATTTCCTTCCTCCTTTCAGTATAGTGCATGATATCTTTAATGCTATTTCAACTTGCAGAAATGAAATTGCTACCAAATGTTACTTGTAATGAAGTTGCTATTGACTAGAATGTTTTTAAGCAGTAGTGTATATAAAGACAACTTACTACTTAAGCTTGCAAGGAAACACAAGCAATGCCATATAAAATTGTCAATATGAATGGTTACTATTATTCTTGCCCAGATCCCCTATTACACTGTGTCGTGGTTTAACCTGGCTGGCAGCTAAACACCATGCAGCCGTTCGCTCACCCTCCCCCCTCCCTCTCTGGGACGGGGGAGAGAAATGGAAAGTGAAGCCCGTGAGCTGAGATAAAGACAGTTTAATAAGACAGGAAAATAATAATAATAATAATAATAATAATAATAATAATAATAATAATAATAATAATAATAATAATAATACAATGATGATAATAGTACTACTACTAATAATATGTACAAACAAGTGATGCACAATGCAATTGCTCACCACCCGCTGACCGATGCCCAGCTTAACCCCGAGCAGTCCGGCCCCCTCCCCTGGCTAGCCACCCCTATATATTGTTTAGCATGACGTCAGATGGTATGGAAAACCCCTTTGGCTAGTTTGGGTCACCTGTCCTGGGTCTGTCCCCTCCCAGCTCTTACTGCACCCCCAGCCTGCCTGTTGGCAGGACAGAGCAAAAGGCTGAGGTGTCCTTGGCTTGGTATAAGCACTGCTCTGCAACAATTAAAACATCGGGGTGTTATCAGCACTCTTCTCATCCTAAGCCAAAACACAGCATTCCACCAGCTACCAGGAAGAAAATTAATTCTGTTCTAACTGAAACCAGGACACACTGTCTGTTCAACTAGATCAATATAGTATAAAACTATCTGTGTATATGTTCTGTAAACTGCTTTCCAAATGCAGATCTTGGTGTCTGATACTGATGTTCAGGAGAATTTGAAAGGTATGAGGAACCTATGTTCAAGCTGTCATGAATACAAATAACCCACTGAATCAGAAACTGGTTTATATTTACATCCCTGTATGTGAGGAGTTTAAGAAGCCTTGGAGCGTGGATTTGTTCAGGTCAATTTACAAAATGGTTAAAAATAGCAATACTTCCTACTTTCCACATACAAACTTTCTTATAAGTGAAAATAATATGTATTTGCACATTGATCTATGTGTAGAAATTATGTTACACATATGTATTTATTAATAAGTAGATGTAAATATACATATGTTTTTAAAATAAATTGGGAAGGAAATAGAAAACACATGCTAACTATGGTTATTATACCTGTGAGCTATTAGGCTCCTGGAAATCCTAGAAAAATCTATAGAGAAAAATAATTCCAAAAATTTGTAATGGTTATAGTTAACATTAGGTTAGGTGATTATGGATCTAGATTATTCTGGCTAAAACATTTCCTACAAGGGTTGAAAACATGAAGCAAATTGTATTAAAGAGCACGTAAAAGAAAAGATTGGAGACAATCTCAAAATAATTTAATTTTATTTAATTTTTAGTAAGAGTATTCAGCTTAGGGAGTAACTTGAAACTGACTATATGTTCAAGTGCAGAAATTACAATGTGTTCATGTGAAGAAATTACAACTGGAACTACCTCTAGAGAGAAATGATCATTTTATATAAAACGTAATCTCAGGTTTCTTCTGGCTTCAAGAAAGATATTAAAACACACAAGCACTTTGCCTTTAGTAAATAGAACAAAATAGTTGCCACAAAAGCAAAAGTCCAAAAGCAAAAAGCGCTATCTCTCTATCAAAGAAAGAAGGTAATGATAATAATAGATACTTTTAGTCTAGAACTAAAGGACAAAATTCTACTGAAGGTTATTTTTTTTCTTTTCTTCCCATTCTTTAGGAAAGTTCCTTAGTATTTGGTGGACAATTGAGTTTTGATGGGTGAGAAATTTAGAGATTTACAATGTTCTTGTGACAATATCAAAATTTCATTTCATACATGGGGAAATCATAGAATCAGAGAATGGTTTGGGTTGGAAGGGATCATCTTAAAGATCATCTAATTCCAACCCCACTGCCATGGGAAGGGACACCTCCCACTAGGTTTCTCAAAACCACATCCAGCCTGGCCTTAAATACTTCCAGGTATGGGGCACCCACAGCTTCTCTGGGCAACCTGTTCCACTGCCTCTCCACCCTCATAGTAAAGAATTTCTTCCTTATATCTAATCTAAATCTACACTCTTTCAGTTTAAAACCATTACTCCTAGTCCTATCACTACATTCTTTGCCAAAGAGTCCTGCTCCTGTTTTCATTTGGGCCCCCTTTAGGTAACGGAAGGCCACTGTAAGGTCTCCCTGGAGCCTTTTCTTCTCCAGGCTGAACAAACCCAACTCTCTCAGCCTGTCTTCAGAGGAGAGGTGCTCCAGCCCCCTGATCATCTTCTTAGCCCTCGTCTGCACTGGTTCTGAAATGTCCATGTCCTTCTTGTGCTGGGGGCCCCAGACCTGAATACAGTACTCCAAGTGGGGTCTCACATGAACTGAGTAGAGGGGAAGAATCACCTCCCTTGACCTGCTAGCCACAAAGGATAGGGTTGACTTTCTGGGCTGCAAGTGCACATTGCTGGATCATATTTTTTTCTTTTTTGTCCACCAGTATGCCTAAGCCCTTGTCCGCAGGGCTGTTCTCTATCCAGCCATCATCCAGCCTGTATTCGTACTTGGGATTGTCCCAACCACACAGGTGTAGAACCTTGCAGTTGGCCTTGTTGAACTTCATGAGGTTTGCATGGGCCCATGTCTCAAGCCTGTCAAGGTCCCTCTGGATCAAAATGCCTTTCATCCAAAATGTTGACCGCACTACACTGTTTAGTGTCATCCACAGACTTGCTGAGGATGCACTCCATCCCACTGTCCTTGTGTCCAACAAAGATGTATAACAATACCAGACCCAATGAAGACCTCTGAGGGACACCACTCATCACCAGTCTCTGTTGATAGCAACTCTTTGAATGCAATTATCCAGCCAATTCCTTGTCCACCGTGAAGTCCACCCATCAAATCCATCTTTCCAATTTGGAGAGAAGGATCTTGTGCAAGATGATGTCAAATGCTTTGCACAAGTTCAGGCAGATGATGTCATTTGGTCTTGTTCATCAATGCTGTAACACTGTCTTAGAAGGCCATCACATTTGTCTGGTACAATTTGCCTTTGGTGAAGTCATACTGGCTGTCACCAATCAGCTTTCTGTTCTGTGTGTGCCTATACAAATTCTCCAGAAGAATCTGCTCCATGATCTTGCCTGGTACATAGGCGAGCTCAACTGGCTTGGAGTTCTCCACGTCTTCCTTTTTTCCCTTTTTAAAAATGTGTGTATGTTTCCTCCATAGATAATACATATAATTCCATGTAGCCATTGCTACAATAATACATTTGTTCTAAGAATTCAGAAAAACTGCTCAGGATTTCCTGGCTAAACATTGTTGCAATTTTACTGTAGCTGTACAGCGATTTCAGTTGCTGCCTGATGTATTACTTTAGTATAGTGCCTCACCAACTTTGCCATGCTATTTCCTTTTTAGATTTGCTACATATGTAAAGGCTTGTGTACAGTAAGACAGGACTACTGGGCTTTGTTTGCTAAAGTTTGGACACAATTTTTTCCCCATATTGCTTGGGGATAAAGCTTGCCATCACAGGCAGCTTCACTTATATTTTGAATTGGTAAAGGGCTGCATCATTGGTTGTTGCTAAATCTATGCTAGAATGGCACAAACATTATTCTTCCTGTCCTTTAGAAAAAATATGTCCTCTATTCTGAGTAATATAGCTGCCTACAGCAAACTGACTTGATTCAAGGAATCTCTTGTTTGACATAAAATCAAAGACCAAAGCTTGTGAACTGAACTAGGCTTTATTTTCTCCAAAAAGTAATTGCAATGCTTTTTTAATACCTTGGAGGTGGGGACAGGGGGGTGAAATAGGGATGGGGGTGTAAAGAAAATGTGCTCATGAGACCTGACCTAGGTTTGAAATCAAACACTTTTAATGAACTCCTATTTTAGCTCTGTGAGACTTCCCATGGTGGAAGTTTAGATTAAAGCTTTTAATGAAGCTCAACTGTGGAGCACAACAGAATACATATCTATTTTGGCTGTTTTGCCAAATTAACATTCATTTCAGCTGATAGAAAAACAGCAAAGTACACTGGATAAACAGTAGCTATAAGAGGCAGATGTAATTTCAGTAGTAATTTGCACAGCATGGAAGTTCTCTACACACACATTTGGCAGTCCCAGCTCTCTAATAGGTGTGAGCTTTCTGGCTTCTCTGAAAAACAGCAGTGGATGCTATGAAGTGTCAAAGCTATCTGTATAGGTAACAGCTGATTCATGGATGGTAATAGTTTCCTGCATGGATGGTAGTGATTTCCACCTTCATTATTACATTTTAAGGTAGAGACAAAAGTAAATATGAAAGTTAGTTTTTATTTTATTCTAGCTCTTGTGCACTTCTAGCATTGTCATTATCTGATGCTTCCTCAGCCAAGCATTAGCTCTGGAGGGAGCAAACTTTACTTGAAACAAATCTGTAATTTAGTGCATTTCTTTGGTCTGATCTTGAAAGATTTTATAGACCCTGAACTTATAACACCTCCTCATCTCTCACCTCTCAAGCAAATCTAATAACTTTGTTTGAGATTGCAACAAGCAACATGGTATCTTGTGTTGGAAAATGAAAAGCTGGGGGTGAGTAGGTTATAAGCAGTTACTCTGTTGTCCAGAAAATTAGCAACCTGGCCTAAGACGGTACTGGGTCTTGCTGGAACTGAGTTAAGTTTCTTCATAGCAACCTCTATGGTGCTATGTTTTGGATTTATGGTTAAATCAGTATTGATAATATTTTGGCTGTTGCAAAATAGCATTTGCACAGCATGTATTGTTTCTCTCTTTGTTTACATTCTTCATCCTACTTCACCCCTACGTAGTAAGAGAGCTGTGAGAAAGCGAGAAAGAAGCTGGAGGAGACTGACCCAAATTTGCTAAAGGGGTATTCCATACCAAATAGCACCATGCTCAGCAACAAAACTGAGGTAGAAGAAGAAAGAAGTGGGGTTTCTTAGCTTTCAAGGTGGTTGTTGCTTGGAGACTGGCTGGGCATCAGTCTCCTTGAGGGAGGTGGAGAGTGATTGCTTTTGCATTGCTTGTATGTGTTTTTGGTCTTGTGTGTTTGTTCTTTTCCTTTCCTCAGCCTATCAAACTTTTTATCTGGACCCCAAAGTTTTCTTTTCAGTCTTTCTATCCTCTCCCCTGTCCTGCTAGGGACAGAGGAGGAAGCAGTGAATAAGAAGCTTTGTGGATGCTTAGCTGTTGGCTAGTGTTAACCCACCCACCACAGAAAAACTCATCACAGAAAGACAGGAGAAACAGAAAAGCAGAAGTACTCTTTTTGTAGATGCAGTCACTTCCAGACAAAAGGAGACAAGCTCAAAGTAATACAAATGAAATCCTGTTCCTGTGGAACTGATATATATGACAAATCAAAATTACTGTGGAACAAATTTGATTTGCCTGGAATTTAATTTAAATAAGAAAAAAGAATTGTCCCATTATGACATATTTAAAATATTTATTTGCCTTTCATGAAATGCTTCTTGTATTTTGCAATATCAGTCTACATTACAATATAGAAATGATTTAAAGTATGAATCAAATAAAACATTTGATTGCTTATGGTTTTCTTACAAACTCTTTTGTTTGTTTGCTTTCTTTTTTTTTTGATGATGATGATAAACATAGAATTAGTTATTGTTCATTGAATTTTAACAGAAAGACAGTAAAAAAAAAATCACTTAAGATATATACGCAACTTAAACTGAATAGCAAGCAAGTTTCACTTTAGCTTACTTCTGTTTGTTCTTCATTGGTCTTACACTATTTTCACTTATTTCTTTAAATTTCAAATATCTGCTTCATTTATGATCTTTAGCCATAAATTTCAGTAGAAATTTCCATTATCTTTTATGAGAAATTCATATTTTTGACTACAGATAGTATATTTTCCAGCTTTACTGTGTTACTTTCCACCTAATATCTTCCTAAGTGGCCTTCCTTTCACTTAACAATCAAGTAAATATCACACCAAAATTCTATGTTCTTGTTATAGACAGAGCATAAATATTAAGACACGATGTAGGAAGTAAGAATAAACACACTAACATCATATTGAAAAAATTATCAGCGATCATTATCAGTGACCATTATTGCAAAGCACAAAAGTTTCCAATTCAAACTCACACTAGCTTATCTTTAACATGAATGTATTAATTTCCATCATGCTCAGTGGGACCCAAGCAAGGCTGCCTAGGTGTTCTTTACATTCAAGGCTTTTCACAATTTTGTTACTGTATTTTTTCATGCTTCTCTTTCTCATTTCAAAACCACAAATTCTAAGTTTCCCCCAAAACAGGCAGATTCATCTGCTGGTAGCACAATATTTCATAGGCAACTTCTGTGCCGTATTCTAAGTGGTCTTAGGAGCTTCCATGCTGTTTAACCCAGTTATTATATTTTCAAGCATTCCCTTATATAACATCTCCAGGAGTGACTTAGAGCTCTACATCTTATTGAAATCCTTCTATATAGGAAATATCAGAATGAAAAGAGCTGTCATACTCCACTGTACAAAATTGAAGACATACTCAAGGATATATTGAGAAATATTAATTTATTGTTTATGGATGGAAATATTATATACACTGACATACCACAGTCATGGTCATCTACCAAAGCACATTTTCATATTAATCTTGCAAATAGCATTCAAAATTAATTAGAAATTATTCAAGTACTATAATTCCTTCTGAAACATTAAGAATGCTATATTTCAGATGTAACCAGCACTAGCATTTGAAGAGAAGCTACGCTTCAAGACTGCAGTGCTTGAAAAAAGCCCTAATGCCTTCATGCTGCTGAAGCAGAGCAAAATTTTTATTTCAAATGCCAGCTTGGATGAAAGTCATTCCTGGAAAGAAATGCATTTTGAACTGGCACTGTATGAATGGCTGGTCTTGAACATGATTCATGTTGGCATTAAGGTTCTTCATCAAAATTTTTGGTCCCAGCTCTTTACCAAAATCAGTGGTTGACAGTCAGCTGCCTTTTATTTTTATTTTTCTCCTTTTTTCCTTTTTTTTCCTATCCAGACATCCCCTGAAGTTCTATGGAAACTGTTGCTAAGGCTAAGCTTTCAAATTCTAATCATAAGGAAACAGGAACACTTTTCACCTAGTAGCTCTTTTTTTTTTTTTTTTTTTTTTTAAATATTTGCTTATCCACATACACAGCAATCTGCTTAATTCATGTAGGTCATATACATGGCGGCAAGACATGGCATAAGATGAATTCTTTTCATGAACGTGTGAGTAGTACAGAATTGTTACAGTCAGCATAAGTTGTGTTGGGTCTGTCTGAGCTGGAATCACCTTTTCCCTGAAGCAGCCCACACAGTGCTGTGCTCTGCATTCGTAGCTCGAACAGCACTGATATCACTCCAGTGTTGTATCTATTGCTGCGTAGTACTGGCACAGCATCAGGACTCCTTCCAAGCCCCCAGGAGCCAGCAGACTGGGGGTGGGCAAGTGATGGGGAGGGGACATTGCCAGGGCAGCTGACCTAAACCAACCAAAGGGATATTCCATAACACCTGATATCATACTCAGCAATAAAAAGGGGGGCTCTCGTGGGGGAGGGGGCTGTTCCTCCTGAACAACCACTATGTGTTCTGAGGCCCTGCTTCCCAGGACGTGGCTGAACATCGCTCGTTGATGGGAAGTAGAGAATAATTTATTTTTTTCCTCTCTCTGTGCTTCCGCGCGGACTTATTGTTTCTTTTGTTTCTTTTTTCCTCCCCATTCCCTTGCCCTTTAATTAAACATTTCTCATCTCAAGCCTCGAGTTCTCTGTGTTGTATTTTCTCCCCCTTCCTCTTTGAGGAGAGGGGGAGTGGGAGAGCAGTTGTGGTGGAGCTCGGCTGCCCACCTGAGTAAAACCACCACATAAGGTTACTGATTTTAGTGCTACTGTTGTGCCTTGGAACAGCACAAGGTCGATTCTTAGTTAATCTGGCAAACATAACACCCAATGCCATAATTTTCAGATCACAATGCAGGAATTTCTGAAAAAAAAAAAAAACAAAAAACAATTTTAAACATACTTAGTTTCTGATTACAATCATGATTAAAATATTTAGTACCTGTCAGATTTCCAGCTTCCTTGGGTACAGGGAAAAAGAAAGTGGTGCTAAATTAGGTAAGAAAAGATTTACTTGTGAAGTTCCCAGAATTTTCACGTTACCAGTGATGGAAAACAAACAAACAAACAAACAAAAAACAACAACTAACCAACCAACAACAACAACAAAACACTAATTATAGCTTCACTACTGAAATTATGTCACCTCTGCTCAGGACATAATTTTGAATTATTGGAGAAAGAAATCACTGGAAAGGGAAAATAAAAAGCTTGTTGTTGTTCTTGTTGTTTATTCAACATTCTAGAAGTCTTGGGAACCAGAATTTAATCTGTGGGTCCCATCTCTGTTGATCACGTGTTTTAATTGTTAATTTCTTGACAGATATACATCAGAAAGCTTTAGCCATTTGAGGCAAAGGAAAAAGGAAGGACATAGCACCTCACATTTCAAATTAAGCATAATAAACAAATTAAAGGTATAGTTTATATATTTATATATGTACATATCATATAAAAGCATCAATTTCACAACTTACCTCTCACTAAAACAGATAATTCAACCTGTTTGAAACATCTCTTCCAGCAGATATTTGGAATAATAAAACAAAGAACATGCAGGATCAAGGTGACTTGGATTCTGCTTCCAGGTTTATCATTTGAATCCCTGCAGTGCAGCCACAGTGGAGGACAATGTTGTAATGTAATAAGAGATACAATGATATTACCTATCAAAACAGATCACAGAATTTCTGGGATATATAAGTCATTATTAATAGCACAGCTTAAAGCAGGTCAGAAGTGCCATTTTACTAGTATTCTTATTCCTCAGTGCCAATTTCAATGGCTATTAACACCATTTGGTATTTCCAAGTACTCAGCTCTTCTAAGCATCATTAAGCACTCTGGTTTATGATCAACTGGTTGTGATAGCAGGGAGAGGATCTCTCTCTCATATATAGATATTGTGACAAGCAAGACTCTGACCCCACAGAGATCTCAGCAAGAAGAGACTGACAAACCTTTGTAGGAAGGGGGCAGGAGTTTGTCTTGTCTGACCTGCGTTCCCAGTTGAACTCAGAAGGGACTAGGGGCATTGAAAGTTGAGTTATTGGTTCAGTGGCAGCCAGTGGCTCTGAAGTCCTCTACTTAAAGATGGTTGCTGACCAGAAAATCAGATCTTAATCCTGAGCATCATTAACTTGAAGCATTTACTCTGGTACTAAAGAGCTTAGGTTTAGTCATTATCCTATGCCTAAAGTTTACCTTCTGTGATACTGGGAAGTGATAAACGCCCTGTTGCTGTGCACTATTGAGGCAGTCTTTCTCTCTCCTTCTCTTTTATTTCCATAGCTGAAGGGAAGTTGTAAAGTTGTACAGCCATGTACTGTCTGTGTCTGGGGTGTAGCTGGTTTTCTTCACAACAACCTGTAAGGTGCTGTTTTTTAGATTTGACTAGAGTATCTAAAACACCAGTGTTTTAGCAGCTGCTCAGCAGTACTTGCACAGTATTAGTATTGGCACTGTAGACTTTGTAAAGTTGTTAGAGATCCAGTTAATTTATTCATACTCCCCATTGCATTTTCCACAATGGCAGTGACCTAAATTTTCTGTTTTTGTTGTTGTTGTTTGTTTGTTTGTTTGTTGTTGTTTTGGTTGTTTGGTTTGTTTGTTTGGGGGGAAATTATGCTTTTTCAACATCAGTGAGACACACATCATTCCCAAAAGTGGAAGAATTTAACCCAAAGCTTTCTTTTACTTACCCTCTTCTGACTATTGGGGTTCTACATGTTCTCAGAATTTAAATACAACCTTTAAAAAAATACATAAAATGAATGAAAACTCTTGCACTTTAGTTACAACTTTCCCAGTTATGGGCACAGAGATAACATAGCCTCCTTTAATCTTTCCTTCTCATAAATCAAGTTATTGAATCATACATTTTTGCTACAGTAGATTAGCAGAAGTTCATGTAAGTTGCTGGTCTCTAAGCTCTTTACAAATAAATTTCTAGTAAATCTCCCATTCTTCTGCAACCCAGCCTTCTCACTGGTAGGACAGTATGACAAGCTGAAAAGTCCTTGACTTAATGAAAGCACTGCTCAACAACAACTAAAATGTTAGTGTGTTATCAGTCAGAAATATAAAAGGACTATAAGATTGTGGAACAGAATGTGATACCACAAGGGAATCTCCATTTTCCTATAGTCCCAAAGTAATGTGTTTTTCATGGCCCTTCCAGTGTTTGTGTCCATAGTCCATTCTATATTTTAAAATCAAATTCAGGGTATATTAGTTTCAATATTATAGTTATAATACAGTTTTGTATATATGCAAGTATATATTTTAAACAAAGTATCTTTACACTATTTCAAATCCAGTTTTACTGGAAGAATTAGGTCACTGATTTTGCCAGACATGGAAACTATCATTAAAGTAGTATGTTATGGAGGAATTCATCTACAACTGTAAATTATATTTCATAATTTTAAAATAAATTCTATTCCTTCTACTAACTCTCATTAAAATGAAGGCTTATTCTAATCTTGTCCCTTACAAAAGGAATTAAATTGCAGTGACTATAAAAGGGAAATGAAATGGACAAAGCTAAATACCAGAACGTTAAACAGTACCAGTAGCTTGGTTAGCAATGTACGTAGTAAGTTACATACGTTATTTCTTCCTTCACAGCATAGATTGTTTAAAAAAAAAAAAAAAAGAGAAATATTCTTTTTTTTTTTCCTTTTCATATTCTCAGCTAAGACAGCCCAGTCTCCCTATTCCACAGCTGACAAAGCTCTGTTATAAAAAGTTATCAGGTTTTGTGATATACATATACATTTTTCCAATGCAGTCCTCTAAATCATTTTTAATCATGCTTACAGTACCTAGTTTAGCCCACCAACAAAATCTCACAGAGGACATGAACCTCTGCTGCAGGCTTTAATATCTTACTCTGAACAAATATGCCCATGGTAATGCTTGCAGTGTTTTATTAGATGAGCTTGCAAATTTCCTTCTAAATTGCAGTTTTTGCAAGTACACCCACATGCTTAAGCTGATAAATGAAATGCTTACAACACAGGATTATTATGAATATTTTAATAAGCCAAAATGCAGAGGAGCGACCAAGCAGTTCTGCAAAAGTTCACTATACTTGACTACTGGAAAAAGTCATCAGAATTTGGAGCAGAAAGTATAGGTCTTGTCCAACAATCAATGTAGTTCTTCTACCATAAAATTCATACAGATTCCTAAAGCAAGAAGTTGCATACTTTATAAACCTTCCATTCAGAGTATTTTTTTTTTTTATTTTATTTTTATTATTTAGCTCCATTTGGGAATTTAGCAAATAGGCAGCAATCCAAAAGCTTTGGATAGTCTCCTAACAGTTAAAAAACAATGGAAATAACATTGATCTGGTCATCAAATTTGAGCATTACAATCAATTGCTAAAGTACATAATTTATACTGAACATAAATATTTCTATGCATTACGCGATAGCAGAACCTATTGCTTTTGCTATATGACATTATTACATATAGTAAACATACCTGTTGCACAAGTGATCTAAATGTGAGTATGATGATGAAACATTAGAGGACAGAACTGGAAACAGTCCCAGCTGATACTGTAGTACCAGTCTGTGCATATGGCTCAGATAAGAAGCAGTATATTCTCGTCATTATAACTCCTGATCAACAACACTGAAAGTCAAATTCTGCCTGGTCTTTTCAGGACGTGCTTCAGACTGATGAGGAATGGGGGGATGAATTTCTTCATGTCTGACACAACATTTTGGCTGCTTATACATGTGGAGCACTAAATAATACAACAACAACAACAACAACAAAAGGGATGGAGCAAGAAGGAATGGAGGAAAGAAAGTTTTCCTGAACCATCTTCTAATCTCCTTGCTGTTGAACACAACACAGAGAATTTAGTGGGAAACCCTGATGCTGAATTACAGATTTCAGTTACAAATGGTTATGTAATAGATGACCATTTGACATCTATCATATCATCTAGACATGCAGATTGATCATCAGCACCCACAAAACACCTCTTAATATCATACAGTGATGATAGTAAGGACAAAGCAAGGCAATTCATACATGTTCCAGAACAGAAGGAGTACACCAATTCTGAGATGTTTTTAATAGCAGGGACTTTATAAAATAAGATTCCTAAATGATCTAAGGGCAATTATAGTCATGCTGGAGAAAAAGGTCAAAAGAAAACAAAAATAAAAATGGCCTTCCAACAATCCCTGCTGATCTGAGATAATCTTATTGCCACCCCAACTAGGCACCAATTTCTTTTTCAGGAAATAAAGAATACAAAAAGCAATCTAATAAAAGAAACAACTAATTCATCTAGACTTTAAATTTTGGAACACTGGGAAGGCTGGAAACCACAGTACAACCGTAAACCAGAATCAAACCCTGCATAAGCATATTATTGCAGAAAGCTATAGCTTAGTCCATATTTAAAATGTAAAGAATTCAACTTGATATTCAGGCTTGATTCTGACCTCTCATACCCTCAGAAAAACTTTTGATTGAACTGAATGGATTTAGCCATTTGTAAATAAAATAAATAAAATAAAAGTCTGGTTCTTAAATAAAGTCATATTGGTGGAATAAAGGTCATCCTAAGGGTTACTAATATAATTAGTTATTACATACTGTAACAGCTATGACTCTCAGAGACTAGGAACCAACCTTAGTAGGTGTGGCATGTACACTGTATAATTATCTTTCAAGTAAGAAGAAAAAAGGTAGATGGACAGGGAAAGAAGAGCAGACCACTATAAACTGCACAAATGAGAATAAATAGCTTGTCCCTGATATTAAAGACAATGGCACAATGCAGTGATAAGAGTTATGATGGCCTAAGATTTTGAGCTTAGTAGACCCTCAAAAACAAAGACACAACAGCCAAGGTAAAGATAAATTATGTGCTGCATGAGGGTTAACAGCAGGCTGTGTAACCTTTTCTGTCCCTTGCCATCCTACATCCTGTTGAGACCAAGAGCAAACGATTGCAGATGTGTCCAAGAGAAAAGCTTAAGCAAAGGTAAATTTCTTATGAGGTCCATGCTAATGGCAAAGAAGAGGATTATAGCAGGGCTGTTAACAATATAATAGTTTAGTCTTACACAACTGCCCTCCAGAGGAAATCCTTTGATATAAGAAATGACTGATGATAGCTATTATTTGCAGCAAAACTCTTAGCTTAAAATTATTTAAAGAAATTGCCTTTCATTGCATATCTTTATTTTTTGTAATGTCGTTGCATAGGTCTTTAATTTTCACTGTTCTTTGCATGCTTTGAAACCAATTTAAATATGTACACATATTCACATTTTGTTGAACCAGTCTTTATGAGCAACAGAAATGTTGATTTTTGTATGTGCCCTCCTATCATATGGCAGAATGAGACTTGGGGAACAAGCAGTCCCCAGCCTCCTCCCTTCCCAAATTCACATCAGACCACCATTTATCTGTTGTCAGAAGCAGGGGTGAATTCAACTGTGATGTTAATGAATGGACAGTCACAGAGGCAGTCTTTCCCTCTGAATGTGTTACAGAACTGTACCAGGCTAATTGGAGAAAACAATAGCTCTCCTAGACCCTCAGTAGGTTCAAGCATGGAAGGAGTTTTGTGACTTGCTATTTTTAATTTCAAGATAATTAAAATACTCCCCACAGTCTTAGAGTTCCCCAGTGTGTCCCATAAGAAAAATAAAATAACCTTCCTTCTTTTTCATTTTTAAATGTTAATTTAAAACTATGCACTATAAGCATAGATTTAATACATCAAGTGGAATAACTAGGCTACTACTGAGAACACAACTGAGGTACTATCCCTGTAGCTGACCTATATTGTAAAAAGCCTCAGTGAATTTGTTCCACACCTATAAGACATGTCATGTTTCCTTATAAGGCAATTATTGACACATAAGGCAAAGGGTAAAGTTTGCAGTGTGAAATGACAGGATTTTTTTTTTTTTCATATTGATGACTACTGAAATCCTGCAAATTTAATTTGCAAGTTGATTTGCAAATATAGAGAGAATGTAACAAAGAGTTCTCTTCCACCATTTCAAGTTATTCTCAGGAACAAGTAGAAATCAATGCCATTTGAATTTTTCGTTTTGTCAAGATAAATGCAGTTCAAGTAGACTGATATTACAGGATATTCTTAAATTTAAGAAATCAATGAATGTAATGGAATAAATCAAACTTTTTTGGTACATATCTTGAACAATTGCACAAAATTTCAGAAAAAATAATTGTATTTGTCTTTAAGAAGTTCAAATATTCATACTAAAATCTTAAAAAGTCATTAAAAGAGTGATAAACCAAGTATTTGCAGACTCTTCTGGTTCAGTGTTAATCACACAGGCTGTAAACATGTCTCACCCAAAATTTCACAAAAATATTAAATAAAATAGCAGGCCCTCAAGACAGTACCCTCAGGAACTCCTTTTGAAATATTCTCTGTTTGACCTGTAAGCTATTGAAAACCTCTGTCAAAGAGTAGTTTTTCAACTGACAATATACTCACATTATCTCAGTTTTGCATATACTATATTTTCTCTAGTTTAAAGGTAAATTTTAGATTATATTCTCATATCCTAAGACCACTTATTCTTATCACTATTATCCTGACAAAGAAAACAACGAAATAGAATAAAAGGTGTCAAGCCTATGATATCACTAAATTAAAACAAAAAAGCAAACAAACTACTACAAAAACAAAACCACACTTTTATTTTCATATGTATTCATAATTTGTCTTTTCATCTTTCCAGAAACCAAACTAAAAGATCTGTATTGTTCTCCCTCATTTACTTCATGGTTTGTTTTCAAGGAACTACTGTGTGCATCTATATTTCTCAACTCTCTCTTCATTATTATTATTATTATTATTATTAGTAGTAGTAGTAGTAGTAGTAGTAGTAGTAGTAGTCTCTTCACATACTTATGTATTTCTGGTACACCTAAGTTGTTCAAATTCTTCCTTACCTAATTGCTTTATAGCTTGTAGAATTGGGATACAAATACATGGGATCTATTTGGAGAGAGTTAAAGTGGATATTGCTGAAGGAGGCCAGCCTCGGATTTCTTCAAAGGACTTAATGACACAAACTACATCATGATCCAACTGATGTATTCTACGCAAATTTCCAAAAGATTATTGATGAATTCTTCCATAAAGTCTGTTAATTAAGTCTAAGCAGCTGAGGAATTAAATAAAATATTTTGAAATGGTTATATAAAACTTTGAGAGTAAATAAAGGGCAGAAGTAAATTGAAATGTTTCAGAGAGGAATGAGGTTACTGGTTACAGTTTACCATGTTCTGTGCTCTGTAAAATTTCTTTACAATACAAAGCTATTCAGGCCAGTAAATAAAAAATGGAGAGCTGCTTAAGGAAAAGATTTCATGACACTATATGACTGGATCATACAGCCTGTCAGTCTCATTGCCTGGTTAAATTATGGAGAAGATTATTCTGGCCTTGCAGAGAGTTCACTTTGTGGGTGTTCAGGTGGTGTAGCATGTTGCTAATCATTTCCCCTTGAGTTTTAAGGGCTTCATTCTCCTCCCTGCCTCTGTCTTCTGGGTACACTGAGAAGAATTAATCATACTAATAAAGACTGAGGCAAAGAAGGCATTATGTACCTTAGTCTTTTCCTCATCTCTATCATCACTATTTCTCCCCATGTGCAATAAAAGATGGATATACTCCTTATTCATCTGTTCTTGTATTTATAAAAACATATTTTTTTAAATTATCTTTTTACTGTAGTGGGCAAGTTACGCTCTAGCTGGGGTTTAGCACTTCTAATTTCCTCCCAGTGTAACCTCACAACATCTTTGTAATCCTCCTGAGTTGCCTGTCCCTTCTTCCAAAGTTCATAATCTTTCTTTTTCTTCCTGAACTCCAGAAGAAGCTCTCTGGTCAGCCAGGCTGCTCTTCTTCCGCACCAGGACACCTTTCAACACATAGGGTGTCCTGCTCCTGTATCTTCAAGAATTCATTCTTGAAGATATCCAGCCTTCCTGGACTCCTTAGCCCTTTAGAACGGTCTCCCAAGGTACTCTGTCAACCAGGTCCATAAATAGGCCAAAATTTGCACTCTGAATGTGCAATGTGTCTGTTCTGCTGACCGCAAGGATCAAGAACTTTATCATCTCTTGATCACCGTTCCAGAGATGGCCTCCAACTAACACATCACCCACAAGACCTCCCCTGTTAACAAACGAGTGGGACACTTCCACAGTCAATTCCTTCACCACCTGTATCAGGAATTTATCCTCCATACTTTCCAGGAATCTTCTATTTTTTTTCTTCTTCTATGTATTACATTTTCAGCATACATCTGGGAAGTTGAAGTCTCCTGTAAGAACAAGTGCTGGTAAGCGCGGCACTTCTCCTAGATGCTAATAGAATATTATGTCTGCTTCTTCATCCTTGTTGGGTGGTATATGACATACTCCTACCACAGTGTCTCCCTTGTTGGCCTTTCCCCTGACTCTTACCCAGAGACACTTGAACCTTTCATTACCATACCTAAACTTCACACAGTTCAGACTTTTCCTAACATAGAGGGCTACCCCACGTCCTCTTTTTTCCCTGTATACCTCTCCTTAAGAGCCTGTAGCTATCCATTTCAATGCTCCAGTCATGTGAGCCATCCCACCACATCTCACTGAGGCCTATGATAACATAGTCTTGAGACTGGGCTAAAAATTCCAGTTCACCCTGCTTATTTCCCATGCTACACACATTTGTGTAGAGGCATTTAAGGTAGACTCTTACTGAAACTGAATTGCTGGCTGGCTTTTCTTTGCAGTGCTGTTCAGCTGCTCTCCCACAGACCTTGTTCCTTTTCCTATCTCTGGAGAGCCACTGCTAACACTGGCATCATTGTTCTCCTCCCCTGGCAGCTTTAGTTTAAATCTTTCTTCACCAGCTTGACAGGTCTGTAACTAAAGATAATCTTTCCCTCCTTGGACAGATGGACCCCATCTGACCCCAGGTTTCTCAAAGCAAGTCCCATGGTCTATGTAGCTGAATCCCTGGTTGTAGTATAAGCTCTGTAACCATTTGTTGAGTTGTCACATTCGACTGGACCTTTCAAATCCCTTCCACTTGACTGAAACGACTGATGAAAAAAACAACTCACACTCCAGAATCCTGTACTGCTCTTTCCAGGGCTCTGTAGTCCTTTTTGATACTTTTCAGTCTGCTCCTGTCTGTATCACTGCTGCCCATGTGGAACAACAGCAGCGGATAATTATCAGTGGACAGGATGAGGTCTGGTAGTCTATCAGTGACATCCTTGATATGAACCCCCCCATAAGCAACATACCTCTCTTGAGAGGTCAGCAAATGTGTGCCTCTGTACCTTTCAGAAGAGAATCAGCTACTACTATCACCCTTCACCTTTTCTTGGTTATGCTGGTTTCAATACAGGGTATGAATTGGGCTGCCTTCGGTGTCTTTTCTGATCTTTCCTCCTCAGTCTGCAGAGCAGTGAAGCTGTTCCACAATGGCACCCCAGGCTTTTGAAGAAGTCTCTTCCTTGTGCTGGTTCTTGCCATTGCAAGCTTCCATCCTTCTGTGTTGTTGGCTTCCCTCTCTTCTGTGTGTACTGGTGGGGGAGGTTTTGGCTGTTTGGCTGTGCAATGCAGACTGTGCTTGGAACCAGCTATCTAACTCCTTCCTAGCCTCCCTGACATCATGCAGCCTTCTCACCACCTCCTGTAGCTTAGCCGCCTGGTGCTGGAGGTCCTCCACCTGGGCACACCTTTGGCACACAGGTCTGCTGCCTGTTCCTGCCACAGAAAAAAGTTATAGGCACTTCCTGCAGTCTGAGGTCTGCACTGCAGCCTCTCCCTTCACCAGATCTTTCTGGGGGAAAGTGTCATCCACTGATGAGTTAGATGATTCAGATGCCCCAGCTAGAGCCACAGTTTTTTGTGGTACAGATCTATATTGGAGCAGTTCTTGAAGAGCTGCTTCCTGTGGGCAGCCCCCACAGGCTCAGTTCAGGAAGGATGGCATCCCATGGGAGGGACCCCATGTGGAGCAGGGGCAGAGAGTGACTGTGAAGGAGCAGACGAGACAAAGCATTAGGGACTGACCACCGCCCCTATTCTTCATTTTTTTTTGCACCACTTGCAGGGACATAGGAGAGGGTGGATGGGGATAAGATGTTTTTAGTTTCTTTTGAGTTTCTCCCTGCTCTGGCTTGTTAGTAATAGGTAATAAATTACATTAATCTCCCCATGCTGAGTCTGTTTTGCCCATGACGATAATTGCTGAGTGATCTTCCTGTCCTTATCTCAACCCCTGAGCCCATCATATTTTCTCCCCCTTTTCCTTTGAGGTGGTGGAGTGTGAGAATGGTGTCGCTCAGCTGCCCAGCTGAGTAAAAACACGACACTGAATGAGAGAAGTTTATAGAGTTCAAAGGACTACTAGACATGAGCAACTGAACATGGAAAACAGCCCTGTTATCATTTATTAGACAAAAAACAACAGGAAATTCTCCCTACTCTGTAAACTTCTTGAGGCTTCAAAACAATCTGGAAGCTGGTGAATGCAGTGAAGAAAGTGTGGGATGGGTTTGCCCTGTTCTTCTTCTTTTTTTTTTTTTTTTTTTTTTTTTTCCCTCACAGGCCAGAAGGAGATAAAATATAGGCTGGATGGATCCTAGCAGACCTAACTGATATACTGGCACAGCATGATTATTTTGTGTCTAATTATAGCTATATGTTATGTTAAAGGGGAAGCAGGAAAGGTTTTAATATTTCGGCTTCTTACAACTCTTTGCTTTGTGCTCACCTTCATTATTATGCAATGGAACTGAAATTTCCCTTGTGACTCTTTTAATTTCTGTATGCAATCCTTTATTGATGCTTCTTCTGTCCTTCCTTAGCTGTAATGCAGATCCAGCCACAGACTGCAAGAGCCCTTCTTGTGATGGCTAGTTCCAAAATAATAGTTAACTGTCAATCGTTACGAGGTATCCATTATGACATGGGGTAGTGTCCTCAAACAGCACAATCTTTTTTTTCAGTCAGCTATTATATAGCACTACAGTGGCATTTCACCTCACATATGGCGTCTCACTTCTAAAAAAGATCCTGTTTATGTAATCCTACAGGTCAAGCTATACTGCAGTAACATATGAATTCATTAGGCAGCAAACTGAGCAACTTCACAACTAGCATTGGTATATTCACATTACACATAAGAAAGCTAGGCATCTCCAGAGTGAAATTACATGGATAAAGAATAGTCAAATAAAAATACTGAATCTATTAATATACTTCTGAAATAATTGTTGCAATTAAATCTTTTCATTAAGCCATACAGAATTCATGATTTTCCAAAGAGAGAATCACATCTCACCTGATTCACTAATGCGATAATGTGTATCTGCTGATAAAACCTCAAAAGATTTCTACCACTCTTTAAGCCTCAAGTAAGAGAAAAGTAGTATGGTACGAAGGTGTCCTGGTTTTAATTCATAGGGGCTGGTATGTGCCATGTTTTTGGATTTATCAGAAAAATAATGTTGATAACACACTAATGTTCTAGTTGTTGCTGAGCAGTGCTTTCATTAAGTCAAGGACTTTTTAGCTTGTCATACTGCCCTACCAGTGAGAAGGGTGAGGGTACGCAAGAATCTGGGAGGGGACAGAACAAGAACAGCTGACCCAAATTGGCCAAAGGGATATTCCATACCCTATGGCGTCTTGCTAAGCAATAAAACTGAAGGGAGTTGGGCAAGGGTGGGGGAGTGGCTTCTGCTCAGGGAGTGGCTGGGCATCAGTCAGAGGAGTGGTAACTGCATTGTGCAACACTTGTTTTGTTTATATACATGCATTTTTATTATTGTTGTTGTTATTTCCCCTTCCTTTTCTGTCTTATTAAACTGTCAATATCTCAAACCTTGAGTTTAATTTTTTTTTTTTTCAAGATTCCCACTGTGTGTGTGTGGTTTCATCAAATCCAAAATTTTAGATCTCAACAAGTGAAAAAATGCTTCAGTGTATTTACATCTATATGCAACATTCAAGGTATCTATTGTTGAGGGTGTTTTCTGAGAGTACAGAATTCTCCACTAAGACCTAAAGTTTTTTAAACATCACATAGCTCTTGCAGAATTTTTAAGGTAATTTGTTTTAGGTATCATGAAGTCCACCAAGATAAATTATGTGGTGGTTTCACCCTGATGGGCAGCTGAACACCACAACTGCCCTCTCACTCCATCTCCTCAAAGGAAGAAGGGGAACAAACATGATGAAAGAGGGATAAAGGGTAAATATAAGGACAGGGAGATCACTCACCAGTTACCATCACAGGCAAAACAGTCTCAGCATAGGGTTATTAATATAAATTATTGTGTATCACTTGCAGACTAGAGCAGTGAGAAATTAAAAGCAAACTGAAAACACCTTTCCCCGCCATCCACCCTTTTCTGTCCTCCCTCCAGACAGCACAGGGGAAGGAGGAATAGGGGTTGCAGTCATTCCATAACACTTTATTATCTGCAGCTTCTTCATGGTCACTCTCTGCCCCTTCTCCAATATGAGGTTCCTCCCATGAGATGCCATCCTTCCCAAACTGATCCTACACAGGCTTCTCACAGTCTGCAGTTCTACAGGAACTACTTCAATATGGGACTGTTCCATAGGGCCCATCTGTCATGATGGGGGTGCGCAAGGAGGACACAGCCAGGACAGCTGACACACACTGACTAAAGACATATCATATGACGTCATGCTCAGCAAGAAAAGCTGGGGTAAAAAAAGATGAAGGGGTAGATGTTTGGAGTGATGGAATTTTGTCTTCCCAATAAAGTTATGTGTTAAGCTCTGCTTTCCTGTAAGTGGCTGAACACCTGCCTGCTGATGGGAGGTAGTGAATGAATCCAGTTTTGCTCTGCTTGTGCATGCAGCTTTTGCTTTACCTAGTAAAATTCTTTATCTCAATCCATGAATTCTTGTACTTTTACCTTTCTGATTCTCTCCCCCATCCCACCTAGGATAAGAGTGAGTGCGCAGCTGTGTGGTACTTTGCTGCCTACCAGGGTTAAACCACAACAGTGGAGAATAATAATTTTTAATAATTTTAATAATTATTTTTTCACTTTTAATTATTTACTTTAATGATTGCTGTTTGAAGAATAGTCCACATATATGTTTGCATCTCTTCCAAAGCAAATTCCTTCCTCTTGTACAATGTATTTCATTGTGTTTCCAACAGCATTGCTCAGAAGAGTAGAATTCAAAAGTTGGTGATTGCTGTGAAAGCACATATTGAAAAGAGCAGCCTGATAATGCAACGAAGAGACAGTCACAAATGAAATTATTACAGGTAAAATAAGAATTATCACCCAACTTTTATGTTAGAAAAAGTTTTTGTAATTTCTTCAGAAGGATTGGAAGGAATGAAGAAAAAGCCTCCCATCCTCACTTGAACTTCACATTTTAAAATGTTTAGACTAAGTATCAAGTACCATGCTTAGGATGCAAACAATTATATTACGTATGTTTGTTTTTCTGTTTAGTACCTGGAAGATATAAACTAGCAGTATCCCATAGCTTTATTCTGAACTACACTTACTCAAAACACAGGGCAGCAATTCAAGAAGCCAGCAGTAAATTCTCAACTCCACTGACTTCTTTGGAGTGATGATTTCATTTACAGAATTCAGCTACTTTTGTTGAAAAGATTATTAAATAAATATAAGAAGAAAATCAGTGGTCAAATGTGCTGAACTGTACATTCACCATAGCTAAATGCACTAAATGTTTGATGAAGGACATAAATAATTAGTAAGACACACATACCTATAAAAAGTTTCCTCTGCTCAGGCAAGCATGTATGTGACATATGATTTCAAAGTGGCAAAATGTGCTTTGTTTGCTACTTCACTTCCTGTGCATGCCAGACAGGTGCTGAGTGCCCCATCATTTTACTGTGCATTCTTTAATTCCCTCAGCTATAGCAGGAGCTAGTGATGTTCATTAACTGTTCAGTGGAATTTGTATGCAGTGAACACAATGTTACCCATTTATTCACATCTCTATATATGTTATTCTTTCATAGGCAAAACACTGTGCAGTCATACTCCAAAACACACTTCATTTGCCTTTTCACACTTAATCTTCTAAGACATTTCTAATCAGATCAAGCCTAAATGGGAAATACATAAGGAAATTATTCTAGTGACAAAAACCACCAACACCAACAAACAACAACAACAACAACAACAACAACAAATCAAACAACAACAAAAAACACTATTGCATTCAGAAGAATGTTGCCAACAGAGGTGATCCTCCCTCTTTACTCAGGCCACACCTGGAGTATTGCGTCCAGTTCTGGGCTTTGCAGTACAAGTGGAACATGGAGCTACTGGAGCAAGTTCAGAGGAGAGCTACGAAGATGATGAGAGGAATGCAGCTCCTGTCGTATGAGGACAGGCTGAGAGGACTGGGCCTGTTTAGCCTGGAAAAGAGAAGGCTGAGGGGAGATCTCATTAGTGTGTATAAATATGTGAGGGGAAGTTGTTAAGAGGATGGAGACAGCCTCTTTTCAGTTGTGCCCAGCGAGACAACGAGAAGCAATGGGCACAAACTGAAGCACAGGAAGTTCTGACTGAAAATGAGGGGGCACTTCTTTCCTGTGAGGGTGACAGAGCACTGGAACAGAGGCGCTATGGAGTCACCTTCTGTGGAGCTATTCAAAACCCACCTGAATGCCATCATGTGCAATGATAATCCTTCTTGGCAGGGGACTAGAAGATCTTCAGAGGTCTCTTCCAACCTCAGCCATTCTGTGATTGAAAAGTGAGAAAAAGAAAATGTAAGCTCACAACGGTGATCGTACAAAGACTAGTAATAGGAATATATTTGTGCTATGATCCAAATGTACATTGCAGTCACTATACTGTGCTTGTATACTGAGGTCAGTACATTGCTGTATCACTTTTCAAACCAAAATCTTGTATAATATCAAATATCTTCCAATAAAGAAATATGATATTAAACATTATACCCCCACACCCCCATGTAGAATATATGGAAAAAAATGGTCAGAGAGTACTGGATTCTTATATTAGTTTGACTATATTCAATTTGCAATGCAAACACTAGTAACTGAACTATAATAAAGCTTATAATATTAGAAGACCCTAAAAGAGCAGTAAAACAAAACCAAAGTGATGTATCTACCATAAGCTACTGTTACCTTGATCCAGCAATGATATTTTGAAACACAAATAGTAGACTTCTTGAAACCTTTGTATGATTTTTTAAAATCTTACTAGTCTAGAAATTACATTTGAGGAGAACATTCAGTTTGGATAAACCTAGGCTTAAGAAAAACAAACAAACAAACAAAAACCCTGTTGAATCTCTGTGCTACAAAATTAACTCATAGCAAGAGAAATGCTCTTTTTCTTTCTTTTTGTTCTACTGAGATGACAGAGTCAGGATATACTACAAGACAAAGTAATGAGGAAATTCTACACGAAGTGTGATTCTTGCCAAGAATGCTTGTTTCTTTCCCATTCAATTTACGTGCCTACAGCTGAAGTAAGTTCCTTTATGTCAGTTACTCTAATTTAAAAGAATGCTTCAGGTCCTGTAAACAGCAGTGGAGGTTTTCTGTGCAACCATAAATAAATAAATAAATAAATACCTCTCAACCTGAATACAAAATAATATTTTTTTATATCTACAGGTACTGTGATTAGAGATGTCTCACTGCAATATCTATCCTATAGCAATGGAATTTGATACTGAAACCTGTACATTTACTATGCTATTACTCTTTACGGACTCCTGAACCACAGAAAACTAGTGGACACATCATTCAGCCTATTTGGTAAGAAAAATGAGATAATACAAGTTCTACATGCACTTTCCCAGTTGGGAAAAAAAAAAACAAACAAAAAAACAATAACAATAACAATAACAAAATGCCAGATCTTAAAATTGTCCTTTTTCTGTCTGTACAGGGAAGGAAAAGAGAGGGGAAGGGAGGGGAGAGGAGGGGAGGGGAGGGACAAAATATCATGAAGTTTACAGTGATACACAATAATATCAATATTCACATATTATATGACATATATAGTCACTAAGCAACCAGACATTAAACTTCAGAAATATTAGGAAATGCTAAAATTCCTCAGAATGTTACTATTTTCATATACAGATTTAAAATCGGATTCCAAGGCTGAATCATCTTACAATTTCAAAACATGAAAGTAATAAAAAAGACAAAAACAAAAATATCTCAGAGAAGTAAACAGATGGACAAAGTAAATCTTACAATAATATTTGAATGAACAATCTAAATAAGATCGTTAGTGAAAACCCTTGGATGTACCACATCATCAATCTTTATTAAAGATCATAGAATTATAAAATAGGTTGGAAGGGCCATTAAAGATCATCTAATTTCAACCCCCCTGCCATGGGCAGGGATGCCACTCACTAGATCAGGTTTCCCAGGGCGTCATCCAATCTGGTCTGGAACACCTCCAGGAATGGGCATCTACAACTTCTCTGGGCAACCTGTTACAGTGCCTCACTACTGGATACACTGGAACATCACTGGAGGCACTTACGACTGAAGAATTTCCTCCTAAAATCTAATCTAAATCTCCCCTCTTTTAGTTTAAAACCACTCCCCCTTGTCCTATCATCATCTGCCTGAGTAAAAAGTCACTCCCCACCTTTTTCATAAGCCGTCTTTGAGTACTGAAAGACTGAAATGAGGTCTCCCTTGGGCCTTCGCTTCTTCAGGCTGAACTTCCCTAGCTCTTTCAGCCTTTCTTAGAGGCTGAGATTAGATGGAGAGAGAGATGTTAGGAGGAAATTCTTCACTCAGAGGGTGGTGATACACAATGGTCAAACACTAATATTTTACAAAATAATTTGCCTTCTGTTTAATATCCTGAGCAACAGGAAAAAAAATCAGAAGTATCAAAAGTTACTAAAACAATGATACATTGTCTATATACTATGATACATTGTGCTGTTATTTAAGAATATTGCATCTTTCTTAACTCCACAAATACAGAGAAAAATATTGACTTTAGCTTCCACGATACTTATGCTTTGATCAACATATCTTGTGTTCTTCTCAGAAAGAGTTGATGTGCTCATTTTTTTCTGATATCCATTCCAATACTACGGGAGTTCTCACATAACTTCATAAGGGTAATGCAACCCAGTTTTCTACTAAATTGGTTGCGGTGCAACACATGATTAATTTATGTTCTCTGAGCTTGAAGCTGCATTTGTGAAATCAATGAAGTTTCACTTTTCAACTGGCTTCACAGGTGTGCCTGTACTGCCTTTTATTGGCTAATTGTAATTCATGAAGTTCATTTTTGCCAGTGCTATATTTTCCATCCCATATTTCTACTTTCTTATTTCCATTCATGACCTTTTTTCCTCTTCAGCAGAGCCCATATATGTACATATTCCTCTGTGCATACTTATTCCACGCTCTTCACTTTGTATTGATTTGTAATGTGCCCCAGTTAACAACTCATGATAAGGTGATTCTTTTGTATCACTAGTTCTACAAGAGACACAAATGATGTATAGAATGCCCATGTTTGCAACAGCATAAGTCTTCAGCTTTAACCAGTTCTGGACAAGAATGGATCCCAAGAATTAAGGCTGTTCTCTCTTTGCATATTTTTATAAATAAAAATCTAATTTCTCTTGTATTCTGTCCAAGCTTGCTTTCACAGATACAGTAAACGAAATACCAAAGGTTTTAGAGCAGCTCCCTTATCCTCATTCCCCTTCCCTTCCTCCCCACCCCCCCTAAAAAAAATAAAAATAAAATTATAAAAGCCTAAGAATAAAGGTTAGATTCCAAGAAGCCATGCACTGACAGCATTGCCCTGATTTTCAGAGTTTTCAGCAGGCTATAGTTCAATGAGAAACTGGGCTGCATAGCTGGGCTGTTTTTTAAAGTAAGCTGTGCTACTTATCACAAACAATTTCAGAAGTTGGCACATAGTAAATTTACTACTGTGATTGGAAAGAAATCACAGAAATATAGCACAATGCTTTTTATATTTTGTTCTATTTTCACCTTCACAAATAGATACATGACCTTCTATCTGTTTTTCTTTTGTATTTCTCTTAATAGATATTTAAAAGAAAGTATTTTATGTTCTCTTTTTCTCTTTCTCTTCTCTTTCCTCTTTTCTCTTTCCTTTCTCTTTTCCTCTTTCTCTTTCTCTTTCTCTTTCCTCTTTCTCTTTCTCTTTCTCTCTCTTCTCTCTTTTCTCTCTCTCTTTCTCTCTCTCTCTCTCTCTCTCTCGTTCCTCTCTTTCTCTCTTTCTCTTTCTCTATTCCTCTTTCTCTTTCTCTGTCTCTTTCTCTTTCTCTTTCTCTTTCTCGTTCTCTTCTCTTTCCTTTCTCTTTCTTCTGATTCTGTAAGTGAGATATGATTACAAACTTCAGTCTCATATCAGGTATTAGAATAGAAAGGTCGTATGAGACAATTCCAGCTATATTTTTTGGAGGAGGGGCTTTTTAGTCTTGTAATTTACAGAAAAATGATTTCTTTACTATAAATACAAAGGTTTGTATTGTTCTAAGGAATTACACCAGTTTAAGGAAATAGAAGGGCAGCAATTTTTACTCTCGGAATATAATAACCTTATTTTCAATTCATTGTCACTGTCACATTATATAATTGTGGAGGCAGTTATCTACACCTGTATCAAGCGGGTATATTGCCATCTTCAGTGGAAAAGCAAATTACAAGCTATGAATACTGCCAGAGCTGGAAAAGAGTGTGTGCAAGGGGAGCAGGAAAGAGAAAGGAAAAATAATGTCTTTCACTTTGTGAACTGAGTATCATAAAATTCACTGTGAAGCCCCCTTCACTACAGAGCTTCAGACCTTTGTAGATGCTCTGGCATACTTTAAACTGCAATCCAGACTGCTGTTAAACAACAGCATTAGGTTGCCACAGACAGAAAACAGATGTCACCAGCAGATCATTTCTCATTATTCTTTCAATAGCACTTGACATCAAATCAGGGCACAACCACTTTGCTGAGGCTTCTCAATGGTGAACTTTGTGGAGTAGTACCAAAAATAATGCTGTAGATGATATTAAATCAAATGAAAAACACAATAGTCATATTTCACAGACTCTGGTCTGATCGGCTTCAGGGAAGACGTGTTCTGCAGCAGAGCGGGGAATTGTAGTGGACAGGCAGTTTTCTGCCTTGAGGCTACTTAAGGCCGACGAGGGAGCCATCACAAGCCCTCACAGCCCTCACAAGGGCGGCTGATGAGGCATTGGTGAAGCCAGAAGCCTCCCCTCTACCATACAAAGGCAGCCCCTGGGGAGCGTGAGTGACCAGGAGTGCAGCGATCAGGGTGGGCAAACAGGGCAGGGGTGGCAGTTCGAGCAGGGGAAGGCAGAGTATCCCTCCTGACTCAGGAGACTGTATCTCCTACTGGCTACCTCCCAGACAGCACACTCAGCCATGATCTCCTCCATGTGGTAGAGCGCTTGCCTAAAAATATTGTGGTAACCCAGACTGACTGCCTGCCCAAAGATGCGGCTGTTCAGGTCCTCTGGCTGCAGGAGTGCCTGAGCCTATTGCTGCCAATGGAGGGTGGCAGAGATAACACCTGCATGAGGTGCGAGCAGGTGGAGGATCTGATAAGCCTGGTGGCAGAGCTGAAGGAGAAGATGGGAGAAATTAAGGACTATCAAGGAGTGTGAGCAGGAGTTAGACTAAAGGAGTAACTCCCTGCCACACCTGAGAGAAAGGCAATGGAGCGATTATACTCCAAATAGTGGTGGACCCCCTGCTGGGCATCCTGAGAGATGGAGAGGAATAGAAACAGGTCCCTGCTTGGCATCACAAGTGAGCCCCCTCCCTACCCACCTCACCTCCTCAGGTGCCCTTACACGATAGATTTGAGGCACTGGAGTTTGAGGGACAGGGTGGTAAGGATGAAGGGGAAAGTCCAAACAGAAGGTTGCCTACGGCAAGGAAGTCGACCTCACACCTCAAGTCTTCCTCCACCAAGAAGGAAGAAGTGTAATGGTTGCAGGTGACTCCCTTCTCAGGGGAACAGAGGGCCCCATATGTCGGACAGACCCTACATGTAGGGAAGTCTGCTGCCTCCCTGGGGCCAGGGTTAGGGACATTACCAGAAAACTTCCCGGCCTTATTCACCCCTCTGATTGTTACCTCTTAGTGATAATTCAAGGCTGGAAGCAATGGAATTGCTGAGAGAAGCCTGAAGGCTATCAAAAGGGACTTCAGGGGATTGGGGTGGTTAGTGGATGGAGTGAGAATGCGGGTGGTGTTTCCTCTATCCTTTCAGTAGAGGGAAGGATACTGAAACGAACCTGGAAAGCCCAACTGATCAATACATGGCTAAGAGGCTGGTTCTATCAGAGGAATTTCGTTCAATTGCCAGTACCTGATCTCATGGGGGACTTTACCTTCGTGGACATATGCTGGAAATATGATGAGTTGGTGGGAAGAAGACCAACATGGCTGAACAGGGAACTTTTGCTGAGCATCTGGGAGAAAAAGAGAGTTTATGTCCAGTGGAAGAAGGGGGCAGGCAACTTGGGGGAGAGTACAAGTTGCTAGCATATACAGAAAGAAAATCAGGAAGACCAAAAACCCAGTACAACTCCGGTCTGGTCACTATGGTTAAGGATACCAAAAAAAAATGTTTTATAAAGATACTAATGGCAAGAGGAGGACCAAGGAGAATCTCCATCCTTTACAGGATGCAGGGGAGGAACATGACTACTTGAGGATAAGGAAAAGGCTGAGGTTCTAAATGCTTCTTTACGTCTATTTTACTAGCCAGACCACTTATCCTTGGACTACACAGTCGCCCGACCTGGAAGTCTGGGATGGGGAGCAGAAGAACCCCCACACAATTCAGGTGGAAAACAGTTAGGGACCTTCTGCTCCACACTGGGCCATCACAAGTCCATCGGGCCAGACAGGATCCACCCAAGGGGTGCTGAGGGAGTTGACGGATGGGATTGCTGGGCCACTTTCCATCATCTATTAGCAGTCATGGTAATCCAGAGAGGTCCCACATAACTGGAGATTTGTTAATGTGATGGCCATCTATAAGAAGGGTCATAAGCAGGACCCGGGGAACTACAGGCCTGTCAGTCTGACCTCAGTGCCAGGAAGGGTGGTGGAAAAGGACATCTTAAAGGCAATCAAGCAGCATATGTGGGGACAACCAGGGGATCAGGCCCAGCCAGTATGTGCTTATAAAAGTTCTGCCTGACCAACCTCATCTCCTTCTATGACCAGGTAACCTGCCTGGTGGATAAGGGAAAGGCTGTTGATGTATTCTACCTAGGCTTCAGTAGGCTTCCGCTCTACTCTGCGCTGGTGCGGCCTCACCTCGAGTACTGTGTGCAGTTCTGGGCACCACAGTATAAAAAGGACATGAAACTGTTGGAAAGTGTCCAGAGGAGGGCTACGAAGATGGTGAAAGGCCTTGAGGGGAAGACGTACGAGGAACGGCTGAGGTCACTGGGCCTGTTCAGCCTGGAGAAGAGGAGGCTGAGGGGAGACCTCATCACAGTCTACAACTTCCTCGTAAGGGGGTGTCGAGAGGCAGGAGACCTTTTCTCCATTAACACTAGTGACAGGACCTGCGGGAACGGGGTTAAGCTGAGGCAGGGGAAATTTAGGCTGGACTTCAGGAGGGGGTTCTTCACAGAGAGGGTGGTTGCACACTGGAACAGGCTCCCCAGGGAAGTGGTCGCTGCACCGAGCCTGTCTGAATTTAAGAAGAGATTGGACTGTGCACTTAGGCACATGGTCTGAACTTTTGGGTAGACCTGTGCGGTGTCAAGAGTTGGACTTGATGATCCTTAAGGGTCCCTTCCAACTCAGGATATTCTATGATTCTATGATTCTATGATTCTATAAAGTCTTTGACATGGTCACACAGAATCACAGAATCTTCTAGGTTGGAACAGACCTCCAAGATCATCTAGTCCAACCTCTGACCTAACACTAACCAGTCCTCCACTAAACCATATCCCTAAGCTCTACATCTAAACGTCTTTTAAAGACACCCAGGGATGGTGACCCAACCACTTTCCTGGGCAGCCCATTCCAAGGCCTAACAACCCTTTCGGTAAAGAAGTTCTTCCTAATATCCAACCTAAACCTCCCTGGCACAACTTTAGCCCATTCCCCCTCGTCCTGTCACCAGGCACGTGGGAGAATAGACCAATCCCCACCTTGCTACAGCCTTCTTTAAGGTACCTATACAGAGCAATAAGGTTGCCCCTGAGCCCTCTCTTTTCCAGGATGAACAATCACAGCTCTCTCAGAAACTCCTCGTAAGCCTTGTTCTCCAGACCCCTCACCAGCTTCATTGCCCTTCTCTGGACTCTCTTGAGCACCTCCATGTCCTTCTTGTAGTAAGGGGCCCAAAACTGAACACAGTACTTGAGGTGCAGCCTCACCAGAGCCGAGTACAGGGGGACAATCACTTCCCTAGATCTGCTGGCCACAGTGCTTCTTATACAAGCCAGGATGCTGTTGGCCTTCTTGGCCACCTGAGCACACTGCTGGCTCAGTGTGCTAAAATACATTTACAAATGTATTTATAAAAACACTTTTTGTTATCTGTAACAGCAGTAGCCAGTTTGAGCTCCAGATGAGCTTTGACCTTTCTAATTTTGTCCCTGCACAGCCTTGCAACATCCTTATAGTCCTCTGGATGACCAGACCCAGAGACTGGTGGTGAACAGAGTGAAATCCAGCTGGCGACCAGTCACAAGTGGAATTCCCCAGGGGTTGGTGCTGGAGCCCATCCTCTTTCTTATCTTTACTGATGACTTGGATGAGGGAATTGAGTGCACCCTCAGTAAGTTTGCAGATGACACCAAGTTGAGGGGACATGTCAATCTGCCGGAGGGTAGGAACACCCTGCAGAGCGACCTGGACAGGTTGGATCAATGGGAAGAGGCCAATGGGATGAGGTCCTGCACTTTGGCCACAACAACCCCATGCAACGCTACAGCATTGTGTCAGAGTGGCTGGAAAGCTGTGCAGAGGAAAAGGATATGAGAGTGTTGGTTGATGCTTGCCTGAACATGAGCCAGCAGTGTGCCCAGGTGGCCAGAAAGGCTGACAGCATCCTGGCTTGTATCAGGAATAGTGTAGTCAGCAGGATCAGGGGGGTGATCATCCCCTTGTATTGTGCTCTGGCGAGGCCACACCTCAAGTACTATGTTCAGTTTTGCGCCCCTCACTGCAAGAAGGACATTGAGGCCCTGGAACCTATCCAGAGAAGGTCTAAGGAACTGGTGAGGGGTCTGGAAGACAGGTCTTTTGAGTAGCACCTGAGGGAACTGGGGTTGTTTAGTCTGGAGAAGAGGAGGCTCAGGGGAGACCTTATTGCTCTCTACCTGAAAACAAGTTGTGGGCAGCTTAGAGTCGGCCTCTTCTCACAGACAGCTAGTGATAGGAGTAGAGGGTATGGCCTTGAGATGCAACAGGGGATGTTTAGGTTGAAAATTAGGAGACGTTTCTGCTCAGAAAGAGTAGTCAGGCATTGGAACAGGTTGCCCTGGGACATGGTGGTGCCACTGTCTCTGGGTGTTTAAGGAGGTTGGACCTGGTGCTTAGGGACATGGTTTAATAGGTTACATTGGTAGTAGGGTGATGGTTGGACCAGATTGTCTTGGAGGTCTTTTCCAACCTTTATGATTCTATAATTTACAATGTATTAGTACAACACTACAGGAAAATAGGTGAACACACTTACACATTAACACAGATTTATAAAACGTTGGTTTGGAGGGGGGGTGTTGTTTTTGGTTGGTTTGGTTTTATAGCATTCTAAAATGCATGTTATTCTGTGTTCTTATTCCTGAAAAATAACTGCTGGTGAATATACATTTTTATAGAGTTTCAGGATAATTCTTTTTCCAAGATTTTATAGCCTGTCATTGTTTTGCATTCAATGAAGAAAGAAAAGGACATAAAGTGGTACTTTTGAATTGAAGTAAAGAATAATTTTCAATATTCTGTACAGGAAATATCGAAGTTTCTAATCAACCTCAAAAACCACTGACTAGGTTATAATAAATTCAGTTTGACACTGATAGTCAATTAAAAATAATATCAGTTATTATTTATATTTAAAATAATAATAATAATATTGAGGCTAATAATCTAGAAAAAGACAACAATTTAAAAATTAAGAAAATGGGGAACAAATGGCTTAGCTGGCCTGAAATTCTAATCAAGAGAGGAAGACTTCTGAACACCTGTGTTCACAGTTTGGTAGACTAATACTTATTTCCACCTCCTTGTTACATATGTCTTGTATCAAGAACATGATGTTAAGTACAGAAACAAGGCCAGATGAATCAGTAAATACAGCATCAAAAGTAGCATAAGAGGATAAGAATAGATATGTCCTTAAGAAATTGGGATTGGGAGTGCAGGAAAAAAAAAAAATATTCTGGAAATATGTTCTTTCCCTGGACCATCTGAATTCATTAGTGTAAAACTTGACCTCATTCTTACCAAGAAAAGTGAATAAGCTCCTGTGAAGCCACAGAAATTTCTCCATTAATACACAGTTTATGACTCAGGGCTTTGGTTTACAGAAGCCTATGTTATGTGCCCACCACAGAAAATCTGAAAGCAACTCACTTTAAGCACAGTGAAAGAGACTTAAATACACCAGGATTCACTTTTAAAGAAAATAACCAGGTGGATTTTTTTATTACTACTTTTTTTTTTTTTTTTTTCCTCTGGTAAACTTCTCTTTTGGTTTCTCCATTTCTTTTTGGAAAAGAAATTATGCTGAAAAGTATCTGCAGTTATCTACATACTGTAAGAAAGTTTCTGAACTACAAATTTCAGCATTACTAATAAGCACAATCTGAACAGCTCTCCACTGCATATAAATGATTAAAAGGAGACAGAGGTATTTGCCATCTACTCAAAATTACTTTGGTTTCTCCCCTCATAGGAAACAATGTCATCACAGCCTTTGCAAGATACCTACATGTTTTCTTGCAGATCTAGTTTTGTAACTATTATTTTATGAAGGTGTGCCCAACAGAGATGGTGATGAGATAGTAACAAGCTCAGTTATCTACACAAATGTAGCATCCAAAAGCCACAGTCAGGGTCATAGCATCCTTGATATCAGCAAACATAGGAACAAATGATCAAAGCCCACCTCAAGTCCTATCCTCCGTAAATTAGTGTTAAAACACTGACATACCTCAGTATATAAAGACAATAATAAAAAAGCAGGCAGACTTATGCCCTGTAAAAAAATACAATGGAGCTCTGTTGAGACAGTAAGCAATCTCATTGGTCTATGGATTCTCTATTTTTATTGACAGCAGCCTCCCTTTTCTTTGGTATAAGCATCTCTGAATCAGATGTCTTTCCTGTTGGTAAAAGGTAATGCTAGAAAGAGTGTGGTACCAACACCTTCCAAGTGGGGAGAAGTTTGGAGACAGCAAGATTACTTAAGGGGGGAAATGTAAGCACCAGACATTGCTGCTCACCTTCTCCCTACTCATACATAGAGGCCAGTGTATAATGATTGGCACATGCAAGCACAAATATTTCCAGTAGAGTTAGAATGGAGGAATATTAAAAAGTTTATAGACTACTGGCAATAGGGGCAGACACCAGTTATTAATCTTAAATATGGCCTTTTTCACATAACCACCAAGACTAGCAGAAGACATGTTAATAATCCTTATTTAAATAGTAAACTGAGAAAAAAAAATCCCTCAGCCCAAGAGGAGAGTAGAGTAGTTCATCCAATAAAAATACTATGACTATCTAATATGTATTGGAGAGTATAGCATAATGTATTAGTCAAAACCAGCCTGATTATTACACTCCATTTTATCTGAAATTTTAACAGCTGTTTGCAGAAATATACAATGTCAGGTCTCTTTTAGTAAAAACAACCTTATCTTGTTAAGCATGTTCAAATGTATCCTTTGATAAATTTGCTATAGTATCACTTCCTAGAGCTCTAACCTGATGTTGAAGAAACAAAACAGCATCCAGAAGCTCCCATTCATAGCACTGAATAGAGGATGAGAACCTAAAAAAAAAAAAAAACATTAAAAAAGATGTATTGGTACAATATACCACATAATCCATACATCCACATTAATTAGAACTGAAAAGTACTTACACTGTTCAATTAATTACTTTGCAATTAAAATTACTGATTTAACTAGAAGCACGAATTAAATGCCTGAATTGCTCCATTATGCAATAGAAAGGAAAGGACTAATATATTCATTAGCAATCCAGGACAATAAATTTAAACTGTAGGGCTCTTAGAATGTATTTGCATGCATGTAACCAATGCACTTAAAATACGCAGATTAATTATTTATGTTGAAGTTTGTTGCCATTCTTCTATCCGCATCCATATTAGACTTTACTTCTGCATATGGTATTCCATAGTTGTAGTTTCTTTTTTAAAAAATGTGATTACATAGCATTTTCAGATAAATATTTCAGTGTCATAGACATTACATATACTACAATATAATAGAAGGAGTAATTTACATGTGCCTAAAATCTGGTTCAGATTTTATAAATAAAAAATTAAAAAATAAAAATAAAAAAAATATAAATGCTAATAAAAAGCTAATGGGTTGAGATAAGGATAATTTAATTAAAGGGAAAAGGAAGAAAAAAAAAAAAAAAAAAACAAAAAACAAGCAAAGGCCACACGGAAGTAAAAAGAGAGGGAAAAAAAATTCTTTACTTCCCATCAATGAGAGATCTTCAGCATCCTGGGAAGCAGGGCCTCAATACACATAGCGGTTGTCTGGGAGCACAGCCTGCCAGACCAGGTTTTATTGCTGAGTGTGACATCATATTGTATGGAATATCCCTTTGGTTGGTTTAGGTCAGCTGCCCTGGTGATGTCCCCTCCCCACCTGTTGCCCACTCCCAGCCCGCTGGCTTTGTGGGGGCATTGGAGAGGGTCTTGATGCTGTGCCAGCATTGCTCAACAATATACAAAACATTGGTGTGACACCAATGTTGTTCTTGTTACAAGTGCAAAGCACAGCACTGTATGGACTGCTGCAGGGAAAGTTAACTGCATCCCAGCCAGACCCAGTACAACAGGAAGAAATGGTAAAAACTACATTTGGCTTCATAACCAGTGAAACTCAATTCATGATCACAGTGGATGATAGCACAGTTTCTTCATTATTATTGTACCTGCAAATAGGCTAGCATGGTATTTACAATGCAAAAGACATAAAAGCTTCCCTGCCATCACACAGGTTCACAGATGGGAAACATAGATTGATGATTCATAATTCCCACAAGATTCATTGAGGACACCAAGACAAAAAATAACGAAGCAGAAGGTGAGACTGGGATTTGAGGAAAAGGCTATCTGAAGGTGAACTCTGAAGGTGAACACTCTGGTACCCAGAGTATTTGATGGGAAATATTTGAGGATTTCCTTATTAGGAAGACGGGGGAAAAGGGTATTTGTTTTATTTTCCCATAATTGGTCAAAAAAAAAAACCATTTCAGATATTTATTATTTTTTTTTTTTTTCAAGTAAAAAGATCCATAAGTTCTTTCTGTGCTTGCCTTGCAAGGGCAAGTTTTCTGGATACTAATATCTTTAGCTTTCAATGCTGACCTGTTCCTTTCAGCAAAAGTTGGCTTCCTACAGCTCTTGAAACTGCAGATGGGGACTCACAAAGTGGAATATGTTACTGGAAAATCAAAATATATTTCTGTCAGGCTGAGCCTGCAGGCAAAAAGTAGTAAACCTATAAAACTGGAAGAGATTGAAAAGACTACTGACATCTGTGTCAGTAATCCATATTTCTTAAAACAGGAGACTGCTAACAATCTTAGGTCCATTTTGGAAAATACTGTCAGAGTATTGCTGAAAATAAAGCACAGAAGTCATCGTGGTTATCTCCTCCATACATCCTTAACGATCTACTTTTAAATAAAATTAAGCAAAAATGCAGTAATCATTGTTTTCAGCTTTTAAGGTAACTCTGAATCAGGCCAATGAAGACCCAACCCTCAATCTATGTTGCTCTTAATTTGACTGGCATTAATTATCAGCAGTAGTCATTTTATTACATGGCAATATTTTATTTATTTTTTTTTTCTCCACAGAAAGCAGATATTAGGTTGTGTTTGAAGAAAGCTACATAATCAACCTATACGTGCAATGAAAATAAATCTATCTGGAGATTATGTATTTTGAGGTTGACTTTATCTTCATTATCCTCATGGGTTGAATGTTGAGCAGTCATCACTGGCTTCCACAGAGCTTCTAAGAGAAGAGAATATGTATATATATTTTTTGATGGATGAAAATCAGTCACAAATAGAAGGCAGAAAAAGCCACAAAGTAGTTAAAGAGTTCTAAAGTTCTTAAATTATCTCACATAAGATATATTGCTGATATTGTCTCAAAAATTGAAGTGCTACTTGTGAGGACTTCTTTTCTTAAATGCATATCTATATTTTATATCTGTACTCTCACAAGAGAAAGCAAAATTGAAATCCAGCCATGTACTTGTAGGCATAACTCTTGGTGCTTTTTTAAACACCATATGACAAATGTGTTGCTTTTCCCTTTCTTGACTGAAGAAACAGAAGGAAAGTTTTGTGTGTACTGCATCTTTACAAATCACAGATCACAGATGGATTCACAACTGTACACAATGAATAATTGAAACACAACACGGAAAGGTTCACTTATTAATGATTATTTGTAACACTTAGAAAGCAAGTCTTTTTTTTTTTTTTTTTTTTTTTTTTTTTTTTTTAAGTTATGGAGAGCTTGTTTCCTTCAAAAAAGAAAATGTTATTCTACCCTAATGATAGGCCACATCATTTATTTCCTAGTGTTTAATCACAGTACATAATATGGGAGAGACCATGAGATTAAAATTTTAAGTTCACATTAAGATAATATTTTGGATGCAGCAATGAGACCAGAATATGCATTTTATATATATATATATGTATTAAAAACATATACATAATGACCAGTACAAACATAGTTCAAAACTCTATCTATAGCTTGAATATCACTCATTCTCTTCCAACCAAATATCTCACTTTAATTTAACAGCATACCTCTCTGTTTTGCCATGGTAACTCTAGCTCCTCAGTGTATGACAAATCATCATAAATTTGCTAAAATAGGGACAAACAAAAAAGGATATTTTCTGTTTTCAGACACACAATTTATTTTTCTTCTTCAAGCTGGTCATTTGAGCTAATTGCAGTAAGAACACATTTCATAACAAATAAAATCACCCATCTTACTTGTCTTCCTCTGAAGTAATTCTAAAAATGAAATTTTCTGGCTCACTGTTGCAATGTTTTTAAGGTCTGTTCACATACACACTCATCACAACTGCTGTCATCTTCTCACTGTTAATCCTTCCCTCCAGCTGCAGTCTGAGAGGAGCTATGGTACAGCAAGTCTTGCTAAACCTATTGCAGGATATTAAAGATCTTGTTTCCAATTGTCGCTTTGTGCACCCCAACTACTCTTTCCCACAGAGTTCTCACCAGTAGTTTATGATCCAGTGTGCCTCCCCACCTGTATGTCATACTCTTTCTGATATAACCACATTACCTAGACGGATGTAACTTTCATGTTTTGCTCTTGTAAAAGAGACCTAGGCTCTGGATAATAAACCCCAAAGAGGTAATAGCAAAGTTTATTTATGCTGTACGTCATAAGTGACTTCCTTCTCAAGTACAAGCTAAAAGCCTCTCATTTGGATGTCATGATTTCTACCTCTGTAAATTATACTCAAAAAAGGTGTTACCTTATTGTGAGATAATTGCATCTATCAGTTCTAATTGTATGCGAGGGAATGGCTGGTTTAGTGAGGCACATCTTTGTGCTCAGCTTTGTACTCACAAGACTAGTCCTAGTCCTTGAGGGATACTCTTGGTAAGGAAGTCTGGGGCACCTACAGAAGAATTAGACTGACTGTCCCTGGAAAGAAGGGGCCCAACAAAGACTCAATTTTCCATCAGACCCTTCCTAGAGAGGAAGGTGTCCTGTTTCTTGCCAGGGAAAGGGAACCTCAGTCTATCCTGCTCCTTCATTTTAATGCCAGTTTAGTGTCAGTGATAGATGCTCAGAGCCTGAAGAAGGGTCACAAGTCATCAGGAGAGCACCTGAAGTGCAGCACAGAGGAATTCCAGCCACTCCAGACAGTAAGGCAGCTTTGTCAGGGGCACAACTCAAATGCCTCTATGCTAATGCACATAGCATGGGAAGTAAACGAGGAGTTAGAGAGGTACACAAACCTGCAGATCTATGCCTGGGGATGGGTGAGGAACTGACAGAGAGCTTATGGGTCATGATTACAGGGAGGGCAGGGACAGATAAGATTATAGTGGGAGTCTGCTACAGGCCACCTGATCAGGAAGACCAAGCAGATGAGGCCCTCTGTAGACAGACAGAAGCAGCCTTACATTTACAAGCCCTGGTTCTCATGGGGTACTTCAACCATGCTGATACCTGTTGGAGGGACAGTGCAGCAGGGCATAGACAGTCCTGGAGGTTCCTGGAATGCATTAATGACAACTTCCTTCTCTAAATGATAGAGGAGCCAATGAGGAGAGGTGCTTTACTGGATCTCATTCTCACCAACAAGAAGGGCCTGGTGAGGGATGTGAAAATCAAGGGCAGCCTTGGCTGCAGTGATCATGTAATGGTGTAGTTTAGGATCCAGAGGGCAGGAAGGAGGGAACACAGCATGCTCGCTACACTGGACTTTGGGAGAGTGGACTTTGCCCTCTTCAAGCATCTACTTGGTAGAATACCATGGGACAAAGACCAGTCTCCTCTGGACTTTGTCCCATGGACCATGGAGAGGTCCAAGAAAGGTGGTTAATATTCAATGATCGCCGCCTTCAAACTCAGGAGTGATGTATCCCGACAAAGAGGAAATTGGGTAAAAAAGCCAGAAGGCCTGCATGAGTAAACAAAGAGTTCCTTACCAAACTTACCACCAAAAGCTTTCTTGGTTTCATTTAAAGGTGTAGCCTCCTAGAAGCTCAGAGCACATGCTCAGTGAAGGGTGAATGCACCTGAGAGGCAGGGACCATTTAGGATGGAGGTGTGTTTTGGTATTATAATGATATTATAATGAGAAAAGTTCACTAGAGTACTGCATTTTGTCAAAAACATGACAGGTCAATGGCTCAGGGTAGCAAATGCACAGCTTATTGGTCTCAGTGTGCACAAGAACAATCAAGTCCCCATCTTGTCACAGAACCTAGCCGTCGTGTCTCCACTCCACTCTACATTCCATACTGTTTCTTAGAGTCAGCACACCAGGTTCCCCCAGTGTGATAGCATCTAAGGTTGGAGGCCTAGGTGATGTTTAAGTAGTGCAGCTACATTTCACCTTGAAAGCTTCTTCACAGAATCACAGAATAATCTAGTTTGGAAGAGACCTCCATGTTCAACCTCTGACCTAACACTAACAAGTCCTCTGCTAAATGCTATACATTTTCTTTAAACTGTGAATATCGTTTTAATTTCCAAGTCATATTTTTGATATCTGATCTAGGTCCCAAAAACCACCAGTGTACCTAGATTTTGCAAGTTTTCTGATATGTGTGACCACACTGCTCCCTGACCAGACATATCTATACTGAATACCAATCCTGGTGCTAAAAAACAGTTTTGTTATTTGTTGTTATCCCCTTTCTGTCAAAGCACTATTTGCAGTGCTTTGGATAATCAGTAGCAAGAAATCTAAAGAATAATGATTCCTCATTAGGACTACTTTCCCTCAGGGAGGATTAATAACGAGGCAGCTTGTTCTCATGTATTCCTGTCTCCAATCAAACTGCTATCAGTGAAGTACAGTGTAAAGGTTTCCTCCCTCACCCTACCCCCTACTTCATGCAGCCAAAGTACTATTCATTTAGGTGACACCAAATAAAACCAGAGCATACTGAAACCTCTGTTTCTGACCCAGCATAAGTTCTGTATTATCACAAACTTTTATATCAGTCCTTTTTGAATTTCCATTTCATAAGTAGTGGACTTAAAATTCATTTCATTACCCACAAGAGAGGTTAACTACAACACACATCATATTTGATGGTTGGACCAGATGATCTTGAAGGTCTTTTCCAATCTTAATGAGTCTGTGATTCTATGATATGACCCCAAGTAGTGGGCTTTTAGTTCTATGTTCATACGTACTCAATTTGTCTTCAGCATATATATTTTCAGTATGAAAATGAGTCCCAATATGGAGACTCTATTTCATCCACAATATACTTAAAAATATATTTTTTATTACCATGATGATAAATATTTACATATAGATATAGTTTCCATCCTTATTAAGATAATTTCCTGTAAATGTACTTCAAGTTGGGGGTGGGAAGAAAAAGAAAAAGAAAAAGAAAAGATATATTTAGGTAGTAATGTGATTCAAGTATAAGTGGTTATTTTATTTAATCTTAATTACAGGGAAAGTAAGTGGAAATGCCTGATTAAAAGTCAGCTGATTTTCTGAACCCTGTGTTTTTCCTAAGCTGTGGAAAATTAATAGAAACTTCCTCAGAAAAGAATGTGGTATAGCATTATATTTGTGTTTTTATAGTAAAACATAAGTAAAAACATTCCTTTTGCTCAGCTACACTCATCTGAGATTTACTTAAAACTTAGCTTATATCACCTCGAGAAGTGCAAATCAGCTAGCAGTGATATTTAAAAGTAATTTCACAAAGAAAAGTTGTTTTGCCACCTATCTTTTGAACATTTCTACACAGAAATTACTTCTAACAAATTTTAGACAATTACCCTTCCATCTTAACTGATGCTTTTCATGGCATGAAATCTGGTGGAATTGAGGTTGGAATTTTCTTGAAGATTTCACAAGCTCTAGAGTCTGTGATACTGGATTAGTTTCAAGAGACTACTAGGTTAGTTTCTGGCAGATATTTTTCCTAAGATATGTAGCTAAATCAATGAGACACTGTGTGATTCAGTTTCCCATCTGTTCCACTTTCTGACTTCTGAGACAGCAAATGCTTCGTGTGTGAAAGTGCAGCTTCCTGGAGGATGGACCTCCAAACTTATATGCCTTGCATTCTTGTACAGCAGGAGTCACCTTTTGTTTCAGTTTGAAAGTGCCTTCAAGCAACTTGGTCTATGACAGGTGCTGTCAAGCACTACCACTGCAGAGTTAATAAAGAACAAGAATAATAAATAAATAAATACTGAAATAGTCTGTTTGGGCCTTTGTGCCCTACAATATTATTTCTAATGAACAACAAAAGTAAAATTGTTCTAGCTCCAGTTTTCTGGTTCTTTCAATCAATAATCTGAAATCCCTCAGGAGACCAATGCTACATACCTTCCAAAAGCCCTCAATTTCTGAATACAGTTATTAATAGTTTAATAGTTCTCTATTAACACAGCTAGCGTCTTTTAAAAATCAACTATATAGCTTCTATACAGAGACAAAACAAAAAACAATAAAAATATTTAATTGGATTGGTAAAGGGGGCTATCCTGGTAGAGCTGCTGGAGTTGAGGCCCAATCCAGACATAAGAGTGAAAATACAACCCAATCTGAATTGGCATCTAGTCCATTTCCAGTATGGGCACCTGCCAGACTGTGGTTAAGAAAGTCACAAAATTGAGGAGGCAATTACATCTGCAAAAAGGAGGAAGGGAACACCATATAAGGCAGGCTCCACAAAGTTGCAAACAGCTGGGTTTTGCACACATAAAATAGCAAAGTTTGAATGCATAGAATCTTTCATATGGAAAAATAAAATTCTTAAAAGATTAAGCACATTCTTTTGGGATTGTCTGGCAACATGCAGCTGCCTGCAAATGCACAAATGTCTTTATGGCTTTCACCATAATACATACAGCATGGGCATGAAATCAAGAGCAGAATTTCTCTCCCAAAATCACAGCTTCTGTGTTTGTCCTCTCTATGCATACACACACATATTTATAATTACATTAAAAATAAAGGTTAAAATAAATATAGTTTCAGCATGCAGAACCAAGATACTCTGTGCTTAGCTGTGAAAACATCAGAAATTTCTTCTCACTGTTTAATTCTTATATGACAGGTGAAGACACTGGTCAGATCCTCATGATCCTCTTTTCCCCACAGCTGTCTGTATTCAGTGAATCAATCATGAGCCTACTCAGGAAAAAAAAAGCAAGGATATTTTCTCTGTGAGTTTGTTTTTCATTTACATAAATAAGCAAGGTATCCCTTGGCTCCACTGTGCCACTTTATTTATATTAATCCATCAGTCTACATAGTAATACATCGGTAAACTGTAGCATACAAAATGAAGTTGTCTTTCCAAAAGAGAAATGGTATATGACTCCAGTCACAAAAATGCTTAAACACACTAAATTTTAAGTAAATGAACAAGGTCATTGAAGGAAATTAATGTTCCTGGGACATAGAAATGGCAATATCGGATCAGATCACAAGTCCATCTGGTCCAGTACCATGTACCACAACAGACAAATGCAACATGATTAAAAGCAGGGAATTACGTGCTTCCCCCTCATACTCTCCCAGACAAAATCTTGGTTCACTGAAGGTATCATAGAATGCTTAAGGTTGGAAGGGACCTCTGGACATCACCTGGTCCAATACCCCTGCTCAAGCAGGAACACCATGTTCAAACAGCTTTTGAAGATCTCCAAAGGTGGAGACTTCAAAACCTCTCTGGGCAACCTATTTCAGTGCTTTGTCACCCTCACAGCAAAGTAATTCCTGATATTTAGAAGGAACTTCTTGTGTTCCAGTTTGTGCCCATAGCCTTTTGTTCTGTCCCATGTTGATCACCTGGATATTAATTAGAGATACTCATTATGACTAGCCTGCAACTGATTAATTTCCCCCAGTTTCAAAAAGCCCATAATACATACATCTCCTGTTATACAACCTTTAGAATAATGTCAGAATTATGCCCCTGTGTCCACGTGCCAGCAACTGGGGACTAGGATCCAGGGGAAGCTACTGGGGAGACCAAATGTCTGAGCCCAGCTGCTGGAGGGATCCACTTTGTACATACGCAAAATGTACACATACATATATGGGGGGCCATAGGGGTGACTTCTGCGAGAAGAATCCAGAAGCTGCCTCATGTTACATAAGAGCCTTGCTACTGGCCAGAGATGAGCCAATAATCAATGTCGTTTGCACCTCTGTGAGAGCATATTAAAAAAACGGGGGAAAAAATGCTGCACAACAACATCTGGGAGAGAGAGGAGTGAGAATCAGCCTTGCAGACACCAAGGTCTGTGCAGAAGGAAGGCAGGAGGTGCTCCAGGCAGGCAGCAGCAGTTTCCCTGCAGCCTGTGGAGAGGCCCCTGGTGGAGCAGGCTGTACCCCTGCAGCCCATGGGTCCCACATGGAGCAGATCTCCATGCTGCAGCCCATGGAGGAGCCCCCGGTGGAGCAGGTGGATGTGGCCTGGAGGAGGCTGCGGCCCATGGAGAGCCCCCGCAGGAGCAGGCCCCGGGCTGGAGCTGCAGCCTGTGGAGAGGAGCCCATGCAGGAGCAGGGGGTCTGGGGGGAGCTGCTGCCCATGGGGGACCCATGCTGGAGCAGTTTGCTTCTGGGGGATGGACCCGGTGGTATGGAGCCATGTGGGAGCAGTTCTTGAAGAGCTGCTGCCTGTGGGAAGCCCCCACAGGATCAGTTCTAGAAGGACGGCATCCTGTGGGAGAGAACCCACACTGGAGAAGGGGAAGAGAGTGAATGAGAAGAAGCAGCAGAGACAAAGTGCTATAGACTGACTGTAGCCCCGATTCCCCTGCGCTGCTTCGGGGGAGGAGGTGGAAGGGGGTGGATCGGGTAAGGTGTTTTTGGTTTCTTTCCTTTGTTTCTCACTTCACTAGCTTGTTAGTAATGGGCAATAAAACTTTTTATCTCCCTACTCTGACTCTGTTTTGCCCGTCATGATAATTGTTGAGCATTCTCCATATCCTTATCTGAACCCCTGAGCCCTTTGCATCATATTTTCTCCCCATTTACCTTTGAGGAGGGGGAGTGAGAGAGCAGCTGTGGTGGAGCTCGGTTGTCTACCTGAGTAAAACCACCACATTACCTTACCACTTAAATCTGCAAGGTACTGAGCAATGCCTGCTGAACAACTTTAGCTACCACTGCTCTGAGCTTTCCAGGATTGGAGCTTAATAAGTAGAAAGACGTGAACTTGTGGTGTATTAATCGGACACCTTCATGACCACCACACGGAGTATGATAAAACAACTATCTAAGAAAAACAGCTGTCCCTGTAATCAGTCCTTTGTGTATGGCCCTGGCCACTTAAGGTCCTTGCAACCTCTTTTCTATTCTAAGGTAGGCTTGGAATTGATTTTACAACAATTGTAACGGAAAAGACAAACTTTTTTTTTCATTTTACATCCTAAAAAACTTCTCATGATAATATTTCCTTTGAAATTAAAACACTTCCTAAGTGTATTCTGTGACTGAAGAATTGAAAAGCTTTTTGTAATGAAATCTAAAATAGTCTGGTATCTAATGCGTAACAACAGAAGCAAAGGCAGAAGAGTGTCTATAATCTCTTGAAGACCATAGGACTCGTCACACAACAAGCTTACCAGCATGAGTATTTTACAGAAAAGTTGCAGGATCATTTCTATACAACTGCCACTTTTTGTGTCTAATCCCTCAGAGGGCTTCCTTTGAAGTCACTATCAAACCAGTAACAGTTCCTCAGTTAATAGCTTTCACCAACCTGGGAGTCTGTAATTGGAAGCTACACAAAGTGCCATCCAAAAACACTATGCATAAAGCTAGAGGGTTTGCAAATTACATTCACCTATAGACAGTTAGACTTCTACTTAATAGCTCCATAAAAGGTACATCCCGTGCCATGTAACAGCTCTCCCTCCCATGTATTTTTGTTTTCTGGATGAATATAGACTATCAAGGCACATATCTAATGGGCGTGAATGCAAAATATGTTCTTGCTGCAAAATAATATGCTCTAATTGTAATAAGAGTAACATGCATTTCCTGTTATTCAACACTGTATATATGCAGGCAGAATTCCCTTGATTATGATACTGAAATAGGTGCTGCCTTTTCATGTCAGCTGTTTGAGTAATACTTCTAAAAGCAACAGCTAGAGATATACTATTTACATTTACCAGCTAACAGATTTTGTAGCCAGAAGACCATATGCAGAATCTTTTCCAGACACCTAGATAATGCGCGGATGTGCTTGACAATTCACGCAGAAAGCTTATTTTTTTTAGAACATTAGAAATATTTTAGAAAGAGATTCTTTAGCAGTTTAGCTTTGTTTGTTGAAGAGCACACCATGCATTTACCCACATTACCCACATTACCCACATTTCACTGGTGAAGTTCAGTTTAAACAAGATGAGTACAGCAGTGTATTATAACATCAGGGAAGAAAACTGAGAATAATACGGTATTTTAGAATTGTGTTTATATTTTCAGTATTATAAAATTGCATTCAAACCATGAGTCATACTTCCTTCTTCCTCCCCCTACACTTCTAGCTGGTATAATGGAAACTCATTTAAAAATTATGGCATTTAAAAGCATAATAAATTCGGATTTTTTTCTTATTATTATAATTTGTAAGCCTTAGGCTTCTCACTTTCAGTCTCTTTCTCTAAAACTATGAAATCTAAGTGTTAACATTTTTCACAGTGATAGCTAAGATTGCTAGGAAATTTTCAGGAGCTGAGGCTTTAAAAAAAAAAACAACAAATACTGCAAAACTCATGATGAAGTCACAAGAGTGCCAACACAGTATTTCAGATGATTTCCATTGATTAAAAAAATGAAAAAAAAATGTAATAAAGTGAATGAAAACATGAATGATTACAGAAATAGAAGTTTTCAGTAATAAAAATAATCAATACCATTCTCTTACTTTCCTAATCAGATGTATTTTGCCTCTCAGTTGCTGTATATGCAGTAACCTGTGAGCACTTAAGCTGTATCCCATATCAGTGACAGCAAATGAATTTTGATTTGGATCAGATTGCCAGATCTCATTCCAGTTGTGTCTGTGCCACGAAGAATTGATGAAGGTAGTGATGTAATGAGAAGAGACTGTTAACTGACTTGGCTTTGAGTTTACATGACAATTCTCTATTAAAAATACTTCCTGACAGATATAACATTATTTGCCTCTCAATGCGTTCTTGTTTTAAAACTAGTATAAATTGTCTTTGGCTGGGTAAGATTACTACATAAGAAAGAAAGGAAGAAAGGAAGAAGGAAAGAAGAAGGAAGAAAAAGAAGGAAAGAAGGAAAGAGGAAGAGGAAAGAAGAAGAAAGAAAGAAGGAAGAAAGAAGAAAGAAGGAAAGAAGGAAAGAGGAAAGAAGGAAAGAAGGAAAGAAAGGAAGAAAGGAAAAAAAGGAAAGAAGAAAAAAAGAGAAGGAAAAGGAAAAAGAAGGAAAGAAAAAAAGAAGAAAAAAAGGAAAGAAGGAAAGAAGGAAAGAGGAAAGGAAAGGAAAGGAAGGAAAGGAAAGGAAAGGAAAGGAAAGGAAAGGAAAGGAAAGGAAAGGAAAGGAAAGGAAAAAGGAAAGGAAATGTGAGAAATTAAAGGAAATGTGAGAAATTAAAGGAAAGAAAATGTGAGGAAAGGAAATGTGAGGAAAGGAAAGGAAAGGAAAGGAAGGAAAGGAAAGGAAAGGGGAAAGGAAAGGGGAAAGGAAAGGGGAAAGGAAAGGAAAGGAAAGGAAAGGAAAGGAAAGGAAAGGAAGGAAGGAAGGAAGGAAGGAAGGAAGGAAGAAAGAAAGAAAGAAAGAAAGAAAGAAAGAGAGAGATCAAGACATCATGAAATTCTTCACCAAAATAAATTATATCCATGAGCACTGAAATACACAGTCCTAAGCAACCCAATAATCCATTTTCATCAATGACAACTATGACAGTGCTTGAGAAATGCATTTATCTGCAATAGGCTTTGAGAGTATTGTGGAGCTGATATAGATACAATCTTAGTTCAAATACCTGAGTATTCCAAGTAAGAAGAACACCCTTTATCATAGAATCATAGAATCTTAGAACCATAGAATCATAGAATGGCTTAGGTTGGAAGGGACCTTAAAGAACCTTAATTATCATCTAACTCCAACCTCCTTGCCATTGGCAGCCATGCCACACACTACATCAGGCTTCCCAGGGCTGCGTCCAATCTGGTCTTGAACTCCTTCAGGGATGGGACATCCACAACTTCTCTGGGCCTCACCATCCTCTCAGTGAAGGATTTCCTTCTAACCTCTAATCTAAATCTCCCCTAAAACCATTCCCCTTATCCTATTATTATCTGCCAGAGAAAAAGGCCACTCTATCTTTTTAATAAGCCCCCTTTAAGTACTGGAAGGCTGCAATGAGCCAAAATGTTTTATTCAAATTTCACTAGGACACTATTTTTAGGGGAACCACTTCTGAATCCCGTGCTACATTCTCGTGTCACGGTAGAGATCACTAAAGCTGGCACATTTTAACTGTTGCTCCAGGAATGAGCAGAAGGGTTGGATAGCTACAATACTGCTGTTCCTGCTACTAAGATGGGAGACACAATTAGTCCTGCTGGCAACTTCCCCAGTACTTCAAGTGACTCTACCAACAACTACCGCAACAACAAATCTGGCTTTATGAGGCTCTGCTGAACAAAAGAGTTCACTGGGCCAAGACCATTTTGCCATTTCTGGGAGAGCATTGACCTTAACTACTGACTATTGTAAGTTGCCCAGAACCAGCAATGGAGAGATCTAAATGGAAAACATAACTTTTCAATCAGAAAACTCTTAGAAGATGGACTTTAGCACAGCAGTTCTAAGCTGCAAATAAAGGAACTCTAAAGGTTTGCTTTTAATCTCAGTGCTGGGCAAAACCCCGAAGTTGTCCCAAATAGATTTCCCCTCTTCTGGTCAAGTTTGCTCATTTTTCTTTGGAGAATATGAAGTAACTGAATATGAGTCAACAACATTCCCCAGCAGACAAGAGGGCCAAACATATCCTGGTTGGCATCACTCACAGCATAGCTATCCAGTAAAGAGAAGTGATTATCTGACTCTACTCTGCACTGGTGCACCTCACCTCTACCACTGTGTACAGTTTTGGGCTGCCGCAATATAAGGATATAAGGCTGTTAGAGAGTGTCCAAAGGAGGGCAACAAAGAAGGTGAACGGTTTGCAGAGGGCAAGTGTATGAGGAACAGCTGAAATCACTTGGTTTGTTCAGCTTGGAGAAGAGGAGACCGAGGGGCAACCTCATTGCAGTCTACAGCTTCCTCTCGCAGGGGACCAGAGAAGGAGGTGCTGATCTCTTCTCTGTGGTGATCAAGTGATACGGACCTGAGGAGAATGGAATGAATGGCATCAGGGAAGTTCAAATTGGTATGGCAGGTACACTCTGCTCCTGTACAGTGTGGTGGGTGCACTCTGCTCCTGTACTTAAGTCTTTCTCAGGCTTATGAGCCACAGTAGGCCTCAATATAATCACTCAAACTGAACAGATCACTAGCACAGAGCCCCAGGCAGAGCTCATAAAGCACACCAGAGTCCACGGAAACAATGTGATAAAGAATCTGAGCTTGGCTAGAAGTCCATTGCTTTATTAATAAATATAGTGCCTCTTTCCTGTCTATTATTAAAGGAAAAGACATCATGGCATCATTCCTTTGTTATCTACAGAATGTAGTGAAGCCTGACACTGCCTCACTTCACTGTTATCTATGCAACACAGGCCCCTGGATGATCAGGCTTCCCCTCTGCTCCTATCTGGTCCCTGTGGTATAACTAATTGACAAGGGCACAACTAAGTGCTAAGGGGAGGGCAATTGCACAACCTGATTACTAAACAAACTGGAAAAAGACTTGAATCCTGGAAAATTACTAACAAAAGACAATGGCTTTGCAATCTTAGAAAACAAATCCCAAGCAAGAACTCTTTGAGCTTTCCAGGAACCACAGCAGGCTGCACCCTCAGCCTCCTTCCGAGCTGGGACACCTCTCAGGGTATCCCTGAGAGGAAGTGTATCTCAGGTAAGACTCCTCAAGGAACAAGCTCACCTGAGGACAAACGGCAACAAGGGAGTAGGTAACTCAGTAGCTAACTGGACATGGCCCCGGGCAACTTTTTGGAGTTGTCCCTGCTTGAGCAGGGTGGTTGGACCAGATGACCTCCGGATGTCCCTTCCTTCTTAAACCATTCTGCGATCTCCTACAGGAAAGACAATGTGGAGGAAAAATTGAAATATTTTTATTAGAAAGCACTTTTATTTTGTGCTTCATGTTTTTTTACGCAACAGGTTTGAGGCCCTGGAGCTCGACAGACCAGTAGCTGAGGAAGAGGTAGCAAGTGTTCCCAGGAGGATGCCTAGGGCGAGGAGGTCGACTCCACGCCTCAGGACTGCCTCATCAAGAAAGACAGGAGGGTTGTTGTTGTGGAGGACTCTATTCTTAGGGGAACAGAGGGCCCTATTTGTCGGCCTGACCCTACCCGTAGGGAAGTCTGCTGGCCTCTCCCTGGGGCCAGGGTCAGGGACGTTGCCAGGAAGCTTCCCAACCTGGTACGCCCCTCTGATTATTATCCTCTTTTGATAGTCCAGGCTGGCAGTGACAACATTGAAGAGAGAAGCCTGAAGGCTATCAAACGAGACTTTAGGGGGCTGGGACGGTTAGTGGATGGAGCGGGAGTGCAGGTGGTGTTTTCGTCCATCCCTACGGTGGCAGGGAGGGGTACAGAGAGGACACGGAAAGCCCACCTGCTTAAACACGTGGCTTCCGGGGCTGGTGCAATGCAGAAATCTTGGGTTTTTTGATCATGGGGCACTTTACTCAGCACCTGGCCTGATGGCCGCCAGATGGGTCCCTATCTTTTAGGGGAAAAAGGATCCTGGGCTCAGGAGCTTGGCAGGGCTCATTAAGGGGACTTTAAACTAGGTAGGAAGGGGATGGGCTGGAACCAAGGATTGGTTGGGGCTGTGCCAGGGGGAACAATGGCAAGGCCGGAGGATAAGGTAATGGCCCAGCTGAAGTGCATCTACACCAATGCACGCAGCATGGGTAACAAACAGGAGGAGCTGGAAGCCATTGTGCAGCAGGCAGGCTACGACTTGGTTGCCATCACGGAGACGTGGTGGGACCAGTCTCATGACTGGAGTGCTGCAATGCCTGGCTATAAGCTCTTTAGAAGGGACAGGCAGCACAGAAGGGGTGGTGGTGTGGCTCTCTATATTAGAGAGTCTTTCGATGTTGTAGAACTCGAGGCTGGGAATGACAAGGTCGAGTCCCTTTGGGTTAGGATCAGCAGGGACAACAAGGCTAGTGTCCTGGTCAGGGTCTGTTATAGACCGCCGAACCAGGATGAGGAGATGGATGAGGAGTTCTACAGGCAGCTGACAGAAGTTGCAAAATCTTCAGCGCTTGTACTCGTGGGGGACTTCAACTTCCCTGACATACCCTGGAAGCACAACACAGCCCTGAGAAAGCAGTCTAGGAGGTTTCTGGAGAGCGTGGAAGATAGCTTCCTGACGCAGCTGGTTAGTGAACCTACCAGGGGTGGCGCCCCGCTAGACCTTCTCTTCACAAACAGAGAAGGACTGGTGGAGGATGTGATTGTCGGGAGCTGTCTTGGGCAGAGTGACCACGAAATGGTGGAGTTCACTATTCTTGGCGAGGCCAGGAAGGGGACCAGTAAAACTGCAGTCTTGGACTTTCAGAGGGCTGACTTTGAGCTGCTCAGGACACTAGTTGGTGGAGTCCCTTGGGAGGCGGTTCTGAAGGGCAGAGGAGTCCAGGAAGGCTGGGTGCTCTTCAAGAGGGAAATCTTAATGGCGCAGGAATGGTCTGTCCCCATGTGCCCAAAGACAAGCTGGCAGGGAAGACCAGCCTGGCTGAACAGAGAATTGTGGCTTGATCTTAGGAGAAAAGAGAGGGTTTATAATCTTTGGAAAAGTGGGCAGGCCACTAGGGAGGACTATAAGGATGTAGAGAGGCTGTGCAGGGAAAAAATTAGAATCATAGAATCATAGAATATCCTGAGTTGGAAGGGACCCTTAAGGATCATCAAGTCCAACTCTTGACACCACACAGGTCTACCCAAAAGTTCAGACCATATGACTAAGTGCACAGTCCAATCTCTTCTTAAATTCAGACAGGCTCGGTGCAGTGACCACTTCCCTGGGGAGCCTGTTCCAGTGTGCAACCACCCTCTCTGTGAAGAACCCCCTCCTGATGTCAAGCCTAAATTTCCCCTGCCTCAGCTTAACCCTGTTCCCGCGGGTCCTGTCACTGGTGTTAATGGAGAAAAGGTCTCCTGCCTCTTGACACCCCCTTACGAGGAAGTTGTAGACTGTGATGAGGTCTCCCCTCAGCCTCCTCTTCTCCAGGCTGAACAGGCCCAGTGACCTCAGCCGTTCCTCGTACGTCTTCCCCTCCAGGCCTTTCACCATCTTCGTAGCCCTCCTCTGGACACTCTGCAACAGTTTCATGTCCTTTTAATACTGTGGTGCCCAGAACTGCACACAGTACTCGAGGTGAGGCTGCACCAGCGCAGAGTAGAGCGGGACAATCACCTCCCTTGACCTACTAGCGATGCCGTGCTTGACGCACCCCAGGACACGGTTGGCCCTCCTGGCTGCCAGGGCACACTGCTGGCTCATATTCAACTTGCTGTCTACCACGACCCCCAGATCCCTCTCTTCTAGGCTGCTCTCCAGCGTTCATCGCCCAGTCTGTACGTGCAGCCAGGGTTTCCCCATCCCACGTGCAGGACCCGGCACTTGCTCTTATTGAACTTCATGCGGTTGGTGATCGCCCAGCTCTCCAACCTATCCAGATCCCTCTGCAAGGCCTTTCCGCCCTCATTCAAGTCCACAACTCCTCCAAGTTTGGTGTCATCAGCAAACTTGCTCAAAATACCTTCTATTCCTACATCCAGATCGTTTATAAAAATATTGAAAAGTACCGGCCCTAAAATGGAGCCTTGAGGGACCCCAGTGGTGACCGCCCGCCAGCCTGACGCAGCCCCATTTACCATAACCCTTTGAGGCCTGCCCATTAGCCAATTGCTCACCCATCGTATGATGTTTTTATTTAGCTGTATGGTGGACATTTTGTCCAGTAGGATCCTATGGGAAACCGTGTCAAAAGCCTTGCTGAAGTCCAAAAAAATCACATCAGCTGGTTTCCCTTGGTCCACCATACGGGTGATCTTATCATAAAAGGAAATCAGGTTAGTTAGGCAGGACCTACCCTTCACAAACCCATGCTGGCTGGGACCAATGACTGCTTTGTCCCCCAGGTGCGCCTCAATAAGTTCGAGAACCATCTTCTCCATGATTTTACCAGGCACTGACGTGAGACTGACAGGCCTGTAATTGCTAGGGTCTTCTTTCTGACCCTTCTTGAAAATCGGCACAACATTGCCAGCTTCCAGTCTACCGGGACCTCTCCAAATTCCCAGGATTGTTGAAAAATAATTGAGAGAGGTTCCGCGATGACGTCCGCCAGCTCTTTCAGCACCCGGGGATGAATCCCATCCGGACCCATGGACTTGTAGGGATCCAGGTGGAGTAGCAAATCCCGCATACGTTCAGGGTCGGTTGGGAGTTTGTCATCCCCATCGTCCCAGTCCTCCAGCTCAGGGCACCCTGGGTCCCGAAGCCCATCATTGGCATTGAAGACAGAGGCAAAGAAGGCATTAAGCGTCTCTGCTTTTCCTATGTCATTGTCTGTGAATTTATTTGTCATTGTCTGTGAAATTAGGGAGGCCAAAGCTCATCTGGAGCTCAATCTGGCTACTGCCGTTAAAGATAACAAAAAACGTTTCTATAAATACATCAACACAAAAAGGAGGACTAAGGAGAATCTCCAGCCTTTACTGGATGCGGGGGGAAACTTAATTACAAGAGATGAGGAAAAGGCGGAGGTGCTCAATGCCTTCTTTGCCTCAGTCTTTAGCGGCAATACCGGTTGTTCTCTGGATAACCAGTACCCTGAGCTGGTGGAAGGGGATGGGGAGCAGGACGTGGCCCTCACTATCCACAAAGAACTGGTTGGTGACCTGCTACGGCACTTGGATGTGCACAAGTCGATGGGGCTGGATGGGATCCACCCAAGGGTACTGAGGGAACTGGCAGAAGAGCTGGCCAAGCCACTATCCATCATTTATCAGCAGTCTTGGCTATCGGGGGAGGTCCCAGTTGACTGGCGGCTAGCAAATGTGACGCCCATCTACAAGAAGGGCCGGAGGGCAGACCCGGGAAACTACAGGCCTGTCAGTTTGACCTCAGTACCAGGGAAGCTCATGGAGCAGATCCTCCTGAGAGTCATCATGCAGCACTTGCAGGGCAAGCAGGCGATCAGGCCCAGTCAGCATGGGTTTATGAAAGGCAGATCCTGCTTGACGAACCTGATGACAAAGTGACGCGCTGGGTGGACGAGGGAAAGGCTGTGGATGTGGTCTACCTTGACTTCAGCAAGGCTTTTGACACTGTCTCCCACAGCATTCTCCTCAAGAAACTGGCTGCTCTTGGTTTGGACTGGCGCACGCTTCGTTGGGTTAGAAACTGGCTGGATAGCCGGGCCCAAAGAGTCGTGGTGAATGGAGTCAAGTCCAGTTGGAGGCCAGTCACTAGTGGCATCCCCCAGGGCTCGGTGCTGGGGCCGGTCCTCTTTAATATCTTCATCGATGATCTGGATGAGGGCACTGAGTGCACCCTCAGTAAGTTTGCAGATGACACCAAGTTAGGTGCATGTGTCGATCTGCTTGAGGGTAGGAAAGCTCTGCAGGAGGATCTGGATAGGCTGGACTGATGGGCTGAGGTCAACTGCATGAAGTTCAACAAGGCCAAGTGCCTGTTCCTGCACCTGGGGCGCAATAACCCCAAGCAGAGCTACAGGCTGGGAGATGAGTGGTTGGAGAGCTGCCAGGCAGAGAAGGACCTGGGAGTGATGGTGGATAGTCGGCTGAATATGAGCCAGCAGTGTGCTCAGGTGGCCAAGAAGGCCAACAGCATCCTGGCTTGTATCAGAAACAGTGTGACCAGCAGGGCTAGGGAGGTGATCGTCCCCCTGTACTCGGCTCTGGTGAGGCCGCACCTCGAGTACTGTGTTCAGTTTTGGGCCCCTCGCTACAAGAAGGACATCGAGGTGCTTGAGCGGGTCCAGAGAAGGGCGACGAAGCTGGTGAGGGGCCTGGAGAACAAGTCCTATGAGGAGCGGCTGAGGGAGGTGGGCTTGTTCAGCCTGGAGGAAAGGAGGCTCAGGGGCGACCTTATTGCTCTTTACAGATACCTTAGAGGAGGCTGTAGCGAGGTGAGGGTTGGTCTGTTCTCCCACGTGCCTGGTGACAGGACGAGGGGGAATGGGCTTAAGTTGTGCCAGGGGAGTTTTAGGTTGGATGTTAGGAAGAACTTCTTTACTGAAAAGGTTGTTAGACATTGGAACAGGCTGCCCAGGGAAGTGGTGGAGTCACCATCCCTGGAAGTCTTTAAAAGATGTTTAGATGTAGAGCTTAGGGATATGGTTTAGTGGGGATTGTTAGCGTTAGGTCAGAGGTTGGACTCGATGATCTTGAGGTCTCTTCCAACCTAGAAATTCTGTGATTCTGTGATTTTTAAACTATTTTTCTGCATTCACTCAGATTCACCTATACTGATCCAAAAGCACAGTACCACCCATAGAAAAGTTTTTCTTATCTCTACTTTCATCCTCACACAAATATTTTTGTTATACTTTTTGTTATATATAACTCAGATAGTATATGTTTGCTGTACAAATACCAAATGCAAATTCATGTTATTTTATTATAGTTTATGTCCCTTTACTCAGATCTCCCATTTACAAACTCCTGGTTAACTGCATTCCAACAAGCTCAGTGGGAAGCCAAGTGAGCTCTGTAAATGTTTGCTGAGTGGGAAAAGCTTCAAAGTCACAGACTTGTTAAAGCTCTCTTCACCTATTTCATATTTTATGATTCATCACAGAAGCATACAATATCCTGAGTTAGAAGGGACTCACAAGGATCATAAACTCCTGGGTCCCCAGATGACTACCTTTCTTAACTTCCTATTATTTTAAAGCAACAAAATGTTAGATGCATATGGCAAAAGCACCTCTTGGTCTGAACTGTCTATAGTACTATTTCTAGTAATATCAGATTTTTGCTAAATTTCACCCCTTGCATCCCTTGGTGAAATTGCAGTGAAAATTACTTTTTTTTTTTTTTTTTTTTAAGGATACTCAGAAGTTTTGTTTGTTTATTTTTAAGAAAAAAAAGATAGAGAAAGAGAAAAGTATATTAATTATTTTCTTGCAGTCAGAGGGCTTAGAACAGTAATTCAAAGTACCTTTTCCCCTACATTTCCTTGCAGAACATTTTTTCTGGAATATGGCATCTCTCCTCACATGCAGCACAGAGGAAACCTTTTGCTAAATTAGTAAGAAAAGTAGTAGATAGTGAGAGACTGTTTCTTTTATATCCTACAATTCCATTATTCCTCATTCTTTTCCTCGAATCTTATCAAATGATCCACTACTTGGCTTAACCCCACCCACAAAAAAAAAGGCCTCTTTTTTGCAATACCTATTTGTTTGAAGGAAACAGACAGATCTGAAGCCAGGTCTGAAGCTGGAGTTTAAGAAGGCTTTGGACTATGCCTCAGTCATATGGTCTGTTTTTTTTGGGTAGACCTGTATGGAGCCAAGACTCAGTGATCCTCGTGGGTTGCTTCCAACTCTGGATATTCTATGAAATACTCCTCAGGAATAAAAAGTTCACTAAATTTAGGGAATTTCTAGTCTTAACCATATGGCATCATCTTATGCTTCTTTTGGGGCAGCAAAGAATATGTCAGGGAATGAAAACGAACCTCATACTTAAAAAAAGATATTTCTTTCTGACTCAGTGTCACACAAAGATATCCCAAAATCAGAGACTGAATAGCTACCTAGAAAAAAGTTCTTCAGCTCATCTCAGGTTGCTTCACAGAACCATGTTTTTTTCTTCCTTGAATCCATTAATCACTGGAAATTTTTAGTATTCACAATTCCTTGTGTCAAAAATTTCTACTGTTTAGTTATATACTGTGAAAACTGTCATTTTCTTTACTTCTAAACTTGCTAACTGGTAATTTGATTCATTTATTAGGATTCACCTGATAACTTTAGGTATCATCCTAAAGACTCTAAAATTTGTGTCAAATGCTGTTAAATAAAATGTGCTGTCAACTCACTCTAATTCTGAAGGACTTCAGAAACCACTGTATGCCACAGATAACTTCACTTATCTCTGAAATATGTTTATTTTTGGAATTATATTTGATCCCTGTGCCATAAAACACATTTTAAAACAGAACTAAAGTTTAAAATGATACACAATTCAAGTTTTAATGGAAGGCAGATATGCAGACAATATTTCTCTTATGACTGTGGTTTATTTCCTGCCAAAAGTGCTTAGGAAGTTCTGAAGATAATTATTTTCCTATAGCAATAATACTAGACGTGTCTAAAGCACCTGTTATAAGTGTATATTGATATATCTTGCAAATGTATGCATTGATTCATACCCATTGGTTCTGAGCTGCAGAGATTAACTCATTTTTAATGGTCACACAGGGAAGCTAGAGTAGAAATCCACTCTCCTGAATTACAGCCAGATACTGCTTCTATGAGGTAATTATACTCAAGTGTTTTTAACCCTAATGGCAGCAAAATGATCATTGATAGTAAGTTAAGGTGCTGCAGGCAGGTCTGGAAAGCATGCAAATATGCTTCAACAGCATGACAATATCCTTTAATATCTTTGCTCTTCCCAGATAATTTTCTAGAACTCCCCTGTCCAGTTAGTGATCCAACCACAGGAGACTGAGCTTGTATACTGAGAATAAAATGAAAATGTCTAGACTGCAGGCCTAAGTTCATTGAAATCCTCTGTTTAAAAATTAAACACTGAATTTCCTGCTGCTGGGGCATGCTATTTTAAAAATGCATAAACCTCTGAAAAACAATAACTTGCCCAGTAATGGATGATGAAGTAATGTGCAAATCCCTGCTGCTCATTGTTCTGTCACTCACTTCTAGATAAGAATGTGGGCCATGTACCAAGGAAATACAATATAATGTATGCATATGAATAAATAAAATAGATTTGATTAACCTGAAAGTATGCACTTGCCTTGCATTTTCTTCTCTATTTCCTTCCTTCTTCTACCTCTCTCCCTTCACTTTTTTGTTCTATCTTTCTCTCTCTTCATTTTTCTTTTGTATTTGTTCCCTCTTTTTGTTCACTGGAACTGGTTGCCCAGAGAGGTTGTGGATGCCCCATCCCTGGAGGTGTTCAAGACCGGGTTTGATGAGGCCCTGAGCAACCTCATTAGTGAGTGGTGCCCCTGCCCATGGCAGGGGTGTTGGAACTAGATGATCTTTGACGTACCTTCTAACTCAAGCCATTCAATGATTCTATGACTCTCTTTTCATACCTGGGTTTTACAGTGTCACATTCAGGAATATTCTTTATCCTAAGGCCACACAGCTTATGTTTATACAGTTGAATTCTCTTTCCTCCAAAACACAGTGGCAATACATTGAACACAGGGCATTGGGCAAGGCACTGGCTCAGATCATATCCTGGAAGCCTTTGCGACTTTCTATTAACCACTTTAATAACCCAACAATTATGTCACCCTCCCCTCACCTCTTTTCCATGAGCACTACAATACATACCTACTACAAAAGGAGTCACTGCCTCCTATCACACCTGCCCAAGTCCTTCAGGCTTCATGGAGCAAGTGATGCCCCTACACACCACCTGTAGCTGCTGCACAGTCCCAAATTCAGAGGCTCCCAGCACATCTTCAACTCTTGCTTCCACTACTTGTATTGGTGTATTGGCCTTTGACCAACCTCTGAAGCCACCTTTACTTTGGGGTTAGTAGGATATAAAATAAGCATGCTGCCACAGCATACAACTATTTATGACATGAATCATTTACAAACCTTTTAATATGAACCTTCCCCATCAACCCTCACAAAAGACAAGGTAAGATTTTAACCGTATGGATAAGGAAGAGTTGGTCTTCAGCATGGCTTGCATGTGCATATGCAGACCAAAAGCTTAATGGAATAAAGCTGGATGACTGAGCCACAGGAAGCCCACTAAATGGACAAAACCTCGTTCTTACTAACAGGTCTCATGGCATCCCCAAAACTTTCCCTGGGAATTGCTTTGGAGACTATAGCTAGACTGGATCAGAACCATGCTGGGGAGTATGCCAGCAATTTAACAGTATTGGGCAACTGTGTACCAGTGTTCAAAAATCTGTTGTGGCTTGCTCTAGTTTTTAAGTGTAGGCACAGCCTTTTAGATTTGAGTCTTACAAATTGCCTAGAGAATCAATGAACTGCTCTTGAATTAGGTCATGTTCTGAACTAGCGAATTTGGGGATTTTTAGAGGATAAACTCAAATAGGTGTTTACTTCTGTGTGTGTGTGTGTGCGCTCTGTTTTGTTTTTAGAGCTGCACTTTGAATCAGATGTTTTATTCTTATTCATTTTAGTTATGCATCTGAATCCCTTAAGTGGTTTTGAAAATCAAAGCCAATTTTTTCAGTTCAGCACTAGAGAGAGCTTCCTGTTCCTCATTAGAAATGTGTTGTACTGTGTATATATGTAAATGAGAGGTTTTCAAAGAAGATTTTGCATGATGCTTTAATTATGGGAAGTAAGAGGCAACTTAATATGAAAACTGTCATCACTTCCCCCTGCACACAAAGTGTATTTATTTTTTTTTTCATTCAAGTTTCTCTTCATTTTTTAATTATTTGTATGCATTTACTGAAAAAAATGGTAGGGAAAAAATAAATTATTTATTGCAACTGAACATAAGATTCTTATTGTAGGTACCTTCCAAGTCCCATGCATTATCATGCTGATTATGTCTTAGCAATCATCACCAGTGAACTAATATTAAAGGGCAACCAGATCCTCTGAATGTCATGCTGCACCTCTTCACCTGGGTTCAATGCGCCAGGTGCTGTTCACCTTTGTCTGGATGCGATCATACTGCCATCTTTAATCAGCTGCTGAACCTGCTGAACCAGCCTTCAAGGAGCTGGAGAGCATCCCCTACAAGACCAGTCTGGCGGAATGTGTCTAACCAGAAGTTTATCAAGAGAATAGACCAAATAAATGTTGGGCAGAATCAATCTGGCAATTCAAGAGCGAGACTACAAGAAACATTATCTTGTATGCAAAGCATTGCTGTCATGCCAGTGTGTCAGGAACCTGAGATTTAGACCAAAATCCTAACTGAACTCCAGGTTCAAGTATTCTTTCTCTTCATTTATGCCTGGTATTAGTTCAATGTCTTCCTAAATCTGATTGCAGCTTATATCTGAAGGGGATTACTTCTTTGCTGTTGCAGAAACTTGCCAGCTTATTTCAGGTTGCTTACTTTCAACTGCTAGTGCCTCTGGTTTTGCAGAGAACTGAACTCATATGAGGGTAATGATTGCCTACATAGATAGATACACACATACTGTGACATGCCAATATCTGAGATAGTTACCAGATCCTATCTAGTTTCTCAGGCAGTTAACAGCTGCCTTTTTCTCATCTGACAATAATTTTCTGTTCCCCATTTTCCTTCAACAGCTCAGACACTATAAAATCCTGCCCCAGAAGTTCTAATCCTGATGAAGGAAACCATTTTCTGGTCTGCCAATATTTATTGTCACAACACATACTTTCATGTCTTTCTCCTGAAAGCTGAAAAGGCAGGGTGAGTAACAGCTACTAAATGCAAGAACCAAGCTGTGAAAATGTGGTTACAGAATGCACAAGTTCTTCTGTGGCACTTAAGACCATTGCAACAATAGCTACTGTGCATTAGGACCACAAAGAGTGTTTGTCCTAAATATTTCCTTATCCTTGCTTCAGAATAACAGTTCTCATGCAGTTTTCATGTAGATGCGTATAGTATGTGCAGCTGTTTGTTATCTAGCCACTGAGCAGAACCGAATGCATAAGTCAAAGTCAGCACTATAAAATAATATTGGGTCATGCTATGTATTACATACATATATAGTGCATGCAGTATATGTAGCACATTTGTGCATATGTTTGCGTGTACTGTATGCTACTGTTAGCATATGCTATACAATACATACACACAAAGAAAGAATACATTGCAAGATCTAGGATCATGTTAGTAAGAGAGGAAAAAAAGGGGTTTTGAAACATAAGTAAAGCTGATCATATTTTTAACCACATACAGGAAGCTTCCAACTTGATTTTTTTTGTTCTATTATTAATTCTATTCTGTTATTTGCAGTAAGTGTTGAAGTCTGACAGAAGGAATGTCTTCTCTTTGTCTTAAGAAACACTGTTAGTGTTTTATCAATGGACAAAATGACAGGAAAAAGTATTTTCCAGAGAGATTTTCAGATTCTGAGCAATGTGTATTTATTTTTTTATAAAACATATTTGAATTTTTATGTCATTTCATTAATTTTACTTTTTTAATAGAGTAAATTCAGGATTTAAATGTAACACTTCATAATGCAATGCAATGACTTAAAGCTAAATGTAGGAACAGAATTTATAATGCACACAATTTTAAAGGCTGTAAAATGGAGCCTACTCCCCCAAGAGCACTTTAAGGGAAGTTACAGCATAAATGAGAAAGGAAGTGCAAGTATACATTGAATTTTTTCTCAAATACGGGTGCAAAATCTCCCACAGAAGACTGGAAGAGTGGTTCCCATTGGTTATGAAAATGAAGTAGAGATTATTTTATATTGGAGCATGCAGGTGGAATATGGTTCAGATTTTGGAACAGAGAGAAAGGAAATAAAGTTGGTGTGCATATGAAATGTCTGCTTACTTACCTTAATTGAAAAGGCTGTATTAGGTTTTTGTGGCAAGGTTTTGGTAGCTGGGGACTGCAGGGGAGGCATTCTGTGAGAAGAATCCAGAAGCTGCCCCGTGTCAGATAAAAGCCAGTTCCAGATGACTTCAAAAGGGACACATCACTGGCCAGAGCGAAGCAAAAGAGCGATGCTAGTTGTGCTTCTATGAGAGCGCATTTAAGAAAGGAAAAAAATGCTGTGCCATAGCAGCTGGGAGAGATGAGAAAATGGGAGAAAAACAACCCTGCAGACACCAAGGTCAGAAGTGGAGTAGGTGCTCCAGGCATGCAGCAGCAGTTCCCCTGCAGCCTGTGGAGAGGCCCCTGGTGGAGCAGGTGGATGTGGCCTAAAGGAGCTGCAGCCCATGGTGAGCCTGTACAGGAGCAGACTCTGGACCACAACTGCAGCCCATGGAGAGGAGCCTATGGTGGCGTAGGTGCTCTGGAGGGAGCTGCCACCAGTGGGGCATGCATACTGGAGCAGTCCATTCCTGAAAGGCTGCACCCTGTGGTGTGGAGCCATACTGGAACAATTCTTGTAGAACTGCAGTCTGTGGAAAGCCTATGTAGGATCATTTTGGGAAGGACTGCATCCCATGGGAGGGATCCTGTGCTGGAGGAGGGGAAGAGAGTGATGAGGAAGGAGCAGCAGAGATGAAGCATTTTTGACTGACTGCAGCCCCCATCCCCATTCCCCTGTGCCACTCAGGGGGAGGTAGTAGAAGTGGATAGATGAGAGGAAAAGTGTTTTCTGTTTGCTTTTAGTTCTTGCTGCTCTAATGTGTTATCGCTAGGAAATAAATTGCATGAAATCTCCCTTCTGGTGAGTTTGTGCTTCCATGACAGTAATTGGTGAGTGATCTCCTTGTCCTCACCTCAACTGATGAGCCTTTTTTCATCATATTTTCTCCCCCTGTTCTTTTGAGAAAGGGGAGTGAGAGAGCAGCATGGTGGAGCTTAGCTGTCTTTCAGTGTGAAACTACCACAAAGATACATTCAACAAAGGAACCACTAAATGCCAGAATCTGGCTGTACAGAAGTGGGGTTTCAGAGAGGTAGTTGCTTTTGAGAGGTAAAGGTCCAGGAATTAAGATCTGATTTAAAAAAAAAAAAAAAAAAAAAAAAAAAAAAAAAAAAAAAAAGTTATATATAAAAAGTTATATATAAAAGATCTGAAATCTGAAATTTGCTCCGGAAATGGAAGTGGAAAGAATTGGTTATTTACTGTCAAAAAACAAAAACAAAAACAAAAACAAAAACAAACAAAGGGGATATTAAAACATGTCAAGAAAATAAGGGATAGTTTAGTAAGGTGATGTAGAGCCTGAGACAGATACAGAAGTGAGAGAGAGGGGCTTCTTTGAAGCTCTTTGTATTTAATTTAGGAAATATCAACAGGTTGAATTACAGATATGCATTGTTTCTAACATCTCTGTTATCTTTGCTTTACTCTGGAATTTCTGTCTTCAAGACGCTGTGGAAAGGTGCCTAAATTAATTATACTCTTAATGCCTGAACTAGTTGATTGTCAGGTATTCTAAGCATATATGCAGAGCCATTTCACAAGAATAGCCTAAATCCCTGTGCTATTAGAACTTACTGTCCTACTCCTGTGCCAAAAATAAAATGATAGCAGGAAAGATGACATTCAGAAGGTCAAAAGTATTGCTTATCACAAACTAACAAGATCAACAAAATAAATCCAAATGCTATAGAAACAATTTCCCGATACCAGTTTAGGGCTGCTTTTCGTGTTTTCATTGGACAATAGCTATTCCCTGTAGCCTGAAATTTTAGCGTGGCCAGAAACCATGACACTACTCACCTCATGGCACCAGGAATAAAGCAGCTGGTGTCCAGTTTCATGCCTACGTCCTCTGTATTACTTTACACAACTAGATACTTTCTCTTTTTCTCTCCCTTACACAATTTTCCTATGTAAATTTAAAAACTATGTGCCCGATCCAACAGTGTGATATATAGCTTTGCTGAATGCTGCATCGGTTTAAAACAAAATAGCTATACAAATAATGACTAAAGGTTAATCACAACAAAGAGAAGTATCTAAAGAAGTTGACTTCCAGGTTATTCTTCCTCTTCACATCACCCCATGAGACTGCTCCTTGTACACTGGTTGTTCGGCAGACTCAACTCATTCTACAACCTATGCACTGGGGTAGAACTGCTGGCTTATATTGTCATCTCCTCCATTGATTTTATCTCTTGCTTCTGTTCACAGTTCAGTTGAAATCAGTGGGTGTGGAAGACTGAGTAGTGTTGCTACCAGGAGAGAATCACACATGCTTGCACAAGGTACATGTGCAAAACTATTTTATTCCACTGATTTATTAGCAAAATCAAGATGCCAGGCATATTGCTTACTTTTCACTCCCAAAAGGAAGCCTTCATCTGTTGACAGGTTAAAGGCGACTTCTCTTCATGCTACTTATTACAGATGCATATTTGTAATAAAATCTTTTTTCTTCCTGCAAATATGTCACAAGCAAAGTTAAAAAAAAAAAACACAGGTTTTAGCATGTGGTTTCTGGTGTTTTGGTGTTTTCTACGTATTTTATTAACATTTCTGTTAAAAAACATCCAATTAGATGCTTAAAGGGGTCTTGTATACTGTATGAAATTCCACAAGGAGAAAAAAATCCAGGAACTTTTTCAGAGACTTAAGATACTTCATCCTATTTATTTGAAAGTTTAATTTTGATTTGCCTATTCTACCTGTTCTTCACTGCCAATGGATTTTGGGTGCAATCAGAATATATTGCACCCAAACATATTTATTTTTAATCATTTATTTTTATAATAAATAGAATTTATATTTAATACACCTCACGTGGATATGTATGCATTCCTGCAGAAGTTTTTTTGCAACTTGGTGCTAGCATGTCTTGAACTACCATAAGG